>NC_064642.1:187143163-187782621 GCF_023864345.2 Schistocerca serialis cubense
CCTGTTGTTCCTCCGAAGATGAAACTCGCTGGATAACTCCTTCTTTAGTCACTTACATGAAGATTGCATCGTCAGGACGGCGATTATATCCCGCATAATCTTGATCTATTTGGTTCACGACGTGTCCGAATTTGGCGAGATCCCGGGCGATGTTCTTTCTCAGTTAAACAGCCCACACTTGGCTAAACTATATGATTGGGTCCCGAGGCCAAAAGGGCCACAGCCTAACCAACGTCTGTCTTATGTTTTCTGCATCTTTCGTAACATTACGAAATTTTCGTGGGGCTATGCTTCGTGTTCGTAAGTTTTCCTCAGTTGGCTCTGGGGGGGGGGGGGGGGGGCAGCTTGTTGTCTAGCCTCTGGTTGCATTCCAGCAGGTTATCTACTGTCGTTTATCTGTTGTCTGCCGTCTTTTGCAGTTACTCCGAGGTCATCATCTTGCTTTAGTGCCTAGTTCGCGATGGTTTGTTCACAAACAAATCACTAACGTTATGGGAGGACCGTTCCACGTCACTCACACTGACGAAAATTCGTCATCACGTGTTTGGCCTAGAGTTCATAATGGGGTCATCAGTGAGTCGGGAACGTGTGGGTAACGCCGCTTACATGTTAGTCATGCAGTAAGTTAGCATTAATGTCGCACCCATGCACTTTTTTGACACTGTAGGGTATGGTGACATGAATTGATAAAGTACACATTCGTCAAAAATGTATTTCTACACGAAAGAGTAAATAAAGACTTGACAAAATAAATTCTGATTGCAATGTCTATTAGCTGGCGATCGCGATAATGGTGTTCCACTGCATTTCCACTCAAACACCAATCTCGGAGGGTGCACACTCCTCGGTGATGAGCATGCCGTCCGATCGTGCGAGCATGGGACAACAATGGAAGCATGTCCAGAACGAAACAAACTTTCCTCACGATCTCGGGGCACTGTGTATTTCATGGACGTGACGAATCGAAAGTGAAATAGAACGAAGAGTGCCAAACTAACTTTTGGACGCGTCAGTGGGGAGCTCGCATTACGCTCGACCCACGTGGACCACGGCTTGCGGAAACACAATCTAGAAAACGCTTCAGTACTGTATAATGTTTCAGCTCCCACTGCCATTGCTTTTTGCTGACCTGTGTCCGTACACGTCACACATTGCCAGAATTTTGCCTGTCAGCAAGTATGCACACCAATGGATACCTGAGACAGCTGACTAGGGCCGGCAATGAGCAACTCTGGTCCGTTCACTTTTTCGTGGCACAGCTGTCATATTTCCACAGTATTTCCAAATCATTTCAGGAGAAAACAGCCGTGCTTTCTTCAAGAAAGGCATTTGTGTGCAATATGTCCCGTGCTGACAAAGGTTGCAAACACTCATAGTAGCGAGCGTCTACCGTCATGTTTACGCTGCACTACACTTGATCGATTCTTCTCGGTCTCCATAGGTATCTGGCATTATATGTTACACAATTCCAGTTATTTGCAGGTTTACAGCTGACTTCCAGTAACGTCCCAGATGCATTCAGATCAGACGAATTTGATAGCTAAAACATCAATTTGAGTGCTCCTCAAACCACTGCAGCATAATTTGAGTCTTATGTTACAGTCAGTTCTAAGGGTGCTTGTGTGGGAAAAAGTGTACTATAACAGATGTGTGGTCAATGTGAAGCCGTTAGTAGAGTACACCATAGATTCTCAGCTAGCTGTAGACCAATGACTGCACACGTTTTGGTAGATGACAGTATTATCTCTTGACTAACACTAACATTTCACTGGTAGGTGTGAACTGATGTCTTTCAAATTCAATCTTTATTTAAACTCCAATCGTACATCCTCTAACTGATTTTTAAGAGATCCCTCGCATAAATTGTGTTTCAAATTGTACATAAGACATGTAACATTTTCAGTGATGTTCTGGATGGTAACAGTTGAGAAATCTGACGTTGTGAGCAACATTTGGAATTTTTCCATATTCTTAATCGAATGATGGGATACTGGGACTTCTGTTTGTGAGCTTACATGCTTACATAGTATTTCTAAACCATTTTCTGACAAATGTCAGTACAGACACTTCAACAGAGGTGCTCGTGCATGAGGTCTGTTGCTGGTCACAATGACGAGTGTCAGGAGATGTAATGTGGAATGATCATATGTATGGACTTGGAAAATTTCTGCATCCATGCCAGGTTGTAGGATGCCGAAATATGTTCGACAATAGTGAAAGTTTTCCAACAGTTGTTGGTCTTAGAGTCACACAAGGTTGTTGGGGATTTTATGTTGTGAAAGCTACTCTGAAATATTTTGGGCGAAGTTTGGACTTTGATTACTTTTATGGAACAGGAATATGGCAGGGAAACTGAACAATTCATACACTGCACAATGGAGACTACATAACACTTCACCACATACGTTTACATGTTCAGAAAATTTTTACAAATGGCGCCCCAAAACTGTGACACATTCTTCTTCCACTAAACTGCAAGAAATTACCCCTTGTACCAGCAAATTTTGTAACAAATTGCCCCAAAACTGTAACAAATTGCTCCAGAACTGTAGCACACCACCCCAAATCTGTAATTACTGACCCAGAACTATAACAAATTACCCCAAAACTGTAACAACTTGTTCCAATACTATAAACAAGATATTCAGCTGACACCCGTTAGTTTGGTATGATTTGTTGTGTAACCGCAACGTGACAGATTCCTCTTAGTACTAATGTGGATGACTTCACTCTTTCATTATTTAGGTCCAACTGCCACTTTTCGCACCATACACGTATCTTGACTAAATCATTTTGCTATTGGTTTTGATCTTCTGATTACTTTAAAAAATGGTAAATAATAGCAGCATCTGTAAAAAATTTATAAGGGCTGCTCAGATTGTCTCCTAAATCATTTATATAGATTAGAAACACCAGAGGGCCTATAATACGTCCTTGGGGAATGGCAGATATCACTTTACTCGATGTCTTTCCATCAATTACTATGAATTGTAGTCTTTCTGACACAAAATCACGAATCTTGTCACACAACTGAGTGATGCTCCATAGGATGCATTTTGATTAGAAGGCACTTATGATGAATAGTATCAAAAGCCATCTGTAAACCTAGAAATGTGGAATCAATTTGAGATCCTTGTCGTTAGCGCTCATTACTTCGTAAGAATAAAGATCTAGTTGTATTGCACAAGAACGAGATTTTCATAATTCGTGTTCACTACGGGCAATATATCGTATTTTTTGAGGTAATTCATAATGTTTGTACACAGTACACGTTCCAAAATCCTACCGCAGACCGAGAGCTGTGATATATGTCTGTAACTCAGCAGATTACTCCTATTTCCCTTCTTGAATATTGGTGTGACCTGTGCAACTTTCCAGTCATCGGGTACGGATTTTTTGTTGCGCATTTGTTTGTATATAATTACTAAGTATGGAGGTACTACATCAGAATACTTTGAAAGGAACCTTTTGGTAGACAGTTTGGATCAGGGGATTTGCATTTATTGACTGATCTGCGTTGCTTTGCTACAATGAGACAATCTGCTCCTACACTATGTGATCAAAAGTATGTGGGCACCCAACTGAAAATGACTTACAAATTCGTGGCGCCCTCCATCGGTAATGCTGGAATTCAATATCGTGTTCGCCCACACTTAGTCTTGATGACAGCTTCCACTCTCGCAGGCATACGTTCAATCAGGTGCTGGAAGGTTTCTTGGGGAAGGCAGCCCATTCTTCACGGAGTGCTGCACTGAGGAGAGGTATCGATGTCGGTCGGTGAGGCCTGGCACGAAGTCGGCGTTCCATAACGTCCCAAAGGTGTTCTGTAGGATTCAAGTCAGGACTCTGTGCAGGCCAGTCCATTACAACGACGTTATTGTCGTGTAACCACTCCGCCACAGGCCGTAGATGCAATCGCCATCCCCGAATTGCTCTTCAACAGTGGGAAGCAAGAAGGTGTTTGAAACATCAATGTAGGCCTGTGCTGTGATAGTGCTACGCAAAACAACAAGTGGTGCAAGCCCCTCCATGAGAAACACGACCACACCATAACACAACCGCCTCCGAATTTGACTGTTGGTGCTACACACGCGGCAGATGACGTTCACCGAGCGTTCGCCAGACCCACACCTTGTCATCGGATCGCCACATCGGGTACCGTGATTCGTTACTCCATACAATATTTTTCCACTGTTCAATAGTCCAATGTTTACGCTCTGTATACCAAGCGAGGCGTCGTTTGGCATTTACCGGCGTGATGTTTGGCTTATAAGCAGCCGCTCGACCATGAAATCCAAGTTTTCTCACCTCCCGCCTAAGTGTCATAGTACTTGCAGTGGATCCTGATGCAGTTTGGAAATCCTGTGTGATGGTCTGGATAGATGTCTGCGTATTACGCATTACGACCCTCTTCAACTGTCGGCAGTCTCTCAGTCAACAGACGAAGTCGGCCTGTACGCTTTTGTGCTGGTGCTGTACGTGTCCTTTCGCGTTTCCACTTTACTATCGTATCGGAAGGAGTGAACCTAGGGATGTTTAGGAGTGTGGATATCTCGCGTACAGACGTATGACACAAGTGATACCCAATCACCTGACAACGTTCGAAGTCCGTGAGTTCCGCGGAGCGCCCCATTCTGCTCTCTCACGATGTCTGATGACTACTGAGGTCCCTGATATGGAGTACCTGACAATAGGTGGCAGCACAATGCACCTAATATGAAAAACGTATGTTTTTGGGGGTGTCTGGATACTTTTGATCACACAGTGTAAGTTACTCATGTTGGCAGATGTTCTTGATTTGAATTCTGGAATATTTATCTCATCTCCTTTGGTGAAGGAATTTAGGAAAGCCATGTTCAGGAACTCTGCTTTAATGGCAGTGTCATCGACAACATTACCATTTTAATATGACAGCGAAACTTGCAAAATAGCTCCTTTTTATTGCTTGATAATGACTAGTTTCAGGTTTTTGTTCATAACCATTCTCAGATCATCCACTCCATCGGAATAAATATTACTCCACACAGTAAAAAAAATCATGACAATTGTTATCCAAAGGAGTGTAATGCAAGTGGTCATGAAACCAGATATACACTTGTTAATTACTTGGTGATACTAGTTTCGAGTTTCTATTCATAATCCATTCTCAAATCATCCATTCAGTCAGAATAAATATTACTCCACATAGCAAAAAAATCATGACAGTTGCATTGTCCTCCTTTGGATGACAATTGTCACGAATTTTTTGCTGTGTCTTTCGTGATTTTGTGCCAGAAAGGCTACAGTTAATAGTAACTGACGGAAATACATACATATTCGGTTTTATAAACATTTGCATGTACTCCTTTCGTTAACGATTGTCATGATTTTTTTGCTATGCGGAGTAATATTTATTCTGATTGCATGGATGATTTGTGAATGGATTATAAATAATAATCCGAAACTAGTCATCAAGTATTTATAAAGAGCTTATTGTGCAACTTTGGCTGTTTGTTAAATGCAAATAGTATCACAAGTTGCTGACCCTTCAACATTCCAGGATGCTGGATATCCGTAGACAGCATTATAGTTGGTATTGTGCAGAGAAGGTATTGATCGTACCCTGCTACTAGTGTAATTTCCATATGACCGGAATCTCTTTGGATATTCTGTTAGATTTGGAGACAGAGTATCGTTGTGGAAACTATTAAATGCATCTCGTATTTATTTGGTGTATAGCTCTTAAATGTCAGTGACTTTATTTTTTCTATTTAAGCCACATCTGATCTGTGCTTACACAGTCCGTTTATAAGGACTGAAAACTTCGTCTCTGAAAAGCGCAAAGGGATTTTTTAACTGCTTCGTTATACACTGCAGCGCCAAAGAAACTGCTATAGTCATGCGTATTTAAATACAGTGATACGTAACAGGCAGAATACGGCGTTGCGGTCGGCAACACCTACATAAGACAAGTGCCTGGCACAGTTGTTAGATAGGTTACTGCTGCTACAACGGCAAGATTTCAAGATTTAAGTGAGTTTGAACGTTGTGTTATAGTCGGCGCACGGGCGATGGGACACAGCATCTCTGAGGTAGCGATGAAATCGGGATTTTCCCGTACGACCTTTTCACGAGAGCACCGTGAATATCAGGAATCAGAAAAGCATCAAATCTCCGACATCGCTGCGGCCGGAAAAAGATCCTGCAAGAACGGGACCAACGACAACTGAAGAGAATCGTTCAACGTGACATAAGTGCAACCCTTCCACAAATTGCTGCATATTTCAATGCTGGGCCATCAACAAGTGTCACCCTACGAACCATTCAACGAAACAACGTCGATATGGACTTTCGGAGCCGAGGGCCCACTCGTGTACCCTTGATCATCCGTCAACACCGACACTAGGCTGTTGATGGCTGGAAACACGTTGCGTGGTCGGACGTTTCTCCTTTCGAATTGTATCGAGCGTATGGAGGTGTACAGGTATGGAGACAACCTCATGAATCCATGGACCATGCATGTCGGTAGGGGACTGTTCAAGCTGGGGGAGGCCCTGTAATGGTGTGGGGAGTGGGCAGTTGGTATGGCCCTGTTACGTCTAGATACGACTCTGACTGGTGCCAAGTACGCAAACATCCTGTCTGATCACCTGCATCCATTGTGTATTAAAACGGACTTGGGCAATTCCAGCAGGACAATGCCACACCCCACAGGCCCAGATTTGCTGCAGAGTGTCTCCAGGAACATTCTTCTGAGTTTAAACACTTCCGCTGGCTACCAAACTCCCAAGACATGAACATTATTGAGCAAATCTGGGATGCCTTGGAACGTACTGTTCAGAAGAGATTCCACCCCCTCGCACTCTTACGGATTTATGGACAGCCCTCTAGGATTCATGGTGTCAATTCCCTCCAGCGCTACTTTAGTCATTAGGCGAGTCCATGCCACGTCGTGTTGCAGCACTTCTGCGTGCTCGCGGAGGCCCTACACAACATTGCCGGCCGTTGTGGCCGTGCGGTTCTAGGCGCTTCAGTCTGGAACCGCGTGACCGCTACGGTCGCAGGTTCGAATCCTGCCTCGGGCATGGATGTGTGTGATGCCCTTAGGTTAGTTAGGTTTAAGTAGTTCTAAGTTCTAGGGGACTGATGACCACAGATGTTAAGTCCCATAGTGCTCAGAGCCATTTGAACCTACACAACATTAGGCAGGTGTACCAGTTACTTTGGCTTTTCAGTGTATATTACTTTTATTTGTGGTGGGTTTGGATGGTATGTCTATAATCTCGCTACAATGACCTTGTGGACACTGATCCCTTTATTCGTCACGATGCTCCCTATTTGTTCAGGATTATTTGTTGCCAAGAGGTCAAGTGTGTTTTCGCAACCACTTACACTTTCGCTGGGCTCCTAAACTAATTGCTCAAAATAGTTTTCAGAGAATGCACTTATACAATTTCGGACGATGTCTTATACCAAAAAATGATTGAAGTCACCACCAACTACAACTGTATGAGTTGGTGTGCCTGTTTGAAATGATACTCAAGTTTTTTTTGTATCTTTCACAAACTGTATCATCTAAGCCAGCGGCTCTGTACAAGGAACCAATAATTAATTTATTCTGGTTGTCAAGTATAGTTTCTACCCATGCTAACTCACTGGAACTATGCACTCCATTTTCACTACAAGATAAAATATTTCTAACAACAACAAACAGAATCACCAACTGCATTTAATCCATCCTTTCAGATAGCCAGACGGTTGTTTGTAAAAGTTTGGGCTGAACTTATCTCTGGCTTCAGCCAGCTTTCAGTACCTATAACGATAAGAGTTTCAGTGCTTCCTATTAGCGCTTGGAACTCTGGTTCTTTTCCAACACAGCTATGACAACTTACAAGCCTAATACCTATGGTTCCTATATCTACCCTTGTTCTCTGCTTGACCTGCACTCTTTGACACTGAAGGCGTTTTTATTTTTTCCCAAGTCCGTCTAACCAAAAGAATTGCACAGTCCACCCCACACTGCACCCATTACCCACGTTGTCGCCTTCCGTGTGTAATGGACCCCTGACCTATAAAGCAGAACCAGACACCCCACCACCCTATGGCGCAAGTCAAGGAATCTGTGGCCTATACAGTCACAGATCCATCTGAGTCTCAGATTCAGACCATCCACTCGGCTCTGTACAACTGCCTGCAGTTGGTCCTGTCAACATTGCTACAGGTGGTGGGTGCTGCCTTCATCTCACAAGCAAGACTGGCTGCCTGTACCAATGGAGACAACTGCCAGGAACTGGAGAGATTCTCTTCCGATCCAAAATGATACAAATCATCAGTACTGACTTGGGCCACCACTTGTAGTGCATACTGGAGGTTTTGTTCTCCCTCGCATCCTCTGTAAAAGTCTGGATCTCGCAGACTAGAAGGCTTTCTCTGAAACAGGACAAGTGACTGCGTATGACTCAAGATCTTTACTAGGCACATATAGTGCCTGAAACTTGTTTGTCAGACGAATTGGGAAAGAATTTCAAGTGCCCCCTGGAAAGTCTTTCGTTGCCTGCCACACTCTGAAACATCCTGCCACTCAAACACAGTGCGGGCAGTAACCAAGGTGACCACAGAAGGGGAACGGCTTAGGGAACACATTGGATGTGCTAGACATCCCTGGGATCCACAAGTCTGCCCCCCCCCCCCCTCCCCCACAGTGATACACACTAACAATGGCCTCACACTGTGTGATCAAAGTTCGCTTGGAGCTGTGAATGAATGGTCATGAACTCTGTTCACGTCTGAACACGGCAATCACAGTCCTCATTCCCATGGAAGACAGTGGTACTATACATTATAAAGCTATTAAAACGTTAGGCTGTGCCTATCAAATACATAAAACACGAAAATCTTAAGAATCAAACTACAAAGCGCACAGGTAAATCAAATTAAGTCCCTTTTAGTTAGTCCCTGTGGTGCTACAGGAACAGAAACTGCCAGCTAATTCATTTCTAGAATGAGATATTGGAGTCTGCCAGCCATCAACTCTGATGTGGGACCTATGACAGTCTACTAATCTGTGTAGATTAAGAAGTCATCACCTCCAGACCCTGGCACTGATAGTTGCGGCTCTGCTGTTCGCAATGTGTCGCACGCTGCTAACTAGTGGACCACATGTGGACCTTCCTTAAATGCTGCTGCCAACCTCCTACCCTGGCAGTATAGAGTTCGAGCCCAGAAGCGTGCAGCCATGCAGCTGCCATCAGCATGTGAGCAAACTCCTTGCTGTTGCTTTGAGCCATCTCATCTCATCCACGCTGGGTCCACATTATGTTTCTGCACACTACAGCACACCGTGTCCTATGCATCCAGACTGCCTCTGCTCTCTGTTGTGGGCTGCCGCCAGCTGCTGTGGTCAGCGTCCTGGCCGAGTCACTGCCATCATTACTCCAGTGGCTGTGCGATACTGCAAACTGCTGGGCCACCTGCTGACAGCTGCACCTATTTGCCAGCGAATACAGCTTATGCCTTGTTGTCGTTGCCTTCTCCGACCGTCGTCATGGCTGTTGTGGTTCGATGGGCAACAAATGAATGGTTTAACAATGCTGCTTTCATGACGACAAGTCGGATGACTATTAAACATTCGCCCACCGCTCTGCTGCTCCCCCCCCCCCCCCCCCAGGACATGGTGGCCAACCACCCCAACATCTAAATTTGGTGTCAAAAGCTTCTGTCACCTCTATATTTTGGTGACAGAGGAACTTTGGCAGCCGCCATCACTGGATGTGCTAGACATCCCTGGGATCCTCACGTCTGCCCCCCTCCCCCATCCCCGACAGTGATGCACACTAACAACGGCCACCGTCAGGTGGCTTGCGGAGTATGGATGTAGATGTAGAAGGTGGTTCGACTACTACAGTGGTTCGGATCCATCAACATGCAGTGTTTTCTTGTGTGTTTGGTAGACTGAAAATACCATGAATCTGTGGATTTTCGCCAGGTGTTTAACTGTAATGATAAGTGAAGTAAGGGGAACGTGAAACCAGACATTGTTCTGAGAGTTGTCGAATAAGTGTGTTAGTTTGTGCCGTTTGGAATGGGCAATGTATTTTGTTTTGAGCAAAGCGTATGGGCTATTGTGTTAAAATATTTAAAGTTATAGTCACAAGTAGCCTTTCAGGAGGGAAAATTATGTTATTATAATAAATGTTACTCGTAGTAGCTTGTTTAATTACCGTCATCTTCGTTCTATGTTGATGTCTTGTCGTTTGTTGTTTTTGTGTAACTGGTAGAGAGTCAGCCACGTAATTTTCGATACCACAAGGGGTATTCCCGGACGAAAGTTTGCAGTTTTAAGCAGCCAAAGTAGCTCAGTTGGAAGCGAGCAATGCAAATATGTCTAAATAAATAAAGCCTGTGGAAGCAGCAAGGCAGTAATGGTATAAAAACTAGAAATTAAGAAGAAAAGAAACCGCGTTTGGCACAGTCCAATTACTACAGAGGAGGCGGAGAAGAGTGAGCGGGAATGGGACGACTGGTTTGTTCAAAACGTCCAGGATGTTTCTCCAGCACTAAAGAATATTAGGCTTTTGAGGGAACGTGGGAGATTAAAAAATGTGGGTCTTTGCATGGAAGGAGAAAATGAGGAAAAAGAATCCAGTGGTCGAATTCAGATGATGCATTAAGAACCAGGATGTTATGGAGAATACTGTAAGAATTATCAGCTCCAGTATTATGTGAAAAGCCGGCCGTTGTGGCCGAGCGGTCCTAGGCGCTTCAGTCTGCCTCGGACATGGATGTGTGTGATGTCCTTTCGTTAGTTAGGTTTAAGTAGTTCTAAGTTCTAGGGGACTGATGACCTCAGATGTTAAGTCCCATAGTGCTCAGAGCCATTTGAACCATTTTTTAAAGTGAAGTTGTGAAGTTTGATTTAGCCGTAGTGCTAGAGGATGTAAGGGTGCGCTGTACTGAAGTAAATGGGTGTGTGAGTAACAACATGAGTGATATTGATTTAGGTGAAGTAGTATCTACTCCAAAGCGTGATAACGGGAGTTGTTTAGAGTCCGTGGGACCTCTGCCGGAAGTACAGGAAATATACGTTCCACTGAAGTTTTGAGTCATGCAGAGAGGAACTGCATAAAGTAATTTTGCTGTAGATACTGCGAAGGTTGCACATGAAGCTATTAATAATGTTAGTTATGTTGCTAATGTTGTGGGTAATGAAGTAGTGAAGACACCTTCATTTCCGATGGACGCAGGTTCGTCCGCATCTATGTTGTCGCCGCTTCCTCAAAAGGTGGGAAGGAGGAAGAGAAGAAGAGGAAAAAAGCTTGTAAGGCTAGTGATCGGGCCGACAGGACTGTATCCTTGACCTGATGGTCAAGAGGTTTATAAAGCTGATGATACTTACAATTTTATAGGTACTAAGGATTATAAGAAAAAGACACGTCGTGTAATTGTTCCTCAGCACTGTAGAATCAAACTCGCGGAGGTACTGTTTCAGGTGAGGAAGACTGCTGCAAATGACACATTGGTTGGTTGGTTTTGGGGAGGGAGACCAGACAGCGTGGTCATCGGTCTCATCGGATTAGGGAAGGATGGGGAAGGAAGTCGGCCGTGCCCTTTCAGAGGAACCATCCCGGCATTTGCCTGGAGTGATTTAGGGAAATCACGGAAAACCTAAATCAGGATGGCCGGACGTGGGATTGAACCGTCGTTGACACATTGTTACAAGGTTTTGTTATCATCAAGACTGCTACGACATCATTAAGATTGAATTCACACGATAAAATGGATTTGGTTTTGATGAGCAAAGGCACAAGGAAGCATTGCATTGCAAGACGTAGTCTGTAATAAGCGTTAAATTAGAGAGGAGATTTTGACCTGCTGCACCGCCCCAGGTGGTGAACTGCTGTCCTGACTTCTGCTAACCCAGTCCCACCACCCATAATAGAGGCCAACCATTCCAGCTTCTACGCTAGGAGCAAGCGAGGCAAAGATAAGATGAAGAAAGGCAAACCTACGTTTCTAACATTTTTCGACTTAGAGAAAACTGTTGATAGCGTTGACTCTTTGAAATTTTGGATGTAGGAGGGATTAAACACAGGGAGCGAAAGGTTATTTATAACCGGTATCAAGCGAGAAGGCAATTACAAGAGTCGAAAGCCATGAAAGGCTTATTCAATCTGTTCACTGAGAAAGCTGTGAAGGAAAGCAACGATAAATTTGGAATGGGAATTAAAATTCAGGCGAAGAAATAAAAAGCTTTGAGCTTGGCCGATGACATTGTAATTCTGTCGGAGATGGAAGAAGTCTCTGAAGAGCAGTGGGATGGAAGGAATGTTTTGTAAATAGATTACAAGATGAACATTAACAAAAGTAAAACAAGGATAATGAAAGGTAGTGAAATTAAATCATTTGATACTGAGTGAAGAGACAATAAGAAGCTAAACGTAGTAGATGAATTTTGATATTTGGGCAGCAAAATAACTGAGGGTGGCTGAAGTAGAGATAATATAAAATGCATACTGGCAATAGCCCAAGAGAACTCTGAAAAAGAGGAATTTCTTAATATCTAACATCAATTTAAGAGTCAACAAGTATTTTCTTACGGTATTTGTCTGAAGTGCATCCTTGCACAGGAGTGAAACGTGGATGATAAGTGGTTCAGAAAAAAGGAGACTATAAACCATTAAACTGTAATGGCATAGAAGAATGCTGAAGATTAGATGGGTGGATCAAATTACACGTAAAGAGGTACTGAATAGATTTGAGGAAAGAAGAAATTTATGGCACAATTCAACTAAAAGAAGGAATCGGCTGATAGGACACATCCTGAGGCATCAAGGACTTGTCAGTTTTGCAATGGAAGGGAGTGTGTGTTTGTGATTTGGGGGGGGGGGGGGGGGGAGAGGAGAGACCAAGGCTTAAATACAATGGACAGTTTGAAGTGGATGTAGGTTGCACTAGTTACGCAGGATGAAAGAGTCTTGCACAGGATAGACTAGCGTGGACAGCAGCAACAAACCAGTCTTCAGACTGAAGTCTACAACAACATCAAAAAATTTCGAACTTTTACACAGAAATATATTTGTGCTTTTTTAGGACTGAAGGTAATTTTACTGTTTCTCAATCATATCCAATTTTATTCCTATCATCTCCACACAGTATTTAAATTAAATTCGTCATTTATGTGACCATATTGTCCGTAATTGTTTTACAATTCTTGAGTGTATTTTTGCTCTGTCGTTGCAACTACAAAACTGCATATTATTCTTTTCACCAGACGTGTTTCGCTTTATTGAGGCAAAGCATCATCAGTGGTCTGTAATTAAGTTATTTACATTTTCATTTGCTTCAAGATCTAAAAGCGTTCGTTAACAATTGAGTATAAAAGGTCAGTGATCGGTATCATTATTGCAGAGAGCTATATTTAATTTGGTTCATACAAATTTGACATGAATATAACTTATTAAATATTAGCTCATTAACACGTAATGCTTTCCTGCTAGCACGATATCTCCTTCTGTTACAAGCATGAAATCATGCATTTCAACTGTTACTTTCATTGTGCTCATAAAATTCTATTACTTTTTAGCTCTTACCTCTAGTCATATTTAACGTCCAATTTTAGATTTTGTATGCTATCAACAGCTTTGCTCGTAGATACTGCAAAGTAATTTTCAAATTTTTTGTGACCGTGAATGAAATAATTTCGCTGTTACTTCAGTTAAGTGTGTCCTATTGTAAGCAAAGAAGAAAAAGTCTGCAACTTTACAGCGTACTTGTTTCTCTTTGCAGCAGCAGAACAAATAATGGGTTCCTGCGTTTGATAACATCATAGCGGTCGAGTCGCGGTGTCATTAAAATTGGACGCCTCAGTGTCGCGCTTGTTCAAACACGTTACGAAGATTACAGGGAATGTGAGAGCAGTGCCCTGGAAATGACCAGAGTATAATGCAGCGAGGAATACAGCCATAAGAAGGACGCAGCTGCTGACTGAACGAGGTGGCTTCTGGCTACCGGCTACTCTCCTTTGTGGTAAGCAGCATGCCGAGTCGCTCACGATATGGATTTATCGCTAAGTTTCATAATTAGGAGACGTTTTCGCCATTTAGGCGATGCAAAAAAGTGCTGTATTGCTTTCGACAATTATGCTTCGCAGTATCGTTGCTTAGATTATTATTTATAGCTCTCATTCACTGTGTTATTCTTTGGATAAGCTTTCCATTAAAATCCAAAACGCTCAAAAAAAATTAAAGGGAGAGAATGAGAGAGAGAGAGAGAGAGAGAGAGAGAGAGAGAGAGAGAGAGAGAGAGAGAGAAGCGCATCATTCGAGATGAAGACAGAATCTGCTATATTCTGTTAGGAAGTTCTGGACGTATCATACCTATACTGGTTCTCTGCAAACTTCGTAGCTCTTATCCAGTTAAAGATTTGTTTTAGCAAAAAGCAGTTAGCTACAGTATAGATTGCTGGTACTACTCTCAGAACGTGATTCTTGAGTTTCTCCCGGCGTATTTGATAATCAAAATATCCACGGGTGTACTGCCGGTCTACAGTGTCCAACGGGCACAATATTTCGGCGATCATACATGTCGCCATCATCAGGTGAACTGACGGACTGAGCTCCTGTGACAAACCATCTCTGCAGGTTCCGTGCAAGACTGTCATCAATTTGAGTGGCATGGCGTTGAGTGATGATGCGGTCTCGGTTTTGCAGAAAGGTGTCAACTTCACTCCTACCCCTAAGTTCACTCCGGTCGCAGAAATTGTTAGTGCTGTTGAACAGGTTGCAGCTCGACTTCCGCCTGAATCAGCTGAGGAAATACGTCGTGAAACTTGTCGTGCGTTGACGAAATCCAAGCCGATGAAGTCAAATATCACCAGTAAAGAGAAAAAAAATTGTTCAAACGGCTCTGAGCACTATGCGACTTAACTTCTGATGTTATCAGTAGCCTAGAACTTAGAACTAATTAAACCTAACTAACCTAAGAACATAACACACATCCATGCACGAGGCAGGATTCGAACCTGCGACCGTAGCGGTCGCTCGGTTCTAGACTGTAGCGCCTAGAACCGCACGGCCACTGCCGCCGGCAGGGCAGTAAAGAGAGGGCGGCCATTCGTGATCTGAGGGAGCGCTCTGAAATTGTTGTCTTACCGGCTGACAAAGGCAATGCTACAGTTGTTGTCTCCCATAAGGACTACACTGATAAGATGCAGAGCCTTCTAAATAACGATTCCTGCCGGAAGATCGGAAGATCAGCGTTGACCCTACAAAGAAGGTGGAGAACATGACGAGGTTGCTTCTCAAGGACGCAGATTTACCGGAGGGTGACGCTAAGAAATTGTTACCCCAAGGTCCGGTACCACCTAGACTATATGGACTCCCGAAGGTTCACAAAGAGGGGGTACCATTACGCCCCATTGTCAGCAACATCAGGGCACCTACATATTTGTTGGCCAAATACCTGACGGGAATATTAAGTCCTTATGTGGGTAAATGCCCTCATCACATCCGTAATTCCGTGGATTCTGTTAAACGCCTTGATAGCTTCAGGTTGGATGAGTCAGATATCATGGTGAGTTTTGACGTCGTTTCCTTGTTTACGAGGGTACCCCTGCGAGAGTCTCTAGAATTGATTAGTCAGAAGTTTGACGAGAAGACCACTGAACTTTTTAGGCATGTCTTGACTTCCACGTATTTTCTTTTTAATGGAGAATACTACGAACAAACGGAGGGAGTCGCCATGGGTAGCCCACTCTCACCGGTGGTACCGAATTTGTACATGGAGAACTTCGAGGAGGAAGCCCTGTCCTCATCCGAATGGAAACCTACTTGCTTTTTCCGTTACGTGGACGACACGTTCGTCATCTGGCCACACGGTATGGATAAACTCCTTGACTTCCTTACACATCTAAACTCCATACACCCCAACATCAAATTCACTATGGAGACTGAAACAGAGGGTAAATTACCTTTTCTTGACGTCTTGGTCAAGAGAAGGGCTGACGGCACCCTAGGTCATGGGGTGTATCGGATGACAACGCACACTGATCTGTATTTGCACGCAGACAGCTGCCACCACCCTTCACAGAGGAATGGGGCACTTAAAACTCTAGTACATAGGGCGCGCACTATCTCTGACGCAGAGAGTCTACTCCAGGAATTGGAACATCTGAGAACTGTATTTCGAAAAAATGGGTACTCAGAGTGGCAGATTCAACGTGCTCTCCGCCCAACCACTACAGCACAACCTGTGGAGATGGATGAAATCACGAGGGAGGAGGTAGGCACTGCGTTTATTCCATAGACAGGCGCACTCTCAGGGAAAATCGCCCGCATTTTGAAGGAACACCGGGTCGGAACTGTGTTTTGTCCTCCGAATAAAACTCGTGCACTGGTGGGGAGCGCCAAAGATGGCCTCGGTTTGAGGAAGGCCGGCGTGTACCAGATTCCGTGTCAATGTGGCAAGTCGTATATTGGTCAAACGATGCGTGCCGTCGAGGATCGATGCCGTGAACACCAGAGGCACACTCGACTGATGTATCCGAGCAAGTCGGCGGTCGCTGAACATTGTTTGTCGGAAAATCGCGCTATGGAGTATGAACACACGAGGATTCTGGTACAGACGTCGATATACTGGGACAGCGTTGTTAGAGAGGCCATCGAAATTCGCACCAATGACGACCTCATAAACCGTGACTGGCTATAATCTTAGCAAGGCTTGGGAACCAGCGATTGGGTTAAACAAGAGTAAATCGAGCAAACGTGTAGTTGTGACGACCACGGCGGGCAGAGCCATCACACCGACGTCATCTCAGACGTCGTCGCAATCTGTTCCACCGCGCGAATGTGGCGCGGGGCGCGGAGAGCGGAGGGAGCGCGCCGCGGGCGGAGGATATTTAAATCGGCCGCCGCCGCGACCGAACCCAGTTCCCTCTGAGCAGCCATAGCGTACGGATCTTCGTGCCGGCACGTTCACAGGAGCTCAGTCCCTCAGTTCACCTGATGAAGGCGACATGTATGATCGAAGAAATATTGTGCCGTTGGACACTGTAGACCGGCAGTACACCCGTGGATATTTTGATTGCTGTCAGAACAGTCGCATCGGCGAAGTATCAAAGTATCAAGAAATACTATGACGACAGGGTATGATGTTGAAAGAGCATATAAAATTTGTTGTAGGGGGAAAAATATAACGTATAAGCTAAAATTACCGCGTACAAGAAATTTTTGCTTCCTATTCCTATACATGCGATCGGCTATGTTCTCAACAGATTTGTAACTCAAATTCTTCTCTGGTGTTGTTTCGCATTCTGTCAGTCGTCTCCCGCAGATAGTAGCAAGTCATGCTGCCGAAAATTCGTAGCGAATCGACTAATGATTACAGCAAAACACCTGAGATGAATTTAAAATTCCCCAGGTACGCTACATGTGATTAGTGTTTACGTTTCTCCACGATATCAGAGGGAAGCATCATCCAGGAGGATCTTAGAACTATGCTGCAAAAACTTCTAACTTCTCAGTTAAGTCAATAATTTGCCAGTAGTTACTGTTGGCAGTAAGTTATTAGTAATGGCAGAGGATAAGTTGTCATTATTAATTGAAGACAATAAATTCTCGGTAGTAGCAAACAATGATAAAATCTCAGTATTAATAAGATCTGGTAACTTCTCAGTACAAACATATGACTGTAATTTCTTTGTAGCAATTGGAGATGGTAATTTCTCAGTAGTAATGCATGGTGATAAACCTTCAATACCAGTAGGATCTGCTAGATATTCAGTAGTAACAGAAGATAGAAAGTCATCAGTAGTAACAAATGATACGAGGTGTGGCTAGAAAAAAACCGGACTAGTACTGGTGAAATAATAAAATGAATGCAATAAGGCTGAAAGTCGCGTGGCCTGTCACCGTGACTCTCGCTCCGCCTACTGCTCGAGTTTCATCTGCCTCCTGCACTCAGTCTGCCCGTGGCGTCTGTTTTAAGTAGTTGACGTTTTGTCTGTGCGTCGGAAAATGTTGAGTGTACAGAAAGAACAGCGTGTTAACATCAAATTTTGTTTCAAACTAGGAAAATCTGCAAGTGAAACGTTTGTAATGTTACAACAAGTGTACAGCGATGATTGTTTATCGCAAACACAAGTGTTTGAGTGGTTTAAACGATTTAAAGATGGCCGCGAAGACACCAGTGATGACACTCGCACTGGCAGACCATTGTCAGCAAAAACTGATGCAAACATTGAAAAAATCGGTAAACTTGTTCGACAAGATCGCCGTTTAACAATCAGAGCAGTGTCTGAGTTAACAGGAGTTGACAAGAAAAGTGTTAGGCAGATTCTTCATGAAAGTTTCAACATGAACAAAGTGTGTTCAAAAATGGTTCCAAAGTGTCTCACAACTGAACAGAAGGAACGCCGAAGAATGATTTGTTCTGACATCCTGGAAAACATTGAAAGTGATCCCACCTTCTTACAAAATGTTATTACTTGCGATGAATCGTGGTTTTTTACTTACGATCCCGAAACTAAACGCCAATCGATGCATTGGAAAACTCCTGGTTCTCCACGACAAAAAAAAGCACGAATGTCAAAATCGAAATTCAGGGCAATGATGATTGTTTTTTTTGACATCAAAGGGATTGTGCACATTGATTGGGTACCAGAGGGACAAACAGTGAATCAGCATTACTACATTAGCGTCCTGGCTACCCTACATGAGCGAGTACGGAGAAAACGGAACGATTTGTGGAGAAAAAAGTCATGGATCCTTCACCAAGACAATGCCCCAGCTCACAGTGCATTGTCAGTGAAGACGTTTTTGGCAAAACACAACATTCCCATCTTAGATCATCCACCTTACTCACCTGATTTGGCCCCCTGTGACTTTTTTCTTTTCCCTAAAGTCAAGTCAGCTTTGAAAGGAACTAGATTTGAGACTGTTGAAGCAGTAAAAGAAAAAGCGATGGAAGTAATGTAAGGACTTACCGAAAATGATCTGCAGCATTGCTATGAATAGTGGAAAATTCGTATGGAGCGGTGTAGAGACCGAGGAGGAGAGTACATTGAAGGAGATAACATGAAATTGTAAATAATTGTAAATAAATGATTTTTCCAGCATCAGTCCGGTTTTTTTCTAGCCAAACCTTGTAGTAAGTTCTCAGAAACAACAGAAGGTAAAAATTTGTCATTAGAAACTGAATCTGTGAGGTCACCATGGCACATTGACCTCACTGACTATCGACTGTGGGCTTGAGCAAGCAATCTTTGGCACTGAGTGTGATTTTGTTGGTTCTATGGCTATCTCTTGTGTGGGCATTGTCTTGTATTGTTAGGTATGGCCAGCTGCACAGTCTTTGGACAATTTTACAAACCTGGCCACTGTGCTTCAAACAGATATAGAACATTCATGTGTCATACTGCTATGGATGTCATCCTGCCAATCAGCACAACATGTGTCCAATGTCACATCAGTCTGCTAAACTGCAACCATTTTGTCTGGATTGTATGGTTCCAGGATGTATACATCCCAAGACAACTGGGAAATCTGGGAAAAAGTGGGAATTGTTTCATATGGCGGTGGGTTTGGGGGGGGGGGGGGGGGGGGTAAGAAAAAAAAAGTGAATTTTTTAGAATTCGGGGAATTTAAATTTTTGTGATTTTGAGTTGTAAGAACGGATACTTTTACAATGTACTTTACTTTAGCTTGCTACTGTAGAATAATACAGCAGCAATAAAACAAATGCAAGAGAATAATGCCAAAATAAAATTTAAGTTGCAAAGAAGACAAATCTTTTATGACAACAAAAAGACTTTGCACAAGCAAGTGTCACCAACAGCAAAGTTTTTCAAAAGCTTTAGGATGAAAACTGTGCAATACATGCAGCAACGAACTGCTTTTTGTGTGCATGATGTCACGAGTACTTACATTTTTAACCAGTTTCATGAAATATTGCAAATGGGGGTGTGAGAAGCATTACTGTCAAAGTGTAAATTTCCTTTTATGTTTGAGAATGTGTGATAGATTTCTTAAACCATAGAGCATTTGACTCTCATTCAAAATTCTTTGAGGAACAGCCACATAGAAAAATTTCTGGGCCAGAAAACTAGCCATTTACACCATTATTTAAAATTTTACTGACACATTTGTGTTTGATATGTCTTAAAGGGTAATACATGCTAAAAATGGCCAACATTTATGTTAAAGTGTAGTTTTTCTTGTAACTATACTGTATGCATATTAATTTAAACCATTAACTTTTCGCTGTTTGTGTGTTCGTGCCACATAACAGTGACGTTGCTGTTGGCTAACTACATCAAGTGTCCTATGCTCTGAATATGTGCTGTAAAAGCCAGTGAGATCAAGTGATATGAGTTATGATTGGCTGACAAAAAGTGCATCACAATTTTGGTTTCTGTGATTTGGAATCTACCGTGCTGTATTTGATGGAATTCATATTTATTCTTTAGTAATATGAAAATATGCATTGTACATCTTGCCGCACATCAAAGATCTTTCCGAAATTTGTTGTATTTCCTGGATTTTGTTTCCTAAAGTACCAGGAAGTTCTATGAAAGTGTATAAAAACCTTATTGTTTAATGGATTGATAAATTTTACAGCTATGATGGATAGTATATTGTCCCTTAACATGGAAAAAAGTATACTGTTACCCAGGGTATAGTGTACTTTCACCAGGGAGAAATTTCGTTTTTAACTGTGAAACCAGGGATTTTTTTTTCTTGTCTGTGTGTACACCTTGGGTTTGTGATGTCACTAGTGTCACTGCTCAGTTACAAGGGCATATTGATGCGAGAAGTGACATTATTCTCTCATCCCTACAGGTAATAAGTATACTGCCGCAAAATCAACTATCTTCTACACCTTACACAGATGCCACAAGAACAGCTACAGCAAGTGTTTTATAATGAACAATTGGGGAATAGGAGTCTGTCATAGCTCTGGTGTAAGTTGCACACACTAGTTGGTTATCAACTGATGCTGGATCACTTGCTTGGACCTTCTGGTTGGTCAAATTCCTGTTGCAAGTGCAACTTGCCATAATCACCAATGAACATGACTCATTTGATAGCAGACCTAAATTAGCAGACAGGATCTTTGCCACACTCCAACAATGACAGTGCACCACCGCACATGGGCTGCACCACCAACCTCGATGTGCTCAATTCTTTACAGCAGGTGAGCCTGGCTGACTCCCACAAATCTCCAATGACTGTTGTGACATCCTGCCCCCAGCCTGGGTCAGTGACCTTCATACAAACACAACCACTTTTCATGCATGTGGCAATCACGTCCCTCACTCTTTCATGCCCATTGATGGCTCATTTTGCTGGTTTCACACACAGTTTGGCCACACTATGCATAACTGTTCCCCATCTTGCGGCTACCCATAGGAGTGGCCTGGTTCCTGATAGGTGCACCAGACCACAGTGGCAATTCACTTCACCTTATCTCATATTGTGGAAATGAATTTTCTCCCACACCACCTCTGTAGAACATCAACAGACTGTACAACCTCAGCCCCTCATGCCAACAATATCTCATTGATTTGGGCTCCAGCGGGAGAACTGCACTCAGGACCCTTCCTCTTAGATTTTGCATTTTTGGCCATGCCCTTCAGGCTGCACAGTCCACCCTCATCATGTCTCTTTCAGACAATACACAGTGTAACATTTTGATGGATGATCTTTGTCGTTATCTACAAGACTGCATCACATCATTCACCAAAAGCTTAAAAAATCCAAATACTCAATTTCGAGACACATCTGGATTCCCTTTTTCTACAGCAGAAAAATGACCCCATATGATGAACAATCCACAAGATGTCAGAAGAAATCCCTGCAGCATGATGCCATCTAAAGATTTATCAGATACAACAATTATTTTCACTTGCCCACAACATTTTAATTGCACCATTTTAACCCAGTCTCAACACCACAAACAGCAGTCTCTGAGGAAGCACCTCTGTCAACACAACCTTCAGTCATCAATCAAGTCAATAATGCACCTCCTACTTTTGTGCCTCTCATTGAAACTTCATACATCTTGCACCACCAGCCTCTCCGCAAGTGTTGTATATGCAGTGGACTATCAAAAACGAAATGATACACAAGAGTACCACCATGCCAGGCCCTCTGGTGTGCTACAGATGATCTGGGTTACCACTGGATCAGCTCCATGCTGCTAAGGCAGTGCTTGATTAACTCCTAAAAGCTGGAGTTGCGAGATCTTCAGACAGCTAGAGCTTCACCCATGTGCTCAAGAAATACAGGACTGTACTTTTATGTGGAGACCACAGTACACTTAATACTCGTACGATAACTGACAGTTTCCCCAATACCAGACATTCAGAATTCCACCTACTACAGCATGGGTACTTTGTTTTCAGTGTCCTATACTGCAAGTGAGCATATCTGCAGATACCAATTAGTGCAGAAGACGCTCAAAAGACAGCAATGATCAAGTCTTTTGGCTTATTCTAGTTCCTATTTATGCCATATGTCATCAAATATGCAGCTCAGACCTGGCAGTGGTTTATTGAAATTTCAAGCTCCCTCTCTGCTATGCGTGCCTGGCCAACATACTCGTTTTTTCCCAAGACAAGGACATGTGTGAACTGCTTCTTAAACAATTTTTTGATACACTTGCTGATAACTGTGTTGTGGTCAATGAAGAAAATGCCAACTTTGATATATTTCTTAGACATATTTTCAACAATACCAGCATTCATCCTGTTGTTGTTGTTGTTGTTGTTGTGGTCTTCAGTCCTGAGACTGGTTTGATGCAGCTCTCCATGCTACTCTATCCTGTGCAAGCTTCTTCATCTCCCAGTACCTACTGCAACCTACATCCTTCTGAATCTGCTTAGTGTATTCATCTCTTGGTCTCCCTCTACGATTTTTACCCTCCACGCTGCCCTCCAATGCTAAATTTGTGATCCCTTGATGCCTCAAAACATGTCCTACCAACCGATCCCTTCTTCTAGTCAAGTTGTGCCACAAACTTCTCTTCTCCCCAATCCTATTCAATACCTCCTCATTAGTTATGTGATCTACCCACTTTATCTTCAGCATTCTTCTGTAGCACCACATTTCGAAAGCTTCTATTCTCTTCTTGTCCATACTAGTTATCGTCCATGTTTCACTTCCATACATGGCTACACTCCATACAAATACTTTCAGAAACGACTTCCTGACACTTAAATCTATACTCGATGTTAACAAATTTCTCTTCTTCAGAAACGATTTACTTGCCATTGCCAGTCTACATCTTATATCCTCTCTACTTCGACCATCATCAGTTATTTTACTCCCTAAATAGCAAAACTCCTTTACTACTTTAAGTGTCTCATTTCCTAATCTAATTCCCTCAGCATCACCCGATTTAATTTGACTACATTCCATTATCCTCGCTTTGCTTTTGTTGATGTTCATCTTATATCCTCCTTTCAAGACACTGTCCATTCCGTTCAACTGCTCTTCCAAGTCCTTTGCTGTCTCTGACAGAATTACAATGTCATCGGCGAACCTCAAAGTTTTTACTTCTTCTCCATGAATTTTAATACCTACTCCGAATTTTTCTTTTGTTTCCTTTACTGCTTGCTCAATATACAGATTGAATAACATCGGGGAGAGGCTACAACCCTGTCTCACTCCTTTCCCAACCACTGCTTCCCTTTCATGCCCCTCGACTCTTATAACTGCCATCTGGTTTCTGTACAAATTGTAAATAGCTTTTCGCTCCCTGTATTTTACCCCTGCCACCTTTAGAATGTGAAAGAGAGTATTCCAATCAACATTGTCAAAAGCTTTCTCTAAGTCTACAAATGCTAGAAACGTAGGTTTGCCTTTTCTTAATCTTTCTTCTAAGATAAGTCGTAAGGTTAGTATTGCCTCACGTGTTCCAACATTTCTACGGAATCCAAACTGATCTTCCCCGAGGGCCGCTTCTACCAGTTTTTCCATTCGTCTGTAAAGAATTCACGTTAGTATTTTGCAGCTGTGACTTATTAAACTGATAGTTCGGTAATTTTCACATCTGTCAACACCTGCTTTCTTTGGGATTGGAATTATTATATTCTTCTTGAAGTCTGAGGGTATTTCACCTGTCTCATACATCTTGCTCACCAGATGGTAGATTTTTGTCAGGACTGGCTCTCCCAAGGCCGTCAGTAGTTCTAATGGAATGTTGTCTACTCCCGGGGCCTTGTTTCGAGTCAGGTCTTTCAGTGCTCTGTCAAAGTCTTCACGCAGTATCGTATCTCACATTTCATCTTCATCTACATCCTCTTCCATTTCCATAATATTGTCCTCAAGTACATCGCCCTTGTATAAACCCTCTATATACTCCTTCCACCTTTCTGCCTTCCCTTCTTTGCTTAGAACTGGGTTGCCATCTGAGCTCTTGATATTCATACAAGTGGTTCTCTTCTCTCCAGAGGTCTCTTTAATTTACCTGTAGGCAGTATCTATCTTACCCCTAGTGAGACAAGCCTCTACATCCTTACATTTGTCCTCTAGCCATCCCTGCTTAGCCATTTTGCATTTCCTGTCGATCTCATTTTTGAGACGTTTGTATTCCTTTTTGCCTGCTTCATTTACTCCATTTTTATATTTTCTCCTTTCATCAATTAAATTCAATATTTCTTTTGTTATCCAAGGATTTCTATTAGCCCTCGTCTTTTTACCTACTTGATCGTCTGCTGCTTTCACTACTTCATCCCTCAGAGCTACCCATTCTTCTTCTACTGTATTTCTTTCCCCCATTCCTGTCAATTGTTCCCTTATGCTCTCCCTGAAACTCTCTACAACCTCTCGTTCTTTCAGTTTATCCAGGTCCCATCTCCTTAAATTCCCACCTTTTTGCAGTTTCTTCAGTTTCAATCTGCAGTTCATCCTATGCCACAGCAAAAGGAATTCATCTGTCAGCTGCTGCCACTGCAGGACTTCCAGTTCTGTCAACTCCTAAGGATGATTAATTTCTATTGCTGTCACCTTCCACAGGCAGCCACCATTCAGGCTTCACTCATATGAGCTTCTTGCAGGCAAGAATACTGCTGGTAAACATAAGCTAGCATTGACTCCCTGTGTGCAGCTTACCTTTACTAGCTTAAACCCTCCCTTGTACATACTTTACTACTGAGGTGTTTCTGCTGCAGGAGGTGACATGTTTACAGAAACCACTTTGATTTTTCTCACATAAACTGACAGCTTCACAGCGTAAGTGGCCCTCTATGACCATGAACTTCTAGCGGTTTATGAAGCAGTTTGGCAGTTTCAAACATGTGTGAGGCAGACCACTAGTCATTTACACAGACCATTGACTGCTAGTATACTCAATTCAAAGTCTGCTAAAAGACATGTCTGCCACCAGAAAGGCATGGGAAATATGGTTGCAGAGTATCTGTCATGAATGAATGCCATCTTCACACAAATTGACTATGATAAGTTTACAGATGCACAGCTGCAGGCTCAGCAATAGCGAGACCTTCACCACGATCCCACTACTAACCCCCATCTTGAACATCACTAGATACTGTGTACGACTATACAGATCTTGTGAAATGTGTCACATCATCCTACAGACACCTGTTACATCCTAGCATCCACCTGGTGATACACTTCCATGCACAACTCCATTACACTCTGCTATCTGGATGGCTTTGCAGGCACTGCTCATGAGTCCGCAGAGAGTTCCTGAATGAGGGGTATATATTTTCAAGATATTGTTGAACAATGAGCCAATGAAAGTGATGGTAAATCATCTCAAGCCCATGCAGACCCTACATGGTGACTCGTCCTCTGACAACATGCTGCTTTCTTCTTGCCAGCCATCCCAATGCCCTGCCCGTGCGATGGGCAGCCCGATAGCACATGCCGATGTTCCCAACGATTTTAATGTATGCATGTGTCCAAAACTTTCTGTCTATGACCTGAGTGTCAGATAAATTGACAGTTTTTCTGGTTGTCGAGGGACAACACTCGGAGTGGGATGCAGAGGATGGCTTAAGCACCCGTCATTTCACATGTATGTATAACCTGCTGAATGGTGTGGACTTCGCTGCTATTGCAGTGCAGCAATAGCCAGACAGCTACCTCATTATCACTACACCCAGAATATCACATTAGATCAACACCTTGTCCAAAGACTCCAACACTTCCAATGCACAGGTTGACCCCACCTCTCCACTTGTGTTACACGGAAACAGATTATTGCAAATTACAGCCTGCTATTCATTGTTTAATTTGGCATACCACAGTTACAGAATTCTCTGTCATCTCACTCTTGAACTATTATTATTACAGGGTGAGCTTACACCAAGTAAAATTTTACTGCATTTGAATCTTCTATAATTGTTTTCAACTTGCAAATTTCAGTTGAGTTTTGCTTGAGGACAGTTTCAATTTTCTTCAGTGTTTCGAAAATCTTCTTGACATTTAATATTTTCTGCCAAAAGTCACTGGATAAAGTTTAATGGTGTACTATCTTCTTGTCAGTTTATTTGACAACAGTTTGTCAATTAACGTTGTTAAGAAAAATTCCCTTTTAATTCTTCTTTGCAGATGATAATAACAAATATTTAAAATTGTTTTCGATTCAGATATACAACATTGAATAAATTCCTGATGTTTGCCTATAATGCTGCATTTTCCATGGTGTAAAAAACTGGTACATGTAAATCAATCATGTAATCAGATTATCAATATAAATGTCGACTGATCTTTTAATTGGGGTGATTAGAAGAAAAGGGTTGTGAGTGACAAAACCGAATGTTTGGAGACATGTGCACCATATTGTAGAGGAAGAACCAGTCTGTCTTTTAGCAAAGGGATATAGGTGTATCAGGTGATTTGAACTGCTTCCTAGCAGTTATTTGAAGAACTACTTAACAAGAAGTGTTTTCTGTTTGGATGCAAAGGGATGCAATGGCACATACATGTCTTTGTCAAAAATATCTGCTTCCAAACCATATAGGAAATCACCAGAAAGTGGAGGATCAAGAACACCATCTGCTAATAATTCTGTGCCTTCTCATGATGCTATGTGGGACTTGGAAAGGAAGGAAGGACTATTGATTGTAACATTCCACTGACATCGAGGTCATTAGAGATGGTACACAAACTCCGATTGTATCTGAAAGGAAGAAGGGCTATTGAGTTTAACATTCCATTGACATTGAGGTCATTAGAGATGGAACACAAGCTTGGACTGTGTCAAAGATGGGGAAGGGAATTGCCTGTGCCCTTTCAAAGGAACCATCCTGGCATTCACCTGGAGTGATTTAGGGAAATCACAGAAAACCTAAATCTGGATGGCCAGATGTGAGTCTAGTGTGCTAACTATTGCACACCTTGCTCAGTTGTGGGTCTTAGAATAGATATTTCCTGTAATAAAAGCAAATAGGAGTATTTGTATGTGTACCATATGTGGTAAGGGATTTCTTGGCAATTTATGTTTTTCAATGTGACATTGTGTATTCGTTTGCCATAGCCATTCCATTATATGTGTAACAACTCAAAGTTACATGTATTGGTTAATGTAATATGTGAAAGGGAAAAATATTGTATTGCATTGTTGTGAGTCTCATGTCAATGAGAGTGAAAGGGGCGTAAGTGACATCCTTGGAGCAGAGGGATATAAATGCTAACAAGATTATTGATAAAACGTTACTGAGCACAATATTATGAATTTAATCCCCTGGTATTGTAGTTGTGTTGTTTTTGTGGTCGTCAGTTCAAAGACTGGATTGATGCAGCTCTCCATGCTACTCTATCCTATGCCAGCCTCTTCACCTCCAAGTAACTACTGCAACCCACATCCTTCTGAATCTGCTTACTGTATTCATTCCTTGGTATCCCTCCATGATTTTTACCCACGATGCCTCCCTCCAATGGTAAATTGATGATCCCTTGATGCCTCAGAATGTGTCCTACCAACCAGTCTCTTCTTCTAATCAAGTTGTGCAACAAATTCCTCTTCTCCCCAATTCTACTCAGTAACTCCTCATTATTCTCTACTTTGACCATCATCAGTTATTTTGCTTCCTAAATAGCAAAACTCATCTGCTACTTTAAGTGTCTTATTTCCTAATCTAATTGCCTCAGCATCATCTGATGTTATTTGACTACATTCCATTATCCTCAATTTGCTTTTGTTGATGTTCATCCTACAGCCTCCTTTCAAGTACAGTGTTATAAGCAAACATCAAAGATTTTATTTCTTCCCCCTGGATTTTAATTCCTGCTCCAAATTTATCTTTTGTTTCCTTTAATGCTCGCTCAATAAGCAGATTGAATAACATCAGAGATAGGCTACAACACTGTCTCACTCCCTTCTCAACCATGACTTTCCTTTCATGCTACTGTTATAACTGTCATCTGGTTTCTGTACAAATTGTAAATAGCCTTTTGCTTCCTGTATTTTACCCCTGCCACCTACAGAATTTGAATGAGAGTATTACAGTCAACATTGTCAAAAGCTTTCTCTAAGTCTACAAATGCTATAAATGGAACTTTGCCTTTCCTTAACAATATCTTTTAAGATAAGTCATAGGGCCAGTACTACCTTACGTATTCCTACATTTCTATGGAACCCAAACTGATCTTCCCCGAGCTCGGCTTATACCAGTTTTTCTATTCGTCTGTAAAGAATTTGTGTTAGTATTTTAGAAATGTGACTTATTAATCTGATAAGTTTGGTAATTTTCACACCTGTCAGCACATGCCATCTTTGAAATTGGAATAATTGCATTCCTCTTCAAGTGTGATGGTATTTCACCTGTCTCATACATTTTGCTCACCTTGTGGAAGAGTTTTGTCATGGCTGACTTTCCCAAGGCTTTCAGTAGTTCAGAGTGTATACAACCTGGGACAACTGAGAGATCCAGGAAAAACCCATGAATTTTTTCATCTGGGAAAAAACTGGGAACAACCAGGAAATTTTTTAGAATTCCAGGAATTTTTCATTGTTTTGGTTTTCAGCTAAATTTTTGTAACTGTGACTGATAAGAACCAATATTCTAAAAAAGGATATTACTGTATCTCACCACTGCAGAATAATACTACAGCAATAATACATGAATGAGAGAAAAAAAAAATGAAAATAAAACTTAAGTTGCAAAGGAAATGCACCATATACCACAACAAAACACAGTGCTCATACAAGCATTTGCCTACAGTAAAATGTGTCAAAGTCTTTAGAAAGACTATTCACTGCTTCATAACAACAAATTGCCTCCAATGAGGGTGATGTCACATCTGTTTACATTAGAGTTGTTTGAGCAGTTGCGAGCTAGCCCATGCACATGCACAGTTGAGTCATGTATGAGTAGTACCTTCCCCCACTCTTGGCTACAGAAGTGTGGCAGTTATCTGTATAAGCAATAGCAGGAAGCAGCCAGATGCTACCCGGTAAAATTTTACTGGCACGCCTAAGCTGCCAGATTCATGCATACGCAACAGGCCCGTGTCTAGGGGGTGGGAGCAAACCGAGGTATCTGCCCCGAGTGGCAATTTCAGGGAGGGGTGGGGTGGGGGGCGTCAAATTCATATTTTTGAGGAAAAAAACCTTGTTTCACAAAGTGCCGAGCATCCAACACACATTGGTGTATTGATTATTGGTATGATTTTGAAACACATCCCTGTTAGTTTTTAAACATTTGTGAACACATCCTAAGTTGATTTCTGAATGAATCATAAGTTGATTTTTGAATGTGTGCATAGTATATGCGATGTCTCTTCCAGGGGAATCCCTATCACATCTAGAAATAAACTTTCCTGCAGACAAAAGGGGATGGGGCTAACTTTCCTGGAGACAAAAGGGGACGGGCCTATACAAACTGAGCAGAATGAAGCCGAACAGGTTAATGCCAATCGCTCTTTATGTGGTTGACTGGGTGTGCAAATGATCAGTGTTGTTATAATTACTAGCAAAATCCATAGACTCAGATTACCAGAGTGGAGATAAAAGACTAACAGGAATACCAGGCAAGAAGTATTGTATATTATCTTCTCATTCAAGAAAATGAAATTTTGACAGAAAATTTTTGGCCAGACCACTACACTAGTAAGGGCCTAACTGGAGAATAAACTCGAGGTAACTAAACCAGTGATTGTGACAGCTTTAATTAAGTTAACCAGAGAATAAATTTTGACACTGGCAGGAATAGTTACAGAATTAGTGATGACAAGATTGTTTGTTAGAACAAGGAAGGTGAAGAAATGGGGACATCACACAAATTATAGAAGAATATGACAATTACAAATTTGTCTAATCATTTCATACTACTACTTTTCGATCTCATACTTCAGAAGATGGAGCGTATGAATGAAACGTGAAACTATTTCCTAGAATAAAAAATTTTTGCTTGTAGTAGGCCTAATAGGCATTTGATATTGGTACTTCATGAATCATATTCTGTTGTGTTATAAAAATGACCATTTGTGCCAAATCAGTCTCGTTTATTTGGTGTGTGTTAAAATTGCTGCAATATTAGGCAGACCTATTTCATTTTATCTAGCAGACAGTGACAAAACACATGTAATCAGATCAAGAAATACTATCTAATATTGCCCCAGTTCAGAAATATCGTAGATCCAGGGCTGATGCACAGAGCAGTCTGAGATGTAGTGGGGAGGTGGGCAGTCTCCACATGATCTGTATTTAAGTTTAGTGATTTTTCTGTTTCCTCTTCGTTTATTACTCTCACATCTGATGAAAGTAAGACAGATTTCTGTGGCTGGGAGCTATCAAGTGAATTAAAATATATTCACATGATTACAGAAGTCTAAAATATGTTCTTCATTTCAGATTTTATTTTATTTCCCCCTTTCTGACAGTCAAGCATTAACAGCCTTGCAGAATGATGGGGTTATTTTTGTCGGTTTGCTAAAGAAATTTGGCTTTTATTAATCTTTTCCGTCGAGCCAGTCAATTTATTTGAAACGAAGTGTTAATTGCATGCTATTGGCTAGTTTCAACTGTTTGCTGCATTTAAAGTGCACGTTTTCATCTTCTAGCATTATACCATAATAAAGAACCAAACACAAGATAATACAATACTGGTAGTCCAAGAAAATTTACATCCAAATCTGGACACACAAATGTGCACTTTAAGCAGAATTACACTTTTAGCATGGTTCACAAAATTCTGTTGCTCTTGGAGTATCTACCAAGTCTTGTTTCTTTTATGACATAATGTAAGATCTTTTAATGTTTCACATGTGTGAACATACGAGCATCCGATGTCATTGTAGCTGTGCAAGCCTGGTGATGCCTGTTATCTGGTGCTTTCTGTCAACTGCTGAAATAAACCTATTTCTAACAGGTTGCAAGAAAATATTGCGAATGGTCATTTGAAAAGCTTTACTTTTAAAGTAAATTTCCTTTTATGCAAGATGAACTATGTGTGAGAATGTGTGATGAATTTCTTATATCACAGAGCATTTGACACTCATTTAAAAATCAAATCTTCAAGGACAGTCATTTAGAAGAATTTCGAGCCTAGAAGATCAAACGTTTATGTCCTTATTAAAAATTTTACTGGCAGATTTGTGTGATGTACCTTAAAGTGTAACACGTGCAAAAAAGATCAGCATTATATGTAAAAGCTTAGCAGCTCATTAATCTTTGAGACCAATATCATATGTCAAAGCTTTTCTTTTCTTGTATGAACACTATGTATATTAATTCAAACCATTGACTTTTCCCACTTGTGTGTTCACGCTAGTTAACAGTGATGTTGTTATTGGCTGACTTCATCATGTGTCCTATGCTATGAATATCCACTGTTATCAGCTGGCGTTATCACATGACATGAGCCTTGACTGGCTTATAAAAGGGCATTGCAATCTCGATATCAATGCTTCGGAAAGTAATGTGTGGTGTTTGGTGGAATTTGAATTTATACTTTTGCAATATGAAAATATGCAGTGTACATGTTGCTGCACATCAAATATCTTTCCAAAACTTGCTTTTCCCTGAGTTTCGTTTTCTAAAGTGTCAGGAAATTCTATGCTGGTGTATACAACCATAACCATTCAAAGGATTGATACGTTTTACAGTTCCAAGGAAAATTATCCAGTCACTTAACATGGAAAAAATGAATTTCCCTCCAGGAGAAAGTGTATTCTTAACCAGAAAATCCGGAAAAAAATTTGGGAATTTTTTTGCTTTGTCCGCGTATACACCCTGTAGTTCTAACAGAATGTTGTCTACTCTTGGGGTCTTGTTTAGAGGTCTTTCATTGCTGTGTCAGATTCTTCACACAGTATCATATCTCCCATCTCATCTTCATCTATGACCCCTTCCATTTCCATAATATTTCCCTCAAGTGCATTGCTCTTGTATAGACCCTCTGTATACTCCTTCCACCTTTTTGCTTTCCCTTCTTTACATAGGACTGGTTTTCCATCTGAGCTCTTGATATTCATATGGTTGTTCTCTTTTCTCCAAAGGTCTGTCTAATTTTCCTGTAGGCAGGATCTGTCATATCCCTAGTGATATATGCTTCTACATCCTTACATTCATCCTCTAGCCATTCCTGCTTAGCCATTTTGCACTTCCTGTCGATCTCATTTTTGAGTCATTCTTTTTACAGTTTCTTCAGTTTTAATCTACAGTTCATAACCAATAAAATGTGGTCAGAGTCCACATCTACCCCTGGAAATGTCTTGCCATTTAGAACCTGGTCCCTAAATCACTGTCTTACCATTATATAACCAATCTGAAACCTTCCGGTGTCTCCAGGTCTGTGTCTCCAGGTCTCTCCCACGTATGCAGCCTCCTTACATGATACTTAAACAAAGTGTTAGCTACAATTAAGTTATGCTCTGTGCAAAATTTTACCAGGTGGCTCCATCCTATTTTCCTTCACCTCAGTTCATAGTCACTTACAACTTTTCCTTCTCTATTTTTCTTGCTATTGAACTGCAGAATTTTTCAGTTAGTTAAGGGAGATGAAAATTTAATAGTCATGGTGATGACTATTACATTTTCATCTCCGTTAACTAACTGAAAAATTCCACCTCATCATACATTTCTTCAATCTATTCATCATCTGCAGAGCTAGCTGGCATATAAACTGTTTTAGGCATGAGTTTCATGTCCGTCTTGACTACAATAATTCATTCACTATGCTGTTTGTAGTAGCTTATTCATGTTGCTATTTTTTTATTCATTATTTAACTTACTTCTGCATTACCCCTATTTGTTTTTGGATTTATAATCCTGCATTCGCCTGACCAGAAGTCCTGTTCCTCCTGCCATCAAACTTCACTAATTCTCACTATATCTAACTTTAACCTATCCATTTCCATTTTTAAAGTTTCTAACCTACCTGCCCAATTATGGGGTCTGACATTCCACACTCCGATCTGTGAAATACCAGTTTTTTTTCCTCCTGATAATGATGCCCTCCTGAGTGGTCCCCACCTGGAGATCCGAATGGCAGATTATTTTACATCTAGAATATTTTACACAAGAGGATTTCATCATCATTTAACCACCAGTAAAGGCGCATGCTCTCAGGAAAAATTGTGGCTGTAGTTTTCCCTTGGTTTCAGCTGTACTTTAGGTTTAACTTCATTAATAACCACTGCATGTGGTAGTTGCTGTAGACAGAGGAACAAATAAACATGGAATTTTAAATTTGATGCAAATTTTGAATCTCATTTTCTCAGAATCATGATTTTGTCACATACATTTCTTTGCTTTTAACTGGCTCAGCTTACTTCAAGTGTCATTAAAGTTTAGTCTTCAGTTGTATTTTTCATTCTGAATTGTTGCAAAGTCTGTAACTGATTTAATGTTGTGCAGTTGCCTAGCCTTGTACACTGTATGCCAGCTCTTGTATACATAATACATATATTCTGCAATCAGTAATTCATATAAAACCGTGTCACATAGATGTTGTGTAATATTCTTCAACCCTGAGCAGCACAGTTGTAAATAAAGTATTGTTCAAGAAACTGATTATTCTCTTGTGTGTATTTGATTCTTCTTCGTAGTACATTGTGATCTCTATTTTAATTGCATTTCAAAGGTCTTTCCTTTGAGATTCATATGCTACTCCAGGTTGTCAAGTGAGAGGGTATGTGCTGATAAAAACATTGTAAATTCTTTTTGTGAAATTCTTCCTACATTATTTCTGTCTTGTACTTTAATTTTTAGTTTTAACTTCACTTTTCTTCCAGATTTGTATCTCATGCAAGTATCACCACATGATAGGTTCTGGGTGGCAATATCATAAAATAGTGCTTAAGTATTTTTAATTTTTGTATAGTGTTTGTTATTATTCTCTTCCTTATGGAAATAATTGTCCACTGGATTATATAAGTATGAATATTTATTATATGATCATATACAATTGTGCTGTCAGTTTACATGTCAGAATTATACTCTCTTAAAATGATCTGTGAATATTTTACAAGACTTTCCATAATTCTATTGCTGGATATTCTTCATTGACAATCTTTGACATTGCTTATTCTGAGGGGCCCTTATGCTGTTCATGCAGAGTTGCGAGCTCTGTGCCATATCCACTATGACATAAAGGCATCTGTTGGGAAAATCCAACTGCCCCACACCACAAATAATAATACAGTAGAAACAAATATTTTTAATAAACTATAATACCACACAAAAATATATGGACCTGCATGCTATTTGAAGCATACTTTAATAAAGAACAAGTATGTTAATTTATAGATAATGACAATACAGAAAATTTTGCACGTCTGACTTTTCAGGTAAAAGTCCCAAATTTAGTTCTGTACCTTCAAATTCTTAATTTATAGATGTGGTAATTATTTTCTCTGAAAACACTATTTTAACCAAGTAAACATTAAACTAAAACATGAGCTATGTAATAAGTGAGAAAGAATAACCATTTCTATTTTTAATTTGTAGACATGAATAGAATTAGCTTGTATAGTGATAGTTTATTGCTAATATCGTGTAAATATTAACTTTTTGTGATTTGATTGTCTTTTGATCAATCCTAGTTCCTAAGGGTTCTGCTTCAAAACATGATGAATGGATGATCAAGCAGACACTACCCTCCAAACTGGGCTTGCAGAGAATTCTCCCACACTATACTCACACATGCCCTTAATCCTCCAAACAATCCCATGCACCAGCCGCAAAGGAGCCCCCCGCCCCCAAATTACCCAATACCACCTCAGGCTGTAACAGCTTAACCAAGCCATTTAACAGGATTATATCTACTATGAGAGTATAGAATTTTTGATGAATTAAATTGGTCATGGTGACCAGGGGGAAGGTTGTTGGCTTAGAGTCGGTTGGGCATTGGGAAAGGTGGAATTCAGTAGTGACAAGGCCATGGCCGTTGGGGTTGGTAGTTTAGAGGACAGTGGCATTGAGAGTATGAGCAGGGTGCCAGGTCATAAAGCAAGAGAAACAGTGGAGAACTGGTAGAGGAAATGTTGGATGTCTTTTGTATCAGAGGGTGGGTTACGGATAAGAGAACGAAGGTGTTGGTCCACAAGGAAAGAGAGTTTCTCTGTTTTGGCACAGTAACCTACCACAGTGAGGTGTTCTGGGTGCTTGAGTTTGAGTGTGGTGAGTGGGGGGGGGAGTGAGTTAGACCCTTTCCTTCACTTCCCGTCTGCTAAGTCTCCTCTGACCCGAGGTTATGGATAACTTTTCTAAATTGTACCCCTTTTCTTAAACCTCTGCAGTGATTTTCCTTCACCCCTCTTCCTTCCCCTTCAACTCTCCTGCCAGAAGAAGGAGCCACTGGCTCCAAAAGCTTATAAAAGTTAAACCTTTTTGTGTACGTGTTCTCCTGCTGCCACTTTATCTATCCATTTACGCTATATTGTCAGTAACAGATTATTTTCATTATGTAGGAGGTGGATTGTATGATCAGCCACATCGAAATTCATGTTTTCAGTACTAATGTATTTAGTTTTGTGCATGCAGGTAGTGACTCCCAGTGTGCCTTCACCGTCCTTGAGGAATTTGAGCATAGGTTACGGGCCTGCAGTTGTAATGTCGATTGCAGGTAAGTAAGTTAGAGAAATATTTTAAGGAGTAGAAAGTATTAATTTTTAAGCATTTTAGTTAAATTGGTTTATTTTATAACATTTTTTAGCTGTGTTTCACGTTTAGGGTATATATTATTGTTATAATTCTGTGATGCAGTCTAAATTCTCTTAAATGTTGCTATACTATGTTAAGCAATTGGTTGAACTGAACAATTTAGATTCATTAACATTTTAAGGTTGTCATGAGCAAAATCTGGTGTGTATGCAAATTCTCAAAACTCCATGGTGGATTGTTTGTTTGGGATAAGGAATCTGAATATGCAGAAAAAGATTGAGAAAGTTCACTAGAAGATCATGCCAAGTTATTGAATTAGTGTGCCTACCAGATCATTAAAAAAAAAAAAATCATGGCAAGGCACATTATTTTGTACAATCTGCATTACCTGACCTTGCTCAGGCAGAGTTAAGACCTGCTATCAAATAAAAGAGTTTTATTGTTATTATTAAGTAAATTTTTAAAGTTTATCACAGTTACATCATTACATTTTTTTTACTTCATTGGCTTGTATGCTATATCTGTAGACTGGGGTGTCATCCTCAAATTTCTTTGCATCTCATTATTGAGAGGGTTTTTGGTGGCAAAATCGTGAAAAAATTATACTTGAAATATACTCACTTGCAGTACATTAATTAGCTTCTTTTTCTTTTAACAACTTCCAATGAATTTCCACTGAGTTGTGCAACAGTTCATGTTTATTACATGGGCATTTACAAAATATTACAAACAAGACTCATCTTTCTTTCATAATTCATTTTCTTAAAAGCTACAAGTTCAATTTACATCTGAAAGCATATTATCACCTCTTTTTATGTTTCTTTTAAAGTCAAATAATTACATAGGTTTTAGTAATAACAGGTCTACTAATTGAATCAGCTCTCTTAATGTAATAATATTCTCTATATATTGAAATCAAATATTGTAATACATTATTTAAATAATTTTATTACTCTTGCATCATCACTGAAATTTAAAGAACACCAATGCAAATAGATCCTGCTTTGAGGTACCTGTCAAAATCAACTGTGACGTCTTTTACTTATTATAACCACAATCTGTTGGCCTATGGTGCAGGGCCACATAGTATATTGGCACAGTCCATCACCTTTTGAACTATTCAATTCAAAATAGATTCAGAAAAATGTAAGTTACATTTTTGTTTTAAGATGTTGGATTGCTTTGTGTGAAAGTTACTTGAGTCGATGCTGCAAAGCAGCCACTCAACTATCCAACTATAGATTCTTTAATTATGGCACAGATGTAAAATATCTTTGTCATAATCTATCTGTAGTAGTAGTAGTAGTTTATTCATCCAGAGGCAATGTACATTGCTATATGTGCAGACCTAACTGCAAGGGAGGGGGGGGGGGGGAGGAGGTGGTTAACCAGCTGTACCTCTTTCTTCATTTGAAGTCCTTTTGGTAAGTCAGGGTAACCAATTAATAGACTTGGCCACTTATAGATTAAGCTAACCTCCCATTACAAATGTTATGTAAGCCCAACCATAGCATATAGTAAATCCAAAACAATACAAAATTCCTTTGTACAACCTGTGCCAATTAATATTACTACCCCCCCCCCCCCCCCCCCTAGCAAATGTAATAATCCTTTTTCTGAATTTGTCAGTTAGTAAATTAAATCTAAAAAACCCCTTATAAAAAGGAACTTAATTATATTCCATCAGATATTCATTTAAAATTTATTCTTAGACTGATATGTTCATTGGTTTCATAATATTCTTTGTATATAAACTTGTTAGGGGATTGACATCACTAAATTACGGTATGTCTCTCATTGAGGAAGATTTATAGGATGTACTGTTTCCTCAAACATGTAAACTATTAATAGCATTATTATTTCTATATGACCCCACTATCTGAGCAAATACGAACCAGAAATCAAGAAACCATTATCTCCGTGCAGCAGTGGAAAAAAAATTGTTTCACTGGATAGGGTGCAAAACCATGGCAGTTACCAACAAATTGCTACTTCCCTTTAACAAGGAAAGAAAGGGTTTTTCCTTGCACAGAGGACAATGGGTGCTAACATGATGGTAACTGTTGGTTGACTCTCAATGAGTCCCTCTTCCTCACACTACAATAATATACACAATACAGTTGCTCATTCCTTAATGACAAAAGAAAATGGTTCCCTGATCACAATATTAATTAATGCTATGATTCCTCATGGGTTTTAATGTTATTCAATCTATCATGATACATTCTAATAAATGACACCTCCTAACCAGGGAATAATAGGTTCATTGTACAATAACGTTCATAATTATATATCATTTCATATGTACATAAAATTACCTCCACTTCATGTACTGCTCATTATCATTAGCTTTCTACCCTATATGATTATCTAATTAGCTTCTCTTGTTCCATAACAACCCCCCACAGTTCAGTTACAAAATGTTTTGTCTATGACACTCGCTTAAAAATATCATCTTAAATCACTGCAGTACCAAATTTTGCCCCCATCCCTCCTCCCACAGATGACAAATCACATTTTGAAGATCCTGTGAATATGTCAGTATCCTAAGTTTTGAGATGTTACGTTGCTCACATTGTAAAACTTTTCATAATGGTTGTCATGTTCTATAACCTGTAGTACATTTGTAAGTTTGTTTATTTCATGTGTCATTAATGGATGCTGTCATTATCAGTGTGTCACATCCTGTATTAATCTGTGTCACTATATGTGTGTGTGTACTACACAAATGCACAAGGCCAGTAGGAGTTTCTGCCATTCTACCTTCCCCCAAGGTGGTGAACTACCATGGTCCACAACCAAAATATCCCAAACTGTCTTTGGTATCATTAAATACAATATATTACAGGCACCTTTAGTAAACACTTTCACTTTTTGACATCCACTAAATCTTGTCAGCGTTCTCTTTACAGTACTAAACATAATTTTAAATAGTAATCCTTGGAGCACATGCTTCTTGTATCCTAAATATAAATCTTCAACTGTATACTCAGTTCATGTGTGATATAATCAGAGGTGAAGTAAGTAGTACTATGTGGATGACATATGGTAGATCACTTATCCTTGAAGCTATGTAATGGCTTTTTAAACTCAGTGCCTATAGCAGTGACATAAGGTATTAGTACTTAATGTCAGCATGCAGTAAATCTTCCATAGCAACTTCTTAGTAATATAAGAATGTAGTAATTTGCCAGTAGTTACTTTGGACAGTAAATTTTTAGCAACAATAGAAATACTTGGAGATAATTTATTCTTAGTAGTAACTAAATAAAGCTGGTAAAATTTATGTACTATCAGGAATTGGTGAAGTGTCCGTAGCACCAGTACCTAACAATGTCTCGATATCAATCGATGACGATGCTGTCTTAGTGACAGGAACAGGCACACACTCAATAATACCAGACAACAGTAAGTTCTCTGAAGGAACAGAAAATAAAAATTTGTCAACCGTAACTGTTTGCTAGTAATGTGTCTGTAGTAAATGGTGATCATAACCTTATCAGTAATAATAGAAGAAAATGATTATCATCTATCAAATTGCTATTAAATTTTATCCATCTTTGTTTTGAAAATATACTTGCATGATTAGCTTTCCAGAGTTATTGATATTGAAAACAGTTGTAGAGAAACCTGGCATTAATAGATACAATTTAGATCAGAGACCATCAATCTTCAGATTACTGCAATTACTCCCCTCATAGAATATCATGCATAGCATATGTATGACATTTTGTGACCCTGAGAAACATTTAATCACCAAAGACATACTCATTCTGTACTGTTGTGAATGTAAAGGTTTCTGGAAAACAAATATGTTTGCCAGGGCAGGTACAGAATGTTTTTCTGACACATGCACACAAAATTAATTTTATTACAGTCATTATCATATATGATACACATATTAGAAATTTAATTTTATTACAGTCATAATTTTATCACAATTATTATTAAACATGATGCAATGAAAGTTTCCTCTTGTGTTTCCTGCAGAAGCTGTCCAACACTTCCTCAGCATTCATGGTTGATGGAATATCTTGATGGCTATGCATCTGTGCCAGTCCATTTAAACAACCTTTGTCATCCTGTTCCATTGATCTGTCTTCAGATGGTGATATGTCTTCATATCTCTCCACAGTTCTGGCTGTCATAGGAAATGTGCACAACAACTGGCTCAAGACTCCAATATTTGGCAGAGCCATTATAGGCCTCTAATTGAGACCTTTTCATATTTTTGTGAATTTGTTGCCAAATTTGTAGCTCTCTCTCTTCAAAGCTTCAAAACGATGTCACATCATCTTTGTATGGTTCAGCTCTTTGTAAACCATGCTCTATAAGGGCTGTTCTAGAAATAGATTGGCAATGTACATTCAATTATCGATTTTTTTTGTTACGTTGGTACACATCTGAAACATCCATTTACAGTTCCAAGTGTGTAGCATACTTTGTTTGTTTTTGACAGATAGAAAGGTTAGACAAGTTTTAATGTGGTTGGCAACTTTCGATTATTATGAAAAATGAAACAAAGAATTTGCATCAAGTTATTTTTGTGAAAAATGGAATCAAGTGCTCTAAAATATTTGAATGTTGACAGTGGCATACAGTGAGTCAGCTCTAAGTAAAAAAAATGTTTACAAGTGGTACAAGCCCTTCCAAGATGGCCAAGAAGATGCCAATGATAAACCTCGCTCTGGACACTCCAGCACATCAACAACAGATGCTAACATGAAAGCTGTGAAGAAAATTGGTTTGGAAAATTGTCTAATTACCATAAGAGAAGTTGCTGAGGGTCTTGGCATATCGGTCGTCTCATGTCATGCAATTTTTTGGGTATTTTGGGCATGAGATGCATGTCAGCGAAGTTTGTTCCAAAACATCTCAATTTCGACCAGAAGAACCATTGCATGAGCATTGCTCAGGAGCTCTTGTATTATGTCATTGATGATCCTGATTTTCTCAAAAGGGTCATAACTGGTGACAAAACATTTACGGTTATGACATCGAAACCAAAGCTCAATCTTCCCAATGGAAGCATCCCATAGAGCCAAGACTGAAAAAAGCACTCCAAGTTCGATCAAATGTCAAAGTTTAGCTCACTTTTTTTCCAATTACTGTGGTGTAGTGCATGGTCATATGGTCAGTAAGTAGTATTACCTTGATGTTATCTACCATTTGCAAGAAGCAACGCACAAAAAACTCTGGAATTGTGGAAAAACAATTCATGGCTTTTACATCACATCAGTGCACCTGCTCGATCATCATTGCTTGTGAGAGATTTTTTGGCCAAAAACAACACAAAAATCATGCATCAGCTCCTTGCGACATTTTGCTGTTCCGAAAACTGAAGAGACCTATGGAAGGGCAAAGATTTCCAGTGATTGATGAAATAAAAAATGCATCGCTGAAAGTTCTCAAGGCTGTACAAAAAACTGCTTATGACAAGTGCTTTGAGGATTGGAAGAAGCATTGGAACAAGTGTATTGCATTTGAGGGGGATTACTTTGAAGGGGACAACATGAATACTGATGAATAAATAAATATTGTTTTCATAAAAGTTTTCATATAAAGTCACCTTACTTTTTGAACACATCACTTAAGTTTTGCAATTCTAATTTTTGTAAGTGTCCAATTCTTGTAACTGAGTTGCAAGAAGTCTTAATGACATTTCATTTAACAAATGATCAAGAAAAGGTATGAACAATGATAGACAGTAATACTCTTCTGCAGACTTTGTCTGAAAGTGGGGTCTGTTTGTCTGTTCAAAGCATAGCTGTATGCTGCTTCATAAACTGAGTGCCGTCTGTAACCATTTCCAAAAGTTCTCCAGTGATTAAAAATAGTGTCTTTTTTCAATTGGCTTTTACCTGCACCTTCAGTCATACATCAGTAGTATTTTTATAGTCAGTAAGTATCAGAGAAGCACAACTCATGATGTGCACCATTCTCTTTGCTGCCCCATCACATGAAGTCAGGTGATGTAAGTTATATGTCTTTGTATATTGGCTTGTTGATTTGGAGGAAGGGACCAAACAGCGAGGTCATCAGTTCCATCGAATTAGGGAAGGATGGGGAAGGAGGTCAGCCATGCCTTTTCAAAGGAACCATCCCAGCATTTACCTGAGGTGATTTAGGGAAATCACAGAAAACATAAATCTGGATGGCTGGACGCAGATTTCAACCGTCGCCCTCCCGAATGCGAGTCCAGTGTGCTAACTACTGTGCCACCTTGCTCGGTCTTTGTATGTCTATGTCATCACAGCTCTGATATAAATGCAATGATTTCAATGCAGTTTTTTATATTTATTTGATGGCTACTTGAATCAGAAATGTCATTACATGTGTTTGACGAAAGTCTATTCAGCCATTTAAAGGCAATCTGCTATATAAAGTGAAATGTTTGCCAGTGGTAACACCCTGCCTAATCAGTATGTGGTACATAATTTGATGTCATACTAAAATATAGATCAGAAATATCTACAAAAATCTCTGCTAAAACATGTACCTTTCTTTGTGGATCACCCACATTTGCCATTTTTGTGATGTCTTTTGGATTCACTCTGCCAGGTGTAATCAAAAGACAAAAATGGTGATTATAGGTGAACCGTAAAAAATAAGCATATGCTTTTGTGGAATTTTATGTAGATCTTTTCAAGATCTGCATTTTGTACTTTCCAATACGATATAGCTCTTACTAACTGTGCAACATATTGTAAAAAAGTGCATTGCCAACAAACGTTTTGCTGTTTCAGTTCAATATTGTCAACTGTTATCACCTCTGCTTACTAATTTAATTTTTCAAGTAGCCTATGTTCTTCCTCAGGGTTCAAGCTGTCTCCACAGCAAACCTCATCAATTTTGATTCAGTGGTTCAGCTGCAAAAAGGTGACAGACAGACAGACAGAGTTATCATAAATCACATTTACAATATTGTTACCTTGTGGATTACTCGCTGTGCATTTCAGTAAGAGATACAGTGCTATATCATGATTGAAATATGCTGGTTCCTGCATAGCAAGTAAAAGCTGCACAGTAGCTAATTTATCTGTAACACAGTCATGAAATGATAAACAGTGCATGTTTTATTGCACTTTTATCATAAATTATGACAAAAAAGAAACAAAAAGCATTGAAATGAAGGTGTAACACAATAAATCACTCTTATGTTCCATTAATCCCAGGCTTTCTCCTTTTTTAAATTCACAGTTACCGACTGTCCACAAGTGAAAGTTGTGATTATGCCGAGATTCTCTCTCATTCTCTCTCTTTCTCTCTCTCTCTCTCTCTCTTTCTCTTTCTCTTTGACTGTGTGGATGGGACATGTGCAGGTGTATGTTGACCGCACAAAGGTCTGGTTGCTGGGCAGCAGCTGTGACATCACTGTCAGAAGCATATGTGCAGATCTGGATGGGCTCATGTGTAGCTTGGTTGTGGGGTGTGGTCATCTTACAATTTGCTATAATGAACTTGTGGAAGTGGTACAGTGGAGGGCAGTGAAATTCATTGCATGATTGTCAGCTTCACAGCACTGAACTTGTCATGGGTTGATGGTGCAGCAATAATGTTACTGAAAATTACACATTAGTCATTTGAATGTTTGACCAGGTTTAGATATTTGTTGCTATCTTGCATGAAGTTGTTTTTGGCAAAAATTTACTCCACAATGGTAAACCACATTTGATGAGGGTTATCTGGATGAAACAGTGGCAGTTGCAAGATGACAGGTTTTGGTGGTGGCGTGCACGTGTAAGGGACTGCATGTAGTGGATATGGTGATACAGTTGAGCAGTGTGGCAGCAGCAATTGGTATTGCCGAGTGTGAGGGCAATGAGAATGCATTGTAAGGAGTGTCTCCCGAGGCCCTCTTGGAGGGGGAAGGGGGGTGGGACATGGAAGCATCCTCACCCATTACAACAAGCACAGACATGGCTGTGGTTGATGTGAACACCTCTGCCGAATGCCAGGCCGAGGCGGCTGCGATGGCCCTGGTTGCAGAGTGCACTGTTGGTGTCCTTGCGAGATTGATGTGTCACTGGAGGCCCATATGGAGATTGAGTGGAATGCAGAACAGTAGCCCATTTCGCCTGGCATGACTGTGGTTGTGGTTCACGTGAATGGCAAGTGTGTAGGGAATGAGTGTGAAGAACACAGGGCCCCACTCATGGAATGTTGCGGTTTAAGTTGGTGATGACGCTTTTTCATTAACACCAACAATTATTAACTTAAGCAGTAATGATTATTAACATTAAAAGCAAGAATTATTTGAAGCAGGCTGCATTAAGAAGAGAATGATTTGCAAACTACTCTCTTGAAGATAGATCTGAACAATGGCAATATTTCGAAATTCTAACATACATGAATGGGGAACACTGCAGCGATGTTTTAAATAGATGAATACTGAATAAAGAATGCAGCTTCCTGAATTTGTATAGCCTTCCTTCCTGTCAACAATATTGCTTAACAAAGTGTTGGGAAATCGAGCGATGGGATTTCAGTCTTGTAGACGAGAGCTTTGCCACAGCAATAATGAACACATATAACCTCGAAAGCTCATGCAACTAGTGTTGTCAAAGTTGGAACATGCTGAAAGTGTTTAGTTTCAGCAACGAGTTGTGCAGTGGTTGGTAGCACTGTTGCCTGCAACCTAGCGTTGTCGTGTAAACTAGGCTTAACAACCCAGATGGAACATTTTCTGGTAGCACTACGTATGGTGTTGGAAATGGCATAGTAAACAACACCGTGCAGTAAATAAACTTTATAAATGCCAACTGTTTGGTGAACGATGTCTGGGATCGTAACTGTGTTATGCAGTCTAGTGAACACTGGTGGCAACATGTACTGAATCGCTGGGGCACAATGCATAGAATGTCAGGTCCTGTAGCAATAATGGTTATGAAGAGTGTCATTGTTTATCATGCACTAACAAAGTGGGGAGACACAAACATCAAAACAGTCAATGAAAAAACACATTATCCATGGGCATTGTACATGCTGAGTAGGTAAGCCATTTTGAAGAATATTGTGGGATGTGATGAAAGGCTAAACATCAAAACTACACTGAATTTTCACCTCATAACACAGTTCAAAAATACATTATATTCATGGGAAAACTGGTTGCATAGAATCAGCATCTTCATGAACATCATGGTCACACATGTGAAATTCATGTACTACAGCAGACGAGCTTATTATTATCTAATCACTTTACCCAGCAGATGAGTGTTGCATACACATCTTAAGAACATGGAAGAAGAAAAGCGACTCAGGAAAAAGCAAAACTACACAAAAGACATGCCAGGATATCAGTTTCAGAGTTCTCTTTGTGGTTGGTTGTCACCAAAAGTTCATAGTTTGTGCAATTTTGTTCAAGTAGGTAGTGTTCATTTCTGGTATTATACTACCATTTAAAACTTCATCTTGTTCAACAACAAAATTACTGGCTTCTTCAATTGGATTTTCTCCTTCAACAAGAAAACTATTTTAACTGTCATTACTATTACTGTACATAACTGTTGTGTTACCGAATCCAGTTTCAATACACAGTTTCAAATCTGAATTTTTTTCATTATTTCAAGTTGACTTTCAATTTCATTATTTTCCACCATTACTTTCTTAAAGTTTCGCCACTAACAGTTCACCCGTTTCAGTATTTTTCTCTGTTTTGAATGGTAAAAATTGTTCTCTTATTTGAGTATTTAACTCTAATTATCCACTAGTGTTTTGCACTAATCTTGATTCCATTGTACTCTTCTAAATTTTAAATACTTTCTACACTCCTGCTATATCTGGAGTTTTCACTTTATTTATTTATTATTTATTTGTCCCATAGATCAAATCAGTACAATGGCTTGTACAACTGATATGGGATAAGTCAATACAAATATACAGTTTGCAGGAGTCTAAAACAGTAAAAAAGAACACAGAAGAATGATTATTTTACATAACCTACAAATTATGTTACTTAAAGTTACAGCTTTACAGAGAATTGTTACATGATGTGACAAAATTGACTTAATAACATTCAGCTTTGATACATTATCATGCACTACAACAATTTTGATTCTAAATATTCCTGGATGGTATAAAAGCAGACTTTTATTAAAAGAGATTTCACTGTCTGTTTGAATTTATTTATTTCTTGGATTTCTTGTATAAAAGTTGGAAGATGGTTATATAATTTTATTCCCATGCCTTTGACACCATCACAGTACAGTTTTGTTGAGTGTGGAAGTATTAATAAAGAGGTTTTTGATCTTGTGTCATAATCGTGGTAATCCATATTTTTTCTGATTTTATTGATACTTTTTTTGGTAAAGAATAATAATTCTAGTATGGATTGGTATGGGAGGGGCAAAATATTTAGTTTCTTAAATAATGGTTTACAAGTGTCTCTTTGTTTTTGAACATAATTGTTCTGACTATCTTTTTTGCAGTGTGAATATCTTAATCGATTCAGAATTTTGGCCCCAGAAGATGATTCCGTAGTTAAGTACAGAGTGAAAAAGTGCATGGTACATTGTGGTTAGGGTACTTGTGTTAGTGACATTCCTTATTGATCTGATCATGAAGCATACTTTACTAAGTTTTGTGCTGGTAACGTCAATGTGCCTTTTCCATGTGAGCGTATCAGTAATAGTGACCCCCAAAAATTGTATTTCATTTTCAAGTTTAACATTATTTTTTTCCAGTGATATAGTTGGTAGTAATGGATTTCTGTTTTGGGCAGTGTGGAAGGTTATTGCAATTGTCTTTTTTGCATTAAGAAGCAGCCTGTTATTTTGAAGCCATTGACTTATTTGATCTGTGGTTCTATCTATATTAGATTGGAGAATTTGTTCGGGCGCAGATATGAGTACAGAGGTGTCATCAGCAAACCAAAGGGTTTTTGTGTCTGGTAGGCTGTGAGGAAGGTCATTTATGTAAAGTAAGAACAGCAAGGGGCCCAGGACAGAGCCTTGGGGAATGCCTCGCTTTATGGTATGTGTGGAGGAATGTACAGTGCTAGCTGTACCTAAGAGCTTAGTTTCATTTAATTCGACATACTGCTGTCGATCTTTTTTTTTTTTTTTTTTAGGAGACCAGACAGCGAGGTCATCAGTCTCATCGGATTACGGAAGGACGGGGAAGGAAGTCGGCCATGCCCTTTGAAAGGAACCATCCCGGCATTTGCCTGGAGCGATTTAGGGAAATCACGGAAAACCTAAATCAGGATGGCCGGACGCGGGATTGAACCATCGTCCTCCCGAATGCGAGTCCAGTGTCTAACCACTGCGCCACCTCGCTCGGTGTCGATCTTCCAAATAGCTTTTAAACCAGTCATAGGCATTTCCTCTTATTACATAGGAATGCATCTTTTGCAAAAGTATACTACGATTAACCATGTCGAAGGCCTTTGTTAGATCTAGAAAGATACCTATGGCTGGGAGTTTTTTGTTCACAAGCTCCAGTGCATAATCTAGAAATTCTTGTATTGCATCAGTTGTAGCTTTCTTACTTTGGAAGCCAAACTGAGCAAGTGACAGGATATTTTCTTTGTCTAGAAAGTACATGATTCTGGTGGCCATTATATATTCAAATACTTTATTAAAAGTTGAAAGCAGTGCAATGGGTCGATAATTACTGGGATCCTCTTTGCTTCCTTTTTTGTGGACAGGTATAATTTTTGCAATTTTGAGCATACCAGGAAATGTACCATTCAGGAATGAGAAGTTTATTATGTGGGCTAGGGGTTTACTGATAAAGTTACTGCAATTATGAAGGAGGAAGCATGGAATTTGATCTTGTCCAGCAGATGATTTTTTTAAAATTTTGGTGTGAAGTGTCTTTTCTATTTCAATTTCAGATGTAGGCCTTAAAAATAGTGTCTCAGAGCATAAGTTTTGTTCTAGTTGTAAGGGACAGGTATTTTTAAGATGGTTAGCCAGGTTTTCTACTATTTCTGTAAAGTAGTTATTGAATTCCTCTGCTGTTTCTTTCCCACTGGAGACTAATTTTCCATTTATTTTTAAGGTAATATCACTTTTTAGTTGTTTTCCTCTATTAGTATTCATATTAATAAGTTGCCACATGCTTTTGCTCTTTTTTGATGACAATTTGAGGTAGTTATCATTCTGTAGCTTTTTGGCTGCGTTTACTACGTTCCTTAATATCTTTTTATATAGAGTAAAGTATGACTTAAATGCTTCACTATTGCCTAGTTTAGATTTGCTGATGTAAAAAAGTTCTCTTTTTATTTGCGATGATCTAATGATTCCTGGCGTGATCCAGCTGGAGAGTTTTCTATCTTTGTTGATACATTTTGTTTCTAAGGGAAAGTGGCAATTAAAATAATAACAGAAAATATCCAAGAATGCTTCATATTTGCTGTCTACTGTTTGAGCCTCATATACATTTTGCCAGTTTTCATTTTGTATATCAAAGAGGAAAGTATGCATGTGGGTTTTATTGAAGTTTCTCCTCTGTACAGTGATTTTATTATGTTTGTGACTGTTATTTTGCAACCAGACCTGCAAAATTAATGCATTGTGGTCTGAAAATCCTAGTTTGATGGAGGATACAGTACAATTTATATTGCTTGCTACTTGATCTGAACCAGACTGATCCAGTACATCCCCTGCCACCCCGTTGTCATCTAGATATGTATCATCTTCCATTTTTGTCATGATTGTTCCCTGTTACTTTCCATAGTGCCCTCCTGTCCATCGAAATAGTGTGCAAGAAGTTGCAACTCTGTGTCAGTCATGAAGCATGCTCAGGTAGCCAAAAGGGTTAAAGTGACTGCTTGAGTAAAAGTGGGAAATCTGAGTTCAAGTTCAGGTTCGGCATGAATTTTAACTTGCCACCATTGAATTACTTCAGTGCTCTTACATGACTGACATTGGTATTTCTCTTTCATCACATGTATATATGGCTGTGTAATCATGACTGTGTGGTGTCCGAAAGAACAGGTACCAAACATATATAACAGTAATATATAAGCCTTGATGGAATTTATGATATCTTCATTATGGTTGCACCCTAGGTCTTGTGGGAATCATGCTAAATTATGTGAACAGTGAGGGACATAGGTGGGGTCGCTGTGGCAGTAGTGAGTGACAAGTTAGGAATTTGGGTCAGACGTGTGGCATGAGTGGATAGCCAATGTGATTAAGGTGACTGCTCATGTAAAATGGGAAATCTGGGTTCAAGTCCCACTTCAAGTCACTTCTCACCATGGAATTATATCAATGCACTCATGCCGCTAACATCAGTATTTCTCTTCCATCATTTGTATGCGTGGCAGTGGAATCATGACTGTGTGGTGTCTGGTCTTTTGGACGTAAGAAATACATTCGTCTTTAAAAAATAAAATAAAAATTCTTATTAAATATACAAAAAATGTAAATAATTTTCATGTCTTACAATAATATTTCATTTTAATTATAATCAGTCTTAATCTTCACCAAAAACCGTCATTTTCTCTTTCGTATTGAAGCTATTTCGTATTTCAGCTTCAGCAAGAAAGAGGAAGGCCTAAAGCTTAACAGATGCTGGATTACTTTGCTGCAGTGACAACCATTGCAGGTAGCAAGCGCTGAACCACTGTGGTAATGATCAGAGAAAAGCTCTCAACACTGGCTTGGCAGTGACACACAATCTCCAGTGTAGAGCTCAACTTCAATTGTCCTGTTTGACATGTCTGAAAAAGAGATACCATACATGTAATATATTCAGTTTAGGTCAGAGGCTTTATTTCGTTCTTGCTATCACAGTGAAAGACCAAATGTTCCAAACTGCAGTTCTTGCAGGCTTCAACTTGTTGATTTTTGTGAAGGCTGTTCAATCTTCCTCTGTTTCTTGATGTTGTTTGTCTTGTTCCCTGTTTCAGATTGCATTTACTATAATTCTGGCCTCTTCTCTAAGATCTTCAGTGTTTTTTGCACTTCAAATGTCTCTTATTCAAAATTATTGGGGATTTTATGGCCACATGTTGACATGTTGCCTGTTTGTTTCTGTCTCATGTTCATTGCCCAATGTTTGTGTGATGATTTTTTTGACATTTAACAGCACAAGTGGATGATACTGTCAAACCTTGACACTCTGCTGCTGATGGTGTACTGGATGTGAGCTCACCACTGGAGATTATGTGTCCTTTCTGAGTCAATGACTGAGGGCTTTTCTCTGGTGACTGCTGCTGTGGTTCTGTCCGTGCTACCTGCAATGGTTGTCACTGCAGCACAGTAATACAAGATCTGTTTAGCTTTAGGCTTTCCTCTGCCTTGTTGAGCCTGAAAAATGACAATAGCTTCATTAAGAAAGAGGAAATGATAATGCTAACCACCCATACTGGCAAAATATCAGAAAAATTGTCAACAAATGTTGTCTTATTCAGTTCTCTGTTCCTTTGGTTATAGTAAATTATCTTTGTAATTAATTTTCTGTTTCATTTCTCCATTCTGCCATATCCCTATTTGATTTTGCATGAGATTGTGTAAACACTGTCTTCTGTTTTGGCATCTTAATGACAAACAATTCATTTTTGTTTGTCACTGAAATAATACTCTTTCATATATGCAGAACTTTGCCTTATATTTCTTCAAAGTTCAGAATTTATAGAACATAGTATCAGCAGTTAAGTTTTAGAGTGTTTGTAGAATATTCTAGAAGTTTCTGTCTTTCTCGTTTTCCATCTTTTTGGCATATCTGTCTCACAGCTTACCTCTGTTACTTATTGACACACTCTGACACTCTAAATATTTTAGGAATTATTGTTCTTCTAATAAGAAAACAACCTGATTGACAACTACATGTGGGTAGGTGTGGGTGTTTGTGGAGAAAAGTGAGCATTTATGAATACACACTTGATATATGTAATTTATAGACTAATTTTTAACTCACTGGCTCTTTAATAGGAAAGATATCAAGACCTGAAAAAATTGCTGGCTTAGGGACAATTCCTTCTTCAAAGTTATATAATCACACACACAAAAACACACACACACACACACACACACACACACACACACACACACATACACACACACACACAAATATATATATATATATATTCATTAAGAAAGAGGAAATGATAATGCTAAGAACCCACGTGATTTACCAACTGACCTGCCTACACTGTGAAGCGTTCTATGTGGGAATGACCAGCAACAAACTGTCCATTCGCATGAATGGACACAGGCAGACAGTGTTTGTTGGTAATGAGGATCACCCTGTGGCTAAACATGCCTTGGTGCACGGCCAGCACATCTTGGCACAGTGTTACACCGTCCAGGTTATCTGGATACTTCCCACTAACACCAACCTGTCAGAACTCCGGAGATGGGAACTTGCCCTTCAGCATATCCTTTCTTCTCGCTATCCACCAGGCCTCAATCTCCGCTAATTTCTAATTTCAATTTGCCGCCGCTCATACCTCACCTGTCTTTCAACTTCATCTTTGCCTCTGTACATCCGCCCCGACTGACATCTCTGCCCAAACTCTTTGCCTTTACAAATGTCTGCTTGTGTCTGTGTATGTGTGGATGGATATGTGTGTGTGTGCGAGTGTATACCTGTCCTTTTTTCCCCCTAAGGTAAGTCTTTCCGCTCCCGGGATTGGAATGACTCCTTACCCTCTCCCTTAAAACCCATATCCTTTTGTCTTTCCTTCTCCTTCCCTCTTTCCTGACGAGGCAACCATAGGTTGCGAAAGCTAGAATTTTGTGTGTATGTTTGTGTTTGTTTGTGTGTCTATCGACCTGCCAGCGCTTTTGTTTGGTAAGTTTCATCATCTTTCTTTTTATATATATATATATATATATATATATATATATATATATATATATATATATATATATATATATACACACACACACACACACAGAAGCTTACCTGTACAGCTAACAGTTAATTACTTTAGTAAATACATTTTGCCAAACAGGGTTTTTTGTAGCAAGTAAGCTAATGATTCGACCACATTTTGTCAATGGAAGTAGTAATGGTAGAAACAATGACTCAAGTACTTACCTCATTCCTGTGAGTGTTCAGTTGGTCCCAAGTCCATAAAACAAAAGTAAAATGATACAATCTAAGTACACTCTTGTGCTATTGCACCAGGCAAAGAGTATACAAGTCACACATTAGTCTAAACATTTTATGTTACAAATTACTTGTAACACATATAGCACTGTACTGAGTGAAAGACTAACATTGAGTCAACATATTTTCATTCTTTGTTGAGATTTTAGTTATAATTGGACTGATGATACACAAACAGTTTCTTTGTGCGACATTTTTAACCAACATAACTATAAACTTGATATTTCATTAATATTTCTTTGTACTTACAAAATTACAATCCTTTCAGAGTTCATCTTTCATTACTTCTAATTTAACAATTTCTTCACTTGCTATGAGCATTAATGTTTCCCCATTTAAGTTCTAACTTTTATTGTCATATTTATTTTTACAGTAACTATAGTTTTTCATAAAAATGTCATTTTTTTATGAAAATTATAAGATTTAAATTATGTGATCAATACAGTGACCAATAAATGCATATTATTAAACTTCCTGGCAGATTAAAACTGTGTGCCCGACCGAGACTCGAACTCGGGACCTTTGCCTTTCGCGGGCAAGTGCTCTACCAACTGAGCTACCGAAGCACGACTCACGCCCGGTACCCACAGCCTTACTTCTGCCAGTATCTCGTCTCCTACCTTCCAAACTTTACAGAAGTTCTCCTGCGAACCATGCAGAACTAGCACTCCTGAAAGAAAGGATATAGCGGAGACATGGCTTAGCCACAGCCTGGGGGATGTTTCCAGAATGAGATTTTCACTCTGCAGCGGAGTGTGCGCTGATATGAAACTTCCTGGCAGATTAAAACTGTGTGCCCGACCGAGACTCGAACTCGGTCCCGAGTTCGAGTCTCGGTCGGGCACACAGTTTTAATCTGCCAGGAAGTTTCATATCAGCGCACACTCCGCTGCAGAGTGAAAATCTCATTCTAAATGCATATTATTGGTTGACATTGTTAGGGTTGTTCTACAATACCACTTGACTGTGGCAGTTACATTGCAATTTGTACTCTGTAGTGCTGAAGAAGGACTTCTCTGAAAGCTGTCAGTATTCTCAGTCTTCTTTATACATTATGTGATCAAAAGTATCTGGACACCTGGCTGAAAATGATTTACAAGTTCATGGTGCCCTTCATTGGTAATCGTGGAATTCAGTATGGTGTTGGCCCAACCATAGCCTCAATCACAGCTTCCACTCTTGCAGGCATACATTCAATCAGGTGCTGGAAGGTTTCTTGGGGAATGGCAGCCCATTCTTCATGGAGTGTTGCTCTGAGGAGAGGTATCGATAACAGTCGGTGGGGCCTGGCATGAAGTCGGCGTTCCAAAACATCTCAAGGATGTTCTATTGAATTCAGGTCAGGACTCTGTGCATGCCAGTCCATTACAGGGATGTTATCGTCAGTTAACCATTCTGCCACAAGTTGTGTATTATGAACAGGTGCTCAATCATGTTGAAAGATGCAGTCACCATCACCGAATTGCTCTTCAACTGTGGGAAACAAGAAAGTGCTTAAAACATCAGTGTAGGTCTGTGGTGTGATAGTACTATGTAAAACAACAAGGGGTGCAAGCTCCCTTCATGAAAAACACGACCACACCATAACACCACCACCTCCGAATTTTACTGTTGGCACTACCACACTGGCAGATGACATTCACCGGGCATTTGCCATACCCACCTCCCACCTAACTGTCATAATACTTGCAGTGGATCCTGATGCAGTTTGGAATTCCTGTGTGATGGTCTGGGTAGATGTCTGCCTATTACACATTAAGACCCCCTTCAACTGTCGGCAGTCTCTGTGCTGTACATGTCCCTTCATATTTACACTTCACCATCACATCAGAAACAGTGGACCTTGGGTTGTTTAGGAGTGTGGAAATCTCGCATACAGACGTATGACTCAAGTGACACCAAATCACTTGACCCCATGCAAAGTCTATGAGTTCCAGAGAGCACCCCATTGTGCTCTCTCACAATGTCTAATGACTACTGAGGTAGCTGGTATGGTGTACCTGGCAGTAGGTAGCAGCACAATGCACCTAATATAAAAAAGCATGTTTTTGGGGGTGTCCGGATACTTTTGAACACATTGTGTATGTCTGATGATTGAGCACCTCAACTATTCTCAGTTTACTAAAATTGTTTATGTTCCACCAAGGAGTTTCCATTAGAGTATTTACATAATTTAGCAGTAAAGTTGACAGCTCGTTGAATAATAGAGGCTTTAAGTCATCAACAGGCATGTAAAAAAGACTGAAATATTTTATAACTTTCGCTTGAGTACTATCTTGAGCTAGAGTACTAGGACAGTGTAGCCATACAAGTGTGTTTGTGTGCATGGGTGTGTGGGGAAATTGGAGGGGGGGAGGGGACATATGTATGTGTACTCTAGCTCAAAAAAGTATTCGTCTGAAAGCTAGCAATATTCCAGTATTTTTTATGTGGTGGTCGACAACTCAGCAGCTCTACTATTCAATGGCTTGTTATCTTTACTCCTAAATTATTTAAATTCTGCCATGTATTTCCATTACTGGAAGCAAAACATAGAGAAAATGTGCAGTGTTACAATACAAGAGGGAACAATTGCATTTATACTCTAGATGACAGACTGTCAAATCACAGAACAGCTATGAACTCAGGGGGCAAAAATTATCTAATACGATTCCACAATCTGTACAAGAATTATGTGAATAAACATTGAAACAAATACTGTATGACTGGTTAGTTATCCACTCTTCTATGACATGAATGAATGAATGTTTCAACTGTAATATAATATTGGGACACTAATAACAAGCCCGTTGTTTGTTTTAAATTACCAATTGTATTATATTGTATGTGACATTGTCTATTGGTGTGATGACTGAATGACAATAAAATTATTATTATCATTATTATTATATATTCCTGTTTGAACAAATATTTGCTACCATTTTTAAGCTATTGTCATTATGGTTCATTGCAAATATTTGGACATTGAGACTAAAGGAATATCACATTGTTGTCTTGCAGAAAATGGATTATAAATTCACAATGCCTTGAGAGTATTCTGAGATGTCAGAAACAGTGGCAGTTCATTAGAAGTTAAAAATGTTATATTTGGTAAAGGTATAATTGCTTAAAGGTCATGCCAGTATTACATAAATTACATTCATTTAGATAATGTAAATAACTGACTACGACATATAGCGTTTCAACTTATAGAGCCAGAGGTCATTATTTGCTGCTGTGGCAATTAGGAAAAAAATGTTCTGCCATTAAAAATACTATCAGGTAAGGGACAAAGAAAACAAAGAGGGGAAGTTAGATGGCAAGAGAGCAATAAAAACCCTTTAGTCAGACAATAAAATAGTTTTATGCTAGATGAGAACTGCCGCAGTGAAAGAAAGAAGACAAAAAAATGGAAGATAAAATGTAAAAGTGGAAGTAGAAAGGAAAAAATTGAATAATAACTGAGAATACAGTGAAGACGTAAAATTGATAATTTGGGTAGAGAAACTATGAGATTTCACTCACAGCATCACATAACAGCAACAATGAATCTTTTGTTTTGGGAGGGTGGGGGGATAGTGTTGAAGGGCATCACCACAGAGTCACCACCATGTTGTAAAGATTTTGTTGTGCAAGTCATCTTTCTATTATTTCTTCAGTATTCTCTGCTGTTTACCGTCATTTACCATTTACTGCATTATTACAACATCTGACTTTCCACAGACAGTAAGGATGAGTTATGCAATGAAAATGCAATATTTTTCAATCGAATAACAACAAGTGTCAGCCTGCTACAAATGTTGATATTTACCACTTACAAAGGTTGACATTTGCATGTTTTGTGAAGCTGAAAAATGTTTTACTTTTCACTTCACTATTAATGAGTCATAATGTGTGTCTCATATGTCATAGAAATACCTGATAGTAATATTGGAGCAGTCACATAGGACTGTCAATCATTAAGCTAATGGAGTCAGCCAGCTTTAACTCTCATATATTGACCATGGAAATTTACCTTTCCTTGCACAGGATCCATCACTTCTTGAAATTTGTAGCAGAGCCTGCACCTATTAAAATATATAGCAATGAAATCATCTTTAATAAATTTTGAGACAGAAGACATTCCACACTTTTTCCATAAAAAATCTCATGCAGCCTACCCATGCCAACTAAAGTAATTCAGTGACACAGAAACAAATACTTTGTTCTAGTAACTACAGTATTACTTATATAATTCAAATAATTCATGCTGGAAGATACTACAACATGTATTAACCATAAGTTTGTAACTGAGCACTGATTCGGTTTTTTGTGACAAATGCTTGTGCTCAGATTATGAGTGCTGTTACTGCTGCATGTAAACTGTGTAGTTTACATCTACATCAACATTTATACTCCACAAGCCACCCAACAGTGTGTGGCGGAGGGCACTTTACGTGCCACTGTCATTACCTCCCTTTCCTGTTGCAGCCGTGTATGGTTCGCGGGAAGAACGATTGCCGGAAAGCCTCCATGCACGCTCGAATCTCTCTAATTTTACATTTGTGATCTCCTCGGGAGGTATAAGTAGGGGGAAGCAATATATTCGATACCTCATCCAGAAACACACCCTCTCGAAACCAGGACAGCAAGCTACACCGCAACGTAGAGCACTCTCTTGCAGAGTCTGCCACTTGAGTTTTCTAAACATCTCCTTAATGCTATCATGCTTACCAAATAATCCTGTGATGAAACGCGCCGCTCTTCTTTGCATCTTCTCTATCTCCTCTGTCAGCCCGACCTGGTACGGATCCCACACTGATCAGCAATACTCAAGTATAGGTCGAATGAGTGTTTTGTAAGCCACCTCCTTTGTTGATGGACTACATTTTCTAAGGACTCTCCCAGTGAATCTCAACCTGGCACCCACCTTACCAACAATTAATTTTATATGATCCTTCCACTTCAAATCGTTCTGTATGCATTCTCCCAGATATTTTACAGAAGTAACTGCTACCAGTGTTTGTTCTGCTATCATATAAGCATACAATAAAGGATCCTTCTTTCTATGTCTTTGCAATACATTACATCTGTCTATGTTAAGGGACAGTTGCCACTCCCTGCACCAAGTGCCTATCTGCTGCAGATCTTCCTGCATTTCACTGCAATTTTCTAATGCTGCAACTTCTCTGTATACTACAGAATCATCCGCAAAAAGCTGCATGGGACTTCCGACACTACCTACTAGGTCATTAATATATATTGTGAAAAGCAATGGTCCCATAACACTCCCCTGTGGCCTGCCAGAGGTAACTTTAACGTCTGTAGACGTCTCTCCATTGAGACCAACATGCTGTGTTCTGTTTGCTAAAAACTCTTCAATCCAGCCACACAGCTGGTCTGATATTCAATAGGCTCTTACTTTGTTTATCAGGCTACAGTGCGGAACTGTATTGAATGCCTTCTGGAAGTCAAGGAAAATGGCATCTACCTGGGAGCTTGTATCTAATATTTTCTGTGTCTCATGAACAAAAAAAGCGAGTTGGGTCTCACATGATCGCTGTTTCCAGAATCCATGTTGATTCCTACAGAGTAGATTCTGGGTTTCCAGAAATGACATGATACATGAGCAAAAAACATGTTCTAAAATTCTACAACAGATCGATGTCAGAGATATAGGCATATAGTTTTGCACGCCTGCTCGACAACCCTTCTTGAAAACTGGAACTACCTGTGCTCTTTTCCAATCATTTGGAATCTTCCGTTCCTCTAGAGACTTGTGGTACATGGCTGTAAGAAGGGGGACAAGTTCTTTCATGTACTCTGTGTAGAATCGAATTGGTATCCCATCAGGTCCAGTGGACTTTCCTCTGTGGAGTGATTTCAGTTGCTTTTCTATTCCTTGGACACTTATTTCGATGTCAGCCATTTTTATGTTCGTATGAAGATTTAGAGAAGGACCTGCAGTGCGGTCTTCCTCTGTGAAACAGCTTTGGAATAAGGTGTTTAGTATTTCAGCTTTACGCTTGTTATCCTCTGTTTCAATGCCATTATCATCGCAGAGTGTCTGGATATGCTGTTTCGATCCACTTACTGATTTAACGTAAGACCAGAACTTCCTAGGATTTTCTGTCAAGTTGGTACATAGAATTTTACTTTCAAATTCACTGAATGCTTACACATAGCCCTCTTTATGCTAACTTTGACATCGTTTAGCTTCTGTTTGTCTGAGAGGTTTGAGGTTTTGGCTGCATTTAAATTTGCAGAGAAGCTCTCTTTGTTTTCACAGTAGTTTCCTAACTTTGTTGTTGAACCACGGTGGGTTTTTCCCATCCCTCACAGTTTTACTCAGCACTTACCTGTCTAAAACGCATTTTACGATTGCCTTGAACTTTTTCCATAAACACTCAACATTGTCAGTGTCGGGACAGAAATTTTAGTGTTGATTTGTTGGGTAGTCTGAAGTCTGCCTCCTATTACTCTTGCTAAACAAATAAACATTCGTCCCTTTTTTTATATTCCTATTTTCTTCCATATTCAGGGATGCTGCACTGGCCTCATTATCACTGAGTCCCTGTTCTGCGCCTACAGAGTCGAAAAGTTCGGGTATATAATGTCACTCGATACTCTGTCCCTACCACCTGTCCTAAGCATCTGAGTGTCCCAGTCTAAATCTGGTAAATTGAAATCTCCACATAAGACTTTAACATGCTGAGGAAATTGATGTGAAATGAAATGTATTCCCGATTTTCTCTCAGTTGTTCTGCCACTAATGCTGCTGAGTCGGGAGGTCGGTAAAAGGAGCCAATTATTAATCATTATTGTTGAGTATAACCTCCACTCGTAATAATTCACAGGAGCTATCCACTTCTATTTCACTACAGGATAAACTACTATAACAGTGACAAACATGCCACCACCGGTTGCATGCAATCTATACTCTCTAAACACCGTCCGTGCCTTTGTAAAAATTTTGGCAGAATGTATCTCTGGCTTCAGCGAGCTTTTCGTACCTATAACGATTTCAGCTTCGGTGCTTTCTATCAGCTCTTGAAGTTCCAGTACTTTACCAATGCAGCTTCGACAGTTTACAATTAAAATACCAATTGCTGCTTGGTCCCCGCATTTCCTGACTTTGCCCTGCTCCCTTTGAGGCTGTTGCCCTTTCTGTAAACCCAGTCCACACCGCACAACCCCTGCTGCCCGTGTAGCTGCCTGCTGTGTGTAGTGGACTCCTGACCTATCCAGCGGAACCTGAAACCCCACCAACCTATGGCGCAAGTCGAGGAATCTGCAGCCTGCACGGTTGCAGAACCGTCTAAGCCTCTGGTTTAGACCCTCCCTCCACTCGGCTCTGTACCAAAGGTCTGCAGTCAGTCCTGTCGATGATGCTGCAGATGGTGAGCTCTGCTTTCATCCCACTAGCGAGACTGGCAGTCTTCACCAAATCAAATAGCCACCGGAAGCCAGAGAGGATTTCCTCTGATCCATAGTGACACACATCATTGGTGCCGATGTGAACGACCACCTGCAGATGGGCGCACCCTGTGCTCTTCATGGCATCCGGAAGGACCCTTTCCACATCTTGAATGACTCACCTCGGTATGCACACGGAGTGCACATTGGTTTTCTTCCCCTCCCTTGCAGCCATCTCTCTAAGGGGCCCCATTACATGCCTGACGTTGGAGCTCCCAACTACCAGTAAGCCCACCCTCTGTGACTGCCGAGATCTTGCAGACTGAGGGGCAACCTCTGGAGCAGGACAAGCAGCCATGTCCGGCCGAAGATCAGTATCAGCCGGAGACAAAGCCTGAAACAGGTTTGTCAGACAAATTGGAGAGGCCTTCCGTTCAGCCCTCTGGTATGTCTTTCACCCCCTGCCACACCTCGAGACGACCTCACACTCTACCACAGGTGAGGGATCAGCCACAATGTGGGCAGTATCCCGGGCAGCCACAGTCGTAGCCTGATCGGGGGATGCGTGGGACGAGCTGGCCGTCCCCAACAAACCCCCATCCAGACCCCCACAGTGATGCCCATTGGCAACAGCCTCAAGCTGTGTGACCGAAGCCAACACTGCCTGAAGCTGGGAGCGAAGGGGTGCCAACTCAGCCTGCATCCGAACACAGCAGTCACAGTCCCTATCCGTGCTAAATACTGTTGTGCAAAGAACGTCTGAACTATCTACAGAGAGTACAAACAATTCAACACAAAATTTAAACAGTTATTAAAATACAAGACTGCCTAGTAAATGCAGTAATGCTGCTACTTGCACACTGCTGACACACTGCTTGGCGGCAGAAGGCTAAAAGCCTAACTGTACTGTCAGTAACGTACAAAGACTATTTGAAAGAAATAAACAATAGACTTCTTTATTGCTGCAGCCCCATGCTGAAATCTGTAAATTTCTAAATATCTTCAACTTCCTACTAAATAATAGTGAGCACTTCATCTGCAACAAAATTGTAATTCTCCTTTTGTTACAATGAGGCAGCACTTCATATACTTCCCGTACATTCACTAAGATTACACATATTCTGAATGACATTTGTGAATGACAGTTCTGTATGAATCTGACAGCTAACTAAACTTCATTTCTATAATGATAGCCATTTTGGGATTCTGCAACATGGAATAATGCTAAGACAGAAGGTTCTGTGAACTGTAGTAAAGCTGTAATGGTTTTCCCACCTTAAAGTTGTGTGGTGTCCATCCATACCAGTTTACACACACAAACAACAAAACTTTCAAACAGTTTGTGAATTTAAACTGCTTAACTAATTAAAAAATATATACTTTTAGTTGTTGTGACCATCATTCATTGGTTAAGTAGATGGGTAACAGATCACTTTACCAAAATGGTATGTTACTTTTTTGCCAATGTTGTGCCTTTATATGGTTATGCAATAAGTGAGATCAGTTATAAGATGCAAATAGCCCTCTACCTTATCAATAATGTTTCATTTATAGTATCAATATGATGACCAGCTCCCAAGAAATGACAATGGCCGGGAGTGCCAGCATTGCCATAGCAGTAGTGAAGTTCCACTGTGCCATGTTGCTTACCATCATACATTTTCCTAAGGAGGCCTCCAATGTCATACAGGAAACTTTCATAAAATTGAGAAATGTGATTTTAATGCTAAGTGTGTTCTACATAGTCTCCTTTCCGTCACTAAATACAACAAACGAAATGTTCGTAAAACCATGTGAAACTGTCAGAAAAGTCCTCCTTTGAGATGTTATTCAACTCATGTGTCACACTGGCTTGAATGTCAGTTCATGTGAATTTCTACACTTTGTCATTTTGTAGCAGGTTCATAGTAATAATACTAAGATGTGTCACTCATGATGATATTTTTCTAGAAAAGAATTGTCTGTGGTTTGCATTTCAGTCAAGCTACAGCAGCTATCCACAAGTTTTTGTTTATGTTTGGGAGTCAAGGTGTGTGGGACAAACACTGCACACACTTTCAGACATTCTGTAGGAAGTCTTGAACACTTGGTGTAGAGATGTTGTTCTACTGTGATTTGTGACAGAACACTATTGATTTGTGACAGAACACCATTGATGTGCTAGAGCTGCATGTCTGCTACTTAGCTCATGACTGACCGACTGAAGGCACATTTGTTGTTTACAGTTGTTAGTTCAGCTGCCACCATAGTTACTTCATTGATGTTGCTTATATGGCCAGATCTTTCATAGTGAAAACTGGTCATTGTCAGTTCACATTATTGCCCATTTGGGGTTTAATTAATTCACTTCCAATTTACACACACTATTTTTATTATCTGCTGTTGAAAACAGATGCATATTTATTTTCAAGTTACTTATTATTTAACAAAAACCAGCCCAAATAAAGGATTTTTTTTGGCTATCTGGGCTGTCAAAGAGGTGATCATCATTCAGAAACACATTGCCAACTCAGTTACTGCAGTCAACCTTTAGAAAGACAAGTACATTTGCGATATGTGTTATCAGTTCATTCATCTATTGCCACATCCTGATTGTTTCAAGGCATCATTGCTGAAATTTTTCATACGCTGCACAATATTCTGTACTAATCATATTACTATGATAAACAAAGTACATTATCATACTCTGATTCACAACAAGTAGTTATTTCTTTTATAAAAGCGAGCTTTTAGTATTTTAAATATGATCTGAAATATATTTTTCCACCTAAAATTGCACATTCTGTTGCGTAGAACTTTGTCAAAAAAGTGTTTTGCTTCCTAGTTTGCTTAAGGTTTTTCACTATTGTTAATCACTATATGTGTATCAGATAATCTAGTTTACAAAGTATTATTTATAATCATCCAGTCAAATTTAATCAAAATAAATTTACAAAATAAATCAGATATTACTTCATGAAATAAGTCACATATAATCACTTTGAGAAGTAAATCAAATGTAAAGCAGTCACATGAAAATTACAGTTCATAACAGGATTCAGTTTCAGCAGCTATTCCACATGTGTAGTATATGTGTCACATTGAGTTGTAGTGATAAAAGATAAAGATTCCCACTACACAGAATGGTCTACATGGTCCCTGGGTCAGAATGTTGTAGTGAATTTGTGGTATCTACTGTGGTGGAGAACTATACTTCATTGGACAACCCCCAAATACTCTTCTAGACCTATAAACATCTCCACCTGCAAATAATTACATCAAGTCATATAACTGCAATGCAATTTTGACAGCTGTGTGACCATACTTATATTATTCTTTTGTATAATTCATTTTCCTATATTAGTATTTATTTATTTGTTTTTCATTTCTTAAGTAACTGAATTAGAGCACCCTTTTGTTTCCTATTTGTATTGCTATTAGCCTTATGTGGTTCTGTAATCCTTCTCATATCAGTTGAAGGAATACATTGTGAACTCTTCGTTATTCTTAGTTTTTGGAAACTGTAAAACTAGCATTATTTGGAAGTTCTATGTTAAACCATATGTTTTCTGCATACCATATGAAATTAAATCCGAAGAAATTGTTTTCTATGTCCATAAACTGAATACAGTGCCGTAAATAGTATTTCTTACAGCACACAGAAAGATTAATTGCTACTGTATGTATTTTAACAGTAAATTAATTCTTCCTTTTTTCTCATTAAGGGAGGTAACCTATCAGACAAGTATTTCAACTGCCATTTGGCCAACTGACAGCACATGGGTAAGTAGAAATATTTATTTGACTCTATAAATTAAAGATTCCCATTTTTGCAAACAGTAATAATTATATTATCAACTTGTTTCTTTGTTAGTCATACATGCCATGGGCCACTTGCATTACATATTGTAATCATGAGGAATGAGAAACTTACAGGTTATTAACTTAATTTGCATTTAAATATGGATTCTGGTTGATTATTTACTGATGCATTCGCATAGTAGAAAAGAGTGTTCAGTAACAGAAGAAACATGTATTATTATCTTTGTAAATAAGTTACATGTTTCTGAATAAAATTTCTTCTGTGCAATACAAGTAGATGCCCATAAGGAACTTGCTTATTGTACTTTCAAGTCTACCTTCATGTATATCAGGCATTTAATATCATTTAGTAAGTGATCAGATATTTTGGTAGGATCTTTATGAACCCTTTTGTGAGCTAAAGCTAATTTAAGAAAGTGTGATGAAACTGTTTTCTGCCTAGTATTTTTATAGCGTGGATGTGCCATAACAGTATGTTTGAAAATGCCGTGCACAGAATTGCAGTTAGGGGATCTTGGCACTCAGTTCCTATTTGAGCTGAGAACGAGGGGTAAAAGTTTTTAGTTTAGCCCAGACCAGTGATAATTTGTGTAGCCATTTGGACATTTGTCTTACTCTAGCTGTGCTACAGTATATTGACCCTCAAGTGGGTACATTTATGTATAAAGTGCACCAGACACAAATAAAATTGTTTTCCATTGTCATTTCACAATTGTGAGCCCATACCAATTTCTTCATTACTGGTTCAGCTATCACAGTGATAAATGGTGTTGTCATATGTCCAAGTGAGCAGCAGTAATATAAAATAAACAACAAGCCAACTGAGAAAAAAAATATGATCCCTGCAAGAAAATGACACAGGCTACTAGCTAACAGCACAATCCCAAAATCAGGCAGTTATATATGAGATAATTAGTAATCGAATAAGCAGTTGGCTGGAATCTGATGCAACTGTACTCATTACTGTGGAGTAACACCTATCCATGGCAAGAAAGAAATACAATGAAAGTGTACTCCATTATAATTTAATTAAGCAGTGCATTAGCTCACATTATGTAAGTTTATTTTATCATTATTTCTTTCAACTAAAACTGAACTGTCATTCTGCTCATACATGTTTACCTTTACGACATAAGCACAGCTGTGCTTTGAATGTGTACAAAGTATGCCGCATGTGCTTGTTCATCTTATGAAAAACGGCATGCCCATTCAAAGATTAAGCATGGTTTGAACAATGAACCATAGCTGGTGCCCAGGAAAATTGTGAAACTCAAATAATTCCTTTTGGGAAAGTTTTCATTGGGCTAAAATTAATGCTCAGCTAATGGCACCACTTGTATGTGCACCATTTGGATTTTACATGCAAAAATAGTCACTCTCGTTTGAATTTTAAGTGCAAAAACAGTCACTCTTAAATAACTCTGGACTGGAGTGAGACTAATGATTCAAATAGGGTCCACTAGTGTACTGAACCTTGGTCTAAGATAAGTTTTAACTGTTTGAAAAAATCTTGTTTAGTTTGGATTTTGTGTGAAAAACACATTTTTCTGACACGCCACTTTTATACTTTAGATGTGTGCAGATTGATTCAAAGTTCACATGAAGGTATATAAATGGATATATTCAAAACAAAGTTCTTTTTATCCCAGCCTCCTCCTTACTCCCACCCAGCTGCCACTCCCATCATGAACTGCTGCTGTTGCTTGCAGTGTGGCTTCAGCTGCCAGAGGCTGCAGTCTTATATATAAGGATGATGTGACTTACCAACCGAAAGTGCTGGCAGGTCGATAGACACACAAACAAACACAAACATACACACAAAATTCAAGCTTTTGCAACCAACGGTTGCTTCATCAGGAAGAGGGAAGGAGAGGGAAAGACGAAAGGACGTGGGTTTTAAGGGAGAGGGTAAGGAGTCATTCCAATCCCGGGAGCTGTATGTGCGCATGGATATGTGTGTGTGTGCAAGTGTATACCTGTCCTTTTTTCCCCCTAAGGTAAGTCTTTCTGCACCCGGGATTGGAATGACTCCTTACCCTCTCCCTTAAAACCCACATCCTTTCGTCTTTCCCTCTCCTCCCCTCTTTCCTGATGAAGCAACTGTTGCTTGAATTTTGTGTGTATGTTGTGTATGTTTGTGTGTCTATCGACTTGCCAGCACTTTCGTTTGGTAACTCACATCATCTTTGTTTTTAGATATATTTTTCCCACATGGAATGTTTCCCCCTATTATATATACACTCCTGGAAATGGAAAAAAGAACACATTGACACCGGTGTGTCAGACCCACCATACTTGCTCCGGACACTGCGAGAGGGCTGCACAAGCAATGATCACACGCACGGCACAGCGGACACACCAGGAACCGCGGTGTTGGCCGTCGAATGGCGCTAGCTGCGCAGCATTTGTGCACCGCCGCCATCAGTGTCAGCCAGTTTGCCGTGGCATACGGAGCTCCATCGCAGTCTTTAACACTGGTAGCATGCCGCGACAGCGTGGACGTGAACCGTATGTGCAGTTGACGGACTTCAAGCGAGGGCGTATAGTGGGCATGCGGGAGGCCGGGTGGACGTACCGCCGAATTGCTCAACACGTGGGGCGTGAGGTCTCCACAGTACATCGATGTTGTCGCCAGCGGTCGGCGGAAGGTGCACGTGCCCGTCGACCTGGGACCGGACCGCAGCGATGCACGGATGCACGACAAGACCGTAGGATCCTACGCAGTGCCGTAGGGGACCGCACCGCCACTTCCCAGCAAATTAGGGACACTGTTGCTCCTGGGGTATTGGCGAGGACCATTCGCAACCGTCTCCATGAAGCTGGGCTACGGTCCCGCACACGCCCCAACATCGTGCAGCCCGCCTCCAGTGGTGTCGCGACAGGCGTGAATGGAGGGACGAATGGAGACGTGTCGTCTTCAGCGATGAGAGTCGCTTCTGCCTTGGTGCCAATAATGGTCGTATGCGTGTTTGGCGCCGTGCAGGTGAGCGCCACAATCAGGACTGCATACGACCGAGGCACACAGGGCCAACACCCGGCATCATGGTGTGGGGAGCGATCTCCTACACTGGCCGTACACCACTGGTGATCGTCGAGGGGACACTGAATAGTGCACGGTACATGCAAACCGTCATCGAACCCATCGTTCTACCATTCCTAGACCGGCAAGGGAACTTGCTGTTCCAACAGGACACTGCACGTCCGCATGTATCCCGTGCCACCCAACGTGCTCTAGAAGGTGTAAGTCAACTACCCTGGCCAGCAAGATCTCCGGATCTGTCCCCCATTGAGCATGTTTGGGACTGGATGAAGCGTCGTCTCATGCGGTCTGCACGTCCAGCACGAACGCTGGTCCAACTGAGGCGCCAGGTGGAAATGGCATGGCAAGCCGTTCCACAGGACTACATCCAGCATCTCTACGATCGTCTCCATGGGAGAATAGCAGCCTGCATTGCTGCGAAAGGTGGATATACACTGTACTAGTGCCGACATTGTGCATGCTCTGTTGCCTGTGTCTATGTGCCTGTGGTTCTGTCAGTGTGATCATGTGATGTATCTGACCCCAGGAATGTGTCAATAAAGTTTCCCCTTCCTGGGACAATGAATTCACGGTGTTCTTATTTCAATTTCCAGGAGTGTATAATGTGGCTTACCAAACGAAAGCGCTGGCAGATCAATAGACATGCAAACAAACACAAACATACACACAAAATTCAAGCTTTCGCAACCCACGGTTGCTTCGTCAGGAAAGAGGGAAGGAGAGGGAAAGATGAAAGGATGTAGGTTTTAAGGGAGAGGGTAAGGAGTCATTCCAATCCCGGGAGCGGAAAGACTTACCTTAAGGGGAAAAAAGGACAGGTATACACTCGCACACACACCCATATCCAACCGCACATACACAGACACAGGCAGACATTTTCCCACGTGGAATGTTTCCCTCTATTATATATATATTCCATGACTTACCAAACGGGAAAACGCTGGTAGATAGGCACAATAAAAAAACACACATACACAGACACAAAATTTCAAGTTTGGAAGAGGGAAGGAGAGGGAAAGATGAAAGGATATGGGTTTTAAGGGAGAGGGTAAGGAGTCATTCCAACCCCGGTAGCGGAAAGACTTACCTTAGTGGGAAAAAGGACAGGTATACACTCACACACACACACATATCCGTCCACACATATACAGACACAAGCAGATATATTTAAAGGCCTTTTTTATTGTGCCTATTTACCAGCGCTTTCCCGTTTGGTAAGTCATGGAATCTTTGTTTTTAAATATATTTTTCCAGCGTGGAATGTTTCCCTCTATTTATATATATATATATATATATATATATATTGTTACAATAGAGGGAAACATTTCACGTAGGAAAAATATATCTAAAAACAAAGATGATGTGACTTACCAAATGAAAGTGCTGGCAGGTCGACAGACACACAAACAAACACAAACTTACACACAAAATTCAAGCTTTCGCAACAAACTGTTGCCTCATCAGGAAAGAGGGAAGGAGAGGGAAAGACGAAAGGATGTGGGTTTTTGTAATGCATAACTATACTCAATGTCCGTCCTTCTTTCTCTTCTTTCTTATGTTTCTCTTGTCACTTTATAAACTGCAATGCTTGCTCTACTTACAAGCCACACTGTATCAGCTGTCTCAGCCATGCACAAGAGACATCTACAAGACCACCCTGATTGTTGATGAAGCATCTGATGTCCCACATTACTCCTTCCAATATCATTAATCCTACTGTCTCATTTTTTTTGCGTGTTATTTCCCACACCTTTCCAGTGCCACATGATCTTCTATCTCATCCTGCGAACTCCTCCCCCCCCCCCCCCCACCCTTTCTCCATTCTATCCCAGTTTGCTCCCACTAATTTCATCTCATTCAGTCACATCTGGCATCCCCCTTCTTCACACTCCTCCACCGTTAGACCTGCTACCTACGTTTCGCTATTGTCGACTCCCTCAGATTTCATCTTGTTTCCCCCTGTTTCATCCGTTTCTCCCTTCTCATGATTTTTCTCACGTATTTGGGTGTACTCTTGTGAACTTTATTCGGGCTTAATTCCACAATTTATGTAATTTTTCACATTTTTTTAACTGCCATGGATCCTTACTCCTTCCATCTGCATCAAAACAGAAAAGTTTCCTTACCCCTAGCCAGAAGCCATTCCTACATACTGTTCCTGCATTGTTGCTTGGCTAATGGAATCCCCCCACATGGCCTTACCAGTGGAATTGTTTGTAGAATCTGAGAGAAAATTACAACCCACACAAAATTATATTTTTTTGATAGTAATAACAAGTCTCATGTTTTCCAAAATGTATAAGGATTGTTCGAGAGTTCTCAAAAATATTTCTTAATTAATCGCACATCAACTTTTTATTAATATAGATTGTTTTTCAGTGTACAGTTGCTAAACGGTTCACCCTTGTGGATAACTGTGAAAATGTCACCGAAGGAAACCATGGTGCTAAATTTCATCCAGAAAAGCAAATAATAAAAGATAATGCATTAAAAATTGATGTATATTTTGAAAACCTCCGTGTTCAGCAAACAGTTCAGACAGCTGCTTATGAGGTAAATTATATTCTCACCACTGAAAGCATACAGACAATAACAATGCCATGTACAAAAGTGATAACTTTAGACAGAATGCTAACAGCAGATGTAGCAATTTCATATCTACTGTATTATGGTTTTTAAAATATTTAATTCACTGTAATCAATAATTCAAACAATACAGTTTTAGCGTAAAGACTAATGACTCTATGACTAAGACAAGGCTATGTAGATGGTAACAAAGTGACAAGCATGATTTTATTGCTCATCAAAGTTTTGATGAAATTTTTTATTGTATTTTTGTTCTTTTCTGTTTGTTTCACATGGTCTCATAGGGGAAGGGAATGTAATTGGGAGGACTCTGAGGATATTGCTGAGGTCCTCTCTTGGAACTGCAAAATATGCAGCAGGAATAGCTCAGTGGAGGAGCAGGCACAGTTGGATCAAGCTAGGAGTAAGCTAATGAGGATGAGGGAAAGTAGTGGTGAGGGCAGTGGTTGGTAACTGGAAGTTGATGGGAGGGCTATCTGGAGGAGGACATGTCTGACAGTTCTGTTATGTTACCAACAACAGGTTCCAGCTACCAGAATTGAGAGGAGAAGAGCCTCAAGATGATGTAGGAGCAGGATATGTACAGCAGACTATGCCCATGAGTGAGCAGATTAGGAAAGGCTTGTATGTTAGGGAACAAAGAGTACTGCTGCTAGGTAGCAGCCATGGTAGACATGTAGGCCCTCAGTAACAGGAGAAGTTATGGGAGAAGCATCAGGTTGTAAAGCATCAACCTGATTTTTGTAGACCCCTCCCCATCTTTGGTAGAATTTCTGTCTGTTGACTTGAAGCTGAAAGTCCTATTCAGTATTTGATGATGTTTGCTAAAAAATGTACTGAAGCACCACAATTCAGGTTGCACTTTTTCACATATTTTATTAGATTCAGTTATATGGTTTGGGCAGTGAGCAATTTTCCTACATTGTAAAAATATTGGCATGCACAGTCAGGTCAGCACTCTCATATAATGAAGAATTCAGTGGGAGAATTACTCATTTATGTTGCAATGTTATGAAAACACACATTAATGTAGTGCTGTCCAGTAAGCAATGGTAGTTCTAACTAGTCACTAGACCAAGTATTTAGTGTGGTGTAAATACTGTCTATATTTATGTATAGTGTCACAGTTAACATATAGTACAGGCTTCTAGAAATGTATCAGGTAAAAGTATACTAAAATAGTTCACCTAGTTCACGCATTAATTTAAAATCACCATGTCCAATAATAGCTCCTCTAAATGACAATGATAGTTCAGTTCCCCTACCAACCATGTCACAGTTCAGTCAAATTATTCATTAACTTGAGTTACAAAAATCAGTTGCAAATTTTTGAACATCAACATCACTTTTTGCAGCATTGGTGCACACCATTGGGAGCACAGATGTTACATAGCTTGAGCAGAACTGAACTCAGACTGTTGATTCTGAGTGATGTCCAACCATTTAAAGACTGGTGTATGAACAAATTATTATTTGAGGAACTATACAATCATTTGAAAATTGGCTAGGTTGAATTTTGTTGTAAGGGATGGACTATAAGTATTGATGAAATTTTGGTTTACGAAAAATGTGGTAATTTAGGAATTTATAAAAGTTAGTGAAATCACTTTATGCATGGGAAGACCTTACTTACAAGTGCAAGCACTACATTGAAAATTACTGTAACTTGCACAGAATTCCTAATTAATGACTTAATTAATAAAGTATATCAACTGTTGCATACAAATCAGGTTAAAAAGTGCAATGGCAAAGAGAAGCATTGGACAAGTAGTGGAGCAAAATGAGTTATGTAAAATTTGGCTGCTTATTGATTTTAATGTTAATTACCCCATACATTAATTGGTTTCATGGCAATTGGAATTCATTATTCAAAAGTTGAGTTACTAAAAGCATTTGGAATACATTGTTCAAAAGTTGAATTACTAATCCTTATATTTAGTGGTGTCAACATGGGCATAAATACCTACTGGTTCTCATTGTTTTTCTTGTTCTGTAAAGTGCTAGAATTTTCAATTAGGTATAATTTTTTTAAGTAACTGGACTCACTGTAAATCCAAGTGCAGCCTTGAAATCAGCATTTCAGATCCATTACTTTGAATAAAGAACATAATTCAGAAGCAGCTTAATTGATATTTTGCAATATTTGAACAAATCACTCATGTACACAACTTAGAAAATGTATGGAATTTTGTAAATAAAAAAGGGAAAAAATTGGTTATTCACAGGAGCATAAATGATAACAGTTCTAGCTTGCTATGTCACAAGTTACCAGCAATTTTCAAGCTGAGTGCTGGGCTAAGTGAGTAGATTGAGATTTAAGGGCGTTTGTGTAAGGATTTAAGGATTTCACAAAAGATGATTAGGTAGTGATACTGGATGGGGCAGGGAATAATGTGAATAGGAATGGGGCATACAACATAGATGGTGCCTGAGTAACAAACTTCCCTAACTGGTGGCACCAAGGTGAGCATGCTAAGAACTGTTCCATCGGCATGATCAGCCTTGTCTTGGCAGTGCTGTATGGGCATGTAATGGAGATGGGACTGATGGACTACTTGCTGGGAGCACAGTGCATTTGGTGGCAGTGCAGACTTTCGGGAGTTGGAGCCACACTAGGCATGGTCTGCACCTCAGCAGGTTTGTGAAAGGGAGGTTGGTGAAGTTGATTTATGAGAGTGTAGTGAGTGAGTGTGGAGCCACATATTGTCAAATGTCTGCTGTACGAGTACTGGGTCAGTTTTAGGACAAACCATGACAACAGGCTCCAATCTCTTACAGGTATCTCAACCAGCTTAGAGATTTCTGCATTGTGTATGCAGAACATAGAATGTACCACACTGGAGTGCCCAAGCAGCATGTAAATTTGCTCACAGTTATCTGCTATTCATGAAAGTGTACAGTCCATTAAAAATAAAGTACATCATCATGAAGCTGAATTACAGTCTGAACAGCACTGTGCCCTGAATTACAGAGCACTGGTGTAGAGATAATGAATTGCAGCATGTAGTACTGTCATCATATGGATGTGAAATTTGGTACTGTGGAATTATCTTAAAGGGTGATGGAAAATGTATTATGTCAGGGTGGCATACATTTTAAAGCTAGAGAAGCTCTGGCCACAATTAGTGTAGATAAACATTTTGAATTGGCAGCTGTTGAAGTAACGAAGCTAGCCATCTATAAGAAGTTAATCTTCATGTGTTTACCGCTCACCTTGTGGTAATGTGGATATTTTCTTCTACAAATTAACTGAAGTCCTGGAAGAAGTTACAACACCCATGTCTAGATAGTTATATATGGAGATATATGGAGATATATATGGAGATATATGGAGATATTAACACAAGTGTTGAGAGTGAAATTAGTAATAACTTCGTAAACATTTTGAGTGTTTTGGTTTGGCACAAATGTTAAACACTGTTATGAGGCTTTCAAAAAGTTCTACTTCAATATTACCACATGCTTACAGACATTACTGTCAGACAATAAAGTTGAAGTAAGACCTGCAAAACTGCTGGCCTACTAAATGATTTTCTCAGAATGTAAGATACATGCTTTTTCTAAAAGATTATCAAATCAAATCTGGGATGAAGTGTGTGTGAAAAGCAATGTAGGTGCCAAGTCCTCTAAGTTGTACACATTTTTAAATTGACATTTGAGGAGACATGTGCAAAATTTCCATTTCTGCTACAGCAGCTTAGCAAAAGAGATGGATAACTGTGTGCATTATAAAGTCCATACATACACTTAACTTTCTCACTTCTTCGCAAAAGCAAAACACTAATCCACAGTTTCTGTAGTACTATCACAGGTATAAAAAATATACTGGAGGTTACTGCTTGCTGCAAAGAAATAATTCAGTGGCAAAATAATATATAATGGAGAAAATAAAACCCTTCGCTGGGGCAGGATGTTATAAAACAAGCAACTGGGAAAAGCAAACACAATTATGATAAAAAAAAACAGATATAGGGACAGAACAACAGAAAGTTTTCTGGAATTAGTAAATGTTCTGAAAGATTATTTCTTTGATATTTTGGTGAAGCTACAGCGCAATCTCCCTAAAACTTGTAGCAACCACAACGACTTGCACAACAAGCACTATTATGCCATCTCCCACAACAGAGCTTGGACCTAAGAAGACAATACAACAACTATAAATTAAGAAGTCACCAGGTTAGATGTTTCTGCCTCTGTTTTGAATGAGTGCATAGATAGTATACAAGCCCCATTATCAAACATGATAAATAAGTTTAGTTCAAGTGTTTTCCCACGGTACCTGAACCATGCATGAATGGTACCCTTGATAAAGGAAGGTAATGTGGAAAGTATTGAAATGTATGCAACTGTTTCACTACTATTGTCATTCTCAACAATAATAGAATCAATAATGAAAAAAGACTAGTACATTACGTGGATTAAAACAATCTTTTTAATGAAGCACAGTTTGGTTTCTGAAGTGGGAGAGGCGCAAATGGCTTTTGACACTGTAGACCATAAAATACTTCTAAGCAGGCTAGAAACGCTAGGTATAAGAGAAATTGCAAATGAGTGATTCCAGTCTTACTTGGAAAACAACATGCAAAAGTTGGAGATAGTGTATAAATTTGCCTATGATAAGTTTTTAGTAAAACAAATTTAAGACAAATAACAGATAAACATAAGTGTTTCTCAGGCTAGTGTACTGGGTCCAGTCCTATTCTTAGAGTGTATCAATGACTTTACAGACAGTCAGTGGTTATGAAAAGGATAGAATGCTACTCACCATGAAGATGGCATGTTGAGCTACAGACAGGCACAGTGAAAAGGTTGTTACACACTAAACTTTTGGCCCAAGCTGTCTTCAGGAAAGAAAGTAAAACACACACCGATTCACGCAAGCACACACACCTCACAAAGCAGGACCACTATCTCTGGCTGCTTTAGCCAGACTTGGCAGTCCAGAGATAGTGGTTGTGTGTGTGTGTGTGTGAGGTGTGCCTGCTAGTGTGAATGTGTGTGTTTCCTTTTCTTTTCTGAAGAAGGCTTTGGGCAAAACCTTACTGTGAAGCTGTCTTTGTTGTACCTGTCTGTGACTCATTGTGTCATTTTTACAGTGAGTAGGAATCTATACGTTTCATAATTGTTGATATTCCAGCCTGGACTTCTCATTATTTGACTTTCCTGACAGTGTGAGACACGGAGAAAAAGTTCTTTTTGCTGATGATAAAATCATAGACACTGATGAAACACCAGACCTCTTATTACAGGAAGCAAATAAAAGGATGTTTACAACTGGAGAATAAGTAATAGTTTAACATTGAACATAAAGAAAACAAACAGAGTGTGCTTTGCCATAAAAAGGGGAAACAAATTAGTCACATTAAACATTGATGATCATTATATAGACTATCTAACAAAGATGAAGTTTTTGTGGATGAATTTTGATTGTTAGCTAGTAGGGAATGAACACACAAATCTACTTGCAAAAATAATGTCTTCAACATATTTTGTTCTTAGAGTGTTAGTGTCATTTTGTAGTGGCCATTGTCTTTTCATGACGAACTATGCCTACATACACTCAGCTCGTGGCCATGGAATTCATCTCAGGGATTGAATTAACAAATAATGGACACAATTTTTAAACTGCAGAAAAGCCCTTGAGAATAATAGCTGGAAGTAGTAGCTGAGCTCATTGTAAAGAGTTATCTAAAAATTCAAGATCTCCATGGCACCAAGTGAGTGCATCCACCAAACTGTTGACCGTATGAAGGAAAACATTACTAAATATTTCACTAATTATTCTGAACATAATCATGGAGCAAGAGCCTGTTTGAAGTTACATTTAGTAAGGAAAAACAAACAAAATACTATATCAGAGGATAAAATTGTACAATAAATTGCAAATTTAATAAGCAACACATACTACACAAATAAATTTTCATTAGAAAATAATAAATTCTGGCTACTTTATTCTTCCATAACAGTTTTACAGCTTCATCATACTAACAGTATCAGTGGAATGCCATTCTGAGTACTTAGAAATCTTAAACTTTCTTGTGATTTTTATCTCATAGCACCTGTGTCTTTTAGACATCTGATGTTGCTATTATGTGAACTCAGAAATTTACAAGACCAATGAGTTCTAACACACAATGGTTTATCAATAACAAAATTTGTTGATGTTTTTCCTACACCACGAACTTGAGACAAAGTGATCATAAATGTCTGATAACCAAGAACATCACGAGGAGGCACCTGCTCTAATGAAGTCTGTATTAGAGTGACTGTCAACCAACATTGCCTGATAGGGTTGTCAGTAACAGAAAAAGTAAAATCAAAACGACCTCCTCGAAAGATAGTTTGACCTTTCAAAACATCAATTAAAACAGACGAACTAACGTTCATATTATATTCAGTCTCCACATCCAAAATAGACTTGTAAATCAAGGCCTCCATCAGAACACACAATGTATTCTGTGATTTCTAAGACCATGACCTTGGGTTATGTGTCAGCTATAAACAGCATGTTTCCAGTAGCTGGCACACAGTCGGCAGCATGCCTCCCTATCATTTGGAGGATAGACATTCAAATGGGTGATGAATGTTGCAACCACAGAAGAAAATATATTGAAATGATCATGGTTTACGGAGAATGCAGGAAGAATGTTGAGGCTACTGTTGTCTTGTATGCTGAGCATTTTTCAGAGAAAGCTTGCTCTTATTTGTTATTTTAAAAGGCTGCGAACCCCTTTATGTCTGATAGCGTGTACAGACTGACGAAAGGAAACAAAGCAAATATGTTACAAGAGAAGCTAAGGGAATAGCTGTACGAGTGGCACTGTACCACAACCTAGGGATAAGTGCCTAGAAATTACACTGTGATTCCAGTATGCCCGTGGGTAATATTGTCACAACAGTGTATCATCGTAAGGCCACATGTCACTGCATCAAGAACTTCATGGCACCAATTTCCATAACAGGGTAGTGTTTTGTCAATTAACATGACAACAAAAGCAAATGATTGGTAAATTCTTTGCTGAAGTACTGTTCTCCTATGAGTCTACAATCACAAGCAGTGGTAGCATTAACTGGCATAACATGCATTACTGAAGTGTAGACAATACCCACTGATTATGACAAATTGATCATCAGTGTCCTTGGTCAGTTAACATATGGTGTGTATGTTGAATGGACAGAAATATCAAACGTTTTTGGAACAGGGACTACAGGTACTACTGCAGGATGTTACCCTGGACATTCAACCACATATGTGATTTCGGCATGACAGTTGCCCTGTGAGCTACGCATTTGAAGAACGGGGGAGGGGGGGGGGGGTTATTAGACCATGTTTACACTGCTTGATGGATCAACAGAGGCGACCCCATTAATTGGCCCACTAGGTTGCCGGACTTGATAATTTCCATGGGGATATTTAAAAGATAAGGTGTATCAGCAAGAGCCAACTGCCTATGAAGACATGACTGACCGAATCAGAAACATCTGTGCTGACAATCCCACAGACATGCTTCCGACCAGTGTTGAGTCATGTGGAAAGCAGATCACTAAGTGTATTGAAGTTGGTGGTACTACATTTGAAATCTTACTGTAATTGGAAAACTAGAGTAGCTTTCACCTCAAGCAATGGCCACTGTGGTGTGTTGAGTAGTCCCATTTCTTACGATAAATGAGTGATAACTAGCATATAGCTAGCCTGTACAAAACAATATAAATTCAACTAATTATTAAACCTATGAAAATAATTCCCTACTTAAAATATCAGTCCACCCTCTGGTTGTGTTTCAGAATATCTGTTTCTGTCTCTTTTTTCCCCCTAAACCTCATGTTCTATCATATTATGATTCAGTTTTGTAACCACCATCCTAAAGCTCAATTGGAGGTTGTTGCCAATCTCTAGGCAGAATAATCTTTTGACACATCACTTTAACAACATCATGCCAGTGATGTTGGAAAGTCTACCATAACACCCCTGTAAGGATGTATCTGTTGACCCTCCTTTGTTAGTTTATTTAATACAATATTGGGACATCCTATCTCCTATCTCAAATTCCCCTCTTCTTTTCCACTGATTTTTTTCCCAAAAGTTTTATTTTTCTAATTGTTTCTACCAATCATCCTAATCTTAAATGAACATCTGCATCTTACTATTCTCCTCCTATCAATATTTCTCTCTTGTTGCCAATGTTAAGCTAATGTTACAAAATTTGGTACCAAAATCATACACTTAACACTCTGGGATTTCCTGTGAGATGTGTTTGCATTGAAATGCGGTATGCAGATTTAGGCTGTAGACTGTTATAATAAAATTTGTTGCAATATGGAGATATAACTCAAATATGTATACACTAGACAGTTGTTAGCAAATAAATCTTAGAACCAAAAAGAGTCCACTCAGTGGAGGTTAGCCTCTGATGGTAGAGAGAGGGGTGGGGGTAGGTGGTAGAGAGGGGGGATGGCTTGATGGTAGGTCATAGCTGCTGTGTTCTTCTTTGCATACATGTGACTGACAAACCACGCTGTGGCTGGCTGTTATGCAGGGCACGGCTGGGCATTTCTCTTCAAAAAAGAGGAAGGATAACATGGTGTCATGTACCCAAATTTATTGCAATATAGCTGATATTGGCAAAGGTAAGGTGGAGGTGGACAGAGTCAACTGTAGTGGCATTACTAAAGTGTTGACTGTAGTGAGGTTGTTGGCCCTTGATTTTTGGCTGTGAGGTGCTGGATTGTTGAGGTGATGGGGTAGTGAGTGCAGTAACATCAAGATCCCCTTTCATACTAGGAGGCAATTGTTGTAACCTAGGAGCTGAGTTGGTAAGGAACCCGTGAGCCAATAATCTTGACATAATCATGATCATTTCAATGTCACTGGACAGTTTGCAGCTGTGAGTGAACTATCTGTTGAACACACAACCTGATTTAGTGTTGATTTTAGGCGCATTTTAATAGCAAATACATATCTGCAGAACTGTCACATGGAGTCATAGAGCCCTGGGTGTAGGGGTCAGGAGTATCATACACAAATGATGTGTGTGCTGCGTCAGAAAAATTCATTGTACTGACCTGAGTTGCTGGTGGCTCAAACATTGCAATATGTTGCAGCTGTATGTGTGCATCCATTGCTGATGTTGTGACAGTTACTGTTCCATTGGTATTTGTTGTGCTGGGACTGTGGAGCAGCTCCTATTGGAGGTGCTGTGGATATGATTGTGTGGCATCCAAATCACTTCCTGCAGAAGAAGTTGTAATCCTCTGTATCTCCAGTTCTAACCTTTGACAGTAGATGAGTATCAGTAGATTGTGTTTGTGTATAGCACATGTTAAAGGTACTTGTGCATTGGTGCCCTCTGAAACCATTTGTGCACTTAGTGATGGACCACCAGTGATGTCATGTACAGATTTGCCACTATTTGTTTGCTGTAGGGTTCCCAAAGTCAAATCTAGAGACGAAAGCAGCAGAGAAAATATGTGCCTAAGACAGGTTCATGAACATCTGCGACCAAAACAGCCATGAAAACTTTTCACAGAGGCCAAGGTCTGTGGCAAGTGTGACAGTTGCATAATGTTTGCTTTGAGAGTCATTCACAGCTCATAACTGAAAGTACATTGGCATTGGGAAAGGTGTTTCCTTCCATCAAAGTGGCAATCAAAAAGCATTGATTTATTAAGAGATCCAGCTCATAGAGTCTATCACTTGGGATCTGGGCAAAACTGGTTTAGCTCATGTATTTGAGCTGTGGTGGCATCATTGTGTGCTGTGATCTGGATTGTGCATTGCATTTGGGTGGCTGTACGGCACAGAGCAGTTATGTGCTTAGTGACTAAAGCCAGTGAGGAACCGACACGACTGGGATTGTGTCAGCATAACTGGCAACAGAATGTTGTTTCTAGGCAGAGGAATGTTTGTGTTGGCCTAGAGAAGGACAGCTTCGTCATGACTGGGGCTGGTTGTGTATATTTTGTGCAGGTGTAGGATCATAGAGACCACATTGGCTGCTAGCAACTGTGGGCAGTGTGTTGCACTAGTGATGTCACTGATGAGCAATGCCGAAACTGCTAGGGTCTGGCGGGTTGCCCACAGTTGCATCTAGTGTCATGCTTCAGTGAATGTAACAGTGGTGGCCATTGTTATCAGATGCATTTATGTATCGTTGTTGTTGCAGAATCACTAGAAGTCTGTCAACCAGAACTAATCTGAGTTCTATTTTTTCATTTTCATGTGAGATTATTGTCGTCTGTAGCTGTGGTGGTAGTTTGATGGGCCATAGAGTCCAAAACTGTGTTGTTTGGCTTGACCTGTGAGGTGACAGATGTACATAGATGTTTCCAAAGTTGAGATCCCATTCTGTTTTCCAGTGGATCCTCATGAATCGTGTCACAGCTGTTGCTTTTGTGTTTTTGTGAGCCAGAGGAGAAATGTCTCTTTGGAGACATTGCATTTTCTGTTAGCCTGGGGTACTATTATGACATCACTGATAATATGGGTGTAGTCTCCTGCATTGCTTGATACGGCAAAAAGTTTGAAAGTGTTGTCAGAGATGCTATGGCTGTGTAGAATGCACCCAACCTGAGTGGTTCCAGGCTTGCACAGAGATGACGTCACTTGTGTGACATGCTACCCGCAATTGATAGCACCTGATGTGATCTGAATAATTCCTTACACACACAAGAGTGACACTACCAGCTCCTGCCACAAAGACACTGACCTTCTCCCAGCCACAGTAAACACTCCTCTGCCTAGAGACAACATTCAACCAATAGGTGTGCCAACATGATCCCAGCTGTGTTGGTTCCACACTTGCTTTGGTGTTGTTGTTGTTGTGGTCTTCAGTCCTGAGACTGGTTTGATGCAGCTCTCCATGCTACTCTATCCTGTGCAAGCTTTTTCATGTCCCAGTACCTACTGCAACCTACATCCTTCTGAATCTGCTTAGTGTATTCATCTCTTGGTCTCCCTCTACGATTTTTACCCTCCACGCTGCCCTCCAATACTAAATTGGTGATCCCTTGATGCCTCAGAACATGTCCTACCAACCGATCCCTTATTCTGGTCAAGTTGTGCCACAAACTTCTCTTCTCCCCAATCCTATTCAATACTTCCTCATTAGTTATGTGATCTACCCATCTAATCTTCAGCATTCTTCTGTAGCACCACATTTCGAAAGCTTCTATTCTCTTCTTGTCCAAACTATTTATCGTCCATGTTTCACTTCCATACATGGCTACACTCCATACGAATACTTTCAGAAATGACTTCCTGACACTTAAATCAATACTGGATGTTAACAAATTTCTCTTCTTCAGAAACGCTTTCCTTGCCATTGCCAATCTACATTTTATATCCTCTCTACTTTGACCATCATCAGTTATTTTGCTCCCCAAATAGCAAAACTCCTTTACTACTTTAAGTGCCTCATTTCCTAATCAAATTCCCTCAGCATCACCCGACTTAATTAGACTACATTCCATTATCCTTGTTTTGCTTTTGTTGATGTTCATCTTATATCCTCCTTTCAAGACACTGTCCATTCTTTGGTGATGAAGAGCATAACTGCTCTATGCTGTACAACCACCTAAATGCAGGGAACAATCCAGATTGCAGACACAATGGCACACCCACAACCTAGTCACATGGGCCAAACCCATTTTACCAAATCATAAGTGACAGCAGAAGACTCTTCTTCTGGCTCTCTGAACATGCCAAGTGAATTAATGATAGATGGACGAAGGAAGGTCTTTTTGGGATACCAAGAAAAGGACTGTATGAGGCCTTTATCCAGCAGTGAATATAAAATAATTGATGATAATGATGGTAAGATGATATGACAGATTCTCATTTAACCAACTGCAGAATCCTTACTGCAACATGCTGTACATACAGAATGAATAATTAACTGTATGAATGAGCTCAGCAGTATTACTGATAAAATACAGTTCATGTTCAGCCCACTTGTTCAAAACATTTTGCATAGAAGTTATGTCAGTTGTGTGATTCTAATCAAAATTGGTGAACCAGATGTGTAACTGTATCTTTGTAGAGTATAGTGCTTGTAAACGTTAACTGCCTGATTTATAACAAACATAATCACTTCGTAATAACCTAAGCTAAGTCCATATTAGATAATTATGGAACTTATGGTGTCTAAGTTCATTTTACTGTATGTTGGAACTTACTTGAATGATATTTTGTTCACAGCCACAAGCATTTGTTGCCTCTCTTGGAGGAGCTCTGAGTCTTTATCTGGGAATATCACTGCTAATGCTAGTTGAAGTTGTAGAATTAATTATTAGAGTCATCTCAGACCTTTACAATCACTTCAGAAAGCAGACTCAGATGCACCCGAAAACCAAAGGTCATAATCTGAACAATGCATTTGCTCATACAGGTAATTTATATTTAAGGAGTCATGCTCAAAAGAATTTCTATAAAAATCTTCATATTAATAAATAATAATTAATACATGGAACAAGGACAGACAGCCACTGATCATAATGACTAAGCATGAAACAACAGACAGACAGATAAACAAATTATTCACGTTAGGTCATCTATTCTTCACCACACACACACACACACACACACACACACACACACACACACACACACACACCACACAGGGGGAGAGAGAGAGAGAGAGAGTGGCGGGGGGGTGGGGGGAAGAGAGGGCGAGAGGGAGCAGGTTGTGTGATTAGGAATAACTGAGAGTCCTTCACTTACATATCTTAAACTAAATGATTAATGGAAAATCTCATATAAAGATGTGAAACAAATACAAACTAAGAGATAGAGGGGCTGGCCAGTACTTACCTCAGCTCAGTACAGCCGATAGATACACACAAAACAGAACCAAAAATTTACGTTCCTAGCTTTCGGAACAAATGTTCCTTCATCAGGGAGGAGAGAGGGGAAAGAAAGGGAAGAAGGGAAAGTAGATTCAGTTACTCACAACCCAGGTTATGTAGCAACAGGGAAAGGAAAACAGGGAGGGTAGCAAGGATGGAGGCATGGTTGTCAGAGGGAAGCCAAAGATATTCTACTGTAAGTACTGTGCCAGCTTCAAACCAAAGAGGATGCATACAGAAGTAAAGAGGTATATAGTATAAAGATAAACACAACTATGTAGGATGAAAAGATGCGTGAATGGCTAAAGAGGAAAGGGAAAGAGGAGAAGACTGAAGAGTAACTGGGAGTGAGGTGGTTTAACGCAGGTTCAGTCCAGGGGGATGGCGGGATGAAAGGATGTGTTGGAGTGCAAGTTCCCATCTCCGCAGTTCAGAGGGACTGGTGTTGGGTGGGAGAAGCCAAATGGCACATACAGTGTAGCAGATTCCTAGGTCCCTAGAATTATGCTGGAGGGCATGCTCTGCTACTGGGTATTGGACATCTCCTAGGCGGACAGTTCGTCTGTGTCCGTTCATGCACTCAGCCAGTTTAGTTGTTGTTGTACCGATGTAAAAGGCTGTGAAGTGCAGGCATGTCAGTTGATAAATGACATGTGTAGTTTCACATGTGGCCCTGCCTTGAATTGTGTATGTTTTACCAGTAGCGGGGCTGGAGTAGGTGGTTGTGGGGGGATGCATGGGGCAGGTTTTGCAGCGGGGTCGGTTACAGGGGTAGGAACCGCTGGGTAGAGAAGGTAGTCTGGGAATATTGTAGGGTTTAACAAGGATGTTACGGAGGTTAGGGGGGCGACGAAAGGCAACTCTGGGTGGTGTGGGGAGAATTTTGTCAAGGGATGATCTCATTTCAGGGGTTGACTTGAGAAAGTCATATCCCTGGCGGAGTAATTTGTTGATATTTTCGAGGCCAGGATAATATTGGGTGACAAGGGAGATGCTTCTGTGTGGTCTGGGGATAGGAACATTGTTGTTGGACGGGGAGGAATGTATTGCTCGGGAGATCTGTTTGTGGACAAGGTCTGCAGGATAGTTGCGGGATAGGGAAGCACTGGTTAGGTTATTGGTGTAATTGTTGAGGGATTCGTCACTGGAGCAGATACGTTTGCCACGAATACCTAGGCTGTAGGAAAGGGAGCGTTTGATGTGGAATGGATGGCAGCTATCAAAGTTAAGGTACTGTTGTTTGTTTGTGGGTTTGATATGGACAGAGATGTGGATGTGAGCTTCAACAAGATGAAGGTCAACATCCAGGAAGGTGGCTTGGGTTTTGGAGAAGGACCAGGTGAAATTCAGATTCGAAAAGGAGTTGAGGTTATTGAGGAAATTAAGGAGTGTTTCTTCACCATGAGTCCAGACCACAAATATGTCATCTATAAACCTATACCAGGCCAGGGGAAGCAGCTGTTGGGTCTTCAGGAGAGCCTCCTCCATGCGGCCCATGAAGAGGTTGGCATAGGACGTAGCCATCCTGGTTCCCATGGCCGTTCCCCTGATTTGTTTGTAGGTCTGGCCTTCAAAAGTGAAGTAATCATGGGTGAGGATGAAGTTGGTAAGTGTGATAAGGAACGAGGTTTTTGGAAGATCTTCGGGTGGGCGTTGGGAGAGATATCATAAACAAATTTTCATGTTCTGCCTTTACATAATATACCACTGAAGTGTCATCTGTTCCCCTCTTTCTCAGTGCATTCACATTTAATTTAATTGAGACAGTACAGAAAGCTTGTTCTAGCTCAATGCCTAGTATGCAGAATGTCTTTTTCTTTGTTGGTATGTTGCTGAGTGTAGTGAATTTAGCATTACTTATCTATATGAGAGAATCCTCTTTGCACAAAATAATGTCTTGAAACCACTTTATGAATGTTTCATGCATCAGTCAAATATAGAACAGGACAACTTTTTTACCATCTTGTTTATGAGCTCACTCAGATCTACATATTTAATTATTAGGAGTGATCTGTTAATGTTCCAAATGTTGAGTATTACATTTGTTAACTGTTAACTGTGGAAGTGAACCTTCTCTATTTGAAGTCTTAAAGCATTGTTTATTTGTACTTTCCAGACCTAATATTGTTGTTTCTCCCCTCTCTCCATTCTTGATAAACTTACTCCTTCTTTATGGGAGAGCTTGGAGTGGGTGGCTTTGCAAATCAATTGCTGTAGTCTTCTTCTATATTTTCTTTAGTTGGGGGCCTCACATGTGATTTCTCTACCATTCACATTTTGTATGGTAGCTTTTGCATGTTATGTGTACATTTTCTGGTAGGTTGCTCATGTCTATGCATTCAAAGTTTTCAAATTTTGGGTACTGAAATATTTCTGGGATTTTCAAACTATAGTTGGTTGCTTGAGTTGAATAAAGATTTGACAATGTGATTATTTGAGTCGATAAAAAGAACATTGCTGGTAAAAAATGTGACACCCTCGTGGACAAGGTCATTTTATTGACAAATGATGTGACCTGTAGTCCATTATTGTAGGAGTGTATGATAACAAATTCAGACCAAATCAAACATGCATCTTGCAGTGAAGGGTGCCCAAACAGTTGCATCAGTACACTATGTACCCCCTCTGGCATCAATGCAGGCTTGTATTGTCTCATGCAAACAATGATAAAAGCGGTGAATAGCATCCTGCTGTAGATTGTCCCTTTGTTACACTTCATCAATGGTTCTTGCAGGTTCTGGAGAATGCGAGGTTCTGGCTTCATCATGCCGCATATGTAATCAGTTGGCAAGAGTTTTGATGGTCTTGCTGACAACGGCAGTAGTTGTACGTCTTGAAGAGCACATTGCATCACAGTAGCCATATGTGGATGTGCACTGTCCTGCTGGAAAAGAACATCATCTTCCTGTTGAAGAAATTGCAGTAGCACAGGGATAACAGCCTGTACAATGTAATGGGTACAGGTTACTTTAGCCTGCAGAAACACCAAATGTGGCCATGGAATATAACTGATGGCATCAAGACTGTGAAGCTTGGAATGGCAGCTGTATGTCATGAGTGAATGCACTCCAGAATAGGCCTCTCATGAGGTCTATGCATTACACATGTCCATCCAACAGTCACATACAGACAGAACCTACTCTCATAATTGAAGACAACAGATTGCAATTCCACTCTCCAGTCGACTCTTTCACGGCACCAGAGTAGCCATGCTTGGTGGTTTCATGGTGTCAGTGGTAGTGTGCCAGGGGCACACAAGATCTTAGTCCTGTTGCAAGCTGACAATTCCCAGTGGTCCTTGGTGAATAGCAGATGCAACATGTGCCCGGATTTCATCCCGGAATGATGTTAGGTCAGCCATCACTGCTTACACACAGTGTCAATCCTGACTTGCATCTGTACTATGCAGACATCCAGAACCTAGTCTGAGGGTGTTGTTATTTCCCACTGATGACTGCCAAATGCAGCAACACACCACTGATACATTATGCTCAAGATGTTCACCAATCAGTCAATATGTCCATACAACTTCATACAGGCTCACAATTGTGACCCTGTCCGAATGGCTGAAGTCTTTCAATAGGGGTACATACTTATCAGTGGAGCATAATTGTATCCTGGTATGAATGTTGCAAATGGTGTTCACCTCTAAATTCAGCACAGTTCCTACTTGCAGAGTCAAAATGAAGAGCACACAAAGCGGCCTCCTGAGTGTCATATGAAGGGTGATGACTGTGGCAAATGAATCACTAACACCATAACCTCTCAGTAGGCACATATTGTACCCTGGTGCTACTGCATTTTTTCTGCTAGTGTATGTGTAGCTATAGATATAAATGTAAAGTGGTTTGAGAACCGTTTGTGCCATTTCTAGGTGGCAGCACCTATTCAAGTGTTTTATGACACATTATATTGTGTAAAGACTCATGAAGAGCTTTAGTGTTAATTAGTATTGACACAGAGTCTACCAATAACTACAGTGGTCTTTATATCCTTTGTCCTCTGTGCAGGGAAGCAATGTTTTTCTCTTGCTACTGAGAATTACCAGTTTTATGGTTGAAATTTTGCTTATGTGTTAGAGTCTGCCAGAAATGATAATGCTAGTATTGGCAATGTTTTAGGGAAGAAAATGTCCTCTGTGAGTCTTCCACTATGAGAGACATGCTCTAATTCAGTGATGGTTTCAATCCACTGACAAGTTTTTAGATGAAGGTTCTACATTGATGGGAAAAAGTCAAAACACCAAAACATAATTAATGTAGAGTAGTGAAATTTCAGGAATATATTTGTGTAGGTAACATATGTAAGTGAGTAACACTGCAAGATCACAGATTAATATAGGCACAAGGTAAGCCATTACAAATACGAAATGCTGATACATTAATAACTGGTGTAACTACCAGACTGTTGAATGCAGGCATGTAACCATGCATGCACTGTGTTGTACAGGCACCAGATATCAGTTTGTAGGATGAAATTCCATGTCTGTTGCACTTGGTTGGTCAATACAGGGACAGTTAATGCTGTTATTGGATGACAGTGGAGTTGTTATCCAACGATGTCACATATGTGCTTGACTGGAGACAGATCTGGTGGTCAGGCAGGCCAAGGCAACATGTTGACACTCTGTAGAGCAAATTGGGCTACAGTAACAGTATGTGAGTGAGTGTTGGGAAACACCCCCTGGAATACTGTTCATGAATGGCAGCACAAGTGGTTGAATCACCAGACTGATGTATGAATTTGGAGTCAGGATGCATGAGATAACCACAAGAGTGCTGCTGCTGTCTTACAAAATTGCACAACAGGCCATAACTCTATGTGTAGGTCCAGTGTGTCTTAACAAACAGACAGGTTGGTTGCAGGCCCTCGACTGGCCTCCTAACCAATGCATGGCTGTTATTGGCACTGTGGCTTTGTCAGAAAACACAACAGATCTCCACCCTGCTCTCCAAAGGGTTCTCTCTTGACACGACTGATGGCACAAATGGTGGTGGTTTTGGGTCAGTGGAATGTATGCCACATTGTCGTATGATGTGCCAAAGCCATATGCTGAAGACAACTATCTTCCCTCTTGGTAGTGCTGTCTAGCTGTCCAGAGCCTGGTCTTCGTCTGTCTGTACATTTTCATAACCACCACTGCCAGCAATCATGTGCAGTGGCTACATTGTGACCAAGTCTTTCTGCAATATTGCAGAAGGAAGATCCATTACGTGACCTCATTCAAACACAGTGAGGTGTTGGTCATGGCATCTTTGTTGTCTTAAAGGAATTTTTGACTAACATCAACTCACCATGTCCAAACTTAAAGGTAACTAATGTCATGACCATTACAGCAAGTATTTAAAGCAAACCTGATTTGTACTGTCATAGTGGTGTTACTAATGCCACTCTTATGCAGCTGGTGTGAAATTTTTATCAATATCATCTTTCAGATGTAGAAACATGCATACTAACTTTAGTTTACATCACATAACTACTTCTTCATGATGTGATTTTTTTCTGCCAGTGTAGATTAATGATTGTGTCAATCCAATGACAAGTTCTTGATGAAGATTTTTGGAATATCCTGTAGTGCATTTTATAAGAGGTTTGTAGATTTAATTTTGGTAGTACTAACTAGTATGGGTTTTGTACAAAGGGAGCTTGTACTGTTTTTAATTTCAAGAATGATGCAATATTTTGATTTGAAATGTTTATTGAAGTTGATTATCTGAACTTTAGTAGAAGAATAATGGAAATTGCTGGCTGGAGCATGTAAAATAAGGAGAAGGCAAACAAAAACCTATTGCAGATCAATGTGTGGAGCACAGAAATAGGTAACAGGAAACAGCATTCACATTAGCTTATGAGCACTAGAGCTTTTTCTAGCAGTTGCTCACACATTCATGCACACAACCACACAGACACCCAAACTCACACTCTGGTAGCCACAGGAGTGTGCACTTGGGTGTTGGTCTGCTTGTGTATGTGAATGTGTGTGCCTTAATTAGAAAAAACTCTAGTGTATGTGAGTGGTGTCTTATGTTATGCATAAATGTGCTCCATGCATTACCGTCAGTGGAGATAGACAAGATTATTCCAATTGTGCATACCTAAAAAATTTGAGATTGATGGTGTGAGTGACTAATTTGGAGCATATGATTTTGCTATGTCAAGTTATTCATGCTTTCTTTTTGTGCTAAAAAGATTTTATTGATGACCAGTACCAGACGTGAACGAAATATATTTAATGTAATAATGTAGATAAAATGAATTACATTCCAGGCTATGACAAGGTTATTGAAAGGTCAACACAGCCTATTGTTAATATAAATGGGAACTGTAATAGAGCATATGTAAGATTCTTTGAAGTGGAACCTAGCTGCATACAGTATAATTAAAGATGCAGTTGTAAAGGAAGGCTAATTATAAATAAATATATTGAAATATTATGACATTAACAGAACTGATTTCATTAATTAACAGAACTGAGTTCATTGAAGTCCAAATCGTTATTGGTCTTCAAAACAAAATGAATAATAATAATAATAAAATAATTGAAAATGATAAAAAAAATTATTTACTTACTTTATGTGACTCAGAGGCTAATTGCTTTCAAAAACAAAACCATGAAAGGTATGAAGATTTTGAACATCTATCCCCCAGAAACCATGGATCTTGCCATTGATAGAGTGGCTTACGTGTATCAGCACATCGTACATGCAACCACTATCGAAGGGTATTTATTAAGAGGCCAGACAAATGTGTCACTCCTGAAGACAAGCAGCAGCCTTTTCAGAAGCTGCAGGGGCAGCAGTCTGGCTGACTGACTGATCTGGCCATGTAACTTCAATGAAAATGGCCTTGTCATACTGGTACTGTGAAAGGCTGAAAGCAAGGGGAAACCACAATCATAATTTTTCCTGAGGTCATGCAGCTCTGCTGTATGGTTAAATGAAAATGGCATCCTCTTGCGTAAACAATTTCCAGGTAGTGACTACTCAGGAAGATGTCATCATCAGAAAAAAAAACTGGCGTTCTACAGATTAGAGCATCAAATGTTAGACCCCTTAATTGGGCAGGAAGGTTAGAAAATTTGAAAAGGAAAACAGATAGGTTGAATTTAGGTATAGTAAAAATTAGTGAAGTTCAGTGGCAGGAGCAACAAGACTTCTGGTCAGGTTATAAATACTAAATAAGATAGGAGTAATGAGGGAGCGGGTTTAAATGAACAGGAAAATAGCAGTGTGGGTAAGTTACTCTGTACAAGCCAGTGAATGCATTATGTTAGCCAAGATAGAGAAAAAGCCCACACAACCCGTAGTAGTACAGATTTATGTGCCAAGTACCTCTGCAGATAAGCAGAGGGAACAATTGACAGGAATGGGGGAAATAAATACAGTAGAAGAAGAATGGGTAGCTCTGAGAGATGAAGTAGTGAAGGCAGCAGAGGATCAAGTAGGTAAAAAGACGAGGGCTAATAGAAATCCTTGGGTAACAGAAGAAATATTGAATTTAATTGATGAAAGGAGAAAATATAAAAATGCAGTAAATGAAGCAGGCAAAAAGGAATACAAACGTCTCAAAAATGAGATTGACAGGAAGTGCAAAATGGCTAAGCAGGGATGGCTAGAGTACAAATGTAAGTATGTAGAGGCTTGTCTCACTAGGGGTAAGATAGATACTGCCTACAGGAAAATTAAAGAGACCTTTGGAGAGAAGAGAACCACTTGTATGAATATCAAGAGCTCAGATGGCAACCCAGTTCTAAGCAAAGAAGGGAAGGCAGAAAGGTGGAAGGAGTATATAGAGGGTTTATACAAGGGCGATGTACTTGAGGACAATATTATGGAAATGGAAGAGGATGTAGATGAAGATGAAATGGGAGATAAGATACTGCGTGAAGAGTTTGACAGAGCACTGAAAGACCTAAGTCGAAACAAGGCCCCGGGAGTAGACAACATTCCATTAGAACTACTGATGGCCTTGGGAGAGCCAGTCATGACAAAACTCTACCATCTGGTGCGCAAGATGTATGAGACAGGCGAAATACCCACAGACTTCAAGAAGAATATAATAATTCCAATCCCAAAGAAAGCAGGTGTTGACAGATGTGAAAATTACCGAACTATCAGTTTAATAAGTCACAGCTGCAAAATACTAACGCGAATTCTTTACAGACGAATGGAAAAACTGGTAGAAGCGGACCTCGGGGAGGATCAGTTTGGATTCCGTAGAAATGTTGGAACACGTGAGGCAATATTAACCTTACGACTTATCTTAGAAGAAAGATTAAGAAAAGGCAAACCTACGTTTCTAGCATTTGTAGACTTAGAGAAAGCTTTTGACAACGTTAACTGGAATACTCTCTTTCAAATTCTGAAGGTGGCAGGGGTAAAATACAGGGACCGAAAGGCTATTTACAATTTGTACAGAAACCAGATGGCAGTTATAAGAGTCGAGGGGCATGAAAGGGAAGCAGTGGTTGGGAAAGGAGTGAGACAGGGTTGTGGCCTCTCCCCGATGTTATTCAATCTGTATATTGAACAAGCAGTAAAGGAAACAAAAGAAAAATTCGGAGTAGGTATTAAAATTCATGGAGAAGAAGTAAAAACTTTGAGGTTTGCCGATGACATTGTAATTCTGTCAGAGACAGCAAAGGACTTGGAAGAGCAGTTGAACGGAATGGACAGTGTCTTGAAAGGAGGATATAAGATGAACATCAACAAAAGTAAAACGAGGATAATGGAATGTAGTCAAATTAAATCGGGTGATGCTGAGGGGATTAGATTAGGAAATGAGACACTTAAAGTAGTAAAGGAGTTTTGCTATTTAGGGAGTAAAATAACTGATGATGGTCGAAGTAGAGAGGATATAAAATGTAGACTGGCAATGGCAAGGAAATCGTTTCTGAAGAAGAGAAATTTGTTAACATCGAGTATAGATTTAAGTGTCAGGAAGTCGTTTCTGAAAGTATTTGTGTGGAGTGTAGCCATGTATGGAAGTGAAACATGGGCGATAACCAGTTTGGACAAGAAGAGAATAGAAGCTTTCGAAATGTGATGCTACAGAAGAATGCTGAAGATAAGGTGGGTAGATCACGTAACTAATGAGGAGGTATTGAATAGGATTGGGGAGAAGAGAAGTTTGTGGCACAACTTGACTAAAAGAAGGGATCGGTTGGTAGGACATGTTTTGAGGCATCAAGGGATCACAAATTTAGCATTGGAGGGCAGCGTGGAGGGTAAAAATCGTAGAGGGAGACCAAGAGATGAATACACTAAGCAGATTCAGAAGGATGTAGGTTGCAGTAGGTACTGGGAGGTGAAGAAGCTTGCACAGGATAGAGTAGCATGGAGAGCTGCATCAAACCAGTCTCAGGACTGAAGACCACAACAACAACAACAACCTCTGCAGATGATGAACAGATTAAAGAAACGTATGATGAGATAAAAGAAATTATTTAAATAGTTATAAATTATTTAAATAGTTGAGGAAGACAAAAGTTTGATTTTGATGTGGCAATGGAATTAAATAGTAGGAAAAGAAAGAGAAGAAAAAAAGGAGGTAGATATGGACTGGGGGAAAGGAATGAAAGAGAAAGCTAAATGGTGGAATTTTGCACATTAATCATCACTGGAACTTGGTTTAAGAATCTGAAAGATGGTTGTATACATGGAAGAACCTGTGACACTGGAGGGTTTCAGATTGATTGTATAATGGTAAGACAGAGAGTTTGGAAACAGATTTTAAATTGTAAGACATTTCCAGTGGCAGATGTGGACTCTGACCACCATTTCTAGGTCATGAACTGTATGTTTAAACTGGAGAAATTACAAAAAGGTAGGAAATTAAGGAGTTGGATCTAGATAAGATGAAAAACCAAAGGTTGTTGAGAGTTTCAGAGGCAGCATTAGGCAATGATTGACTAGAATAGTTGAAAGGAATACAGTAGAAGACTAATGGGTAGCTTTGAGAGATGAAGAGTGAAGACATCAGTGGATAGTCCGTCCCTGGTAGCTGAGTGGTCAGTTGGACAGAATGTCATACCTAACAGCTCGGGTTCGATTCCCAGCTGGGTCAGAGATTTTCTCCACTGAGGGACTGTGTGTTGTGTTGTCCTTATCATCATCATTACACCCCATCAACATGCAAGTCGCTAAAGTGGTGTCAACTCAAAAGACTTGCACTAGGCGAATAGTCTACTTGATGGGAGGCCCTAGCCACACGGTATTTATATTTATCAGTGGATAAAATGGTGAAAAGACAGGGCCTAACAGAAATCCTTGGATAACACAGGAGATATTGAATTTAATTGATGAGAGGAGAAAACATGATAATGCATCAAATTATTCAGACAAATGGGAATAGAAATATCTAAAAAATGAAACTGACAGGAAGTGCAAAATGGCTAGACAGTAGTGGCTGGAGGACTAATGTAAGGATTTAGAAGCACATTTTATTAGGGGGAAGATAGTTACTGCCTACAGGAAAATTAAAGAGTCCTTTTGGGAAATGAAAAGTAGATGTATGAATATCAAGAAATCAGATGGAAAACCAGTCCTAATCAAAGAAGGAAAAGTTGAAAGGAGGAAGGAGTACATAGAGGGTTGGTACAAGGGAGACAAACTTGAAGGCAGCATCATAAAAATGCAAGAGGGCATAGATGAAGATAAGATGGGAGATGCTATACTACAAGAAGGATTTGACAGAGCACAGAAGACCTTTGTCTAAACAAGGCCCTGGGAGTAGATGACAGTCCATCAGAACTACTGATAGCCTTGGGAGAGCGATCCATGACAAAATTCTTTCATCTGGTGTGCAAAAAGTATGCGACAGGCGAAGTAACCTTCCACTTTAAGAAGAATGTAATAATTCCAATTCCAAAGAGCACAGTTGCTGACAGGTGTGTATATTACCAAACTACAGTTTAAAAATTGAAGGGTGCAGAATTCTAATATGAATTCTTTACAGAAGAATGGAAAAACTGGTAGAAGCCAACCTTGTGAAAGATCAGTTTGTTTTCCAGAGAAATGTAGGAATGCATGAGGCAGTACTGAACCTACGATTTCTTGTAGAGTATAGGCTAAGGAACAATAAACCTAAGTTTATAGCATTTATAGACTTAAAAGAAGATTTTGACAAATTGACTGAAATACTGTTTTTGAAATTCTGAGGACAGGAGGGTCAAAATACAGGGAGCGAAAGGTCATTAGCAAAACCAGGTGCTAGTTGTGAGGGGCATGAAAGTGAAACAGTGATTGAGAAGGAACTGATACAGTTTTAGCCTATTCATGATGGTATTGAATCTGTACATTGAGCAAGCAGTAAAGGAAACAAAAAGAAAAACTTGGATTAGTAATTAAAGTTCAGGGAGAAGAAATAAAAACTTTAAGGTTTTATGTTGACACTGTAATTCTGTTAGTCAGCAAAAGACATGGAAGAGCAGTTTAACAGAATAGATAGTATTTTGAAAGGATGTTATAAGATGAACATCAACAAAAATAAAATAAGGATAAGGGGATGTAGTCAAATTAAATCAGTGATGCTGAGGGAATTAGATTAGGAAATGAGACACTAAAAGCAGCAGATCAGTTTTGCTATTTGGACATTAAAATAACTGATGATGGCCAAGGTGGAGGGGATATAAAATGAAGACTTGGAATGGCAAGATGAGTGTTTTTGAAGAAGAGAAATTTGTTTACATCGAATATAGATTTACTTGTTAGGAAGTCTTTTCTGAGGGTTTTCTGAAGGTGCTTGTATGGAGTGCATCCATGTATGGAAGTGAACCATGGATGATAAATGGTTTAGTCAAGAAGAGAATAGAAGCTTTTGAAATGTTGTGCTGCAGAAGAATGCTGAAAATAAGATGGGAAGATTGTGTAACTAATGGGGTGATTCTGAATAGAATTGGAAAGAAAAGAGATTTGTTTCACTGCATGACTAGAAGAAGGCATCAGTTGATAGGACACATTATGAGATATCAAGGAATCCCCAACTTAGTATTGGAAGTAACTGTGGGAGTTTAAAGTCATAGAGGTAGACAAAGAGATGAATTCAGTAAGCAAATTCAGAAGGATGTAAGTTGCAGTAGTTATTCAGATCTGAAGAAGCTTGCAGAGGATAGAGTAGTATGAAGAGGTGCATCAAACCAGTCTTCGGACCAAAGATTTCAATAGTAATAAATAATTACTGAAAATGAAAGGCAAAAATGACTTATTTTATGTATGTGTTGTATATTTAAAAAATTTTATTGTAATGTTTCATAGTTGAACTGGATTATTTAGAAAATAGTAACACATTTACTCATTTATGTGGGGTGGCATGATAGAGGGTACAGTACATTTGGCGAATTAAATTCAGGATTTTTCCTTTATCTTCTCATATTCTTTGTTGCTTGCTGTTCTATGTAGCTTTTTAATGTCTTGAAATGTGTATTTTGAGATTATGCATAATAAAGTGTAAATATCATATCAGTAGTTGGTGTATGCATTTTACGCATGCTATTCAGAAAGTAGGGTCCATTGTGGCATAAAAAAAAAACTAAGTACAAGAAATGCATTTTATTATATACATCTGAAAGAGCGATTGACTTACTACTTTTCCACATAGTTGCCAAACATATTGAGGCACTTATCATAGTAGTGGACAAGCTTTGAAAGAGTTTCATCATAAAATTCTGCTGCCTGAGACTTCAGCCTGTGAGTCACTCCTGCTTGGAGTTCCGCATTGTCATCAAAGCACTGTGTTGCAAGCCAGTTCTCCAACTTGGGAAACAAGTGGAAGTAGCTTGATGCAAGATGGAGGCTGTAGGGAAATGAGGGAAATTTTCCCATTTGAATGAATTAAGGAGTTCTTTAGTGTGGTTTGCCGTGTGAGGTCGGGCATTGTCATGCAAAAACAAAATTTTCAGTGTCAGCTTTCCTTGGCATTTGCTTCGAACTTCTCTTCTAAGGCTGTGCAAAGTTTGACAGTACCGGGCAGAATTTATGGTTGCTCCATGTTCAAGAAAATCAATAAGAAGCACACCTTGCCTATCCCAAAACACTGTCGCCATCAACTTCCTTGTTGATGAGGTTTGCAAACATTTTCTTGGTTTTTGGGGGGACCTTGTGTGCCCCCACTCCTTGGACTGTAATTTTGTCTTGCAATTGATGTGTTTTACACAAGTCTCATCACCTGTTTTGATTCGATCCAGTAACGAATCACCATGTTTATGGTAGGCCTCCAGAAATGTCAACATTGCCCCCATTCGCTATTCTTTATGGTGCTCTGTAAGCATTTTGAATACCCATCATGCACAAAATTTGTGGTAACTTAGCTTTTGAGTGACAATTTCAAACAACAAAGTCTGTGAAACTTGTGGGAAAGAAAGCGAAAGCTCTGTTATTGTGAAGTGATGGATTTCACGAATCATTTCATCAACTTAAGAGACAAGGTCTTCAGTCACAATACTCAGGTGTCCACTTTTCTCTTCATTATGAATGTTGGTTCAGTCATTTTTAAACCAAATGCACCATTTTTGGATGAAACTTTCACTCATTACATTGCTTCCATACACTTTGCACAGTTCACGATAAATTTCTATAGGTTTTAAGTTTTTCACCAACAAACACTGTATCACTGACCGCACCTCACAACTGGCGGGATTTTTGATTGCAGCACACATTTCAAATTTGAATATTGAAAAAAACCAGATGTACAGAGATGTTCCCGCTGTCATGGATGGATGCGGACTGAGCTGCCTAGCATGCACATACCAAAATATACGTGATCGGCACATGCCTAGAGGCATCAGACAGAAAGGTTCCCTACTTTCTGGATAGCCCTCATATATGTAGATGATAGTGGTCCTACATATTTTGTGACCCCGATGAAGAAATTGTGTTTCTGTGGGTAGGTTATCTGCCTCAATTCAGAGAGACACCTACAGTCATTGTTACTGCACATAACCTACTGCATGCCATCCTTGGTATGATATAGGATGTTAAAAACTAGAGTGAGGTTTGCAACAGCCTCTGGATTCTGCCCAGACAGCATTGTGACTCAAGACATCACAGTAACATCTGCACCTGCCATGCCATTGGATACAGTGATTTATTTATTTAGCATCCAATAGATCACACATGTGATATAGGATTTGTCATTCGATTACACATAACACATAACATCACATACACATAATAAATGGACAAACATATACAAACAGCAAAACAAATTACATACACATAGTGCATAAGTAGTGTACAAGAACTTATTACACAAAAACAAAAGTACGTGCTCATGATAAAAAATTATAGATCATGAACTACACCTTATACACAAAACATATTACGGATATTTAACAGATTTTTCATAAGTACCATAATTATGAAGTTGAAAACATACTTAAATTAGTTTAAATTTTTTAAAAGATAAGTACAGTTTTCAATCCACAGTCTGAGACAGGTATTCATTTACACTGCAGTAGCATTTTTCCATCAAGTATTTTTTCACTTCACACTTGAAATTATTTTTGCCTTTCTATTCTTTAATTTGAGATGGAAGTGCATTTAAAAGCTTTATTCCTAAGTGGCTAACATGTTTCTGACTTCTAGTTTTTGCTACATAATCTTTACAATGCCTTGTATTGTGATCATGGTAGCTTGAGTTGGTTTGGAGATCACAGTTATTTTTACTGATCATTTCCAGGCATTTAAAAATACATATCGATGGTATTGTCAGTATCTTTAGTTGTCTGATAAGGGTCTACAGTGAGTTTGTAGTGGGCTGAGTGTCATGATACGATTAGTTCTTTTTTGACCTGGTTTTTCCCCAAAAACTTATGCCATAGCTTGCAACTGATTGGAAATAACTGAAGTACACTGCTCTAATACATTCCTAACTACATACCTTGGATATTATTCTTAAGGCAAAACATGCTGAGCTAAGTTTCTGAGTAAGATATACACTGTGTTCATTTCAGTTTAAATCTTGGTCAGTTCGCATTCCCAGAAACTTTGTGGTGCACACTTTTTCTATTTGTTTGCTATCCAGCGTAAGGTACATATTTTCCCCTTGACACTTGCTTCCATACTGTATAAAGTTTGTTTTCTTTGTATTTAATGTCAGCTTATTTGGATAAAACCATGACTGTATGTATGAGAGCATTTTTTCTGCTGTGGAACACAATGATTCTTTTATATCACTAATTATGATACTCATGTCATCTGCAAGTAGTAGAATTTTGGCTGAGCTGTCTGGAGCCGGTATATCATTGATATAAATTAGAAATAACAATGGTCCCAGAATGCTGCCCTGTGGAACACCTATTTCAATTTGTTTTGGTTCGGATATGTGTTTAAAATTGTGAAGATTGTTGGATGACCTCAGCTCAACAACTTGTGACCTGTTTTGCTGATAATATACAAACCATTTTTAACGGTACCCCTGATGCCTATTGCTTCAAGTTTCCCTAGTAATATTACATGGTTCACAGTATCAAAGGCTTTGGATAAATCTAGATTAATTCCAACAGCCTGCTTATTTGACTCAAAATTTTTTACTATTTCTGTTGTGTTGTTCAATATGGCTGTTTCTGTACTGTGCCCTGCTCGAAAACCATGTTGACTGTTATTTATTAGCTTATGTTTTTCTAGATATTTTGTAATGACAATCACACTGTTCCTAGAGTAAAGAATTATACTTGAGCACACACCACTTGCAGTATGGACAGCATAAGTACTTCTATCTTAAATGATGATTGGTGATGCTGCATGTGCACAATAATTTGGTACACAAACTCAAAACACAGAAGAGGATTACAAACCAGTCACATGTGAAACTACCAAGTTACATACAAAGGCCAATTTTGTTGGAAGATACTCTGATGGAAACAGAATGCAAACTACATTCAGTACACAAAACATTAGGGATGCTTAAGATGTCTCAACAGTGAAACCGTGTTTATCACACAGTGGCATCCTCAGAAACATAGTGAACCAGGAAGCCATGGGGCGTGGACACACGCACAATGTTGCATCATGTTCATACCATTCATATCATGCTGAAAGAACTACATCAGACTAACATCTCCATCATGCCTGGGCCTTACCACCAACTTCTAATGGCAGCAATATGACACAAGGGACAAGGAGCTCATGCTACTCGCATGCTGCCTCCTACGACAGCACCCCTTCTGACTATCACTCCATGGAATATGCAGTGTCACTTCCTCTGGTTAGTTGCCTGTCATGTCCAGCCCCCAAACATGAGCTGGCCAAAAGCTCAAGTTTATATATATATATAAAAACAAAACAAAGATGATGAGACTTACCAAACAAAAGCGCTGGCAGGTCGATAGACACACAAACATACACCCAAAATTCAAGTTTCCGCAACAAACGGTTGCTTCATCAGGAAAGAGGGAAGGAGAGGGAAAGACGAAAGGATGTGGGTTTTAAGGGAGAGGGTAAGGAGTCATTCCAATCCTGGGAGTGGAAAGACTTACCTTAGGGGGAAAAAAGGACAGGTATACACTCGCACACACACACATATCCATCCGCACATACACAGACACAAGCAGACATTTGTGGTTTGGGAGTGGGTTACGTATTATTACATATTGTTGAATATATATCAGCGGGATAAAATTGTATAGTAGATTATGGTAAAAGGGAGAAGGTGAATACAAAATGAAACTACTGGCAAAAACAGAAAGAGAAAATAAGACGACAGAAAAGATTTTGAAATGCAACAGTGACAATAACAAACGTAATTGTTGGGTTCAAATTAATGATATGAATATAATAGAGGGAAACATTCCACGTGGGAAAAATATATCTAAAAACAAAAATGATGAGACTTACCAAACAAAAGCGCTGGCAGGTCGATAGACACACAAACAAACACAAACATACACACAAAATTCAAGCTTTCGCAACAAACGGTTGCTTCATCAGGAAAGAGGGAAGGAGAGGGAAAGACGAAAGGATGTGGGTTTTAAGGGAGAGGGTAAGGAGTCATTCCAATCCCGGGAGAGGAAAGACTTACCTTGGGGAAAAAAGGACAGGTATACACTCGCACACACACACATATCCATCCACACATACACAGACACAAGCAGACATTTGTAAAGGCAAAGAATTTGGGCAGAGATGTCAGTCGAGGCGGAAGTACAGAGGCAAAGATGTTGTTGAAAGACTAGTGAGGTACAAACGGCGGCAAATTGAAATTAGAAATTAGCAGAGATTGAGGCCTGGCAGATAACGAGAAGGGAGAATATACTGAAGGGCAAGTTCCCATCTCCGGAGTTCTGACAGGTTGGTGTTAGTGGGAAGTATCCAGATAACCTGGACGGAGTAACACTGTGCCAAGATGTGCTGGCCATGCACCAAGGCATGTTTAGCCACAGGGTGATCTTCATTACCAACAAACACTGTCTGCCTGTGTCCATTCATGCAAATGGACAGTTTGTTGCTGGTCATTCCCACATAGAAAGCTTCACAGTGTAGGCAGTTCAGTTGGTAAATCACAAAGTTAGCATTGGAGGGATTGTATTAAGTCTTTCCACTCCCGGGATTGGAATGACTCCTTACCCTCTCCCTTAAGACCCACATCCTTTTGTCTTTCCCTCTCCTTCCCTCTTTCCTTATGAAGCAACCATTTGTTGTGAAAGCTTGAATTTTGTGTGTATGTTTGTGTTTGTTTGTGTGCCTATCGACCTGCCAGCACTTTCGTTCGGTAAGTCACATCATCTTTGTTTGCACAGGATAGAGTAGCATGGAGAGCTGCATCAAACCAGTCTCAGGACTGAAGACAACAACAACAACAACAACAACAACAACAGGGACACTATCTTCAATGTATAAAATGCATATATTGACTATTGATATGATATAGAGGGAAACATATAGAGGTATTGAATAGAATTGGGGAGAAGAGGAGTTTGTGGCACAACTTGACAAGAAGAAGGGACCGGTTGGTAGGACATGTTCTGAGGCATCAAGGGATCACAAAGTTAGCATTGGAGGGCATATAGAGGGAAACATTCCACGTGGGAAAAATATGTATCTAAAAACAAAGGTGATGTAACCTACCAAACAAAAGTGTTGGTATGTTGATAGATACACAAATAAACACAAACACACACACAAAATTGAAGCTTTCGCAACCCACGGTTGCTTCATCAGGTAAGAGGGAAGGAGAGGGAAAGATGAAAGGATATTCAGGAAAGGGGGGGGGGGGGGGAGCAGCTGTGTGGGGGTGACATAATTGACTAATCAATATGTGACAAATGTAATTTGTCTTCAACTTCTCATACTCCTCATGTTACTCATTGCTTGCTGTTCTATGTAGCTCATTAATGTCTTCACATGTGTGATTTGTAGCTGTTCATTATCATATCAATAGTCAATATATGCATTTTATACATGGAAGATAGTGTCCCTGTTGTTGTTGTTGTTGTTGTTGTCTTCAGTCCTGAGACTGGTTTGATGCAGCTCTCCATGCTACTCTATCCTGTGCAAGCTTCTTCATCTCCCAGTACTTACTGCAACCTACATCCTTCTGAATCTGCTTAGTGTATTCATCTCTTGGTCTCCCTCTACGATTTTTACCCTCCACGCTGCCCTCCAATGCTAACTTTGTGATCCCTTGATGCCTCAGAACATGTCCTACCAACCAGTCCCTTCTTCTTGTTAAGTTGTGCCACAAACTCCTCTTCTCCCCAATTCTATTCAATACCTCCTCATTAGTTATGTGATCTACCCATCTACCCCCTACATTTCCCTAAGCATTTATAGTGTCAAGTTTTCTATATGCTCATCAACTGTAAATAATCAAAGTGTGTTGATAATTAACTTTATTATAAATGTTACACTATTTAAATAATACACAAGGTCATCATTCTTATATATAGGATGTTCTGTATTAGTTAAAATATTTGTTTTGTAGTTTATTATTTGTTTGATGAGATGGTGTGTGATGTTTATAGACTTCCTTAGCAGATGTCCTTATATCTACATAGAACTACCAACATCATACAGGGGTGGGGTGGGCTGGGGTAGTGGTGAGAGGCACTCAGAATCTTACACTTCAAGAGTCACCAATAAAGCCTCAGGATAATAATGTATAACATCAATTTTATAAATTTTGTGAAGTGAATTTAGTGTCATTCCAAAGAGATGTCTATAGTAGAATCTGTAACAAATGTTCATGGTTACACTAACCCTTTGAAAATCATTCTGAAGAAGTATAAATAGAAGGATAATTATTAATCAATATTTTAAGACGAAACAGATATTTAGAAGTTTTACAATTTTGGCACCCAGAACCCTTTCAGAATTTTAAACTTGTAAAGCTAAGAACTGTGGGTAGTCAGAATTTTACTACTCACTCCATACTTCTGTGCTGCACAGTAAGAAGATGCAGCACATGATTTAGGAAAGATTAGTCAAAATTATGCTTAGTGGTGAAAGTTGACAGGAGAAAATGAGAATGCTGGTGTACTTAAAAGAATTAAATAATTAAAGTTTGTGTGAGAACTGTACAGAAATGTACTGAATCATGGTAGAAAAATGTACTGTAAAGATAGACTGTGTGTTTCTACACTAGTGAAAGAAACATTAAAAAGACACAAAAACGGAACTTAGAGAGTCCATTGTCACTCTTTTGAAGCTGACAAATAGATATCAGGCTTTGAGACTATTCTGACACTCCAATTGTTTTTGTAAATTTTCTGTGTTGTTTGATGTGAGGATTCAGTTAATTAGTTTTAGGTGAGCTATGTTAAGAATGTAGCAAATAATCTCTATCAACAATATTGTAACAGAATGCCAGTTCTTAATATTGCACAGAAATGGTGGAAAACAACATATAAATAATACTGTTGTGCCATTTTGTGATACATAAAATGTGATTTAGTAAAATAGAACTTCCAACACCATAACTTCCCACAATTTTATGCAAAGGTGGTATTAGTTCGAGCTAGATGTTGCTTTCTCATTTGAACTAGGTGTTTCCCATAATTTCACTGCCTGTAGCATGGTATACTATCAACCATCTGATTATTCCTAATTGGCTCACATGATTCTGACTTCTGCTTTTTGCTATGTAGGGAATGTGGAAGTCTTTACAATGTCTAGTTTTGTGATTATTATTGTGATTATGGTGGCTAGACTTGCTTTGAATATGGCATGTTTAGTGAGTCATGGTATGAATAGCATGTTTAGTGAGTCATGGTATGAATAGCACTTTTTCCAATAATAATAAAAATTTCTTGTAATATTGGCTTGGTTTTGCCTCAAAAAGTTATGACGTAGCTTGCAGCTGACGGGAAATAAGCAAATTACACAGCTACACAGCTCTAGTACATTCTGGGCTGCGTACCTTGGATGTTATTCTTAAGCCAAAACATGCTGAACTGACTTTCTGTTCCAGTGTAATGTTGGTCAATCCACATTGCCTTGTGGTACATATATTTTAGATTGTTTTGGTTCTGATCTGAGTTTAAAATTACGAAAATTGTGAGATGATCTCAGTGCAACAACTTGTGCCGTGTTTTACAGGTAGGATTCAATCCATTTTTTGACAGTACCCATAATGGTTGTTGCTTCATGTTTCCCTAGTAGTATTTCATGGTTCACAGTACTAAAAGCTTTCTACAGATCTAAGTTAATTCCAAAACCATGTTATATAACTCCAACTCTCACACTATTTCTGTTGTGTAGTCCAAGAGGACTCTTTCTTTACTGTACCCTGTTTGAAAACCAAGTTGACTGTTATTTATTAGTTTGTTTTTGCAGTTATTTTGAGGCCCTGATTTTCATTAATGCCTCAAATATTTCGGAAAAAGCCAGGAGGAGTGATCTATTCTGTACCCGTCACCATTTGTGCCTAGTGTTATAACTTATGAGTTTTTAAGCTTATCAGGAAATATCCCTTCATTAGAAGATAAGTTTGCTATGTCCACTAAATAAGATATGATGTAAATACAAATTACTCCAGATACCACCAAATAGAGGCAGCACTGAGCTTCATCAGATTACACACACACACACACACACACACACACACACACACACACACACACACCTGGTAAGTATTCCCTGACCCAGGGTCCTTGGTGACTTTTCTGAACACTACCCCTTTTTGCAAACCTCTCCAGTCCTTTTCCTTCACCTCTCCTCCCTCTCTTCAACCCCTCTTCCAGAAGAAGGAGCCACTAGCTCCAAAAGCTTGTATACGTAAAACCTTTTTTTATATGTGCTGCTGCTTGGTGAGCAGATTTTTTGTCTAGCCTATTACATTATATTTTGTGTATTTGTAATTTTATGAATCTCAGTGCTGCCTCTATACGGTAGTATCTGGAGTAAGCTATATTTATGTCATATCTCATTGCTTTAAAGTAAATTAAAATACTGTATAGCACATTAAACAATGTAAGCTTTAAACAAGTGAAAGTTTTTTAAATTACTTATAACAGTTTTTCAACATATGAAACTATCAACTGATTTTCAGGTAAGTCTGAAGTCCGCACTTCTCAGCTGAGACCAGCCTTTGTTTGGTGATGAAGTTACCTGCTACAGGTACACATAGACTGCACCAAAATATAAGTGTACTAATATGTCTGCAATACTGGACAGTTACAATGTGCTCAGAAATTTATTCATTAAAATATTAATTAAATGTCATTGTGATAATTTTATGTGTGTTGCATTTGACAGTAGTAAAAATAAATATCTGTATATGGAGCAATAGATCACAGCTATAAACTTTCTAGATCCACAAGACAGAAGAGTGTAAATAGACATATTTCCTTTTTTGAGTTGTGAGAATCAAAATGGAGCAATAATCAGTAACAAAACTCAGATGCTGCATGTGTCTTATATTCTAAGTGATTTATCCTTCCATCTGCTAGGAAACAAGACATTTCAGATAAAACCACAGTCAAGTACATGTACAAGAAATTTCTGCCTGCAACAGTCATTAACAGAAAGACTTCTCTAATGAATAAGAAATGTGTGTGATTATATTGCTTTGAGGCATTCCTCAAAGAAACTGTAAGAAACATTAGATAAAACAAACTTTCTACAATGAACTTTTGTATACTAATGTTGCCCTTTCTGGATAAATGTTGAAGATCGGCTTTAACTTCTGTGTTTTGTAGTATTTTAACTTCTGTGTTTTGTAGTATTTCAGTGCCTGTGAGTTAACTGTGGTCCACTCAACACATCTTATATTGAAACTTCCTGGCAGATTAAAACTGTGTGCCTGACTGAGACTCAAACTTGGAACCTTTGCCTTTCGCAGGCAAGTGCTCTACCATCTGAGCTACCCAAGCACGACTTGCAACCCATCCACACAGCTTCAATTCTGCCAGTACCTCAACTCCTATCATTCTGGAAACTTCTTATATTGTTTCTGTGTAATGTGGATTCATCAACCATACATGATTTTGCATTCCACCATGCTGCGACTTTTGTAAAAAAATAATTCTTCCTTCATGGTGTCACAGAGAAATAAGTAAAAAGTTTTGCTTCTAAGAGCATTGTTAATTACATTTTCTGCATATGCATTGTTATTAATGAGCATTGTTATGTCTGCTAAGTACAGCCAACTCTGTCAACCTCTCATTACAGACAGGAGCAACTAATTATAAAAATGTAATGTAGTCTACTTGTCAACTTTCATTTGCTATTTCACAGATATTATGTCTTCGGCTCTGTACAATTTTCTGGAAGCTGTTATAAGATAATAAAGTTTATTATCAAAACAAAAGAAAAAATACAACTCTTTCTTCTTTCATTATGTTTAGATACATTACACTTAATATGAATCTAAGTATTTACATACCCTTCTGTCCAAGGTTTTAAAGCTCAGTTATGTATATTCTTCTTACCTCTGCTTCCTTTCACATGGAGGACTATCAGAGCCTGAACAGAACTGAAATTCACCTCTGCTGAGATAAGAGTATTTGAAATTCTTAAAATATAGGATTGTAGGTTTGAAACCCACCACAGCTTAAATTTTGATTAATAATCAGCATTGGTGACTGAGGACTTCCAGTATTTGAAGTGACCCTCATTCTGCCAACAGCTTTGTCAAGGAGGGTGGAGGAGGTGACAGAGGTTCAGGGCATTCTCTTGTGCATGGGATGGGAAACTGCCCCTAGAGATGGAAGAATCAGTAATGATCAACAGCATGAGGATGTACAAGGCAATGGAAACTGTTGCGTTAAAGACACATAATGTCTATCTGCAACACTGGTAAGTAATTGAAAAAGTGTCATGATGGGCTCTCCATTGGCAAAATGTTCTAGAATAGTCTCCCATTCAGATCTCTGGGAGGTGACCATGAGAAAAAGATTGAATAACCAATGAAAGGATAACATCTTACAAGTTCAGGCATGGATTGTCAGAAGCATAGATGTGGTAGGGAAGCTAGAAAATCTGAAATGGGAAATTCAACAGCTCAATCTACTTATAGTAGGGATCAGTGAAGTGAAATGGAAAGAAAACAATGATTTCTGGTCAAATGAGTATAGGGTAATATCAACAGCAGCAGAAAATGATATAACTGGAGTAGGATTTGTTAGGAACAGGAAGGTAGGGCAGAGAGTGCGCTACTCTGAACAGTTCAATGATAGAGTTGTTCTTATCAGAATCAACAGCAAACCAACACCGACACTGATAGTTCAGATATATATATGTTGGCATTGCAAGCTGAAGATAAAGAGATAGAGGAAGTATATGAGGATACTTGAGGGATAATACAGTATATAAAGGGAGATGAAAATTGGGAAGGAGCAGCAGGATTGCTTACAGGAGAATATGGGCTTGGGACAAGAAATGAGAGAGGAGAAAGACTGATTGAGTTCTGTAATACAACGGTGACTCAAATGAAAACTTTAAATATTTTTAAAAATATTATTTGTTATGCAGAAGTGGTACAAAGTTGTATCACTTTTCAACATAATCTCCCCCACACTCAATGTTTCAGTGCTTACAAAGTGCATAAATTCCTTTAGAAAAAAATTCTTTTGGTAGCCCGTGCAACCACTCATGCACTGCGTGGCATACCTCTTCATCAGAATGGAACTTCTTTCCTCCCATTGCGTCTTTGATTGGTCCAAACATATGGAAATCACTTAGGGCAAGGTCTGGTGAGTATGGTGGATGAGAAAGACACTCAAAATGCAGGTCTGTGATTGTTGCAACTGTTGTACGGGCAGTGTGGGCCCTTGCATTGGACACCTGCTGACAGCAATCCACGTCGCTTTGATTTGATTGCAGGCCGCAGATGATTTTTTAGGAAATCTGTGTATGATTCACTGGCGACATTGGTCCCTCGAGGCATGTAATGCTCCAAAATGATGCCTTTTTTGTCCCAAAAGAGAGTCAGAAAACCTTCTCTGCTGATGGTTCTGTTCGAAACTTATTTGGTTTTGGTGATGAGGAATGGTGCCATTCCTTGCTCACTCTCTTTGTTTCCAGTTGGTGGAAGTGAACCCAGGTTTCATCCCCAGCAATGATTCTTGCAAGGAAGCCATCACCTTCTCGTTCAAAGTGCCAACAAAGTTCTTCACAAGCATCAACACGTTGTTCTCTCATTTCAGGAGTCAGCTGCCATGGCACCCATCTTGCAGACACTTTGTGAAACTGGAGCACATCACGGAATATGTGGTGTGCTGACCCATGACTAATCTGTAAACATGCTGCAATGTCATTCAGTGTCACTTGGCGGTTTTCCTTCACTATGGCTTCAACTGGTGCAATGTTCTGTGGAGTCACAACTCATTGTGCCTGACCTGGATGAGCAGCATCCTCCACTGAAGTCACACCATTTGCAAACTTCCTACTCCATTTGTAGACTTGCTGCTGTGACAAACATGCATCACTGTACTCAACCTTCATTCGTTGATGAATTTCAATAGGTTTCACACCTTCACTACACAAAAACAGAATAATAGAACGCTGTTCTTGCCTGGTGCAAGTCACAAGTGCGGCGGCCATCTTTATACTGATACTGCGACAGTGTGTGTGCATCTACACTATACTGCCACCTACAGGCTATTCTGCACACTGTTTGTAGCATGCTTACCAACTTACAGGATAATGGCTTGAAATTTCAATTTGTTATTATAAATTTAAGGTTTTCATTTGACTCACCCTCATAAATTCCAGCTAGTAATAGCAAATACTCTGTTCAAGAATCTCAAAAGGAGGATGTATACTTGGAATAGGCCGTGTGACATGGAAAGATTTCAGTTAGATTATGTTGTTGTCAGACAGAGATTCCAAAATGAGATACTGGATTGTGAGGCATATCCAGAAGCAGACATAGACTCAGATCACAGTGTAGTATTGATGAAGACTAGGCTGAAGTTTAGGAGATTAGTCAGGAAAAATCATACGCAAAGAAGTGGGTTAAAGAAGTACCAAGGAATTGTGAGATATGCCTGAAGTCATCTAAGGCTACAGATACAGCAATAAGGGGTAGCTCAGTAGGCAGTACAGTTGAAGAGAAATGGACATATCTAAAAAGGGCAATCACAGAAGTTGGATAGAAAAACATAGGTGAAAAGAAGGTAATGATGAAGAAACCATGGGTAACAGAAGATATTCTTCAGTTACTCAATGAAAGAAAGAAGTACAACGTCAGGAATACAGAAATACAACTCACAGAGGAATGAAACAAATAGGATGTGTAGGGGAGCTAAGATGAAATGGCTGCATGAAAAATGTCAAGGAAAAAAAAAAAAAAAAGAAATGATTGTCAGAAGAACTGACTCAGTACATAGGAAAGTCAAGACAGTGAAATTAAAAACAAGGGTGGTCATATTAAGAGTGCAATGGGAGTTCCACTGTTAAATGCATAGGAGAGAGCAGACAGGTGGAAAGAGTACACTAAAGGCTCTATGAGGGGGAAGATTTGCCTGATGCAATAGATGAAGAAACATAAGTTGGTTTAGAAGAGATGGGTTTCCAGTATTGGAATCACAATTTTAAAGAGCTTTGGAGGACTTACAATCAAATAAGGCAGAAGGAATAGATAACATTTCATCAGGATTTTTAAAATCATTGGGGGAAGTGGCAGCAAAATGACTATTCGCAGTGGTGTGTAGAATGTATGAGTCTGGCAACATAACATCTCACTTTTGAAAAAATATGATCCACACAATTCCAAAGACTGCAAGAGCTGACATTTCCAAGAGTTATCGCACAATCAGCTTAACAGATCATGTATCCAAGTTTCTGACAAGAATAATATACAGAAGAATGGAAAAGTAAATTGAGGATGTGTTAGATGATGGCTTAAGGAAAAGTCGATTCCCGGCGGGGTCAGGGATTTTCTCTGCCTCGTGATGGCTGGGTGTTGTGTGCTGTCCTTAGGTTAGTTAGGTTTAAGTAGTTCTAAGTTCTAGGGGACTTATGACCACAGCAGTTGAGTCCCATAGTGCTCAGAGCCATTTGAACCATTTGAACAGAAGAATGGAAAAGAAGATTGAGGATGTGTTAGATGATGGCTTAAGGAAAAGTAAAGGCACCAGAGAGGCAATTCTGACATTGCAGTTAATAATAGAAGCCAGACTAAAGAAAAATCAAGACTTGTTTGTAGGATTTGTTCACCTAGAAAAAGCATTTGACGATGTAAAATTGTGCAAGATGTTAGAGATTCTGAGAAAAACAGGGGTAAGCAATAGGGAGATAGGGTAATACATGATATTTACAAGAGCAAAGAGGGAATAATTAGAGTGGATGACCAAGAACAAAGTGCTCGGACTAAAAATGGTGTAAGACAGGGATGCAGTCTTTCACCCCTACTGTTCAATCAATACATTGAAGAAGCAATGATGGAAATAAAAGGAAGGTTCAGGAGTGGTATTAAAATTCAAGGTGAAAGGATATCAGCGATATAATTCGCTGATGACATTGCTGTGAGCCTGTTGATGTACCAGCTAAATTTTGGAAAAATATCACACACAGTCCTGAAGACAACAAGAGTTAACAAGTGCGAGAATTATCACGAATAATATACAGAAGAATGGAAAAGTAAATTGAGGATGTGTTAGATGTCGATAAGTTTGGCTTTAGGAAAGGTAAAGGCACCAGAGAGGAAATTCTGGTGTTATGGTTGACAATGAAAGCAATATTAAAGAAAAATCCAGACATATTTATAGGACTTGTCAACCTGGAAAAAACTTCAACAATTTCAGATGGTGCAAGATGTTTGAAATTCTGAGGAAAATAGGTGTAAGCTATAGGGAGAGATGGATAATATACAACACGTATAAGAGTCAAGAGTGAATAATAAGACTGGAAGATCAAGAAAAAGTGCGTGGATTAAAAATGATATAAGACAGGAATGTAGTCTTTCACCCCTACTGTTCAGTCTACACATCAAAGAAGTAGCAATGCAAATAAAAGAAAGGTTCAAGAATGGAATAAAAATTCATAGTGAAAGGACATCAGTGGCACAATTCACTGTTGTCAGTGAATGTGAAGAAGAATTACATGATCTGCTGAATGGATTGAACAGTCTAATGAGAAAAGAATATGGATTGTCAGTAAATCGAAAAAAGATAGAAGTAATGAGAAGTAGCAGAAATGAGAATAGCAAGGAACTTAACATTAGGATAGATGGTCTTGAAGTGGATGAAGTTAAGGACTTCCTCTACCTAGGCAGCAAAATAACCATTGATGGCTGGAGCAAGGAGGACATCAAAAGCAGAATAGGAATGGCAAAAAGGGCATTCGTGGTCAAGAGAAGTCTATGAGTATCAAACATAGACCTTAACTTGATGAATAAATTTCTGAAAATGTCTGTCTGGAAAACAGCATTGTATGGTAGTGAAACATGGACTGTGGGAAAACCAGAACAGATTGAGATGTGGTGCTACAGATGAATGTTGAAAATGAAGTGGACTGATAAGGTAAGGAATGAGGTGGTTCAGTGCAGAATCAAAGAGGAATGGAATATGTAAAAAACACTAACAAGGAGAAGGGACAGGATGATGGGACATCCATTAAGACATCAGGGAGTGACTTGCATGGTACTAGAGGGAACTGTAGAAGGTGAAACTGTAGAGTAAGACTGAGATTGGAATACATCCAGCATGTAATTGAGCATGTAGGTTGCAAGTGCTTCTCTGAGATGAAGAGGTTGGCACAGGATTGGAATTCGTGGCAGGTCAAATCAAACCAGTCAGATGACTGATGGAAAGGGGGGAGGGACTTAACTTTTGCAGAATGTGATCCATTATCATGATGATAATCATATTTAAAACATTATAAGTACACATTATGATTTCATACATAAAGCACAGGATAGCTGAAACTATAAGCTAGTAGGGAATCAATAAGGGAAGGAAGTTAATGATGGCCTCATATCATTGGCCAGATAACTTGACCAAGGGGTACTTAGTTCTAGATTTTTTCCAATTCTATTTTTCTTAGGATATAATTATTAGCATTAGTTGTCTATTTTTATGGTGAAGTTTTACCACAAATTTTTTGATATGTCTCCTGTACCAGAATCAAATGATTTAGTTTATGTGCATTATGAGACTACCAAACCAAAGTTCATAGTTGACTGTAATGAAGGAACCTCTTGCAAACATGTAGACTGCAGCAATAATCACATCCTTAAAGTTATCAGTTTGATATATGCAACTATTGTTAAATAGTTGTCATTCTTCTCATGAAAGAAAGGTATTTGTAGGCTGCTGTACATACTGTAATCTTCAGTTTATGTGTAATACATGCTATAGAAAGTCAGATACTATTGATTACTAAGTCACATATGTTTGAATCTGGCATTTATGTGAGAAATAGGTTAGTTTCAGAATTTTACAAAACTATATTTCTGCAAGTTCGCGGTACAAGTGTTTTGGATACATAATTTAATTTGTAGCAAATCAGCATTTGTGTCTCACAGTTCAGCCAGTGTGTACACCATCCCTGAATTTCCTTGTATGTCAATACAAATAAACATGCATTTTTGAATATTTTCAGACCATTGTCCATTGCATAATCTATGGGCAATTTGCAACAAAAGAACGTTTGTGATTTAGTTACTGTAGCAGATTTTCTAACCAACGTTTTGTGTTATATCTAGTTTTCTCTTAAAGAGGAGTAGCCATATATATTATCTGCATTTATGGTAAATTAACTCTGTTTTTGAGTTTTCCAAAAGCTATAATTAACCTCAAAACATTTTAGGAAGCTAGTAATTTTTACCACAGGTTTTTGTGTTGCCTTAATGGAAATCTCATTTTGTGTATCTGCTTCATTTCTTATAGGGGATTAGCAACTTTTTAGCTCAACAGATTAAAAGATAATCAGTGAGCCTAAAGTTATTTGTTCACTGCCTCTGCCTTGTAATACATTGCACCAACCAAAATGCAGCCCCATTGTGAATGCTGTTCTAAAACACGAAATCAGTCGATTGATGTTTGTAAGAAGCTGCAAATCACCATGACTACTGTCAAATGGTTGGTAGCTGCTGCAAATCAGTATGTTGGAAGAGCTTCTGAGAGTGTTGTACCTATGATGCCTATACCAGAGGTAGCTCAAGTACTATGCTCTCCTCGGGATCCTGTCTCCTCTGCAGAAAGTGCAGGACCTGTCATTACCCATCCACTTGACTATGAGTGGTATGTCAAAGGTAGATCTAGGCATCCCATACAAGGCAGACAGGGACAAGGGAGGACTCAGGATGCTGATCCGCCTAACCAACAATTTGAGGTGCTGTCTTTCACTGATACTGCAACTGAGCCAGTGGGACTCACTTCACCTGTTTTGGAGAAAACTATTTTGTCTGGTGTCAGGAGGAGGCAAACACAAAAGGATAGGGGTCTATTAATCATTGGCAGTTCAGATGAATGGAGAATGATGGTAACCCTTTGGGAAATGGTGGCAAGGGACAGGAAAGGGCACCATGTGCAATCAGTGTGTATGCCTCGGGGGCTAATTTATCATATTGAAGAGCCTATTCTGGCAGCCATTGAGGGAACAGTGTGCAACCAACTACAAATTGTGGTCCACATTGGAACAAATTATGCCTGTTGTCTGGGCTCTGAGGACATTCTTGGGTCATCCCAGCAACTGGCAGAGAAGGTCAAGAATACCACCAGTGCACTTAGAGTTTCAGTGAAGCTCACAATTTGCAGCATTGTCCCCAGAACTGATCATGGCCCTTTGGTTCTGAGGTGAGTGGAAGGACTGAACCAGAGACTTGAAAGGTTCTGTGATAAGCTAGTCTATGACTTCCTGAACTTGGGCCATAGGGTTGAGAACTGTAGGATCTCCGTAAATAGGCCAGGTATGTACTACACATCAGAGGCTGCTACTCAGGTAGCTGACTGTGTGTGAGATGTACACAAGAGTCTTTTAGATTGTGTGACCTTCCATCCAATCTAGATAATGATAGCTGTAGGATACCCAGAAGTATCACTGTAAGATTGAAATAAGTGCCTCCCACAGGTAAGAGTATAAAAATCCTAATGGTTAACTGCCAAGGTATTCGTAACAAAGTGCCAGAGTTTGAAGCACTCATGAAAAGCAGTGAAGCTCACATAATATTAGGTGCAGAAAGCTGGTTGAAACCTAAAATTGATGTCAGAGACAGTTTTGGGGACAACTGAAGTGTATATCAAAAGGGTAGGCAGGTGGGAAATGGGGGTGCTGTATTTGTCGCAGTAGACAAAAACTCAAGTCTACTGAGATAGAAATTGAAGGTGTGTATGAGATTGTTTGGGTAAGACTCAGTGTCAGGGGTGAGCATGAAATGATAACTGGATCCTCCTATTATCCACCAGACTCATCTCCTGATGTAACTAAAAACTTTAGAGAAAACCTCGGTTCACTTGTACTTAAGTTCTCTACTCATAATGTAATCATTGGTGAAGAATTTAATCATCCAACAATTAACTGGGAAAATTACAGTAAATGTGTTCTCTAAAAACTATGTAGAACAGATAGTTCAGAACCCCCTTATGATGGAAATTATTGCATCTAATGGCAACAAACAGACCTGACGTCTTTGAGGATGCCCACATAGAAACTGGTATCAGTGACCATGGCAACAGTGATTACCAAAGTACAAAGGACAACTAAAACAAGCAGAAAGATATGTATGTTCAGTAAACTAGGTAAAAAATCTGTAGTGTCATATCTCAGAGAGGAACTGGAAACTTCCAGCACAGGTCAGGAGCATCTAGAGGAACTCGGGCTCAAATTCAAAGAATAGTTTACCAAGCACTGGATAGATATATACACTCTTTGACATAAAACTTGACCGGCGGCCGGCCGCTTCAGAGGCTAAGTCCGCGCCGATCGCGACATGGGACAAAAAAACTGGCCAACTCGCTAATTCTCTAAGTCCGGTTATCTGCACAATCTGGCAACACTGTAGACTGCGGCACTTCCTGGAGGAAAACTTGTCCCATGATAGAGAAACTCTAGGCTGATTATGCCTGTGGTCTAGCGGTAGCGTGCGTTGTTTCTGTTCATAATGTCAGTGGATCGAGAGCAGCTGGCATAAAATATTTTTATAGCCTCTTCTGTCTGAATGCTGAAGACGTGAATGTAATGGTAGCGCAGATTCAATCTATTTCACTTTGTGACACACCGATATCAAAATTTTATCCAGTAACGATTTTGCGGCAGATTTCCTGCAGACTGTCCTCCTCTGGACGCCGTATGCGGCAAAGCTCCGGGATCCATTTGCTGGCTACTGGCAGCGGCAGTGGCCACAGCAGCGGCGCTGCACTCCCCCGTTCTTTATCGAAAGCGCCTGCTACCGCTCATCGCTTTTGATGATTTAAAACGCTTTATTATTAAATGTTGCTCCACAGAAAATTTCTACAATTTCCATTCACGCTCAAAAGCAACGGAGACAGACGCCCTGATTAGTAGGCGGGTATTATATTACATTAATCGGCAAGAGCTGAGTATGGCCCGAAATTAATTTTATAGACTGGGACGAAATGAAACCACCTCACTACATTCGATGAATTTATAAATGCTTCATACCTCGTTTCTTTTCCTTTCAAACTCAATTATTTGTGCAACTTTTGGTCAATGTTTGGATGTTTTCGTCAAGCCAGAGTGAGCGTCTGTGGTGTAAAGTGTATTACAGTTCTTGTTTCATTCCTTATGGTAAGTCTATGCGATAAACTGTGTGAATACCTTGCAATGCATGCTCTGTAGCAGTGCAGGAACACTGCACATTTGGATTTAATGAAGTATTTATTGTTTATCGGAAGTGATAGTTAAGGTCATCAGATTTAAACCAGAAAAATTTGTCATTTTCAAGGTTTCAGAGAACGGAAAGGAATTGCTAACGCCGGTGTTAGAAAACGTCTACAGTTAAATGCTATTGCAAAAATTTAGAAGAAGGGAACTATATTAATGAACATGTGCACTTCATAAACAACCTTCTGACATGTTAGACCTATATGATGAACAAAGCTCAAATTTATATCGTTGACAGTCGGTTTGAATCTTTTCAGGGTCTATTTTACAGTGAAGCTCCTTGGAATTTGCAAAGCAGAAATCCATGATATTAACTTAATTTACTAAGTCGAAACCGGACGAAGATTGATGTTTAAAGGCATTCTTCAGATTTCGCATAAGAAATTTTTACTAGCAGTTTGCAACTCCATTAATTAAAATGGAAAATAAAAGGTTGTAGTCAGCGGCTTCTACCGTGATTCGAACTGCTATGTTTTATAGTACAAGCACTGCAACGCACAAGGGAACCTCTGAGCTAACGACACACTGGCTGCCAGAGGCGGAATATAGTCACTGCGATGTTGCCTGAGCCTCAAAACGCAACCTTAAACACACGAACAGAGGAGGTGGAGATTACTGTTTTAACGTCCTGTCGACAACGATGTCATTAGAGACGGAGCACAAGCTTGGATTAGGGAAGGATGGGGAACGAAATCGGCCGTGCCCTTCCTAAGGAACCATACCGGTATTTGCCTGAAGCGATTTAGGGAAATCATTGAAAACCTAAATCAGGATGGCCGGGCACGGGATTGCACCGTCGTCCTCCCGAATGCACACACAAACAGTTGTTACTTATGTGAAGAACGCCGTTCCTGGAGTCCAGAAATTAAATATACTTTCTAATTGTGTCATCTTGCAGTGGATTATATCGTACGAGTCTTCGATGTGGAAAACGAATGTCAAGTGAATTTAGCGAGGTAACGCCGACCTACACCCGGAAGTAAATGCACTATCAGAGTGTTGACAAATACTTGCTACGACGCTGCCATTTCTAGGCTCTCTGACGAGGCAGCTCTTCAGCGAAATGCTTGCCGTGATTCTCCGATACGGTTCTTCAGAGTGGAGACGCGCGCACACGTTTGGTTTTTATGCGGCGTTCTCCCCTGATGGTTTCTGACGTCGCCTTGTGGGCTATGTATACATATGAGACATTCAATTATCATTAATCCAGAATCATACAAGTTTCAGCTTCCGGCGTGGAAGAAGGCTGTTGACGCCGACATTATATCATTTCAACGTAGGGAAAGCAAAACGGATCATTCAATGTTTCTCATTCAACATAGAGCATGTGAGATAATTTTCCGTAACGTTCATAATCATCTAAAAATACAAACGAAGTAAAAATACACCGGAAGCTTATTCGAATTGAATATAACGCTTTGCACCTCGATGTCGAATTTGTCCGCTTGCAATCTTTTGCAGCATACACATAGAATGTCATGATTACCACGAGAATGAAGAAATATGTTGGTAAGGATGGAAGCAAGAAGAGACGCAGTCAACAAATATTCTATTCCTCATGGCATTCATTTCATTTGACATGTAAGAAGAGGTAAAGCGGGAATTTACTTTCGTTAACACGAAAGATATGCCGCACATATTGATAACGAGGAAGTCTGCGTCTTCATACGTTTCCTCCTTGAAATCTGTATGCTCTATTATATACTAAGTAGCCCGATCATTGTTTCAGTAATGTTACCCTCTTGTTTGACCCCGTAACGATGAACAGATTCCAAATGCATGTCTCCCTTCCTGGGTTGTTTTTTGTGTTTTATTGCTTGGAATTCCTGAAGCAGACCACTGTGCCTTCCCCCCTTGTGGGTTAGGTCTCAAAACTAAACCGCTTTGTATCCAATGGCATAATTTATTCAGACAGCATCAGCATAAGACTATCAAACAAAGCCTTCCATTTACAGTTGCAGCACTCTAACCAGCACTGACCAAAGTGTAATCCACGGTCATGGTCCTAAATTACCAGCTGTCTGCTACTGTGGCAAAGTCCGTACTACACTTTCGATTCCGCAGGACCATTTTATCTGGTAACACTGTGTAGTTGCACAGTTGTGCTACCAGGTCTGTCCTCACACTGTCAACTTTATGTATCTCACTTCTCCTGTAGCGTAGATCACGAGGAGCCGAAGTAAATGAGTGTATTCTGCATGACGTAACATTCAGTATTCCCTTCTTTCATAGCCACTCTTCATGTGCATCGATACCAAATAGGAATGCGAAAACTCTTGCGAGTGAGAGAATGACAATAACAATCGTAACAAGAACAAGCAAATAATGAATGATGTTTATTCCAACGCAGAACGAGAATGGCTTTAAATATAAAAATCTGTATCTATATCCATATCTATTGATCTTTGAGTTGGCACAATGCAAATATATTCTTAGCATTTAGTTACTGAATTTAGTTCTGGATGTTTGCAGAGAAAAGGAAAAGTAGGTACTTCTCGCTAGTGTAATATAATGTGAACCAGCAACTACCCTTTCCTTAGAACACGACTCAAGCAGGTCCTCAAGTAGGTAGCAAGGCACTGCTGCATTCTGTTCCCTGACATTGCTCTGATGACGGTTAATGCAGATAGTTCCGATTATGAAATACAAAACGTATTGCAGGTTAGTTCCTAGGATAGTAACATTAAATTTGCGTTGTAGACGGCACATGAACGTGACGCCTATCCATATTACTCATCAATATAAAAAGACAATATTTTGGGAATTTAGCAGGATTACTCAAAATGAATTCTGAATTTGGGTGACTGACTGCACAGGTGCTAAACGTCGTCAAGAGTATACGATGTCCTAATCGCATTAGGAATATGAAGATCGTCTTCGACAGCTCGCAACTTTCATATTGCTATCTCCACCCTACTCCAGGCAGCCCTCGGTGGAGTTGCACTACGTTGCCGATGTTATGGAAGGCCTTCAAACCGACAACGGACCACATATTGAAAAATACAAGCGAATTCTCTTGCAGCGTAAGCTTATTGTAACTAATCTAAAAATTATTGGAGAGGAACATTGTCCTATTCAAAAAAAGTAAAATGTTACACACTGTTGACGTCTAACGGACATTATCTATGTCCTGTCTTGTGTCCTACTCATCTATAATATCAAGTGTACTATGAAAATGATTATATATAATGGATGATAGGGTAATGCATTGATACCAGTTGGTGGGGGCCGGCCGGTGTGGCCGTGTGGTTCTAGGTGCTTCAGTCTGGAACCGCGTGACCGCTACAGTCGCAGGTTCGAATCCTGCCTCGGGCATGGATGTGAGTGATGTCCTTAGGTTAGTTAGCTTTGAGTAGTTCTAAGTTCTAGGGGACTGATGACCTTAGAAGTTAAGTCCCATAGTGCTCAGAGCCATTTGAACCATTTGAACTATTTAACACAAAATGACATTAAAAATTAAAGTTATTCATGAGCAGCTAGTTGAGAATATGTATGAACATTAAATGACACGACGAACTGAAATAATATGACGAAGAGTTCAGCGCTCACTGGGAATAGAGCCCCACACATATCGTTGTTGACTACACACAAAGAGACGTCAGCTACCGAATTTTTCTCCACCAGCTGCTCAGAATAGCATCTTGAACTTACAATCATCTCGCAAATAGTTCTGTGTCTCACTGGGAGTTAAAAACGTCAGATATCGTTAGTGTTGACAACGAATGAAAATACATTAAAAATCAAAATTATTATCCACCAGCAGATAGGTGTTCTCCTGATAGAGCTTGATAATACATAATTAAATCTTTAGTGCCGGGCCAGGATTCGATCCCATTCATGCGTAATATGTGAAGGTGTTGAGGAATCTGCAGTTTTGAACAAACAACAAATTGTAGCCGAGCTGTATTGCCACGAAGGGATCAAATTCCGTGTTAAGGGCGGTCTGAGTTGCATTCCCAGTTTAGAACCAATTTTATCGACATACAGAAGCTCAAATAAAAGATGGAATAAGTGTCCTGTGACCATACATAGCGTTTGTGTCGTCACTTGAAATAAATAACTAGTATAAGAAAGGTTACTGGTGATAGAGTTTCTACACGTCGCCACTCCAGACTTTATTGTGGTTCAACCTACCGTCTATGTGGTAAAGAAGGAATATCATCTTTAATGTGAATTTTCAGACCACGCAGCCATTATATCTCCTTCACTTGGTGTAGCCAGGAGAGAATGGAATCTGTCTCTCCCTATCTAAAATCATTGACGGAAGTGGGAATCGAACCCAGACCATAGGTATAACAACCTACCATCCGTCCAACAGACCACGAAATCCTCTTCTCTGCGAGTCATTTTTCTATCGTAACGCAGTTGCGCCACACTGGATGAGAATTCTGACACACAGGCTCCCTGTAGTAATTTGCAGCATGTTCAGTAAATTCATTTACTTGGTTGACCGAATCACCATGAACTAGCTGCCTCGGCTACCCAGTGCATACATTCGACTATTTTGTAATCACAGAAATAAAATCACGTAACTGCCACCTACACACAACTGCCAACAGTGTAGGATGCAGAAGTTTAAATAGGAAGTGTTCCTTTCCACTTGAGCTATTCTATTGCGCTATCTGTTACTAGAAAACGTCGTTCAGTCCAAAAGAAAAGCTGTAACTGTTTGTCTCTCAGAAGTCAAGACCTGGCCATATGCATAATCTCACAGTGCTGTGGAATCCAAAAGTTCTGGAGGAATAGTTGCCGAGCTCTGGAGCTTATGTAGCTACGTGTCAGCTTGTAGCATAGATAAGATGTCGCGAGTTCGAATACATTCAGTGCTACATTTTTTAAAACGCAATTCTGCTCTCTGCTGAAGGTATCAATCTAATGGAACTTTGAACATAATTCCCTTCACTTCTCAACCCAAAGTAGTCGCATGTGGAAAAAGGGCTAACTACTGTGACATTTTGTTCTATTCAGGTTTAATAGACAGCAGGCAGCAGATGCATCTCGAAGATGTGCAGGGAGAGCGCATCGTGCCATAATATGTCAGAAAAGTATTTTCTACATTAGCCGTCGTGTGGTAGTGATATTTTATTCTTCTTCAAACTTTGTTTGACAGCTTTAACTCAGAACAAGTTTTCTACTTGCATGTAATCAATAAACTGCATGTGCATTGTCAGACTGTCATACGTAACATCAGAGAATTCGCATATATCGTTGATGATTAATTTCTCTCTCATGTTTACTATTGTTTTAACAACACTAAAGGAAACCTTACGAAAATTGTGCACTGTATTACAAGAAATGAAATAAAACTAACCATGATAACCTTACGACGAAAGTATCTGTACACAAGCATGACTCTATCGACACGAATTAATAAAATACTACTCACTTAGATTTTGATTGGGTCTGTGTTTAATTGGTATGCTGTGTCATACTCAAGAGGTATGCAAATGTGGCAATTCATAAATATAGTTACGTATTCCTAGAAACCCAAAATTCGCTTGGCAGCAGCGGAAAGAGGCCTTACCTGTTGTGCAGCATTGTAAGTTTTTCAACATTGCACTATGAGCTGAAAGCATTTTCTTGCGATTTCCTTATTGATGTTTGATCTGACTGCTTGTAGCTCTTTCACAGAAGGGATAAAAACGTTACAGTCAGTGAGACTGGAACTGCGAACCGTAACAGACGCTTTTTCACAGGTCAGCACGTTACCACAGAGCTGGCGAGGAGGTATGGGTCTGAGCTTCCTATTACGAGGGCAATAGGAACTCGAACTCGTAAACCGCTATTTGAAGGTCGAGATTAGTTGCGGTTTCCACCTGCAACGACTTTCCTGGGCTGAAAACCGTAAATTTTCAATCTTTTGTTACCCTTCAAGCGATAATAACTCAGATTATTCAATGGAAATGACAGGTAAAATCAAGTGAACTTTGAGGCTTAATTCCGTGCACACCAGGAAGTAGGTCATCGATCACAGAGTTGCCAAACATACGTTGCCTTGTTGCCAAATCTCAGTTACAGTACCAGCAGGAAGAAGACGAACCGATGTGATCCTACAGCGGTCTGGGAAGTGACCATAGCTGGTGTCTCCAAGTCGCGGCTGCTACGGCCTGGAATACGTAATGCGTCTGATTCGCTTTCTGTAACTAGGTTTAGGGACTGGAGCGTAGTTACTAATAATACTCAGAACTGACTGCAAACTGAGCATCATAAATCAGTAACTCTCATTGTTGTTTTTATATTTCTTTCGTAAGTGTACTCAAAACTAAGAAAGTCATTCACAGGCGTTTTCGTGCCTCGCCGATAGTCGAGCACAACATACAAATAAAAATAAAAAAGAATGTGTGTTTGTGTGTGTGTGTGTGTGTGTGTGTGTGTGTGTGTGTGTGTGTGTGAGAGAGAGAGAGAGAGAGAGAGAGAGAGAGAGAGAGAGAGAGAGAGAGAGAGATAAATAAAAAGCAATGAGAGAGAGTGTAAAAATTTGTTGTAAAGAAATTGAATCGTGGTATATTGATGATTAGCCATGAAGAGTCATGAATTACCGAAATTTTGGCCCATACCAGTAACCAAATCTAAACTTGAAAATAAAAGACGACAATTTTTGTAATAAACCGTGACTCCTATCAAGACCCTTTCATCCCTGTTATCTGACCACGAAAGATGTCTGATATACCTCCATTTTGAAGTAACAAAGTGTGCATGCATTTAAAGATGAAGTGCATGATGTGAAGTTCTGTGACGGAGCTACGAACCCAACACGTAATCCGATTGTTAACTAAGAAAAATCAAATGTTACGTATCGGTTTTTCTTACGAGCCGCTAGGTGTCTGAATCTAAAATAAGGATACAAACTTTTGTGCCTAAGCGACAATCGAACTGCACACCTACCGTGCATCCACGAATATAGCTTAAGTATCAGTTGCTTACTCATGAACAGTAAGATGTGCGCTTGTTTGACCAGAAATAATGACACCTGTTGCGATTGTTGGAAACACATGAACAGACATTGAAATTGCGCGTTAATTTTCACTAGCAGGTGGGTGTGCACTTGATAAAGCTAGAAATGAAATTATGAATATTTTTGTACTGGATCAGGTTTCAGACCCACATACTTACCTTTGGAGGAGACCTAGAGAAGATTGCAGTCTTGGGAAAAGGAACGAAATGACTGAACTATACTGTTCCGAGAGATTCAGATCCTCGAAAGAGGAGATACGAATTCGAATCACAGTCCAGCACCAAATTTTTATACGTCTCTAGTTCAATCAAGTACAAGTGAAATAAGAGCCCTGTCCCTTTAAATGGCTATCGGTTCATCAAATAAAATAAAATTTTCTAATGTAAGTAAGCTTACTGGCGACTGTATTTCTGTTTACCATGACTTCCGCTGTGTCATTTCCCAACGTAAACCGGCTCTGCCCAGTTGGCAATGAAGGAACATGATGTTTAATGCGGATTCTGGATTATAACGTCTTTCTCTTGAGGTTACCACAGGTAAAATAAATCTGTTTGTGCCTCTTAAAAGTAAATGCCTGAACCCACGCATTGCACCTGTGATAGCTCGTTCCACCATACCATTGTGGCCACATTACCCAGCCCCAAGAGTGTGCTGTAACGAATGATGTGCTTAGCTTACAAAATTAGTCACGGTGGAAAAAATGCGAGTCTATTAAATGGTCAAGTAGAAGCAAGCTTCTGACGCAGAGATTATGCTATTCTCATGTCAGCAGGATGTAAAGACTCTTCTAGGCATCATAGGCTGGATGTGAAGCCATTTTGATTTTTCACAAATTCAGCAAATTTCTTAGTTCGAGAAAATCCACTGTGAAGTGTGAAGTTGCCGGATAATTCGATTATTACTGTCATTATTACTATCATTTTATTCATACCGCTGCTGGAACACGACCGTAGTCTTCAGGTAAAATGCGAGACCAGCTAATATGACGTCTGGCGACCGAAAACACATATCGACAAAATTTTTATCGCCCCTTTCCTCTCGGTGCTGAAGTTATGAGTGTAATTCAAGCGAATCTACAATATCATATTAGCTGGTCTCGCGTTTTACCTCAAGACTACGGTCGTAGTCAAGAGTAATGTACTAAGACTGGAGTCAAGACTTCCTCTGGGAAGTGCCGCAGTCTACATGTTGCTAGATCGAGCATATTCCCAGACATAGAATTCTGAGAGGAGCACGATTGTATTGTCCACCTTACGTGAACGACTCGGCGGTCAATTTTTTGGTCTGAGACTGTATCTACAACACATATTGCACGCTGAAGACCCAGAAGAATTAAAAAAAAAAAAGTAGTTTATGAGAGCAACGTTAACCATAGCGTTCGAAGTATTCATAGTATTGTATACGTGTGTGTAAACGCCTTCCAATGACCACTCAAGAAAGACAAGGATACACAGTCTAGCTCCAATATTATAAATACGCCTCAGTTTGTGGATGAACTCAGAGTTAGGTTGATAATAGTTGTGAAAATTTAGCAGCGCTGTACCCATTGGTGTTAAACTCGTTTTCAACCAATGATTCCGACAGCTACAGGGATACTACTTGTGATACCTCTTAGACAAAATACTTAAGCAGTGTTATCAGACGAAAAGATCAACCTGACACAAACTGTGGGAAGTTTGTTTTACAACCTTCGTACCTGGATATTAAGCTTTTTCCTATTTGAGATATCTGTGAACGTTGCTGCTTAAGACGTTTTAAGCAGAAACTAAATTCCCTCAGCTTCGACAATGTTTAAAGAAATCGTCTTATTGGCACTAAATCGTGGTTTGTGAATTGTTTACCGGCCGTACTCTGCCGTATTTTGCCGGTTGGAAGGCAAAAGCTTACTGACAAATTTCACACAGAAATTACTGTTACAGTGTACTTATGGAGCCAAATGAGTGAATTGCGTATTTTCCGGTGAGAAAGAGCACTGGCAAACAGTCTTTGCTACATTAGGTTATTTAAACTGGTGTCACTCTGAGCTAGAATTTATGGGCAGCGACTAAGTGTAAGGTCAACGTTTCGGATGCGAGTTTTGCGACTGTGAAATACTTTCCTACATTATAGAAGCGAATATTAAATTTGAACTAATATTGCGAAAATTTTGTACTTGGACAGCTTAGAATGAAAATACTTCTGTTTATTTCAAAGGGAAACAATAGATTTTCTAAAACACTGTCTGTCATCCACAACTTGAAACAGGTCATGTCGACCAAATCATGTGGAAGAACTAACATCAACGTATATCGGAAGGCAGTAAGATCTCTTGCCTTTTGGTTTGTCAGTACTCGATAGCCATTTCTAGGCGAAAGTAAATGAAGAAAGGCAGTGCATTTTTGTTACCAAGTAACGTCTTCGTCAATTACTTCAGTTTTAAAGTAATCTACGAGTAATTTCTGGTGTTTGATATTAACATGAAAAGGATTCCGTAGACAGGGAAAGAACCTGTTCTTGGGAAACTACATCTATAGTGACCAAAAGGCATTAAATGATGTTCAAGTACTTGTGTTACAGCAGCGGTATGAATAAAATGATAGTAATAATAACAGTAATAATCGAATTATCCGGCAACTTCACACTTCACAGTGGATTTTCTCGAACTAAGAAATTTGCTGAATTTGTGAAAAATCAAAATGGCTTCACATCCAGCCTATGATGCCTAGAAGAGTCTTTACATCCTGCTGACATGAGAATAGCATAATCTCTGCATCAGAAGCTTGCTTCTACTTGACCATTTAATAGACTCGCATTTTTTCCACCGTGACTAATTTTGTAAGCTAAGCACATCATCCGTTACAGCACACTCTTGGGGCTGGGTAATGTGGCCACAATGATATGGTGGAACGAGTTATCACAGGTGCAATGCGTGGGTTCAGGCATTTACTTTTAAGAAGCACAAACAGATTTATTTTACCTGTGGTAACCTCAAGAGAAAGACGTTATAATCCAGAATCCGCATTAAACATCATGTTCCTTCATTACCAACTGGGCAGAGCCGGTTTACGTTGGGAAATGACACAGCGGAAGTCATGGTAAACAGAAATACAGTCGCCAGTAAGCTTACTTACATTAGAAAATTTTATTTTATTTGATGAACCGATAGCCATTTAAAGGGACAGAGCTCTTATTTTACTTGTACTTGATTGAACTAGAGACGTTTAAAAATTTGGTGCTGGACTGTGATTCGAATTCGTATCTCCTCTTTCGAGGATCTGAATCTCTCGGAACAGTATAGTTCAGTCATTTCGTTCCTTTTCCCAAGACTGCAATCTTCTCTAGGTCTCCTCCAAAGGTAAGTATGTGGGTCTGAAACCTGATCCAGTACAAAAATATTCATAATTTCATTTCTAGCTTTATCAAGTGCACACCCACCTGCTAGTGAAAATTAACGCGCAATTTCAATGTCTGTTCATGTGTTTCCAACAATCGCAACAGGTGTCATTATTTCTGGTCAAACACGCGCACATCTTACTGTTCATGAGTAAGCAACTGATACTTAAGCTATATTCGTGGATGCACGGTAGGTGTGCAGTTCGATTGTCGCTTAGGCACAAAAGTTTGTATCCTTATTTTAGATTCAGACACCTAGCGGCTCGTAAGAAAAACCGATACGTAACATTTGATTTTTCTTAGTTAACAATCGGATTACGTGTTGGGTTCGTAGCTCCGTCACAGAACTTCACATCATGCACTTCATCTTTAAATGCATGCACACTTTGTTACTTCAGAATGGAGGTATATCAGACATCTTTCGTGGTTAGATAACAGGGACGAAAGGGTCTTGATAGGAGTCACGGTTTATTACAAAAATTGTCGTCTTTTATTTTCAAGTTTAGATTTGGTTACTGGTATGGGCCAAAATTTCAGTAATTCATGACTCTTCATGGCTAATCATCAATATACCATGATTCAATTTCTTTACAACAAATTTTTCCACTCTCTCTCATTGCTTTTTATTTATCTCTCTCTCTCTCTCTCTCTCTCTCTCTCTCTCTCTCTCTCTCACACACACACACACACACACACACACACACACACATTCTTTTTTATTTTTATTTGTATGTTGTGCTCGACTATCGGCGAGGCACGAAAACGCCTGTGAATGACTTTCTTAGTTTTGAGTACACTTACGAAAGAAATATAAAAACAACAATGAGAGTTACTGATTTATGATGCTCAGTTTGCAGTCAGTTCTGAGTATTATTAGTAACTACGCTCCAGTCCCTAAACCTAGTTACAGAAAGCGAATCAGACGCATTACGTATTCCAGGCCGTAGCAGCCGCGACTTGGAGACACCAGCTATGGTCACTTCCCAGACCGCTGTAGGATCACATCGGTTCGTCTTCTTCCTGCTGGTACTGTAACTGAGATTTGGCAACAAGGCAACGTATGTTTGGCAACTCTGTGATCGATGACCTACTTCCTGGTGTGCACGGAATTAAGCCTCAAAGTTCACTTGATTTTACCTGTCATTTCCATTGAATAATCTGAGTTATTATCGCTTGAAGGGTAACAAAAGATTGAAAATTTACGGTTTTCAGCCCAGGAAAGTCGTTGCAGGTGGAAACCACAACTAATCTCGACCTTCAAATAGCGGTTTACGAGTTCGAGTTCCTATTGCCCTCGTAATAGGAAGCTCAGACCCATACCTCCTCGCCAGCTCTGTGGTAACGTGCTGACCTGTGAAAAAGCGTCTGTTACGGTTCGCAGTTCCAGTCTCACTGACTGTAACGTTTTTATCCCTTCTGTGAAAGAGCTACAAGCAGTCAGATCAAACATCAATAAGGAAATCGCAAGAAAATGCTTTCAGCTCATAGTGCAATGTTGAAAAACTTACAATGCTGCACAACAGGTAAGGCCTCTTTCCGCTGCTGCCAAGCGAATTTTGGGTTTCTAGGAATACGTAACTATATTTATGAATTGCCACATTTGCATACCTCTTGAGTATGACACAGCATACCAATTAAACACAGACCCAATCAAAATCTAAGTGAGTAGTATTTTATTAATTCGTGTCGATAGAGTCATGCTTGTGTACAGATACTTTCGTCGTAAGGTTATCATGGTTAGTTTTATTTCATTTCTTGTAATACAGTGCACAATTTTCGTAAGGTTTCCTTTAGTGTTGTTAAAACAATAGTAAACATGAGAGAGAAATTAATCATCAACGATATATGCGAATTCTCTGATGTTACGTATGACAGTCTGACAATGCACATGCAGTTTATTGATTACATGCAAGTAGAAAACTTGTTCTGAGTTAAAGCTGTCAAACAAAGTTTGAAGAAGAATAAAATATCACTACCACACGACGGCTAATGTAGAAAATACTTTTCTGACATATTATGGCACGATGCGCTCTCCCTGCACATCTTCGAGATGCATCTGCTGCCTGCTGTCTATTAAACCTGAATAGAACAAAATGTCACAGTAGTTAGCCCTTTTTCCACATGCGACTACTTTGGGTTGAGAAGTGAAGGGAATTATGTTCAAAGTTCCATTAGATTGATACCTTCAGCAGAGAGCAGAATTGCGTTTTAAAAAATGTAGCACTGAATGTATTCGAACTCGCGACATCTTATCTATGCTACAAGCTGACACGTAGCTACATAAGCTCCAGAGCTCAGCAACTATTCCTCCAGAACTTTTGGATTCCACAGCACTGTGAGATTATGCATATGGCCAGGTCTTGACTTCTGAGAGACAAACAGTTACAGCTTTTCTTTTGGACTGAACGACGTTTTCTAGTAACAGATAGCGCAATAGAATAGCTCAAGTGGAAAGGAACACTTCCTATTTAAACTTCTGCATCCTACACTGTTGGCAGTTGTGTGTAGGTGGCAGTTACGTGATTTTATTTCTGTGATTACAAAATAGTCGAATGTATGCACTGGGTAGCCGAGGCAGCTAGTTCATGGTGATTCGGTCAACCAAGTAAATGAATTTACTGAACATGCTGCAAATTACTACAGGGAGCCTGTGTGTCAGAATTCTCATCCAGTGTGGCGCAACTGCGTTACGATAGAAAAATGACTCGCAGAGAAGAGGATTTCGTGGTCTGTTGGACGGATGGTAGGTTGTTATACCTATGGTCTGGGTTCGATTCCCACTTCCGTCAATGATTTTAGATAGGGAGAGACAGATTCCATTCTCTCCTGGCTACACCAAGTGAAGGAGATATAATGGCTGCGTGGTCTGAAAATTCACATTAAAGATGATATTCCTTCTTTACCACATAGACGGTAGGTTGAACCACAATAAAGTCTGGAGTGGCGACGTGTAGAAACTCTATCACCAGTAACCTTTCTTATACTAGTTATTTATTTCAAGTGACGACACAAACGCTATGTATGGTCACAGGACACTTATTCCATCTTTTATTTGAGCTTCTGTATGTCGATAAAATTGGTTCTAAACTGGGAATGCAACTCAGACCGCCCTTAACACGGAATTTGATCCCTTCGTGGCAATACAGCTCGGCTACAATTTGTTGTTTGTTCAAAACTGCAGATTCCTCAACACCTTCACATATTACGCATGAATGGGATCGAATCCTGGCCCGGCACTAAAGATTTAATTATGTATTATCAAGCTCTATCAGGAGAACACCTATCTGCTGGTGGATAATAATTTTGATTTTTAATGTATTTTCATTCGTTGTCAACACTAACGATATCTGACGTTTTTAACTCCCAGTGAGACACAGAACTATTTGCGAGATGATTGTAAGTTCAAGATGCTATTCTGAGCAGCTGGTGGAGAAAAATTCGGTAGCTGACGTCTCTTTGTGTGTAGTCAACAACGATATGTGTGGGGCTCTATTCCCAGTGAGCGCTGAACTCTTCGTCATATTATTTCAGTTCGTCGTGTCATTTAATGTTCATACATATTCTCAACTAGCTGCTCATGAATAACTTTAATTTTTAATGTCATTTTGTGTTAAATAGTTCAAATGGTTCAAATGGCTCTGAGCACTATGGGACTTAACTTCTAAGGTCATCAGTCCCCTAGAACTTAGAACTACTCAAAGCTAACTAACCTAAGGACATCACTCACATCCATGCCCGAGGCAGGATTCGAACCTGCGACTGTAGCGGTCACGCGGTTCCAGACTGAAGCACCTAGAACCACACGGCCACACCGGCCGGCCCCCACCAACTGGTATCAATGCATTACCCTATCATCCATTATATATAATCATTTTCATAGTACACTTGATATTATAGATGAGTAGGACACAAGACAGGACATAGATAATGTCCGTTTGACGTCAACAGTGTGTAACATTTTACTTTTTTTGAATAGGACAATGTTCCTCTCCAATAATTTTTAGATTAGTTACAATAAGCTTACGCTGCAAGAGAATTCGCTTGTATTTTTCAATATGTGGTCCGTTGTCGGTTTGAAGGCCTTCCATAACATCGGCAACGTAGTGCAACTCCACCGAGGGCTGCCTGGAGTAGGGTGGAGATAGCAATATGAAAGTTGCGAGCTGTCGAAGACGATCTTCATATTCCTAATGCGATTAGGACATCGTATACTCTTGACGACGTTTAGCACCTGTGCAGTCAGTCACCCAAATTCAGAATTCATTTTGAGTAATCCTGCTAAATTCCCAAAATATTGTCTTTTTATATTGATGAGTAATATGGATAGGCGTCACGTTCATGTGCCGTCTACAACGCAAATTTAATGTTACTATCCTAGGAACTAACCTGCAATACGTTTTGTATTTCATAATCGGAACTATCTGCATTAACCGTCATCAGAGCAATGTCAGGGAACAGAATGCAGCAGTGCCTTGCTACCTACTTGAGGACCTGCTTGAGTCGTGTTCTAAGGAAAGGGTAGTTGCTGGTTCACATTATATTACACTAGCGAGAAGTACCTACTTTTCCTTTTCTCTGCAAACATCCAGAACTAAATTCAGTAACTAAATGCTAAGAATATATTTGCATTGTGCCAACTCAAAGATCAATAGATATGGATATAGATACAGATTTTTATATTTAAAGCCATTCTCGTTCTGCGTTGGAATAAACATCATTCATTATTTGCTTGTTCTTGTTACGATTGTTATTGTCATTCTCTCACTCGCAAGAGTTTTCGCATTCCTATTTGGTATCGATGCACATGAAGAGTGGCTATGAAAGAAGGGAATACTGAATGTTACGTCATGCAGAATACACTCATTTACTTCGGCTCCTCGTGATCTACGCTACAGGAGAAGTGAGATACATAAAGTTGACAGTGTGAGGACAGACCTGGTAGCACAACTGTGCAACTACACAGTGTTACCAGATAAAATGGTCCTGCGGAATCGAAAGTGTAGTACGGACTTTGCCACAGTAGCAGACAGCTGGTAATTTAGGACCATGACCGTGGATTACACTTTGGTCAGTGCTGGTTAGAGTGCTGCAACTGTAAATGGAAGGCTTTGTTTGATAGTCTTATGCTGATGCTGTCTGAATAAATTATGCCATTGGATACAAAGCGGTTTAGTTTTGAGACCTAACCCACAAGGGGGGAAGGCACAGTGGTCTGCTTCAGGAATTCCAAGCAATAAAACACAAAAAACAACCCAGGAAGGGAGACATGCATTTGGAATCTGTTCATCGTTACGGGGTCAAACAAGAGGGTAACATTACTGAAACAATGATCGGGCTACTTAGTATATAATAGAGCATACAGATTTCAAGGAGGAAACGTATGAAGACGCAGACTTCCTCGTTATCAATATGTGCGGCATATCTTTCGTGTTAACGAAAGTAAATTCCCGCTTTACCTCTTCTTACATGTCAAATGAAATGAATGCCATGAGGAATAGAATATTTGTTGACTGCGTCTCTTCTTGCTTCCATCCTTACCAACATATTTCTTCATTCTCGTGGTAATCATGACATTCTATGTGTATGCTGCAAAAGATTGCAAGCGGACAAATTCGACATCGAGGTGCAAAGCGTTATATTCAATTCGAATAAGCTTCCGGCGTATTTTTACTTCGTTTGTATTTTTAGATGATTATGAACGTTACGGAAAATTATCTCACATGCTTTATGTTGAATGAGAAACATTGAATGATCCGTTTTGCTTTCCCTACGTTGAAATGATATAATGTCGGCGTCAACAGCCTTCTTCCACGCCGGAAGCTGAAACTTGTATGATTCTGGATTAATGATAATTGAATGTCTCATATGTATACATAGCCCACAAGGCGACGTCAGAAACCATCAGGGGAGAACGCCGCATAAAAACCAAACGTGCGCGCGCGTCTCCACTCTGAAGAACCGTATCGGAGAATCACGGCAAGCATTTCGCTGAAGAGCTGCCTCGTCAGAGAGCCTAGAAATGGCAGCGTCGTAGCAAGTATTTGTCAACACTCTGATAGTGCATTTACTTCCGGGTGTAGGTCGGCGTTACCTCGCTAAATTCACTTGACATTCGTTTTCCACATCGAAGACTCGTACGATATAATCCACTGCAAGATGACACAATTAGAAAGTATATTTAATTTCTGGACTCCAGGAACGGTGTTCTTCACATAAGTAACAACTGTTTGTGTGTGCATTCGGGAGGACGACGGTGCAATCCCGTGCCCGGCCATCCTGATTTAGGTTTTCAATGATTTCCCTAAATCGCTTCAGGCAAATACCGGTATGGTTCCTTAGGAAGGGCACGGCCGATTTCGTTCCCCATCCTTCCCTAATCCAAGCTTGTGCTCCGTCTCTAATGACATTGTTGTCGACGGGACGTTAAAACAGTAATCTCCACCTCCTCTGTTCGTGTGTTTAAGGTTGCGTTTTGAGGCTCAGGCAACATCGCAGTGACTATATTCCGCCTCTGGCAGCCAGTGTGTCGTTAGCTCAGAGGTTCCCTTGTGCGTTGCAGTGCTTGTACTATAAAACATAGCAGTTCGAATCACGGTAGAAGCCGCTGACTACAACCTTTTATTTTCCATTTTAATTAATGGAGTTGCAAACTGCTAGTAAAAATTTCTTATGCGAAATCTGAAGAATGCCTTTAAACATCAATCTTCGTCCGGTTTCGACTTAGTAAATTAAGTTAATATCATGGATTTCTGCTTTGCAAATTCCAAGGAGCTTCACTGTAAAATAGACCCTGAAAAGATTCAAACCAACTGTCAACGATATAAATTTGAGCTTTGTTCGTCATATAGGTCTAACATGTCAGAAGGTTGTTTATGAAGTGCACATGTTCATTAATATAGTTCCCTTCTTCTAAATTTTTGCAATAGCATTTAACTGTAGACGTTTTCTAACACCGGCGTTAGCAATTCCTTTCCGTTCTCTGAAACCTTGAAAATGACAAATTTTTCTGGTTTAAATCTGATGACCTTAACTATCACTTCCGATAAACAATAAATACTTCATTAACTCCAAATGTGCAGTGTTCCTGCACTGCTACAGAGCATGCATTGCAAGGTATTCACACAGTTTATCGCATAGACTTACCATAAGGAATGAAACAAGAACTGTAATACACTTTACACCACAGACGCTCACTCTGGCTTGACGAAAACATCCAAACATTGACCAAACGTTGCACAAATAATTGAGTTTGAAAGGAAAAGAAACGAGGTATGAAGCATTTATAAATTCATCGAATGTAGTGAGGTGGTTTCATTTCGTCCCAGTCTATAAAATTAATTTCGGGCCATACTCAGCTCTTGCCGATTAATGTAATATAATACCCGCCTACTAATCAGGGCGTCTGTCTCCGTTGCTTTTGAGCGTGAATGGAAATTGTAGAAATTTTCTGTGGAGCAACATTTAATAATAAAGCGTTTTAAATCATCAAAAGCGATGAGCGGTAGCAGGCGCTTTCGATAAAGAACGGGGGAGTGCAGCGCTGCTGCTGTGGCCACGGCCGCTGCCAGTAGCCAGCAAATGGATCCCGGAGCTTTGCCGCATACGGCGTCCAGAGGAGGACAGTCTGCAGGAAATCTGCCGCAAAATCGTTACTGGATAAAATTTTGATATCGGTGTGTCACAAAGCGAAATAGATTGAATCTGCGCTACCATTACATTCACGTCTTCAGCATTCAGACAGAAGAGGCTATAAAAATATTTTATGCCAGCTGCTCTCGATCCACTGACATTATGAACAGAAACAACGCACGCTACCGCTAGACCACAGGCATAATCAGCCTAGAGTTTCTCTATCATGGGACAAGTTTTCCTCCAGGAAGTGCCGCAGTCTACAGTGTTGCCAGATTGTGCAGATAACCGGACTTAGAGAATTAGCGAGTTGGCCAGTTTTTTTGTCCCATGTCGCGATCGGCGCGGACTTAGCCTCTGAAGCGGCCGGCCGCCGGTAAGTTTTATGTCAAAGAGTGTACCTAGTAGAACAGTTCGTAATAGGAGGGAATCTCCATGGTATACAGTCACTGGAAAAAAAACTTCTAAAGAAACAGAGATTAGTGCATAATAGGTGTAAAACAAAGTGTAGTGGTATAGATAGAAATATGCTGAATGAAACGCATTTGGCTGTCAAGAGAGCGATGCATGATACCTTCAGTGACTACCATAGCAGAATATTGTCAAGTGACATTTTACAAAATGCAAAAAAATTCTATTCATATGTAAAGACTGTTAGTTACACCGTAGTTAGTATTCAGTCACTAGTAAATGAGATATAAACTGAAATTGAGGATAGTAAAGCAAAAGACGAAATGCTTAACTCCTTTTTCAAACCTCTATTTTCAAAGGAAATCCCAGGAGAATTGCCCAAATTTAATCCTTCTATCACTGAAATGTTGAATGAAATAAACATTAGTGTCAGCAATGTTGAGAATCAGCTGAAAATGTTAAAACTGAACAAAGCTCGAGGCCCAATGGTACCCTTTTATATTCTGTACTGAATTTGTAGCTGAGTAAGCCCCTCTTCTAACTGTAATCTATTGTTGATCTGTCAAACAAAACACCATGCTTAGTTCTTGGAAAAGGCACAGCTCACATCCGTGTAGAAGAAGGGTAGTAGAAATGAGGCACAAAACTACTGTCCAATATCCTTGACTTCAGTTTATTGTAGAACCTTAGAACATATTCTGAGCTCAAACATAATGAGGTATCTTGAACACAATGACCTCCTCAGTATGTACCAGCATGGATTTTGAAAACATTGATCAGTGAAACCCAACTCACACTCATCTTACATGAGCTTTGGATCAAGGCTACCAGGTAGATGCAGAGTGTCTTGATTTCTGAAAAGCATTCGACTCAGTACCACACCTATGCTTATTGTCAAAAGTATGATCACATGGGGCATCAAGTGAAATTTGTGACTAGATTGAGGATTTTTTTGGTAAGGAGGACACAGCATGTTATCTTTGATGGACAGTCATCATCAGAAGTAGAAATAACTTTGTGTGTGCCCCATGCTTGCTGTTCATGTTGTGTATTAATGACCTTGCAGAAAATATTAACAGTAAAATCAGGTTTTTTGCAGATGATGCAGGTATCTATAATAAAGTACTATCTGAGAGAAGCAGCATAAATATTCAGTGAGATCTTGATAAGATTTCTAAATGGTGCAAAGATTGGCAACTTGCTTTAAGTTTTTATATCTTCAATAACCTGCACATCAATCTTGGCTGTGTAGGGGCTGTTTTCTCACAGAAGATCACAATATTCATGAGCAGAATATACAAATACATTATGATATAAATGTGATGTATCAAAACGGAAAAACAGAGAAGGCATGAACAATCTTACACCAAATGTGTGGGCTGAAAATAGTGACAATTATAGTGAAAAAAGAAGTAGAAAATGCAAAAAATGCAAAGTAAGTGAAGTGACATGCTTGGAGTTTGCAACACAATTTCACTTTTGGGGCCCAAAGTAGACATTTCATTCAAAGAAAATGAGGATTTTATAGTGCCTTGGAAGTGTGACAGCTGCAGTATTACTGTATCAGATTGTAAGAGCGCAGAGCCTTTGATATTTGAACTCTTTGGCCTAGCATGCTGTAGGCTCTGAGCACTATGGGACTCCACTGCTGTGGTCATAAGTCCCCTAGAACTTAGAACTACTTAAACCTAACTAACCTAAGGACAGCACACAACACCCAGCCATCACGAGGCAGAGAAAATCCCTGACCCCGCCGGGAATCGAACCCGGGAACCCGGGCGTGGGAAGCGAGAACGCTACCCCACGACCACGAGATGCGGGCATGCAGTAGCTGTGGGGCCTTGCCCTGTAGTATTTTTTTATTGTTATTTGTCTTTTCTTGCAGCTACAGCAGGTCATGTTGTATTGACAATGCTTGAAGTAGTGTGCATGCAGAATCATCAGTGGTTTTGGAGCAAAGTCCTTAAACATTGGTATACATTTATAAACCTAGTACTATGTCATATATTCAATGAATTACCATTATGGAAAGCTCTCTTGCAGTTGGGTTGTTTTTGTTGTGGTCTCCAGTCCAAAGTTTGGTTTGATGCATCTTCCCAAGCTACTCTATCCTGTGTAACCCTCTCCATCTGTGAATAACAACTGCAACCTACATCATTCTGCATCTCCTTACTGTGTTCATCTCTTGGTCTCCCTCCATGAATTTTACATCCCCCCCCCCCCCCCCCCCCACATACACACATTTCCCTCCAATGCTAAATTTGGGATCCATTGATCTCTCGCAATGTGTTCTGTCAACTAATCCCTTCTTATACGAGGTGTGTTTTTTAAGTAAGTACCATTTTACCACACCATGACCGCAGCACTGCAGTCGGAGTTCTGTGCATGAGCACTGGGTACCTACATCCGTTGTCTATGCACTGACACAATTACAATCTGATTCTTCCTTGTTTACATTGTGTACTGAGTGTTTAAGATGCCTCCGATAATCATGAGTCCTGCCGACCATGAAGTATGGTCTGTTATAAGATTTCTTAGTGCTAAAGGCCTAAAAGCATTCAATATTCATCGTGAGGTCTGTGCAGTTTACGGAGAAAACATTAAGAGTGATGGAATGGTAAGAAAGTGGGTGAGAGCATTTAAAGATGGTTGCAAAAATGTGCAGGATGAACAATGGAGTGGGCGTCCTTCGGTCTTTAAAGAAAGTTTTGTGCAGGAAGTGGACAATAAGGTGAGAGAAAACAGATGCTTACCTTACGAGATGACTTTCCTAAAGTTGAAGAAACACCTGGGTGGTCATCATCTTCAAGACGATGATGAAGTAAAAACAGTGGTGATGCAGTGGTTAACAAGTCAGGCGGCAGACTTCTGTGTGTAGGGTATTCAAAAACTGGTACAACATTATGATAAGTGCCTCAATATTGATGGAAATTATGTAGAAAAGTAGATTAAGGTAAAGGCTTTCATGCAAAAATTAAATTATTTAGATATCTTAGCACATCTTTTTCTAATTTCAAAATGGTACTTACTTAAAAAACACACCTCGTAGTCAAGTTGTGGTACAAATCTCTTGTTTCCCCAGTTCTTTCCTCATATATTTCATAAAAAATCCTTCATAATAGTAAGTGTATCAAACACCTGCAGGTAACTTTGATCTGTTCATAAACCACCTTCAAGCTGTACTTGCCCATTTAACAACCAAAAACAAAGACATAGTAGTGGCCGGTGACTTCAATGTAGATTTTTTTAAAGACTCTCCCAGTAACAACTTATTTGAGTTAGTAACACTATCATTCAACTTAATTTCCACTGTAAAGTTCCCAACTAGGGGAGCCAATTGGTCACAAACAGCCATAGATAATATCTTTTTAGAAAAGTCCAATGAACAAAAGTATATTACAAAAACGGTAGTCAATGGCCTCTCAGACCATGACATGCAGTTCCTTCTGTTAAATGTTAATACTGAAGAGGTTATAAAATCTGTTAAATCTGAAATCAAGAGAGTAATTTTACAGTGATCATGGCATGAATGAAGAATATAACACTTTTGCTAATGAAGTGCTTACCTTATGAACCCTGGTTTCCCCCAAAACTAACCAAGGTTAGAGCAAAGTCTACAAAGAAGCCATGGACTACTCAAGGAATAGAGGTATCATGTAAAACAAAAAGAGGACTGTATCTGTCAATCCGAAATAGTTCTGATGTTGATGCTCTAACACATTACAAGAAATACTGCAAAGTATTAAAAACTGTAACATGGAAATCAAAGCAAGTATATTACAAGGAAAAGATAGTCATATTAGATAACAAAATAAAGACAATAGGGGATATAGTGAAGGAGGAGACCGATAGAACCAGGCATGAAAAGTGGCAAGTAGCATTAAGAGTAAATGATACATTGGTGGCAGATGTGTATAGTGTTGCAGAACTTTTTTACAAACATTTTATAACTATTAATGAAAAGATGAGGTTGTCAGTTTCTGTATATTCTGCCATGGGATACCTCAGATCAGACATTTCAAGTAACTTCCATAATATGAATTTGATGCTGACTACCCCAGGAGGAGTAATGACCATCACAAAGTCTTTAAAATCTAAAACATCTAGTAGGTATGATGAAATATCAACAAAGTTAATTAAAGAATGTGATTCTAAGTGCCATATTAAGCTATCTGTGTAACAAGTCTTTTATCAGTGGAATATTTCCTGAGTGGTTGAAATAGGCTGAAGTTAAGCTATTGTTTAAGAAGGGAGATGCAGAAATAACATCAAATTTCTGTCCAATTTCACTTTTGCCAGCATTCTAAAATTTTTTAGGAAAGGTAATGTACAATCAGCTACATAACCATCTCATCACAAATAACATATGGTCAAAGTCGCAGTTCAGATTTCTAAAGGGTTCTGATACTGAGAAGGCTGTCTGCACTTACAGTGAAAATGTACTTAATTCATTAGACAAAAAATTTCCAGCAACCGGTATATTTTTGATCTGTCAAAGGCATTTGACTGTGTAGATCACAATATTCTTTTAAGTAAATTAGAATATTATGGTGTAACAGGAAATGCTGCACAATGATTCAAATCCTGTATCTTTGGCAGGAAACAAAACGTGTTATTAGGAAAGAGACATGTATTAAGCTATAAGGCATCAACCAACTGTCAACTAATTACATGTGAGGTACCGCAAGGTTCCATCTTAGGGCCCTTACTTTTTCTGTTATCGACTGCAAGGGTCGACTGCCTCATCTTGGAGATCGAACTTCTTTGAAAACTGTTGACCTTAGTCTCAGTGTGTTCTGAACTCTGTATGTGAGTGGATGTGTTTGTACTGACATGATCAAAATAAAGTTAATTCACTATAAACAAGCGAATACTTAATTTTGAGTTCGGTATTACAGTACGTAACATCCTGATTCCCACACTGGTGACCCCGATGCTCATCAACGCTGCTTACAATGCCAGAAATGTGTACTGGAACATCGCCATGGACAAACAATGCAGCAACCCTTTGTCAGATTTCTACGTCTATCGACTTTGCATCACGCCGCATCTGGATGCAGTATACAGGATGTGTAATTAGTGTGTAAATTCCTGACTCTTGTGTGAATCATGCTTTTTGGTAACTTTGGTCACCTTCTCACACATCAACAATGTGACTGAGGGGCACACGTCATCCATAAAAACCCAATCAATGCATCAGTAATTTCACTTCGGGACAGTGCAGTGCTCCTTCACCGATTAATTTGGACAATTTTGACTTGGTTTTGTGTAATGAATTAAATTTGTGCAGTGCTTTGACATCGGACAATGATACCAAACAATGGACTGCAACAAACGGGGACTATGTTGCAAATCCCAGTTCGCACGAACTCTGAACTACGGCTAAATTGCATGTCTGGTCGAATTCACGGACGCCCGTCATTGCTAACGCCCGTCATTGCTACCACGTCTTCCGCGATGCGTCCAAATTTATCGACCCAGTTTCCGCACAGCCCGTGATCCATAGTTCGAATGTTCGCGCAACTTTTCCGCCACTTCTCTGCGCTTGTTCCTCATTTGCAGCATTCAACTACCAACATTCCTCTTGGACGAACTTCCAATGTGGTTCATGGCTGTGGAGTATATATTCTCCTCTTATGGCATCACCGACGAAAGAGAAAAATACCTCGTACTCTTCAGGCACCTAAATGACTATCATTATATAATTACGGACATTATCTGTGACAATTTAAGTGACAAATACACCAGAGCGAAAGCCACTTTAATTCAGCACCTGTCACCAACATCACAGGAACAATTTCATCAAGGACATCCTACTGATCAACAACAATGCACCAATTACACTGACGACAATGCTGGCTGTTTCTCGTTGCAACACTGGACGTGCAACGCCTCCCTCTATGCAGCACCCAAGTCGCACTGACTCTGCTTGACCGCTGCCGACAGTGATGTCGTGGCCGCCGCCTGCTTGCTCACTGACCTCAACCCTGTCAAAACAAACAGCTGCGCAACATACGATCCCGCCACGGCTACCACAACTGCATCTTGTTAACAACTGGCTGACACTACACATGCTTACCGCCTGGCCGTTCACTACTTGACCACGCCTGCAACTTGTTCACCCACCCCAGAAGACAATTTCAGCCGTATCACTGCTTCATACAGCAGTGAATGTGTTCTCATTTCACGGCCACCGAGTACTGAGTTTCACATTCATGATCGCACACACGATCTCTTCTACTTTAACTGTTACGTCAATACTGTGCTGCCGACCTTGTCTTGTACACCAGGTTACCCTTTGATAGAGACAGATTCTGATTTCGACCCCATTTTACTCAATGATACACAGCAGACTGCTTCACGACATACATTTTCGCCTGAACAACTGCGACAGTTATGTGAGCAAATTGCGACATACAACTTGTTGGTAGAAGATGAGTTACATATGCTGCAGCCGACACTGACCGAGCATGACATGCAATGAGATACTCCTGTCATTGTTCCGCCTCCGACTGCTGATGATCCTTTGCCGTTACTACCAGCTACAACTAATACCCTGACAATCACGCTACATGGATCTATGTCCCAGATGTCACAACTGTCATCATCATACCACCTCAAGTGGAAATTCTACGTTACTGATGTGATAAAAGAAACTTATTTATGTCCCTGCCACCTTTCCTTGTTAGTTCCAGACACTTCGTTTCTGTACCATGGCATAACCAGCCGCTTCCAGTGCTGCTTGCTTTGCCGCCCTCTTCACTACCTCCAACAATGTACGACCAACACATCGGCCATTTCTGCTTCGCTGAGTGAGCATCTGTGCAGCAGTTTCGCGCAAGCAGCTTGCAGCCTCACAACTCGAACGCAGTGCCGACAGCGACAGCACACATGCAGCTCCAGTTCCATCAAACTGTGTCGCCTCTCTGCCACAGACCAGTAGTTCATCCACTGATTCGACTTCTTCATGTTGACATTACGTCTCATCCTCTTCCTGCTCCAACCATGGTTTCGCCGACCACATCTGCCTTCCACCACCTCTCACCGTCACCATGCCTCATGCACAGAGCTCATGGCCACGCCCCCCAACCTTCGATCAAGGCTGTTTTGCCCATCAAAACACCGACACTGTCAACTCCGCTTGGAATATCCTGCCATCTACTGCTGTAACACACTCACCGTCCACAGACTCTAAGGTGATGCTTCCGTCTACACCGAAGTCATCCGCCGCCAAGGTCAGTCATGTGCAGCTTGCTGTTTTCCCCCCTGCTGCGACATCAAGTGCCTCTATAACTCCCTTGTTACCCCGAGTGTTGCTCATCCAGCATCTCTTATGCAACCTGTTAAGCCACAGCATGCTTGCTTCTTTATGTCATATGGCCAATAACAAACTGTTACTGGACACGCTGCACTTACCGCGGCGCTCGCCAGCAAATACTTTGGCAATACATCGCCATCGCATCTTCGATGCACTCTGCGCCTTTGATCGGATCAAAACCCCACTGAGCCACATGGCCTCGGCACAACAGTGCTCTCCCCACCAACACGCTGCCACTTTCTGCTTCCACCGTGCCATCAGCAGCATGGCATGGTCAACCTGTGGACACCTTCCGCGCCTCCTTCCCTCTGCTGGCCGGGCCTACCAAGACATTGAGAAATGGTCCCATCGCACCTCGCACTAGCACCTGCCACGACTGGCTGAAAAAGAACACTTTTTTGATACAAAGCTTTTGTGTGACTTTCTCTATGAGAGTTGTCTCAATTTCTCGTTTTGTAGTTGTGAACTTGACTGTTTAACAAAGAATGTTCCTGGTGTACCTTCATAAAACATATGCTTTCATAAATATAGATACATGGTGGAGTCATGATTTGTAGTTCCTTGAAATCTTTTTTACATGATTCTCTGTGTCATACCCCTGATTATCCTTACTGGCCTCTTTTGAAGTACAAACGAGTGTTTGGCCAAACTGGTATTCCCCCAAAATATGATACCATATCTTAGTGTGCTATGCATGAGTGCAAAGTATGAACATAACACTTTATCAACACTACAGCAATTTTTAAGTATTCTAAGAACATAACAATACTGACTTAATTTTTTGTTTAACATTTCTGTGTGTTTCTCCCACATTAAATATTCATCTAGCCATAATCTGAAAAATTTTGTGTGTGTGTGTGTGTGTGTGTGTGTGTGGGGCGGGGGGGTGTTGCTCTATCTTATATTGCCCAAGTTTTACAGTTAGACATGTTTGCTTCTTCTGTTGCTACTGTGACTCTCTCCAGTAAGTCAGCTTCATTCTTAGCTTTGACAAATAGACTGGCGTTGTCAGCAAACAATATTGCATCTACTGTTGATATATGGCTTGGCAAATCATTTATAAATATTAAGAACAGCAATGGCCCCAGTACAGAGCCCTGCAGCATGCCATACCTGACTATTTGGTATGCTGATGAGTAGACTTTACCCGCATGCTGTATCTCTACCTTCTGATACCTATTAGAAAGATAGGATTTGAACCAATCATATGCTACTCCATGAACCCCATAGCAATATAGTTTCCTGAGCAGTAAATTATGGACAATGACATCGAAAGCCTTAGACAGGTCCAAAAACTGGCCACAGTTTAATTCATTTTTGTCTACAGAATTTATGATCAGTTTTAAAAGTTAATTGCTGTGTCAGTTGACCTATTTTTCCTAAAACCGTTTTGCCCTTTAAGTATAATTTGATTTTTGGTAAGAAAATGAGACAGTCTTCCATGCATTACTCTTTCAATTACTTTTGAAAATCCAAAAGCTGTTTATCATCCATGTTTTACTTCCATGCTTGGCAACTTTCCAGACAAATACCCCCAGAAAAGACTTACTAACACTTAAATCCATACATGATGGTAACAAATTTCTCTCCTTCAGAAATGATTTTCTTGCCATTGCCAATATACATTTTATATCATCTCTTTTTCAGCCATTGTCAGAGATTTTGCTACCTAAATAGCAAAACTCAGCTACTCCTTTAAGTGCTTCATTTCCTAATGTAATTACCTCAGCATCACTTAATTTAATTCTACTATATTCCCTTATCCTTGTTTTGATTTGATTTTATTTTATTTGATTTTTTTGTTCATCTTATATCCTCGTTTCAAGATACTGTCTATTCCATTTAACTGGTCTTCCAACTCCTGTAATTGGCAAACCTGCAAGTTTTTATTTCATCTCCCTGAACTTTAATTCCTACCCCCTATATTTTCTGTGGTTTCCCCTGCTTAATGCACAGACTGAATAACATCAGGGGTAAGCTACAACCCTGTCCCACTCCTTTCTCAACCAGTGCTTCCCTTTCATTCCTCTTGACTCTTACAACTGCCATCTGGTTTCTGTACAAGTAGTGAATAGCCCTTTGCTCCCTGTAATTTACCATAACAAAAGTCAGCTTGGATTCCCAAAAGTTATTGTGAATGGTCTTGCTGTGTTCCCATTTACAAATCAAGTTTTAGAATCCAGCAACAGTGAAATGTTACCAGTGGTCATGTTTTTCCACTTCTCTAAATCATTTGACAGCGTAAACCAGAAAAATTTACTCATGGAAGTTCAATATTGTGGCTTCAGTGGACTAGCAGGGATTTGGCTTGAATCAAATTAAAATGTCAGAAAACACAAGGTAGTTCTCAACAGTGTAGCTGAAAGCACCAGTATCCCATGATTAGGTCACCATGGCCTGTGGATCCTGCTGGACTCCATGCTGGATCTCATGCTTTTTTTTTATTTTTATAAATAATCTTCCTACCTCTACAAGCCAAAAAGCACACTTCAGTTTATATATTGCTGACATAAACATTCTGACTGATAAACACCCAACAACTGAATAAATTGCAATTGCATCACTACTTTTGAAGAGGTTTGAATCAAGTGTCAGCATCAAAAAGACACAAATTATACAGTTCTCATACAGCCAAAGAAAAATAGTTGATGTTGTGTGGGCATGCAAGCCATTTGGGTGAGGAAAGATGGTCAAACAAGATAATGGGATTGATTCCAACTAATAGAAGAAGAAGATGCCTGAAAACAACTTTGGAGGAAGAAGTCATAGAAACTATGTCAGATAGGAATTGGCAAGATAGAATACTTTGGAAACTAAAGTGTGAGCAACAGCTGTAATGTTGTATTGAATTGCAAGATAAAAAATGAAAGATATATCTAGAGAAAATTGTTCCTTATTCTTGGGATTAGATACAGGTAGTAATCTCAACTGGACAGTACAAATAATAGTGCAATGTATAAGACTGAACTCAGCTGCTTTTGCTACTTGTGTGATCACATTTGTTTATGAAAAAGATGCAACCAAAGTGATGTACTACAGTTATTTCAATTCAGTTGTGATGTATGGCATTATATTCTGGAGTAATCAGTCTTGAACAAAGAGAGCTTTTACTTTTCAAAAGAGGCTCATCAAGACGATGAACAGAGTCCAGACAATCCTGCGAGAATTTATCCAGACGGCTGAGAATCCTCAATTTGGTGTAGTAACATGTACTCTCACTGGTGCTGTTCATACTACACAATTGAAATAGTACACAGATTGAACACTGCTAATCATGAACATTATACATGAAATAAAGAAGACTGATGTAAAGAGAAAAATGTTTCACAACAGTACACAAACAAGGACATTATTCAAGCATCAAGATATACAGTACTCTACTAGCTCATATCAGGTTATTTAGTAGTGACTATCCAAATTCAAAAAAATATCTAAAATATTAAAGATGTTTTGCTTGGTTGTTTCCATTCCATGCACAATTCATTGTCACAAACCAGCCACCTCCTTCAGGAGCTGTGAGTTTAATTGTTACGTGCACTTGCTGCCTGCATTGAAGCTACAGTGGGAGCTATTGTTGGTCTTGTGCCCCTATTTAACTTCGAGTTTAATTCCTTAAGGTCACTACATTCTCTGACATTCTTTTTTTTTTCAGAGCTTGCACTAATATTCCCTGAAACAAAAATTTTGTCAGTGTTTTGCACCTTTGGTGGAGCTAATGGCCAGTGAGACAATCAAATTCTTAGGTTCAAATGTAGCTAAACATTTCAGCTGGCAGGCACACATTGAATATCTAGCAAACAAACTGAGCAGCTTTGCATTTGTGGTGCAAATATTATCAACTGCAAATGACATGGACACATGAAAAGTAGCATATACAAGCTACTATGAATCCATTATTAGGCATGGCATTGTTTTTTGGGGCAACTCAAAAACATAGTGCAGATACTAAAAATACAGAAAAAATCATTTGAAGTATGTGCACTGCAAATCACAAGAACCATGTGGACCATTACTTAGAAAACTTAAAATATTAACTCTCCCATCCTTGTACATATATGAGATTACTAAATTTTTGTACACCATTCATGAATTATTTGAAGGAAACCATTCTGTCCATTCACATGATACTAGAAACAAAGAAAATTTTATGCTCCCCACCCACTGCCTCAGACTTTATTCCCAGGGACCTCAATACATGAGAATGAAAATTTGTAATAAATTAAAAGGGAACTTGTTGATGCAGATGAATTTAGGTCCACTTAAAAGAAAGCTATATGGGGTACTGACACTGAAGTGTTATTACTCAATGGATGAATTCATGCAGGATAAAATGGAGTATTCCAACAAATATCATTATAGTGTTATTATTTATTGTAGTGATATGATTTATTACTGTAAAATCATCGTAGCTGTGTTATAAATTTTTGACATGTCTCCTTTACACAAACCAAATTGAAGGCAAATGTACACCATGAGATGAATAAAGCACAATTCACAATTCACCTTAATAACTTGAGTGGCATATCCCAAATGTTGTTTGGATCAAAACATCTGTCTTTGTTTATTGGTTTTCCTGACATCTCTATTTAATTGGACTTCTTAAGTATGCTGTTTCAGAAATGTGGCATTTGCATCACAATAGTGGTCTCATCAAATTTCATTTCATGATCATATTCAAGGCAGTGCTTTGTGACAGTGTAAAATCAAAACAAAAACCCCTAGATCTTTATCAGGCTCCAGAGCAGACTGACTATCTTCTCTTTCATGGTGCTGTCCACTGTCATGGTGTGCTCTATCCCATGGAGCGCAGCTTGCCTCCAAGAGAGGAGTGCACCTGCATGAAGTAACTGCCAAACCAGCACTTGCCACAAATCATGGCCAAACTGCCATTGCCCCCATTCTTGCAGAAATGCTGTGCCCATCATGCCCATTAACAAGCACAAACAATAAAATTCTTTGCACAATAAGTGTAGCCAAACTCACTAGTCCTACAAATAAAGATTAACTATATGTTTGGTGATAATCACTTGTTGGTAATATAATTAGTGCAACACACCACTTTGCTGAAGTGGTATTTTACACCTCAGTGTTTTCCCAAACATGTGCATAAAATTTTAATTTTACTTTTCCATGCATCTATTACCCACAAAGTTCAGTTGTCTGGACAATGACCAGCTTATAAACTTTGTAAGATTATTAGTGCATAATTCAAGCTAAGGCTCCAAACAATCAAGTGCTCATTAGCAGAATTACTCAGATAAATTGAAGTGTCATTGATGCACAAGTTAATAAAACACTGCCAAAATGTCATTGGTAGCTCTAACAAGTCACTAAACAAATTTTTTCAATGTGGCGAAAAATGCAGTTAAAATTTTCACTATACTTCACAATACACATGCTGTCTTGTATTTATTTATTTATTTCATGTTCCATAGATCCAGTTAGTGAATCCATCACAAGGATATGGAACGTGTCAAATTGTACAGGTTTCAATTTAAACTTACAATAAGTACAAGAGAAATTCAGTGCCAAATTGTACATAGTTTAAGTAAGACATACTATAAATACAGTAATAGATATTATGTCAGCTAGATAACATAACAACCATTTAACAGATAAATGAGTTTCAAATAAAGGTTATAAATAACAGCACAACATTAAATCAGATATTAGGCCTACAAGAGTAAATACAGGTACAGACAATCTGTTGTTACAAAAAGTGTGATAATGCTCAAATGCCCAATAAAATCAATTGAACTAGTTCTTAGACACAATAAGTTTAGTGATAATATACATTTTCTTTCAAATATTCATCAACAGTATAAAAAAATTTTCTGTCAGGTAATCTTGGAGAACTTGTTTAAATTTTGGCAGTTCTGTATGTTGTAGGCAAAAACACACTGTAGTATTTAACCTGATCCATTCCTAATTAAAAGTTACCAAGCTCAATGATAGCTCATTCAAATGACAATGATTGCTCAAGCCTCCTACCAATCACTAAACAGTTTATTCAAAATATTCATTAACTTTAGTTACAGAAATCACTAGAAAGTTTTTTGATATCAACATTACTAAGTTATTACGGATGCCAACACATGTTTTATCCTGGATAACTAGTACATAGCTATTACATGAGCAAACATCAGGACCAGACACAGTAAAGGAGTTACATGTTTGTTAGCTTGACCAGGAATGGTTACACTCTGCCAATTGTGAATGATGTCTGACTATTTAAAGGCTGCCTTATGAACAAGTTATTATTTCAGAAACCATACAATCATTTGAAAAGCTGTTAGTCTGGAAACTGCTATTCAGGATTGACTCTAAGTATTAGGAATATTTTTTTTTAGAAATTAAGAAAAGTTCGTGAAACCATTTATGCATCACATTGGAGATACCCTACATAACAAGTACAAACAGCATTTTGAAAATTACGATAAATTATACAAAAATTCTAATTAAACAATGGAAAATCCAGGATGGAATGTAACAATATTATGAAAAGGAAAGTAACCACTCACCATATAGCAGAGCTGCTGAGTCGCATATATGCACAACAGAAAGACTTCAGAATTAAAGCTCTGAGGATAGGGCATGAGTTGTGCTTGGGTAGCTCAGAGGGTAGAACACTTACATGTGAAAGGCAAAAGTCCCGAGTTTGAGTCTCGGTCTGGCATACAGTTTTAATCTGCCAGGAAGTTTCATAACAGAAAGACTGTCACAAACAAGCTTTTGGACAGTAATGCCTTCGCCAAAAATAAATGACACACACATACACACACACACACACACACACACACACACACACACACACACACACACACACACACACACACACGACTGCTGTCTCTGGCAACCGAAGCCACACAGCAGGCAGCAGCACAAGTGCATGATGGGAGTGGCAACTGGGAGGGGGTAAGGGGGAGGCTGGGATGGGGAGGGGGAGAGATAGTAGGGTAGGGGTGATGGACAGTGCAGTGCTGCTGGGGAGTGCACAGGGACGAGGTGGAGGAGAGGGTAGTGCAGCTATGCACAGTTAGGAGGTTAGATGGTGGGAATGGGAGAGGTTGGTGGGAAGGATCCATATGGCAGAGACTGTGAAGCAGTCATTGAAATGAAGGTTGTCATACTTGGCAGCATGCTCAGCAACTGGGTGGTCCACTTGTTTCTTGGCCACACCACTCTGCTGCCTTCTATGGGAGCATGACAACCAACAAATTGTCTGTCCACATGAGTGACCACCAACAAACTGTGGCCAAGAAACAAGTGGACCACCCAATTGCTGAGCAAAGCTCCCAAATATGATGGTCTTCATTTGAATGGCTGCTTCACAGCCTGTGCCATATAGATCCTTCCCACCAACACCAGCTTTTCTGAATTGCACTGGTGGGAACTCTCCCTGCAATATATACTATGTTCCCGTAACCCTCCTGGCCTCAACCTTCATTAGTCATTGTCCTCTCCCATCCAGCCCACTCCCTGTTCCCATTCCAGCACTAGCCAACCCTCATTCCACCAATGCACCCAGACTTTTTACTTTTCTACTTTTCTGCATCGCCCCCCCCTCCCGACCTCAACCCTGCCCTCTGTCTAACTTCCCAATTGCAAAATAGCTGTCCTGCCCTCTCTCCACCTCATCCCTGCATGCTTCCCAGCAGCAATGCACTGTCCATTTGCCATTACTGCTTCATTGCAAACTTCCTTATTAGTCCATATTACTTTGCTAATACCTCATTATTTCATTATGTGTCATCATTTCATAAACAACTTTTCATTACAAAGGTGTTAAACCTTAAATCCCTGCTTTTTTTCATATTCACAAAATTGACTTAAAAAATGACATGTTAATGCAACAAACCAATTTCATTTAACAAAAGCCTTACTCTTTATTGCTTAAAAGACAAAATCTTGTTCTTACATTTTGGTTCACTATGTGAAGTCATTACTTTAATTTAAAAGTACTTATTCTATTCTTAACCTGCTTCTTTATCATGAAAACTCTTGTTTTTATAGTCGGTATTTTGGTAAACATTACTTGTTTCATCTCAGGCTTATTTTTATCAGCCTGAAGGGAAGGATGTTGACATATTCTCATTAACACTAGCACATTTGGTGACATATTTTATTTCTACTATGAACTGAGCAAAGAAATGTTAATATTCTGACTGGTGCCATATTATCAGATTACTCTTTCTTAAATTCATTTTTTAAAGTAAAAAAGAATTTCTAATTAATTTTACAAATTTCTCAACATCATTATACCCAAACATAGGTAGGATATTTTTCGTGAAGTTTTAGCTATGTAATATTAACTGTTTTGGCTTCCATTCCCTTACATATACAGTCACATGTCTCAAATATAAACACATTGTAATATGATCCTGTTCTACACCTAGCTTAACCCTTTGTACTCCATAATGCAGACACAGTATGTGTCTCTGAACTGTTATTTGAACTGCAACCACCCTGGCAGTGAGTGTACCACAGAAAATTGTGCAAACCACTTTGTGTGTGGAAACAATGATGCCACTGACCAATGATTAGGGTATACATTAAGACAAGAAGTGCCCTTTGATTCAAACATATTTACACAAGCATTATAAAACAAATCTTTTAATTCTGTGATATTTTTTGAAACACTCTTCAGAGTGGACTGTTTTCATCATCATTTCACTTGATTGTTTACAAATGAATCACTGTCATCACCAAAATCATTCTCACTCTCATTTTCACTTATAGATTCCTCTAAAAGCTTTGCAGTTTCTTTCTCAGAATGGTTTGTACTTAAAGAATTAGACAATTCGTGCCTACTAATTTGAACATTATAATTACAATGTTTCTCTCAACACAGCTGCTACAGTTCAACACTGAGTTAACACAGGTTTCCCAATATTGTCATACACATGCTCAGAAAACATCTGCATGAATAGAGTATACAAAGCATTGATGTCTAGTTGTGTTACATTCAAGAATGGAGCATGTGAAAGATACGAAAAAATCATGTCATATGAGGCTTGACATTGGAGTGGAAAACAAAATTAATAATCTAGACTGCCACTTGCCATTGGAGTGGCAAAGGTTTGAACATACTACATATACAAGAAAACTACCCAACAAGGTTCTCTTTGTCACCTAAGTATTCTTTGTTTTTATGAACACATTTTTCCATGTGTATAAAATCATGCCATTCAAAAAATTTAACCTCTGCTACCTGATCTCCCTCACCTCTACCACCCATTTTATTAATCTCCCATGAGTATTAACACACACTCCAGTAGCAAACCATGTTTTTGTGTAAGGCAAGTAGTTGGTGAAATAACACAGAAAGTATGAAAGATGTACACTGTATAAATACAAGGTGCAAAGTGTAGAAAAGATGGCCAAATGGGGCAGGAAAGATGTAGATTTGAGTGTATCAGAAAGGGAAAAATCATTACACCCAGCTAGGGAAGGCATTATTCGTCACATAATGTATTCACTACAGAGTAGTGAACACCCTGCCTAATTATTTTATTATTACTCAAAATGTTTCCATTTCTGTTTACAAAGTGGATATTTCCCAAATTCCAAAAGGTTTCAAGGTTACATGAATGACATTTCAAACATTTAACACATAGAATATGTGGTTTCTAGTCAATTATGTTTTTCAAGCAAAATAATTTATTAAATTTATTATACACAAGTTTATAGACATTGTCACAAATAATTCTAACTGGTTTGAATGGACCATGGTACATGTGCAAAAGTTTTCCTATCTCATTTATGTATTTACTACACAGTAGTGAACACCCTGCCTAATTATTTTATTATTGTTCAAAATGTCTCTATTTCTGTTTACAAAGTGAATATTTCCCAGATTACAAAAGTTTCAAGGTTACAGGAATGACATTTCAAACATTTAACAAATAGAATATATGATTTCTAGTCAGTTATGTCTTTTAAGTAAAATATTTTATTAGATTTAGGATAAGCAAGTTCATAGTCATTGTCACAAATAATTCTAGCTACTTTGAATGGACCATGGTACATGTGCAAAAGTTTTCCTATCTCATTTACCTTACTGTATCTTTACTTTACTCTTCATTAATAATAAGCCTCTTAACTTGAAGCTAGTAGGTTTAACATTATTATTGTGTTTACTTTTTCTTCATCATCTCTTCAGCTAACCTTATTTTTTCATATTGGTATGTCTCACTTAACACAGGAAGCTCAATCTCTCCCAATAATGTTAGCAGGTTTCTGCCCAGTCATTAGTTTGCAAGGAGTGAATCCAGTAGACACATTCCAGAAGTTGTTGATATTAATTTCAAACTTTTGTATATGTTTAGCCCTGGCAGAGTGTTTCTTACTATAGTATGTCCTGCATAACCTACTGATTTCTTTCATAACTCTTCCAGTGGATGCTTCAGTTTGGCATATCAACAATGTTAGGAAAAGGATAGATTCCTACTCACAATAAAGATGATTCATTGAGTTGTAGAAACGCACATTGAAAAGACTGTTACACATTATAGCTTTTGGCCAAAGAATATATGGCATGTGGACATGACTGCTACCACCAGCAGCTCTGACCAGAGAGTGCTTGTGCTGTTTTGGGTTTGAATCCTGATTGATCACTGTATTTATCACAGAAGTTTTGAAACTGTCACACAGAAGAGAATCCATATGATAGTCTTTAGGGGTAGGTGTAGACCTGGAGGTATGGAGTACTTTCAATACTCTTGAAAACAAATGGTGACTTGTAAGTAGCCATAAAATAGTTCAGTTCTGACCCTGTTAAAAATCAGTATAATGCTGACTTTTAAATTATTTTCACCTGATAACACTATATTCCTTCCTTTTCCTGAGAGATATCGGGAGAGAGGGGGGGGAGGGCAGTGGAGACAGGGAGGGGGCACCCCTAATCTTGACAATGGGCACCCTTGGTCATAATCCCTCTCCGTATGTTATACAAGAGATTTGAAATCTCCATTTGCATTTTTGCATTTCATGGGGTACAAAATCTGAGGGTTCCATCAAGAAAAGAATATAAAAACCTTTCCTAGTATTAGCAGTTTATTAGAATTTTTACACTGCAATAAAAATGAAATATATACATTAATAAGGAACACAACTGGTCATTGAAGTATTCTGGTGCTACAAGTCAACTGAAATATTTGCTTTCACTTCTCTTGATTTCATCTCCTGCATGCTCTCACAAAAGTACTCAAAGGACTAATGATGCATATTTTACACAAACAGTATTTTCAAATCCCAGAATGAAATTTTCACCCTGCAGTGAAGTGAGATACTGGGGGAAGTAAAGCTGTGAGGGTGGGTCATAAGTCATGTTTGGTTAGCTCTGTCTGTAGAGCAGTTGCCCATGAAAGACAATGTCCTGACTTTGAGTCTCGGTCTGGCACACAGTTTTAATCTGCCAGGAAGTTTCATTTCCAAATTCAATTGCATGTGCTATTAGTTTATTACATCAAAATGTGATTTGTATTGTGTCACAGATACTATACAACAAACAAATTATTTTAAGAACTGATCTTACATCAGTTTGTAGCAGTAATGGTCCAAATAATGATGATAACTTATCCGTGTGTGTGTTGTGAACAAAGGTGTGAAGAGAAAGTAGCTCTAGAAGTACCTGAAACACTCAGGAGATGGAAGCAGATCTCAGAGGCATTGGTAGCTTCATGTAGAATCTACATCTATTTCCACTGGCACTCAGAGACAATTAACCTTCCATTTATTAGCATCACTTGATGTGATGAAAAATTTGTTGTCTTCAGCATTAAGTGGTTAATCTCAAATTTGGATCTTCATTTTTTCCCTTATCATGTTTCTGCATTTATGACTAAAAAGATTTTTAACTGTCAGTTCCTGTGCATAACACAACCTCATCTGACACCCATTTAACTGATGAGCATTATCATTTTTTTTCCTACTGACATTTTGAAAAACACATAATCTATAGTGTTATCTTTACCTTTCATGCATCTAATTTTTAAGCCAAGCTGTTTTAAAATCAATACCCATCTGGCCAACCTAGGATACTTAAATCTTCACTGCTGAAGAAAACTCAAAGCTTCATCATCTGTGTAAACTACTGTCTACTGGTCTAATAGATACCCCTCAAATTTCTGAAATCCAAAATCTCTTGCTAAAGTCTCCATTTATGAAATGTAATAATTTTTTCATGAGCATGTAAAGCCCTTCTTACAAAAACAACTGTTCTATGTTCAACTTAAGTATTTGTTTGTACTAAATGAAAAATTTTGAACCCAAAAACACAAAAACTTGAGTCAGTACTCATACAAACAGGTATAGAAAGTCTGTATCATATGACAAATTACTGTCTATTAAATTTTTCTTTTAATTGTGAAAAGCTTCTTCACATTCAGATTATCAATTCCACATAACAATTTTCTTTAGTAAACTAGTTAAACAAAAATATTTAAATGATTTGTCAACATTGAATTTTTGATATTAACCTAATAATTTTTTTAGGCAGTGGAAAATCTGCAACAGCTTTTAGCAGGCAGACTGCCTTTTCATTAATTGAATGGTCCAATAATAAAATTTCTTTCTTAACATATTCAGACTTACTTGATTTCAGCTTCAGATCTCTTCGTAAATAGCTTTAAGTTCCTCATACAAAACTGTACAATGTTCAAAACATTCAGAAAAGGCATTCAAGATGTCACCCACATAAACAATCACTTTACTAAGGCGTTCAGCACCCAAGGTTTTATCATAACTCTAATGAATACATGAATACATAAATTTAGATCAAAGGGTATGGCACAATACCAACAATGTTTGCCTTTGTGTAAAAAGGCTGTACAAGGCACCAAGTCTTTAGCCAAGCTAATATTCCAGTAACAGTAAGTTACATCAAAAGAAGGAAGAAATTTGGATCCATGGATCCATCACATTCCTTCAACACTATTTTATTTAATTTTCTACCATCCACAACAATTCCAAGAAATCCATTCTTTATTCTAACTACTTTCTGTTCTCTCAATAACTCCTTAAGTCAGGACTTTCTGTGTTTCCTTTCTCACAGCTTCCTTTTTTACAGTGGGGTACTGTAAGGCTTCCTGAAAAGGGTTTATGTTCTTTAAATTTTAACTTGCACTCAAAATCCTCCACTAATCTGGATTTATCAGAAAACACTTTATCATTTTGTACTAACAGTTTCTCCAAATTATTAATTTCACTAGCTGTTACACCATCAATGTTCTCAATCCTTTGTTTTATTTTTAACAACAACAAGGTCCACACAGTAATATCAACAGTATTATGAAAAGGATAGATTGCTACTCCGCAGTCCGGAACCGCGCGACTGCTACGGTCGCAGGTTCGAATCCTGCCTCGGGCATGGATGTGTGTGATGTCCTTAGGTTAGTTAGGTTTAAGTAGTTCTAAGTTCTAGGGGACTGATGACCACAGTAGTTAAGTCCCATAGTGCTCAGAGCCATTTGAACCATTTGAACCATTGCTACTCACCTTGAAAGTAACACAATGAGTTGCAAACATGCTCAATGAAAAATCTGTTACCCACTAAGGATGGAAAACTCTCTCTCTCTCTCTCTCTCTCACACACACACACACACACACACAGAGACACACACACAGATACATTCACACAGCAGGCACACACTTTCAGCAGGCACTTCTCACATACACATTAGTTCTACCTCTGGCTGCTCTGACTAGACTGCAACTGTCACAGTGAATGAAAGTAGAAATTCGTAATTGAGGGGGGGGGGGGGGGGAGGAAGTGGGAGGGGTAGCAAGAGTACAGGTGGGGGGAGAGAGAAGAACGCTGTCTGACAGAGCTGGTAGAGACCGAAGGTGGGAGGGCAAGGCTGCCAGGTGTAGCATTAGGCGACTGTGGGGAAGGGAGGGGGGGAGGGGGGATGTGGAGCAGGAAAGGAGAGGAGCAGAAAATGAGAAAGACTGATGATGGGTGCTCTGGCACAGAACAGCACAAAATGAGGCTGAGGGGATGTGAGTTGGGAGGATGTGATAGGACAGAGGGAGCAGAAGCTGTTGAGTGGTGGTGAGGGGGGGGGGGGGGGGGAGGAGGGGGGGAAGTAGGATATTGTAGGTTGAGGCTGGGATAATTTTGGGAGTGGGGAATATGTGGCAGTGATAACTCCCTTCAGCACAGTTCAGAAAAGCTGATGGTGGCAGGAAGGTTCCACAGGGCCTGATTGTGAAGCAGCCACTGAAATCAAGCATGTTATGTTCAGCTGCATGTCATGGCAAAGGCTGGTTCTCTTTGCCCTTGGCCATAGTTTGGCAGTGACCATTCTGTATTTCAGCTTGTTGGTAGTCATAACAACATAGAAAGTGGTACAGTGACTGGAACAGCACTGGCATATGGCATGGCTACTTTCACAGAGGGCCTAGCCTTTGATGGGATAGTAAAAGCCTGTGACAGGACTGGAGTAGGAAGCGCTGGGTGAATGGACTGAGCAGGTCTTGTACCTGGGTCTTCCACAGAGATATGATCCCAATTATAATCCCTTGCCACTGGAATCTCACTCTATGCATCTGGTCATCACTCCACGATTGTTTCCTAGCCTCAAAATTCCTCAGAATAGCTTCTACCACATGTTTGACTCTTTCTGCTTTTCCAACACGCTTCAGAAAATCACTAGTATTATTCCTGAGAGCAAGCAAAAGCAAGTCCCTAACTCAAGGTGGAAGTTGGTTTTCCAACCCCATGATACTGGTTCACTGCCTGGCTCCTTGTCCAAGTACTTAAGTTTGTTAACCAATACTGACAAAAAGCCTTAATATTGCCCCTTCTTGAATCATATCTGTCATCACCCTTAAAGTCACTCGAAATCCTTTGCTGCATCTTTTTGACCAATACTCATAAAAAAATAATTTTCTTAAAATTTCCTCCATGAATCACATGATTCTGCAACTTCAGCTATCCAACACAAATAATATCTTTTCAAGAAGAAAGACAAATTGTCGTTATCACTGTAATTTTCAGGCAGATCATTAAATTCTCTGATAAAATCAAGAGGATGTACATTAGTACATAGTTCACAATTCTGTTAGATATAGTATAAACACTATGTTTGACTCTTTGAGCTTTACTGATTTTCTTTGCAATTTCAACAAACTTAGATTCTACATTTACATTAACCTGTCCTGTTTTCTTTTCAATAATAGCCAGACATTGATTTCCCATTTCCTTTTCTGCTGTCTCCATGTTATTATTTTCATCTACGTAGGCTTGCTCAGTTTGAGTTTCCATGTCATCCTTATTTTCAGACCAAAATTTGTTTCCTCATACATGAATTTTCTGAGAGGGCTTAAAAAGTTTCCATGTCATCCTTATTTTCAGATCAAAATTTGTTTCCTCATACATGAATTTTCTGAGAGAACTTAAAAAGTTTTCACCCACTTTTCACTGTATTGTGCAGTTTTGTCTTTTTTAACTTCAAATTTTTTTGCCAATAGTTTTCGATATCACTACTGTTTTCATCTATCTTTAAATTTTTTTGAGTTACCAATTCCAATAACTGTATAATGTTCTCAGCCACAGATTGTTCCTGTACCTGTTTGTTATAGTCACAAGGATCCAGTTTAACATTACCATAACTGATTTCATAAATTCAAAATGTCCTCTTCCTACTTCATATTACACTATTCAGCAAGTGAAGTCTTTGACATTTCATCCATAACTTGACTGTCATTTACTCTATCATGCAAAGTTTTATCCATCTCTGATGTAAATGCACTGTCACTGAAAAGTCCACTTTGAATTACGACATATTTTCGGCTACTAATTGTAGCACTTCTTCCCTACTTCCAACATACTGACATCATTAAGTTCACTCTCAATTTTTATCATCTGTCCCTCATCATAAAACACAGTGTGTTTTTGTTCTTTGTCACTTATCTTCATAGGCAGTTAATTACATTCAGTAACAAGAACACTTTACATTTAAGTTTTCTCATCACCAGAAAAATTAAGGATAGGTTGTGTGTCAACAGCCTGGTGTCGGTCGCATACTGCGTATCATTTTCCTTGTAGAGAAAAATTCTGTGATCAACTTTTCTGCAGGAACATATGTTTTATGACTAGGAGGTCATACTGTTCAGATAAATTTATTTGCTTCAGCAGAAGAACTCATCCTGTTCAGTATGCACATACGAGTGCTGATGGTATGGACAAAACACAGACCTTCACATCGTGGGTCCTTAGGTACTTGTGGTGTCAGTGATTCATTAACAGTCATTGAAGATAAAGCATCTAGTAGGTTACAGTATGCTTGTTCACCCGCTGCTTGAATACTGCTCAGCAGTGTGGGATCCGTACCAGATAGGGTTGATAGAAGAGATAGAGAAGATCCAACGGAGAGCACTGCGCTTCATTACAGGATCATTTAGTAATTGCGAAAGTGTTACGGAGATGATAGATAAACTCCAGTGGAAGACTCTGCAGAAGAGACACTCAGTAGCTCGGTATGGGCTTTTGTTGAAGTTTCGAGAACATACCTTCACCGAAGAGTCAAGCAGTATATTGCTCCCTCCTACGTATATCTCGCGAAGAGACCATGAGGATAAAATCAGAGATATTAGAGCCCACACAGAGGCATACCAGCAATCCTTCTTTCCATGAACAATACGAGACTGGAATTGAAGGGAGAACCGATAGAGGTACTCAAGGTACCCTCCGCCACACACCGTCAGGTGGCTTGCAGAGTATGGATGTAGATGTAGATCTATAACAAGTCAAATTAATGATTCTGATGGAGCTGATCTCCAGAGTGTTCTAACCAATTATAGATGTATTTTAAGGATAGGCCTAGTAATTAATTGTTATGAGTGAAAACTAGAAGTTGTACCTCACCAACAATTCAGTCTGGCATCATACTGTAGCCTATGGGCAAAGAGCCCCACCATTACATAAAAGATGTCAGATGATATATTGGGGATTACTGAACCATCTAAAAGCTTCATTGTTTGGTTGAAACCACTACAGTTTGTTGCCATAGGTGTTTATGGACCTGTCTCATAAGTGAATTCCACTATGTGGTAGCATTAAGGACATATTTATTAAATATTTCTGGCTATATGCAGCAATGAAGGCAATGAGTACATTCTGATTATACGCAACAGTATTTTTTAAGAGCTGATAAGCCTGAAGTACAGCTCTCAGACACTGATACACAACTCACGAGCAACAAATGAAAAACTTTTCTAAGGAACCATATATAAAACATGTTTTAATATCAAGTTATCATCTAGAACGGAATCCAGTTGAGTAATGTTTCCAAGAATTGTCTTCTCTTATTCAAATCTACGCATTACAAGACCATACACAAACTGAGCAGATATAATATTTTGCTCTTCATACATCCATAGTTGAAATGGAGGACAGTGGGAAGTCAGCTGGTATAAATTTATATTAAACATGAAGAAATTCCTCCAGCTGTATTTAAGGTGTCATTTTTATTTTGGCAACTAGTTTCAATGTTATAACAACGTCATCTTCAGGCCCACACACTTGTTGACGTCAACTGCGTGCGGCTGATACTAGAAGTCAGTGGTGAGATATGGACATGCTCCATGTGGAAGGTGGTTAGCAACTCGAATTACTGACCACCTTCCACATAGAGCACGTCCGTATCTCACCTCTGACTTCTAGTATCAAGAGGATATTGCGATTTACACAGTCAAATGCCTTTGACAGATCGCAAAATAAACCAGTTGTCTGGAATTTTTTGTCTAATGAATTAAGTACATTTTCACTGTAAGTGTAGATAGCCTTCTCAGTATCAGAATCCCTTAGAAATCCAAACTCCAACTTTGACAGTATGTTATTTGTAATAAGACAGTTACCTTTTCTAAAATTTTTGAGAATGCTGGCAGAAGTGAAATTGGACAGCAATTTGATGCTATTTCTTTATCTCCCTTCTTAAACCGTGGCTTAACTTCAGCATATTTCAACCACTCAGGAAATATTTGACTGATAAACGACTGGTTATACAGATAGCTTAATATGCTACTTAGCTCAGAATCACATTCTTTAATTGGCTTTGTTGATATTTCATCGTACCCATTAGATGTTTTAGATTTAAAGACTTTATGATGGACTTTACTTCTGCTGGGGTAGTGAGCATCAAATGCATAGTGTGAAAGTTACTTGACATGTCTGGTCTGCAGTATCCCATGGCAGCATCTTCTGAACCTGACAATCCCATCTTTACACTAACAGTTATAAAATGTTCGTTAAAAAGATCTGCAACACAAATACACATCTCTCACCAATGTGTCATTTACTCTTAATGTTATTTGGCCCTCTTCATGTCTGGTTCTATCAGTCTCCTCCTTCACTATATCCCATGTTGTCATTATTTTGTCATCTGAGATGACTATCTTGTCATTGTAATATATTTTCTTTGATGTCCATATTACAGTCTTTAATGTTTTGCAGTATTTCTTGTAATGTGCTATAGCATCATCATCAGAACTGTTTGGATTGACAGATATAGTTTTCTTTTTGTTTTACAAGATACCTCTATTCCTTGAGTAATCCATGGCTTCTTTGTAGACTTTGCTATAACCTTCGTTAGTTTTGGGGGGAAACAGTGTTCAAATAAGGTAAGCACTTTACTAGCAAAAGTGTTATATTTTTCATTCATGCCATGAGCACTGTAAACATCACCCCAGTGAATATCTCTGAGGAATGCCTAAAATAATTAATTTTTGTCTTATTGATTACCCTCTTGAGTTCAGATTTAGCAGATTTTATATCCTCCTCAGTATTAACATTTAAATAGAAGGAACTGCATGTCATGGTCTGAGAGGCCATTGACTATTGGTTTTGTAATATAATTTTGTTCATTGATTAATGGAAAATCTCATATAAAGATGTGAAACAAATACTAACAAAGTGATAGAGGGGCGGGGCAGTACTACCTCAGCTCAGTACAGCCGATAGATACACAAAACAGAACAGAAAATTTACATTCCTAGCTTTCAGAACTTCGTTCCTTCATCAGGGAGGAGAGAGGGGAAAAAAGGTAAGAAGGGAAAGTGGATTCAGTTACTCACAACCCAGGTTATGAAGCAACAGGAAAAGTTAAACAGGGAGGGAAGTAAGGATGGAGGCATGGTTGTCAGAGGGAAGCCAAAGATATTCTACTGTAAGTACTGTGCCAGCTTCAAACCAAAGAGGATGCATACAGAAGTAAAGAGGTATATAGTAAAAAGATAAACACAACCATGTAGGATGGAAAGATGCATGAATGGCTAAAGAGGAGAGGGAAAAAGGAGAAGACTGAAGAGTAAATAGGAGTGAGGTTGGTTAAGGTAGGTTCAGTCCTGGGGGATGGCAGGATGAAAGGATGTGTTGGAGTGCAAGTTCCCATCTCCGCAGTTCCAAGGGACTGGTGTTGGGTGGGAAAAGCCAGATGGCACGTACGTTGTAGCAGGTTCCTAGGTCCCTAGAATTATGCTGGATGGCATGTTCTGCTACCGGGTATTGGACATCTCCTAAGGGGACAGTTCGTTTGTGCCCGTTCATGCACTCAGCCAGTTTAGTTGTCGTCATACTGATGTAAAAGGCTGTGCAGTGCAGGCATGTCAGCTGATAAATGACATGTGTTGTTTCACATGTGGCCCTGCCTTGTACTGTGTGAAAAATAATACTCTTTTGGCAGTGGTGTGGCCTGAGGATGGTGGTAATGTGTCACTGAAACATTTTAATAATTAGTGTACCACAAAAACTGTTTTGAGATGCTGATTGAATTACCAGGCATGCATCAGAATGGATGGGTTACTTGTTTATTCCACAGCTACATCATCCTTTCAGCAGGGAACTTCTAAGAAAGTTAAATATCCAGGTAGTCAAGAACAACAAAGACATTCTCAAGATACAGCTGTGGTGGTACTTTCTCTCATATAATTTTAAAATATTCAGTGTTGTAATGAGTAAACTGATCATTCAGTAATTACAATGTGAAATAACAGTAATAATATTCATTTTTACTGTTGAATATAACTAATGAGCTCCTTCTTTGTATCCTGTCATTCGCAAGCTGCTACACCCTGCTACACTGACTTGTTGATATTTTTGTAGTGAAGCCCAGCAGTTGGCAGCACTTGTATATGATAAAAAGTTTGAACAATCTCAAATATGTATATAAGATTTCCACTATGGAAAAATATTTCTGTTGCAACTAAGAGACAGTAAAATTTAATGTACACACTTTAACCAATGGGTCTGAAAGGAATATGAAATTCCTATAAAAAATTAGCTATTTTGAAGCATTGCCAGGCTCGCTAATTAAATACAAAATAAAGTGACTTTGAAATACATTGATCTGTCTGCAATTTGGGTAGCAGTTAGTGTATTATGTAACATTAATGACCCAAAAGTAGTATGAAAACTATTCTTTTAAATAAAACAATACAATAACTTCTTGGAATTTTTCCATCTTTTTTATGTTTAGCAGTATAATTGACACCATTTGGTTAACTATTTTGAACGAAATTGTTTAATTTTTCTTGCTATCTCTTTCATGATGGGTTTATTTCTATACAAATTACTGTGGACTACATAAACATGTGTTCCTGCAGGTTCTTTGGCACCATTATATGCGTTGTAATGAATTAAATTAAATTTATCACACAATTTGTTATATGTACCATACCATGATGAGCAGACCCACATGCCTGCTTACAAAGCATTCTGTCATCCTACATTGCTGTTGTCAAGACACTGTAGCTACCTCATATCAAAGCTGTACCACAAACAATGTACCAAGCTGCAAGGATGCCAGATGCTTTACCTCTGTTGATTTTACAGACAGTTTTTCAACAGCTACTGTGTGAATACCAGTGTGAAGATTAAGGGATCCAATCTCATGCAATTCAACTTAATTTCTGGCACTGCAAAAAAATTGTTTACTGTTAAGATATCTGTAAAAAAGCCTGAAACAATGATAAGCACATATTGATGAATGTGTTTAACCAAAATTATTGTAAAAGTTTACAGCCATTGCTCTTGAAAGAAATATATATAAATGTAACCAAGTATGCACTTCAAGATACAATTCATTAGTTGTACATTTTGATGTATCTGTATACTATTTTCATTGTAAAATAAAGTACCTGTGAGAAAAACCTGTTTTAAACAATGTGGTGTGTCAATAAGAGATATTTTTCTAACAGTGTGTATGGTGACATGTAGAGAGAAGCATTTTTTTTAAAATTTACATCTGCTGAACTTTACACCAGAACTGTTTGATAAGGATGAAAAACTGAAACTATGAGGTACTGTAAATAATGATGCAGTGACAGACGTCTGGCACTTCTTGTAGGAATTAATGTGTCTAAGTTTGAACTTTCTCCAAGAATGTATTACAATTTTATGAATATTATTTAAGAGACTGAATAGTAACAGTAACAGTCAACAACTAAGAAATTGACACAGCACACTTTTTAAGTGCAGAGCCATATCTATAGTCATTTTAGTGTAATGAGTTTAAAGAATTTAGCTTTCTATGCTTACAAGTTTAATATATAGTCCATCCTTGCATTCCATTCTGTGAATCCATGCTTTCCTGCTATTTTCCTCTCTCTCTTGTTTCCCATTATTGAATTGCAGCTCCACATCACAATTTAAGTTTAATCTCTTTTAATGATCTGAATAATTTCTTGAGTCTGATCACACAGTTTTCAATCTCTTCATCATCTGCAGAGGAGGCAGTTGCATAAACTTATACCACTGGGATGGGTGCTAGATTTGTGTCTCATATAGCTACAAATAATATTGTCACTATGCTGTTCATAATAGTTCCTCCACATTCTTATTTTCTTATTCATTATTAGACTGACCCAAAACATCATCCCTATTTGATTTCTTTGTTTTTAATTTTGAGCTCAGCTGACCATAAATTCTGTTCTTATAGTTACTGTGCTTCAGTAATTTCCACTATCTCTAACTCTGGTTTCTATTTTATTCATCTACATCTACATGCTGCAAATCACTATAAAGTGCATCACAGAGGGTACTTTTCTTCTGTGAGTTACTAGGGCTTGTTCCTGTGCCATTCACATATGGCACGCAGGAATAACAATTCCTTAAATGCTGCTGAGCATGTCGTAATTAGTGTAAGATTGTCTACACAGTTGCTAAGGGAAAGACATATATGGGATTGTGGAATATGACTAGATAATCACTTAATATTTCAAATAGGTTTTCACAGCACGGTTGGTATCTATCTTCAAGTGGTTACAATTTCAGTTTCTGCCCCATCTTTGTGAGACTTCCCATATGTCAAGCAAACTTGACCATTGATGCTCCCATTTTTTGTATACATTCAGTATTCCCAATTAGTCCCATTTGGTATGAATCTACAATTTTCCGATGCTTCTTGACTACCTGGATATTTAAATTTTGTAGAATTCCCTGCTGAATGGATGATGTAGCTGTGGAATAAACAAGTAACCCATCCATTCTGATGCATGCCTGGTAATTCAATCAGAATCTCAAAACAGTTTTTGTGGTACACTAATTATTAAAATCATACAGTCAGCATGTTGGAATTACGCATCCATTAATTTATTTCTTCAAAGGTAAATACTAAAATTTCATCCAGGTCTAACACAAAACTGCCCTAAAACTGATCTAATACCATCACATAACTAACTGATGCAATACTGAGGTGCTACGACTACCACTGTTGGTTCACATAAAAGTCAATAATTACTAGAACACTTCATTTATATTTAAATTGAGCATAATAAAACTGACAGTTGAAATGTATATGATTTCATAGTACTGCTTACAAATTTTAGCTTAGCAAATCATGACAACATCTCCGATATAATTATTAATTCAAAATACCTTCATTATCATACTGAAATTTCATGAAATATATATATTAATAACAATACTTTTGAATATTATAGTTTATTATTTCACCATGATTTTTTGTCCCAACATGACTTTGGTGCCTTTACATTAAATTCTAGCATTATTACTACTGCTCTTCTTTATGTTATTCCTACAAAAAAATCTTCTTAATGTGTGTTTACATTTGGTTTAAAATATTTTGAGTTTGTAGTAGAATCCTTCTATAAACTGGCCAGAAATGAATATTACTGGCTTAATTTAATCATAAGACAATTAATTTTTGTAGCTAAAGTAAGGAAGCACTCATACAATTGAAACGTCTGCATGTATATAACTTCATGTAAAGATTGCATGACAGTATCACAATCTCTGAAATGTGCGATATCATTTGCTGCATTTTATACTGTTCTATTATGCTCCCTCTTCCCCACCCACCACAGGTGACAAACGTGAATTATAGTTGAGGCTTTGTCATGGCATGCACTCACTAGAAGAGGAAGATTGTTATGCAAAGTAATTGTAATTTCTGCACGTGTCTATGAAATAAAGTAGTGATAAATTCTAATCTATTGCTTGCATTACACAGACTTTTGTACAAAATACTGTTTTACATACCTTATTAACATATGTTTTTCTTTTATAAGTGGCTTATGAATGTCATTTTGCATCTCTATGAACTTTTGTGTGAATTGTTACCATTCAGTGTCCAGCTCCCACTCAGTTTTAGTTATCTGTTTTATTTTCTCTGAAATATTTAATGCTCTTTATTACCAACAGTCCAGTCAGAGGCTAGCTACAGAGGAGCATGATCAAAATGAATGGTTAGATTTTACAGGTTCAAATATTAAACTATGAAAAGGAGTCAATGAAAAATTAATTAAATACTGGAAGTGTTACTAAATAGTTCAAGTACATAATTAAATCCATATGTTTCATACAGTCTAACTTATTCAAATAAACAGCTTTTTAGTAACTAGTATGGCTTGTTATAGCACTGGGAATGCATTGCATGTAGTGCATGTGAAGCCCATGTTTATAAGATAAAGAAATAATTTAAATGTATTATTGAATAGAATGCATTTCATTGATTTGTTGATGCATTCAGTTGTGTTCATGATATGACAATATAGGTGAAACAAGAAGTGCAAACTTATAGACTGTTTTATTATCCTTCTCCCAACTTTCCTGTGGTTATTCAGTAACATTGGCTACGTGACTGACAGGTAGTAACTACATGTAGGCAATCTAGATCTTCACCATCTTCAATGTTCTTTATACAATGACAATTTGTTTGTGCAGTGATAAGTGTTTTCTTGCATGAGCATATTTTAATGGTAAATTAGTCTCAGCCTAGAATATTCCTTCCAAGTACAATCATCTTTTCTGTCAACATAGAGTACAGAAATATTCTGGCATAATATTTGTATGGGAAATGGCAGTCTTCTGCTTATAATGGCAATAATTAGATAATCGTGTACCTGAAATAATAACAACATCTAAATGTTGTAAAGAATCTCCACCATATTATAATGCTTTTTTGCACTGAAGTGAAGTGACACATATATTAGTCATCTGAGCATGTTACTTCAAATATGTAACTAGAATTTGCATATGGCATTAGACAGTTTTCCCAACATGGAAATAAAATGAAATTTTCTTAAGGGTGGAAACCAAAATGGTTTTGTGGGATTTCTGTCGGGTTGTAACCCAAGGAAAGACACACATTTCTGTAGGACTCAGTATATTTCATACAGACATCTGCATTACAACAAATCATACAGCAAACTGAACAAGCAAGATGGTGTGGGCCATTAGGTTAACAGAGGCAAAGAACTTGTGATGCCAGATGATGTATGTCATTCGTAATTGTCGATGCCCCCCCACACACACACACATTGGTGTGTGGAGTATGGTTTGAGCGCAGTCGAAAGAGGGCATGTCCAGGGGTTAGGGAGATGGCAATGATGTGATGGGGATTTCCATCTCTGGAGTTTGTTGCAGAGAAACCACACTGGGAGGTCGACATGGAACTCCTGCAGGTGGTGTGGGCAGATGAGGCGTCAGCCTGCACGTGAGCATGGAGTGGTGTGGGGAGGGACTGTGGTCTCCACATGGTTGGCTGGCAGCATTCGAAATTTAACCCTCCCTAGGGGGACTACTGTAGATGGGAAGAGCGCATGGTTAACCCCGCTCGGGAGCAGGCGATTGACTGATGAACTGAGTCCCAGGTCATGTGGGGCAAGTTGTCTTGCAGCAGGATGAAGATGTGGTTGTTGTCAATGAGGATGGTGATGTCCTCCACATGATTGGGCGAGATGTCAGTTTGCAGAACCAGTAGAGGGGGTAGGGGGCAGGTGTAACACTGTGTGGTTGAGACTGGAGTCACACGAGATAGGTGTGGTGTTGCTAACCTGTGTGCTGTGGTCTGTGGAGCTATCAGGTGTGACAGATGAAGGCCCAGAAGTGTGTGTGAACTGATGTGATTACTGATTGCAGCATGTTTGTCCTTGGCACGTGCAATGTGATATTTCATAAAGGCATTCTCACAGCAGAAGGCACATGTCTTGGCACTTTCCTCCAGGATGCGAGTCATGGTTGCACAAATTCTGTTCATGAGAGCCACACACTGATGCACTGAACAGTTAACAGCATTTACACTTGGAGCAGGTGGTGAGTACTGTCACATGGGATGGTGTGGTGAAACAGAGAACCTCAGACAATGTTGGGAGACAGGTGGTGGTGTGATAAGAAGTCAATTCCCTGGATTGGTTCTGCGATGTCTGCCATGTGGAAGATTCAAGGGATGGGAGAGGCCATTAGAGAGGTGTAGTTGAAGCTCAATGGAGCCACAGGTCTGGAGTGTAGATGAGTTCACGGCCCACACGAGAAATCATGTGCATGTGAGGGAGCATGTGACCATCGATTTAGGTGTGATTGAGACATCAGTGCTGGTGTCCATGAGGAAGTTGCCACTCAAAGACTTATAGGCAGCAGTTTGATGGGATGGAGGCATGGGCAGAATGTAGTGTGAGTTGGCACTTATCAGATGGTTGTACAGGAGGTGGCACTTTCTTGCATCATCGTTGAATATGATGTGGTATGAATAGTGAGGGTATGTTGGGAGGGGAGGTGGCTGATCATCCTCTATGTGTTCGGGTTCATACACTGGTGTGGTCGGTACAGGCACGATATGCAGCAGCACAGTGGGCAGAGAGGGTGCATGCTGGGTGCCAGGTGGCGCAGATGTCTGCGGGGCAGAGCGCAGCCTGTCCCCGCCTGCAGCCAGGTTAGCTATCAATGCAGGAGTACCAACCTGTTGTGTGAGCACCTGCTGGTTTGTGAGTGAATAGACCTGGTCAGCCATCTGCAGTTGCAAACCGGTGGAGTCCAGAGTGTAGGGGAGGAGATGGTCCTGGAGACCTGTAGGCAGTTTTGATAACCACACTTACCACAGGTCGGCATCACATGCTCGCTGACCAGAAGGTGTAGCCAGTGCCATAGCTGGGACAGGGTGTGGTTGCCGAGATGTTCCTCATACAGTATTCACAGAATAACCTCATGTGGGGAACAAGAGAGGTGCTTGATGATAGTCTGTCTTTCAAAATCGTACTTCAAAGTTAGTGGCAGCATCAAAAGTATGTCACAGATCTGGTCTGTGTACCTTTGTAGTTGAGTCATGAGGCACAGGAATTTTGAACTGTCATTGATGACGTGGTACAGTTCGAACAAGTTCTCCACCAGTGCAAACTGCATTGCTTGGTTGTCCTCGATAGCGGGGGCGTGGTCGGTAAGTGACCTGGTGGTGGCGATGGCACTGTGTAGTCTGTGAGTGAGTAATCTGGAGTGGACGATCTCTTTACTTCCTCTCTTGTTTTGCAATCTGCCTCCTTAAATTCATTTTGTGTTTACTTTTACGTAATTAGCATTAACATGCATGAGTATAATTTGTATTTCCATAAAAGCACTAGGAAATCATACTGTAGAACTGTTCAATGCAACATTCGTGGTACAGAAGTCCGACGCAGAAGGCAAGTCTGTGCGCCATGTGAAAATCTAGTGGGTGAATGGCTGCAGCCAAAACCTTCTGCAAGTTTACTTGTGGTGCTGAGGTGGGGAGTCATTGGGGGTGGGGGGTGGGGTTGAAAAGCAAACATGCATGGAGCAGCACAGTAAAATGTTCCCACTGGCTACCAGGCTGTTGACATGATGAGCCGCGGCATGTTTGGAAGAGCAGAAACTAGAGTTAGTATCAGTATGTGGCACATTGTTCACATCAGGTGGGGGTCCGTAATGTGCACTGAGGGGCCGAACGGTCACTGGGGGCAGAAACTGGCCTGGAAATGTTCATGATATAACTGGACATTGTCAACTTTGTGAACCAATGAAGCAGTAAAGCACTTAGGCATTATGGGAGCATGATCGGTACATGTGGTCTGTCCTAACAAAGGAGAGGTTGCACACGGCACTATTGTAATCTTGTAATGGGCACCTGGGTGGCCGGTGTCTGACGCACAGTTTGTGCACAAAATACAGAGTCTGCATCAGCATGATGAAATGCAGGAACTTTGCCATCCACCTTATCGTGGACGTGTTGAACACTTGCTGGAGTGGCAAAGCCTGAGTCTGCAGTCACGTGTTGACTGTCGAGATGGTGAAGTGTTGAAGTGACAAAACTGCAGGAAATGTGTTGTAGAATCCAGGTGGTGATGCAGCAACGAAATGTCCCATTGTAGGTACAGGAACTTCAATATCCATGTGCTGTGCAGCAGGATACATGGCCAAGTGAAACAAACAAAGGCATAAACAAAGCTGGCATGGAAGATGCAAAAATACTTGCACTACGAGGAAATGGAGTGTGAATTCTTACTCGGGGTCACCACTGTGGAATATCTGTTGGGTTGTAACCCTAGGAAACAAGCACATTTCTGTAGGAGTTGGTATATTTCATACAGACATCGATATTACAACAAATCAAACAGCAAACTGAACAAGCAAGATGGTGTGGGCCGTTAGGTTAGTCAACAAACTTGCAATGGCAGAGATATGACCTTCGGAGTTGTCGACGCCACCGTTTCATTGTATTACAATCATGAACTAAATTATTTTTAACATATTGTTATTTTTGTAAGACTCTAATGTTATTTATATAAGTTACTAGCATTTTCTTAGCTACTAGCATTGATGTGTGACAGTATGCTGTGGAGGGTAGAGATTCCTCATATAGTCCACCCAGTACTCATATGCTTTGTGCTTTGCACCATACATTGGTGACAGTAAAAGTTTTGATGAAGCAAGCTGGGATCTCTTTACTTCCTCTCTTGTTTTGCAATCTGTCTCCTTAAATTCATTTTATGTTTACTTTTACCTAATTAGCATTAACATGCATGAGTATAATTTGTATTTCCATAAAAGAGAAAGGTTGGCCCTCAGTCTTAAGGAATACAGGACCAGGTCTGTAACTTAAACATCGAACAATGTATAATTTCAATGCCTATTATTGTGAGGATATATAAAGGACCAATTTTTGGTCCCAAGACAATCCACAGATGAATTTTCAGATGTGAAACATGTATTGGTTAGAATAACAAGAATGCATCAACTTAAACAGTGGAATAAGTGTAACTCAAGACCACGTGTTAGAACAATTAATGACAGTGTCTGCTTAATTTATTTGAAAAATAGTGTCACATGTGCCGTATTATTCTGTAAGAAATGTGAACTGTGGGGTTAGGTTTTTACTGCTCATAGATGTTCAACAGCAAACTATTGTAGTGGTGTGCTGATGTTGCCTGCAACCCAACCTATTAATGAGACTTATCAACATTTATCAATAGTGAACTGGCCATATAATTGTGCAGTATTTGGGTTTTTGTAATAGTGAGAGTAAAGAACTGGGAAATACAATTGTGTAACTGTCAACTACATCATTTACAGTAGTCAGTATTGAACTTCCACCCCCATTTTTCTTCCAGTATAACAATGCAGTATGTTGACACCAAGGACTATCAATGAAGAAAGAAAGCAGGCGAATGTCACAAAGTGTGTGACATATATGTAGCAAACATTAAATATCACATGAAAATACCTTCTCCAAGTTTTTGACAGTTTCTGCAATAGACCAGAAATTTCTTCATTATTCACTTTGAAACAATAAATGAATGAATTGATATAATGATGCAATAGTACCTACAACTAAGTTTTTGTAGTGCTGTATACGTTATTACCACAGTATAGTGAAAATAATAGATTGCTACTCACCATACAGAGGAGACAGCAATTTGCAGACAGGTGCAATAAAAAGACTGCCATACTTTTAAGCTTTTGGCCAGAAGGCCTTGACTGAAAGTAGAAAACACACCCCAGTTCATGCAAGAGCAACTCACACACACATGACCATTGTCTCTATATCCTTTATATACAGTATGGCTATAATAATAATAATAATAATAATAATAATAGACCGCCAAATAACCCACAAGTCGAAACAACAATAAAAACTATCAACACAGTCATACACAACAAAATAAATGAAAACACAACTATGGAAGAGTTACAACTACTGGTTTATATAGGAGCACTCACTACACTAAATATACACACTAGGCAGAGATCAGAACCAACCAACACACAGAAGAAACCCACAAAACCAGCATGGCAACACAGGCTACAGATCAGATTAGAAAAACTGAGAAAAGACATTGGAAAGCTAACCCAATTAATAGGAAATGAAATGTCAGAAAAAAAACGAAAAAGGTTAGGTAAAATCTCACAACAAGAAGCGATAGAGCAATTAGATGAAAAGAAGCAGAAATTACAAGCACTGGCCAAACGACTTAAGATACAAAAAAAGTGAAAGTAGAAGGAAACAAAACCAAACATTCAACGCAAACCAAAAGAAATTTTACCAGACAATAGATAACACACACATTAAAATAGACAATCCACCAAACATAAAACACATGGAACACTTCTGGAACAACATATGGTCGAACCCGGTACAACATAACAGGCATGCACAGTGGATACAAGCAGAAACAGATACATACAAGATGATACCACAAATGCCTGAAGTGATAATTTTGCAACATGAAGTCACCCAAGCAATTAATTCTACTCACAATTGGAAAGCCCCTGGAAAAGATAAAATAGCATATTTCTGGCTAAAGAAGTTCACCTCAACACATTCACATCAAACTAAATTATTTAACAGTTACATTGCAGACCCATACACATTCCCTGGTACACTTACACATGGAATAACTTATCTGAAACCTAAAGATCAAGCAGACACAGAAAACCCAGCTAAATATTGCCCCATAACCTGCCTACCAACAATATACAAAATATTAACTTCAGTCATTACAGAGAAATTAATGACACATACAACACAGAACAAAATTATAAATGAAGAACAAAAAGGCTGTTGCAAAGGAGCATGAGGATGTAAAGAGCAACTGATAATAGATGCAGAGGTGATATATCAAGCTAAAACTAAACAAAGGTCGCTACACTACGCATACATTGATTACCAAAAAGCTTTTGATAGTGTACCCCACTCACGGTTACTACAAATATTGGAAATATACAAAGTAGATCCTAAATTGATACAGTTCCTAAACATAGTAATGAAAAATTGGAAAACCACACTTAATATCCAAACAAATTCAAATACTATCACATCACAGCCAATACAGATTAAGCGTGGGATATACCAAGGAGACTCATTAAGTCCTTTCTGGTTCTGCCTTGCTCTGAACCCACTATCCAACATGCTAAATAATGCAAATTATGGATACAATATTACTGGAAGATGCCCACACAAAATCACACATTTGATATACATGGATGATCTAAAACTACTGGCAGCAACAAATCAACAACTCAACCAATTACTAAAGATAACAGAAGTATTCGGCAATGATATAAATATGGCTTTTGGAACAGACAAATGTAAGAAAAATAGCATAGTCAAGGGAAAACACACTAAACAGGAAGATTACATATTGGATAACCACAGCAACTGCATAGAAGCGATGGAAAAAACAGATGCCTATAAATATCTAGGATACAGACAAAAAATCTATCATCTAACACAGCCACACATAGATCAAGATGCATCCAACACATGGCTAAGAAAAGGCAATATATACAGTGAGACGGAAGGATTCATGATTGCAATACAGGCTCAAACAGTAAACACCAGATATTACAGTAAGCATATTATTAAAGATCCCAATACCACAACAGATAAATGCAGACTTTGCAAATAACAAATAGAAACAGTAGATCACATCACAAGTGGGTGTACAATACTAGCAAATACAGAATACCCCAGAAGACATGACAATGTAGCAAAAATAATACATCAACAGCTTGCCTTACAACATAAACATATAGAACAACACGTTCCCACATACAAGTATGCACCACAAAATGTACTGCAGAATGATGAATACAAATTATACTGGAACAGAACCATTACAACACCACAACACCACATAACAAACCTGACATCATACTCACCAATAAAAAGAAGGAATTAACACAACTAATCAAACTATCCATACCCAATACAACAAATATACAAAAGAGAACAGGAGAAAAAATTGAAAAATACATCCAACTGGCTGAGGAAGTCAAGGACATGTGGCATCAGGATAAAGTTGACATTATACCAATTATAATATCAACTACAGGAGTCATACCACACAATATCCACCAGTACATCAATGCAATACAGCTACATCCAAACTTATTTATACAACTACAGAAATTCATAATTATTGATACATGTTCAATTACCCGAAAGTTCCTAAATGCAATATAACATATACCGTGCAGATAAAAGGAAGTCACGCTTGATCAAGGTCTGCGTCACTTTCCATTTTTGACCAGACATAATGTCTGAGAAAAGAAAGAAATAATAATAATAATGATTATTATTATTATTACAGTGGTCAGACTCAAAGTGTTAACTAGACAATGATATGTGGATTCCTTACCTTCTGCAGTGGGTGCAGGTGCTGAAAGAGAACTCCAGCATGTCCAAGTTACTAAATGAGGTAAACAGCTTTGCAGTAATTCTTCTGTATTTTACACACAATTTTTTCATGTATATTGTATTGTATTGTATTGTATTTATTGGTCCAGTAAATCTTACATGTACAGTACAGCACATCAGATATTGGACAGGTCAAAGTATATCTTATAATTAAAACACTTTAGAAACTAGAAAATTATGTTCACAAAATTTTACAGCACTTCATATACTGGGCAAGTCAATGTGTAAGTTATAATTAAACCACATTAGAAACTTGAAGTTTACAACTGAATACATGTATAAGCCAATATTAACGATTAAAGTATTTGCATGATCCTCACTTAAGCTCTAAGGATTTTTGAGGAACTCTTCTACACTATGAACTGACATGTACACTAGAGAATTACATTCACAGAATTTTACTTCATATACTGGGCAAGTCGCTATACAACTTATACTTGAACCCCATTATAAACTTGAGAATTACATCTGAATGTATTTATAGGCCAATATTAATGGTTACAGTATTTGCATAATCATCACTTAGACTCTCGAGGATTTTGGAGGAACTCTTCCACACTATAAAAGCAATGTGTCAACAGATATTCTTTTAATGCTGCTTTAAATAGCTTAAATAGCTCTAGTTACAACAACTTTGGAGCTAATAACAAATTACAACATACACTGATCAGCCAGAACATTATGACTACCTACCTAATAGCCTGTATGTCCACCTTTAGCATGGATAACAGCAGTGATGCATCATAGTATGAAGCTAGTGAGGACTTGGTAAGTCACTGGAGGGATTTGGCACCACATCTGTGCACACAAGTCATCTAATTTCCATAAATTCTAGAGGGGTGGGGTGTGGGAGGGTGGGGGTATGGAATGATGATCTCTGATGCCACATTCAATCACATCCCAGATGTGTTAAATCGGGTACAGTTCTGGTGAGCTGCTTGTGTTCCTTGAAACACTCCATCACACTCCTGGCCTTCTGACAATCTGCATTATTTTGCTGAAAAGTGCCACTGCTGTCAGGAAACATGATCAATGATGTCTTGTAGGGATGTATGTGATCTGCAGCCAGTGTGTGGTGTTCCTTGGCTGTCATGGTGCCTTGTACAAGTTCCATTGGACACATTGACACCCATGAGAGTGTTCTCCAGAGCAGAATGGAGCCACGGCCCCCTTGTCTCCACCCCACAGTACAGATGTTAAGGAACTGTTCCATTGGAAGATGATGGACTCGTGACCCCTCTTAGGCATGATGAAGAAGGTATTAGGATTCATCAGGCCATGCAGCACCAGTATCCAGTATTGATAGTCACATGCCTATTTCAATTGTCAGCTCCAGAAGCTAATTTTTAGGAGTGTTTGGTGCAATGTGTGTTCAGACACACTTGTACTCTGCCCAAGCATTAAAGTCTGATGTTAGTTCTGCCACAGTTTGCCACCTAACCTGTTTTACCAGTCTGCTCAGCCTTTGACATCCCACATCTGTAATGACTGGTTGCTGCCCAACTCCATAATGTCTGAATGTGGTTTCACCATATGTCGAAGACACTCATCACAGCACTCCTCGTACACCTCACAAGTCAGTCAGTTTCTATAACACTTGTGCTGAGCCTTCAGGTCAACGCGATCTGCCCTTGGTCAAACTCAGATAGACTGTGCACCTTCTCCACCAAACATACGGACAGCATGCTCACTGATACAACATGCACTGTGCATGTGTCTGACTAGCAGTAATTCCTCACCAGATGATGCTGTTAAGGCCCGGATGAGTTTTCACATTATAGCATAGCACATAACTGAATGACAGTTCTCATGATAATATTTCAGTTGTTTTTTTATATTTACATTATTGTTAGCAGTTTTTGCTCCTTGGCTTACAAGGCACTGCCAGGCCACTGTACCAAAGAATAGACAGGTCACCACAGCAGGTGAAGACAGGCTTTAGCAGTCACACATTGTTGATGTGCTGGCTTCCTTTTGCATCTTTCAGCACATATATCAAGTGAGGGCATGCATAGTGGGATGTTTCACACTTAACAACCATCTAAAGCTACATCCTCTGTAGCCCGGAACATACCACCTCCTTCCTCTACCAAAAACACAGCCTTTGGAATACAAATGTGGCATTCATGATTTATAGAAATACAAGTATATTTTTTATTATGACAGTACAGAAAACAAAATCAAGGACCTGATTAAGTTTGGAGCATAATGTACAGTGTGCATTGACTGAGAATGACTCATATATAAAGGAAGTTACTAGTCTTAAACAGTACCAATTGTCTGAATAACTCACTAGTTTGTGACTTAATAAAACTCCCAAAAATTTAAATAACACTCAGCATTCATCATTTTAAAAATAAAAGTGTTCCAAAAAATGATTTCATTCTATAGTTCAGTTAGTCACTAAAGACAGTAATGCTGGAGGAAATACTGTTTGGCAAGGAAGGCTGTTGGGGAGGGGGTTATACTAGCTAATATCTGGCTGGATTCTTGGGTAATTGTGTTGGGAATTGCTGCACTGAATGCATGTAAAATGTGAGCTAAAACCTTCCATACAGTGGCAATTATTGGAAAAATCATTTTTCTCAGATAAAAATATTCAAATTGTGTAAGTTGTTTCAACCAGCTAAAAAGGTTTGTCAAACCATTTTTACATAGAATGAACTAAAAACTATTACAAGTCCAGCACTGATGTTAACAAATCCACTAACAAAAAAATCACAACACCAAAAAGTAATTGATGTAGAGTAATGAAATTTTGGGAAAAAAATTTGTCTAGGTAATATATTAAGTGATTAAAATTGCAAGATCAGAGATTAATGTAAGAGTGAGATAAACCATTGCAGATGTGAAATTCTAGTATATAAATAACTTGAGTAACCAACAGAATGTTGAATGCTAGCATGCAAATGCGCATACATTAAGTTGTACATGTGCTGTTACTTCAGTTTGTGAGATGGAGTTCTATGCATGTTGCACTTGGTCATACAATACATGGATGGTTAATGCTGGTTGTGGATGACACTGGAGTTGTCATCTGATGATGTCCCATATGTGCTCGATTGGAGACAGATCTGGCAGGCCGAGACAACATGTTGGGTTAGGACAGCAGTATGTAGGCGAGCATTTTCCTGTTGGAAAACACATCCTGCAATGCTGTTCATGTATGACAGCACTCAAATCACCAGATCGACATACAAATTTACAGTCAGGGTATGTGGAATAACTACGAGAGTGCTCCTGCTGTCATATGAAATTGTATCCACAACCATAACTCAAGGTGTAGGTCCAGTGTGTCTAGCACATAGACAAGATGGTTGCCGGCCCTCAACTGGCCTCCTCATTACCAACAGATGGCCATCACTGTCACCGAGGCAGAAACAGCTTTCATCAGAAAACACAACACACCTCCACCCTGCCCTCCAATCAACTCTTACTCAACACCATTAAAGTCACAAATGACAGTGGTTTGGGGTCAGTGGAATGAACACTACGGGGTATCTGCCTCTGAGCTGTCCTTGAAGGAGCCAATTTGTAACAGTTCATTGTGTCACTTTGGCTCAGCTGCTGCTGAACTTGCTGCTGCAGATGCAGTACAATATGCCAGAGCCATATGCATAACCCAATGGTCTTCCCTCTGAATAGTGCCATGTGGCCATCCAGAGCCAGATATTCTTGCAAACGTACAGCCCTGTGATCATAACTTCCAGTAGTCATGTTCAGTGGCAACATGCCTGCTAAGTCTTTTTGCAGTTTCACGGAAGGAGCGTCCAGCTACTTGTAGCCCTATTATACAACCTAATTCAAACTCAGTGTGGTGTTCATAATGTCACTTTGTTACTTTAGAGGCATTCTTGACTCAAGTCAACTTATCAAATCCAATTTCAAAGGTAAGTAATGCTCATGGCTGTTAGAGCTTGCATTCAAAGCAAATCTAATTTGTCTCCTCATAGCAGCACTACTAGTGATACTGTTATCTGACTGGTGTGAAATCTGAATAAATGTCATCTTTCAGATGCCTACCAACCTCCATTTATGTTGCACAATTCCTCTTTGTATTGTTATTTTTTCCATCAATGTATAAGTCCTAGGACATCATATATTATGGCAAAATGGATTTCTAGCAACATGACCAAGTGACAGTACTTATTTTATACTGAATACCTTCTGAAACAAATTTTAGAAATATACTTATAACATATTTACATTATTTACAACTAATGGTACAAAATTCTAAGTTTAATATCACAGCACTTCTAAATTCCCATTACAGAATGTTCCATTGAATTCTTTAGATTTTCAAATAATTATTTCATAATAACAAAATATTTCATGTAGCATAAGAGGATACACTCCCCCACATCTTTTATACACCAAAACAGTTTTCCAGTTTCATTTCAGTTTACATTCCCTCCCCTTCCAAATTTAAAAATTTTCCTCAAATATCTGTTTTACTATTTTCATTATCACAAGACATGTTTTATTATAATATCGTCAGATATAGTTAGTATATTTCTTCATAATTCCAGCAGACTCACACTTAATACATTACTAACTTCCACCTTATTTCCAGATACAAACATGACTTAGCTGATCATCTCGCATTACAATACAGAATAAGGTTCCCTAACATCAAGCAACTTCATCATATTCATCATCAGCAGACTAATCAGTACATCCCACACTCCATCAATATCTCATCAAAATATTAAAAAAATCTCTGCATTTCATCAGTGCAGTATATATAGACCTGTCTTAAAATAGTATTGTAACAGTTATAATCAGCTCTCTGTTCTCAAAGTAAATGCAAAACCAACTGTCTCTACATTACAAAATATTCTGACTATGGGACTATGGTGTAACAATTTGCAGATCATAATCATCCAGCACATGTCCAATATTTTCATATGATGAGATCTTCACTTATAACAGTTTCCAAAAATTAAATTTAGTCTGGAAACTGATCACCTCACTCTAAGTATCTTTCACAGAAAAATTTACTTGAGAAAACTTAAAAGTTGTTGAAGATGGAAGTTTCAGCTTAATATTCTCTTCTTGTAAAAAAATTCTTACATATGCTTTTATTATATTAGTTATACTCAGATGCTGACTAAAGAATGTGGAAATGACAATAGCAAATCAACAAGTGTGCATTCCTATTTTTTCAGTTGCAAATATAGTACAAAAATTCCCCAAATGTATCAAAAATGTGCGTTTAGGAATTTGCATAAAACCAGACAGCATGAAAAATGAAATTATATGTAATGTCATCAAATGCAAAAATATTGCTCCTCAAAAACAGTCAGAAATGTTCCTTCCCATAATGCAAGGCAAAATATGTTTCCCATCATAGCAGTGTGAAGTACCTTTACTATAACCATGGTTCTAAGTTCCCAGGTTTAGCCAACTGAACACTAAATTCATTTGAAAAACATGAGAAATATTTTGGACAAATATTAATCAAACTTCTCATTAATACTGGTGTGTAATTACAATTTAATAAATATAGTATACACACACCTAATATCTGTTGAAGAAATATAGCAAGATAGTAGAAGATAATTCGAAAGATTTTCAGAATAGTCAGAAAATTAATGTTGTGTAGAAATTACAGATTTTTCGAAAAAAATGTACCACTTTAGCTTGGGACTCTGTCTTTGCTGGTCACATAGTCTTTGAAACTATGGTGTGCATAAATCATCACTTTTTTTAAACCATTGCTTCAACTTCTAACATCATTTTTTTTAAAAGCACTTGCTTTGGCTTTACATTACATAGACATATCAAAATATATAAATGTCTTGGAATATGCTTTAGACTAAATTTTGCACTCCACAAACACATACCACTTTTAGATTCCCACAACAACATTATTAGTTTTTCCATTCTTTTAGGCAAATAAACATTTACATTACAGCTTACATTTGGAATACTATTTCATTCTACAGTTTCAGTTACATTCAAAAACCCCACAGTATCTTCATTTGCAAAGTGTTTGATGCACATGTTTGCTAATAACTTGAATTTCTTAAATATTTTCTTTTTATTTTAATCTTCTGATATTTTTACTTCTTTTCAAAACTGTTACTAGTACTTTTGTTAACATATGTGTTAACTATAACATTGGTACAAATTTTATTTTTGTTCCTGAAATGCATAAGAGTTTGTTGACAAACACCCACTATTGTCAGCCCATCCCCATTTAACATGAAATTTTTGGTATCTTCTGACAGAATTTCATTTTCTACAATCGGACTTTATTCATCTGTTCTAATTCAAATTTTAATTTATTATTTTTGATAACACTACCCTGTGCATCTGATACTTATTGCTCTGGTTCTGTTGCAAGGACTTTTCTTATTTCTGTAACCTCATTACTAAAGTTTGAAATTTCATTTTTCAGATATTTTACTTAATTGTTCATAAGCTCAAGTTTACCTGGAATACCCTCTTTCAAATTCTGAAGGTGGCAGGGGTAAAATACAGTGAGTGAAAGGCTATTTACAATTTGTACAGAAAGCAGATGGCGGCTATAAGAGTCGAGAGACATGAAAGGGAAGCAGTGGTTGGGAAGGGAGTAAGACAGGGTTGTAGCCTCTCCCCAATGTTATTCACTCTGTATATTGAGCAAGCAGTAAGGAAACAAAAGAAAAGTTTGGAGAAGGTATTAAAATCCATGGAGAAGAAATAAAAACTTTAAGGTTCGCCAATGACATTGTAATGCTGTCAGAGACAGCAAAGGACTTGGAAGAGCAGTTGAACGGAATTGACAGTGTCTTGAAAGGAGGATATAAGATGAACATCAACAAAAGAAAAACGAGGATAACAGAATGTAGCTGAGTTAACTCAGGTGATGCTGAGGGAATTAGATTAGGAAATGAGACACTAAAAGTAGTAAAGGAGTTTTGCTATTTGAGGAGCAAAATAGCTCATGATGGTCAAAGTAGAGAGGATATAAAATGTAGACTGTCAATGGTAAGGAAAGCATTCCTGAAGAAGAGAAATTTGTTAACATCCAGTATAGATTTAAGTGTCAGGAAGTCGTTTCTGAAAGTATTTGTATGGAGTGCAGCCATGTATGGAAGTGAAACATGGACGATAAATAGTTTGGACAAGAAGAGAATAGAAGAATTCGAAATGCGGTACTACAGAGGAATTTCATTGGGTTTTGTGAGAGATGTTTTGCTAATATTCTGTTGCTGTAGTTCTGAAAGATTCATGCATCATTCCTTTGAAAGTCGAACGAATTTCATTCAGCATCACTTTAGCTATAACCCTAGATTTTTTTGTACACTTGCTACACACTATTCCATGTTTCCTTAGAAGTTTATTTAAAGTCACTGTACCATGGACGATCCATCCTATCATGAACTGTTACACTAAGTACATTTCTGTCAAGTACCTAGTCAACTAGTATTTAAACCATAGTTCTTCTATAGGCTTCTGTCCAGAGTTTAATGTTTCATGTTCCTCATTGATGTGGGATACTGCTGCCTCTTTAGCTACCTCGCTGATTATGTAAATCTGTCTACTTGTTCTAATTGCCCTTTTCTCCTTGGTTATTTTTGCTGTTAAAATTGCCTGATGGTCACTGATACTAGTTTCATTGTGGACACCCTCAAATCTGTAAGGTCTGTTTGTTGACATTAGATCTAGTATATTACATCATGAGTGAGCTTCTGTGGTATTTGTTCAAGGTAGTTTTGAGAGAAAGCATTCAGTAGAATTTCACAGCATATCTTGTATTGCACTGTGATTTTCCCGATTGATTGTTGGGCAAGGGAGATCTCCTTTGATGGTGACAGTAAGATTGGAGTATTTAGGTACAATCAAAATGCTGTTTTCTCTAAAGCTTTTGGTTGTAACTAGAGATGAATCTGGTGGGCAGCGGAATGGTTCAGTTATGAGTTAATCCCATCTTTGATGCTGAGTTTTGCCCAAACATTCCTGCAGGCAGCTACAATTTCTCTCTTGGAGGATTTGAGTTTCTTGTCTACCATGAGAAATACATTGCCTCCATTTCTCAGTATACTATTCTTTAGATATAAAGTCAAATTTTCCTCCAAAACCCCACTGCTATTAATTTCTAGTTTTAACCACATTTCTGTACCTAGTATTATGCTTTTTAGTATCACTTCAAACTCTGATACTTTGCTTTGAATGTTTCAGCAGCTAATCACTAGCATTTCAATATTATCACCTGTAGGAACCATTTCTTTGGAGTTTGCACTGATACTTCTGGCTCTAGTACTGTTAGTTGAACTGGATAGAGAGTTACTTCTCAGTGGATGCCAGAAGAGCCTCATTAGCATGTTGAATGAGGCACTCAGGAATATATAGTGAATGCACCTGCCATTCTTTCCCATCACTTGATGTCATTTGCCTGTTTGCCACCCATTATTATTGGACACACAAGGTTTCGCAGCAGATGAAATTTGTCTCACTTACTGATTTTCAGTGAAAGACAACACCTTGATCTTCATGGTTAGTGGGATGGTTATAACACTCTGAGGTCTCTCTCGTCCCTATCACCCTTGCACATTATGCCTAGCGCTAACACTGGCACACCACTCACAGTCGAATGCACATGTAGTGATTGATGCTGCACTTCCAGTAGAGGAGACAGTATCCACAGGAGAGAATAATACTTTAGTTTCCTTGGTATCTCTGGTAGTCCTCAACAAATTCATTTGCAATAGCTTTGAATCAGTTGTCAGTTGTAAGGATGATTTACATGTGCTTATGACCATCATCTAATTCATCGTGGGCACAAAAACAACATTCATAGTGGGGATGCATTATGGCCAGTGCCTTGTTTTAGAAAACAATAAACAAAAATCTTTGAGATAAAGTTGCTGACTCTTGATTAATTTTTCGATCTGTTAAGCTGAAAGGATTACTAGATCCCTTTAAGAACTGAAGTGGTTAATATGCAAAATGAGACTTCTATTAAGACAACAAAAAACAGTGTTAAATTTATTGATTTCCTGGAACATTTTTGAACTTATGGATGGTAACAAAGTAGAAAATAACATTAAGGGGCGTAACATTCCACTGTCTGATGTGATGACACTGGTTTTCTTTAAGACAAAATCCTCTGAGCAGTCCTCACACCCCCTGCCCCTAGAGATTTGAATCTAAATAGGAAATATTTTATCTAAGCGAGGAAAATTACCTGGAATCAAACCTATGCTGTCCAGTGCACAGACCCAACAGTAATTAATGTCTCACCTTTGTACATTGTTGATTCCACTTTGCTGCACTCCCAAAACCCACATTCCAAAGCCCACATCCCCACCCTCTCATTCCCAATCCAACCCTCACCTGCAGCCTGGCTGGACCACAAGGATATTGATATACATTTCGTGTTTGCAAGAGAATATCAGAATTTTGTGAAGCACACTTTTTATCACATATAGATGTCATCAGTACAAGTACATAATTGATTAAATCAGTGTAGAGACTTTAGTCTATTCCTTTGTTACTTCTGAACATATTATTGCACCTTGCAACTCCCCTAATTCAGTATTTGGAGCAATTTTTCCATCATTTTAGCCCCTTGACAAATTATTATTTCCATTTTGATACTTGTAAATGTTCCAAAAGGTAGAGCCCTAAACCAATTTTTTACATCTATTTGTTTTCTGATCATATCTGTGTTGTTTCTGGATGGTTGTAAATGCATGGAACTAAATATTGGTAAGTAATCCTCTTTTATATTTGATTTTGAAGTTTATGTGACACCTACCTGTAAATTTGATGAGAAAAATCATAATGAAAAGAAAAATTGACCAGTTTTATTTCCATGTTTATTTTATTTTCTTTTTTTCTTTTTGTGTGTGTAAGCTTATCACATAACATGAATTAAACACCCATCCCAGAAAAATTTTGCTATTAAGTAATGTGCTGTAGGTACAAGTAAAATCTTGTGGTTCCTGAATTTGATGTATACTCACTTTTTTAAATATTTAATCTTTATTTTGTGAACATATATTCACTCTCTTTGACACCTGTGAACAGAACAGTGAAAGTCAGTAACAATAAAATTTCATTAAACAGCTTTCTGCCACTACCATGGAAACGACCTCAAGTGGTTGAAATTTGGATAGTTATGGATGACACAGATGAACAAAATTTTGTGCCAGATAATTCAAGTGAATTAGATATACAGCAACACTCTCTGTTAATTTTAAGAGAAAGAGACATACCCAAAACATCTCCACTTTATTTCTCAACCCCATCATGTGTAGAACATTACATAAAAGAAGAGAGAAGTCTTTGGACAAAAAAGGGTGAATTTGTTTGTTACAAGGAAGATACAAGAGTAGATCCACCAAGAATCTGTATTTGGAATCATTTATCAAAAGATGATGTACACCATTTAAAATTAATGAACTTTAAGAAGGATGAAGTCTCTCAACGAGTAGGTATGCTCAAATTTATTACTTTAATAACTGCTATAATGTAAGTATTTTGAAAGAGTAGGAAGTTAATTTTACAACAGATGCTTAATTGCCTCTCATATAAATCTGAAGCAGAATACTGAAGAAATATTTGCTATCATTTGAATTTTATTTTAGCAATCAAGTGGCTCATCTTTCTCAGAATTTTGATAATGCCATAATGTTAATCAGTACGGGTAGTACATACTGTACTGTTTGTATCACTCTACAAACAAAAGAAACTGATAAGTCATCATCAGACAATATGTTATTAGTGTTTTTCACACTCTGTGTGTGTCTATTGCCCAAAGAAAAGTTTATTTCCGTGTCACATAAACTGTATGCTATTAGAATTATGGTATTTGTCTTAATTTGATTGCAGTGTAGCTTTATAAAGGAACTATTGATTTATCATGAGAGCAGTAATACAGGACCTGTCAGTGGAAAATGAGTTTGATGCAAGGGAGTCTCCTTATTTGTATTGTGCACTACGTAGTGTGTTTGTACAGTGGCACTTGAAATTGTAGCTTAAACTAAATTCTAGGTTGTAAGCTACTCTTATGAGGCAAGTTCAGAAAGTAAGTGTACTATGACCATAATGGGCTGTGGTTTTTTGTTTCCTGATGATTGACAACACTGAGTGATAGAGAGAAAGGGGTAGGGGGGAGGGAATCTCTGACCAGAGCAAGCATCACAGGGACATGGTAGTATCTAAATTCACGTTCTTGTATTCAATTATGATGAAAGATGTTGATAAAATATCCTGTCATGTGCAAGGCACATCTGTGGTTTTGCTTCCTACTTGTAGAAGAAATAACACCTACTTAAATTTTTTCACTAATCAAAATGGTCAAAGGTGTATGAAGAGAACAAGTGAGTTATGTGGTATAAGAAGTTTAGTGGAAGCAGAAGAAATGTTCATGATGAATGGAGGAGTAGAAGATGTTCCATTTTGGCTAATGGGTTGGTGCAAAAAATTGAGGAAACTGTCTGTGAAGACCATCAATTAACAGTGGATGAAATGTCTCTGATGTTTCCAGAAACATCCAGAGCTCCCTTATATGAGACACTCACAGAAATGCTGGGATGCCAGAAATAGTGTGCAGTGTGAGGTCCCAAAACAGCTGACAGAGCAGCACAAAAAAACTGGATCAGCAGCATCTGTTAGTTTCTTGAGTGAGTTGAATCAGAAGCTGTGAATTTTCTGAGCTCTGTTGAGACTGGATAGGAAATGTGGATGGCTCATTGCATGTCTGAGGCAAAACGGCAGTCACCATATTGGCATCACATCAATTCCCCGCCTGCCAAAGAATTAAAAAACCACGATTTCAGCCAAAACAAATGATGGCCTCAATGTTTTGGGACCAGAAAGGCATAATTTTGGTCACATTTCTGCCTCAGGAGCTTTCAAAGCAAGAGGAGGGGAATGCTGATGGGAATGGGCTTGTTGCATGAAACTGCCCATCCTGATACGGCCTTAGCTACCAATGTGCTCCTGAATGCATTGACTTGACACCTTTAGATTATGATCGTTTCACCTTCCTTATGGCACACATGCGTGGATTTAAATTTTCAATCGATGAGCAGATGCAGGAAGAGGTTCTGAAGTGGTGGAAGTACCTGGTGGGTGAGTTCTTCAATGACAGCATAAAGAAGCTTGTGCCACAACTCACCACATCCACTCAGCAGGATGGTTATTGTGTGGAAAAGTGGTCAACAAGTATATCAACAATATTCTGTAATTTTTTCAAATACAGGTTTTCTAAAAAATATGTCAGACTATAGTCCACTTGCTTTATGAACAAACCTTGTAAATAAGACACTTCTTTGATAAAACAGTAGTGAGAGGAAGAATACAAAACATTGCAGTGTCTTCAACTGATACATATTTTGGCTTCTGTAGAAATATCCTGGGCATAGAGCCACATCACATTGTAAACTGACTGCTACCAGTGGTTCAGCGATGATGGTAGTAGTAGAAACATCGTTAATAGCTATGAAGTTTTAGGCTTTCTCAGCATAATAATTCCTGGTAGTCTCTTTAGGTTTGCTGCCAAATCCTGAATCAAAATGACTCATTATTTCATCAATTCATCTGTCCAGGAGAAAGCTGCTGCTGCTGAGTCCCTCTATAAGTAGTTTTCACCAGGAAAGAAGATTGTAGGCAGATGGATCATTGAACTGTCAAGTCATGCTGATTTTAAGACCTGGCAACAAATCTGAGGGGGCTACTATCATTAATAGTTGCTTTGCAACATGACACAGCTCTGCAGCTAGCAACGTTTTGTATTAACAGATGGTATTTCAAGGTATCTTTAGCTTTTAAATGTTTTTCAAAGCAACAACCTGCAGATAAAAATTCTTAATACTTTGTATATCTTCACTTTAGTTATATCTACATCCATACTGTGAAAACCACTGTGGCATTTACAGCCAACAGTACTTTCTATTGTACTATGTGTTAGGGTTTGTTCCCTTTTCATTAATGTACGGAGCATGTGAGGAACAACTCCTTAAATGGCTTTGGGTGCATGATAAATGTCTAATCTTGTCTTACTGTCTCCATGACAGTGATATGTAGGACCTTTAGTATATTCATACACTCCTTGCTTAATATTGGTTCTTGGAACTTTGTAAGCAGGCTTTCACAAGATGACTGATATGTTTGTTGACAGCCCCTAAGGATCAGCTGACTGTATTGCTTTTTGGTATGTTTTGTCAAGCCCACCACTTACATTATAACATCTAATGTTTGTTTTACAGACACCACTGTTGGAAAAGTAATTTTGTTGTGATTTATTTTAAAACACTGCCCTCTGCAATTTTTAGGAATGCAGCAGTTTAATTTTTTTTACTTTCTGATTGAATAATTGTCTACCTCTCTGTGAAGAAGGAGACATCATTAGAAATTAATTCTGGATAATTATTTGTAGCAGATTGATGCTTCTTGTAATAAATTCAGCCGCCATTTTGTGGATGCATAATCTTATCAGTTATTACTGCAGCTTCTGATGTATCTAGCACATAAAACCAGCATATACACTATGTGATCAAAAGTATCTAGACACCTGGCTGAAAAGACTTACAAGTTCGTGGCTCTCTCCATCGGTAATGCTGGAATTCAATATAGTGTTGGCTCACCCTTAGCCTTGATGCCAGCTTCCACTCTTGCAGACATATGTTAAATCAAGCACTGGGATGTTTCTTGGGGAATGGCAGCCCATTCTCCACAGAGTGCTGCACTGAGGAGAGGTATCGATGTCAGTTGGTGAGGCCTGGCATGAAGTTGGCATTCGAGAGCATCCCAAAGGTACTCTATAGGATTCAGGTCAGGACTTTGTGCAGCCCAGTCCATTACAGGGATGTTATTGTCGTGTAACCACTCTGCCACAGACATGCATTATGAACAGGTGCTCAATCATGTTGAAAGATGCAGCTGGCATCCCTGAATTGCTATTCAACAGTGGGAAGCAAGAAGGTGCTTCAAAGTCGGTGTAGGCCTGTGCTGTGATAGTGGCATACAAAACAACAAGGGATGCAAGCCCCCTCCATGGAAAACACGACCACACCATAACACCACTGCCTCTGAATTTTACTGTTGGCACTACACATGCTGGCAGATGACGTTCATAGGGCATTTGCCATATGCACACACTGACATCAGATCGCCACATTGTGTTCCGCTATTTGTCACTCCACACAACATTTTTCCACTGTTTAATTGTCCAATATTTGTGCTCCTTACAGCAGGTGAGGCTTCATTTGGCATTTACCAACATGATTTGTGGCTTATGAGTATCTGCTCGACCATGAAATCGAAGTTTTCTCACCTGCCACCTAACTCTCATAGTACTTGCAGTGGATCCTGATACAGTGTGGAATTCCTGTGTGATGGTCTGGGTAGGTGTCTGCCTATTACACATTAAGACCCTCTTCAACTGTCAGCATTCCCTGTCAGTCCTCAGACAAGTTTGGCCTGTACACTTTTGTGCTATATGTGTCCCTTCACATTTCCACTTCACTATCACATTGGAAACAGTGGAGCTAAGGATGTTTAGAAGTGTGGAAATCTCACGTACAGACATATGACACAAGTGATACCCAATCACCTTACCACGTTTGAAGTCTGTGAGTTCCACAGAGTGCCCATTCTGCTCTCTCATGATATCTAATGACTACAGCAGTCGCTGATATGAAGTACTTGGCAGTAGGTGGTAGCACAATGCACCTAAAATGAAACATGTTTGTTTTGTGGGTGTCTAGATAATGTTGATCACATAGTATATGAATGAATGGTGGCAGTCAATGGTGATTAAAACAAGAATGAAAAAGATACCAAGAAATTAAAGAAAGCTTTCTTTATATTGTTTAATAGTCAGTACTTACGAGGTGCATTCAAGTTCTAAGGCCTCCGATTTTTTTTCTAATTAACTACTCACCCGAAATAAATGAAACTGGCGTTACATCTCGATGTAATCACCCTGCAGACGTACACATTTTTCACAACGCTGATGCCATGATTCCATAGCAGCGGCGAAGGCTTCTTTAGGAGTCTGTTTTGACCACTGGAAAATCACTGAGGCAATAGCAGCATGGCTGGTGAATGTGCGGCCACGGAGAATGTCTTTCATTGTTGGAAAAATCCAAAAGTCACTAGGAGCCAGGTCAGGTGAGTAGGGAGCATGATGAATCACTTAAAAGTTGTTATCACGAAGAAACTGTTGCGTAACGTTAGCTCGATGTGCGGGTGTGTTGTCTTGGTGAAACTGCACACGCGCAGCCCTTCCTGGACGTTTTTGTTGCAGTGCAGGAAGGAATTTGTTCTTCAAAACATTTTCGTAGGATGCACCTGTTACCGTAGTGCCCTTTGGAACGCAATGGGTAAGGATTATGCCCTCGCTGTCCCAGAACATGGACACCCTAATTTTTTCAGCACTGGCGGTTACCCGAAATTTTTTTGGTGGCGGTGAATCTGTGTGCATCCATTGAGCTGACTGGCGCTTTGTTTCTGGATTGAAAAATGGCATCCACATCTCATCCATTGTCACAACTGACGAAAAGAAAGTCCCATTCATGCTGTCGTTGTGCGTCAACATTGCTTGGCAACATGCCACACGGGCAGCCATGTGGTCATTCGTCAGCATTCGTGGCACCCACCTGGATGACACTTTTCACATTTTCAGGTCGTCATGCAGGATTGTGTGCACAGAACCCACAGAAATGCCAACTCTGGAGGCGATCTGTTCAACAGTCATTTGGCGATCCCCCAAAACAATTCTCTCCACTTTCTCGATCATGTTGTCAGACCGGCTTGTGCGAGCCCGAGGTTGTTTCAGTTTGTTGTCACATGATGTTCTGCCTTCATTAAACTGTCGCACCCACGAACGCACTTTCAACACATCCATAACTCCATCACCACATGTCTCCTTCAACTGTCGATGAATTTCAATTGGTTTCACACCACGCAAATTCAGAAAACGAATGATTGCACACTGTTCAAGTAAGGAAAACATCGCCATTTTAAGTATTTAAAACAGTTCTCATTCTCGCCACTGGCGGTAAAATTCCATCTGCTGTACAGTGCTGCCACCTCTGGAATGTATTGACAATGAACGCGGCCTCATTTTAAAACAATGCGCATGTTTCTATCTCTTTCCAGTCCGGAGAAAAAATATCGGAGGCCATAGAACTTGAATGCACCTCGTATATCAATACGAGAGAAGGAAAGTTGCTACTCACCATATGGCGGAGATGCTGAGGTGCGATAGACACAATAAAAAGTTCACACATTCATAGCTTTTGGCCATTAAGGCCTTTGCCAGCAGTAGACACACACACACACACACACACACACACACACACACACACAAGCGCAACTTGCACACACATCTGCAGTCTCAGAGAGCTGAAACTACACTGCGATCAGCAGCACCAGCGCATTATGGGAGTGGGGACTGGGTGGGGGTAAGGAGGAGGCTGGAGTGGGGATGGGGAGGGATACTATGGTGGGAGTTGTGGACAGTGATGTGTTGCGGTTTAGACGGAGGGTAGGAGAGTGGTGCAGAGGGGGGAGGGGGTAAGTAGCGGAAAGGAGAGAAATAAAAAAAAAATAAAATAAAAATAAAAATAAAAGAAACTAAAAGACTGGTGTGATGGTGAAATGACGGATGTGTAGTGCTGGAATTGGAACAGGGAGGAGGCTGAATGGATAAGGACAGTGACTAACGAAGGTTGAGGCCAGGTGGGTTACGGGAATGTAGGATGCATTGCAGGGAAAGTTCCCACCTAGGCAAGTCAGAAAAGCTGGTGTTGGTGGGAAGGATCCATATGGCATAGGCTGTGAAGCAGTCATTGAGATGGGGGGTATCATATTTGGCAGTGTGTTCAGCTACAGGGTGGTCCATTTGTTTGTTGGCCACAGTTTGCCGGTGGCCATTCATGTAGACAGACAGTTTGTTGGTTGTCATGCCTACATAGTATGCAGCACAGTGGCTGCAGCTTAGCTTGTAGATCACATGACTGGTTTCACAGGTAGCCCTGCCTAAGATGTGATAGGTAATGTTAGTGACCAGACTGGAATAGGTGGTAGTAGGAGGATGTATGGGACAGGTCTTGCATTTAGGTCTATTACAGGGGTATGAGCCATGAGGTAAGGGATTGGGAGCAGGGGTTGTGTAAGGATGGATGAGTATATTGTGTGGGTTCAGTGGATGACAGAATACCATTGTAGGAGGGGTGGGAAGGATAGTGGGTAGGACATTTCTCATTTCAGGGCATGACGAGAGGTAGTCGAAACCCTGGCGGAGAATGTAATTCAGTTGCTCCAGTCCCAGATGGTACTGAGTTATGAGGGGAATGCTCCTCTGTTACCAGACTGTGGGACTTTGGGAGATGGTGGGAGAATGGAAAGTTAAGGCAAAGGAGATTTGTTTTTGTTCAAGGATGGGAGAATAATTATAGTCAGTGAAGGCTTCAGTAAGACCCTCAGTATATTTAGAGAGGGTAGAGAGGGACTGCTTGTCACTGCAGTCTAGTCTGTACGGAAGGGACTTCTTGGTATGAAACATGTGGCAGCTGTCAAAGTGGAGGTATTGCTGGTTGTTAGTAGGTTTGATACGGACAGAGGTACTAATGTTGCCATCTCTGAGGCGGAGGTCAACATCTAGGAAGGTGGCTTGTTGGGTTGAGTAGGACACGTGAAGCAAATGGAGGAGATGTTGTTGAGGTTCTGGAGGAATGTGTACTAATATTGCCAGATGTTTTCAGAGTAAGCTGACAAAAGGTGATGAAATTGTGGAGAAAGAAAATCCTGCTGATATCTCATATTTCAACAGTCACAATGATAACATAAAAGGCACTTTAAATTTAAAATAATACTCATTTATCAAATAACCAATATTATAGTCAATGAGGTACAAGAATGTACGAGGGCAGTTCAATAAGTAATGCAACACATTTTTTTCTCGGCCAATTTTGGTTGAAAAAACCGGAAATTTCTTGTGGAATATTTTCAAACATTCCTGCTTTGTCTCGTATAGTTTCATTGACTTCCGACAGGTGGCAGCACTGTATGGAGCTGTTAAAATGGCATCTGTAACGGATGTGCGTTGCAAACAACGGGCAGTGATCGAGTTTCTTTTGGCAGAAAACCAGGGCATCTCAGATATTCATAGGCGCTTGCAGAATGTCTATGGTGATCTGGCAGTGGACAAAAGCACGGTGAGTTGTTGGGCAAAGCGTGTGTCATCATCGCCGCAAGGTCAAGCAAGACTGTCTGATCTCCCGCGTGCGGGCCGGCCGTGCACAGCTGTGACTCCTGCAATGGCGGAGCGTGCGAACACACTCGTTCGAGATGATCGACGGATCACCATCAAACAACTCAGTGCTCAACTTGACATCTCTGTTGGTAGTGCTGTCACAATTGTTCACCAGTTGGGATATTCAAAGGTTTGTTCCCGCTGGGCCCCTCGTTGTCTAACCGAACACCATAAAGAGCAAAGGAGAACCATCTGTGCGGAATTGCTTGCTCGTCATGTGGCTGAGGGTGACAATTTCTTGTCAAAGATTGTTACAGGTGATGAAACATGGGTTCATCACTTCGAACCTGAAACAAAACAGCAATCAATGGAGTGGCGCCACACCCACTCCCCTACCAAGAAAAAGTTTAAAGCCATACCCTCAGCCGGTAAAGTCATGGTTACAGTCTTCTGGGACGCTAAAGGCGTTATTCCTTTCGATGTCCTTCCCCATGGTCAAACGATCAACTCTGAAGTGTATTGTGCTACTCTTCAGAAATTGAAGAAATGACTTCAGCATGTTCGTAGGCACAAAAATCTGAACGAACTTCTCCTTCTTCATGACAACGCAAGACCTCACACAAGTCTTCGCACCCGAGAGGAGCTCACAAAACTTCAGTGGACTGTTCTTCCTCATGCACCCTACAGCCCCGATCTCGCACCGTCGGATTTCCATATGTTTGGCCCAATGAAGGACGCAATCTGTGGGAGGCACTACACGGATGTTGAAGAAGTTATTGATGCAGCACGACGTTGGCTCTGACATCGACCAGTGGAATGGTACCGTGCAGGCATACAGGCCCTCATTTCAAGGTGGCGTAAGGCCGTAGCATTGAATGGAGATTACGTTGAAAAATAGTGTTGTGTAGCTAAAAGATTGGGGAATAACCTGGTGTATTTCAATGCTGAATAAAACAACCCCTGTTTCAGAAAAAAAATGTGTTGCATTACTTATTGAACTGCCCTCGTACTATCCTAACTACATGTTGGGTCATGAAAGACTCCTCCTATGATGAGAGTATGATTTGGGAACATCTGCACTAATGAGGGAACATCTGCACTAATGAGCTGTGGTTTGCTTTCAAGTCTCCAGTTAATCTGACATGGAGTCTGATCCTCTCTGTCGTATGTCATGAAAATTTTTCTAAGATTATTTCTTACACTAGGTATTGTAATCACAATTCTGTTATGATACTGGAAAATTCTGTCTATGAGATAAACTGAGGAATGAGTAAAATAATTCAAATGCAGACAATGATAACAATACTTGAAAGTCTCCTCAGGTTTTCTACTAGATCCGAAAATCAACGTGATCTATATTTTGGTAATTCAGCTGTATGCCATCTTCAGGATTCAGCAGCAAATGCAAGGAGACTTTCAAGACTTATTATACCAGAAAGCCTCTGAAGTCAAAGTGCTAATGATAATTTAAGAAGTAAACACAAAGAATCTCTGTGTCTTTGACAGCGATCTCACAAACTGCTAACAGAGTGTACTACCAAAATCTCTTAATGAGCTTATACAAGGTTGTCAACACAAAGTGTCCCAGGAAGCTGTCCAAGGTGATGCTTTTGGTCAACTACAGTACTCCACCCCATTTTCCACAACATACAGTCACACATGCTGCTTCTATGGGCTATCAAATTTTGCCTCCCACTCCCCTCTCTATTCTCCTAAAGTGGAATGTAGTGACATCTTCATCTTTGATTGGATGATGAAATCATTGCATTGTTTGCCACACACCTTCAGAAACATGAGGAGGTGATTTTCAGTCTCAGCAAAGTCATCCGACATTGCAAAAAGTACATGCATTGAAGGATGACTGTGGAGGACTACCACCATCACAAAGTTTCAAGGCCACAGATTTATCATTCAGGCAAAGCAAGGAAAGCTCTGTGTCCTGGCCCTGACAGGGACTGATTGTGACTGACTGGGACTGACCAACCATCATGTCATCCTCTGCCAGCAAGGTCACTGGGTGTGGTTAGGTAGGGTGTGGTGTCAGCACACCATTCTCTGGACCATCGTTGGCTTTCTTGACTCTGGAACCACTACTTCTCACTCAAGTAGCTCCTCAATTGTTCCAGATGTCACATCAAGAAAGAATCCCTTGTAGTACTGAGAATCCACATAGCAGTCAGGCTAACTGACCACTTAGATTAGGAGGCAGACTTGACCATTAAAGATGACATTTAAATCTTAATAACTTCCCCTCCTAGATATCAGAGATTGTGTGATCACTGTCAAAGACACAGAGATTCTTTATACCCATATGAGATAGGTTAATCTCCAACTGCCAGCTGGTCGAGTCATGCAGTATCCAGATTTATGTGGCCTGATGCTGAACTTTATGGGAATCTGAGAGCAGGCAAGCTTATTGTGAAGGTTCCAGTCAACCATGTCTGGCCACCACAATATAGGATCACCACACTGTACACCAAGCACATCATAAGTCTTTCACATCTGTGCCTGCCACGTAAGGGCACGTTGTGGACTTTTTCTAACACGTTATCCTGCACTGTTGGTCAGAGTCTAGCAGCAGCCGACTTTGGAGCTGTTTTCATATACTAGGCTGCCATTAACACAACAATATATGTGGCTATGTTTGGAGTTGTTTCTTGACAGGGAAGCATGGCCTGCTGATGAAAGGCATCACACCATGTTCAGTGACAAATTGATTTTTGCACTATTCTGGTTGTCCATCATTGCTGAGAATGGCAGCAACTCAGAGAGCTGCCCCATTCTTCCAATATTTTGCAGAGGCAGTGTAGTGCTACTCCAGGGCTTCTTGTGTGGGGAGCCATCATGTATGGCTTCAGGTCATAACTGGTTGTAGCTGAGGGAACTCTGACCATGCAACCATACGTCATGGACATCTCTTGTTTTGTGGTACCTCTCTTGTAACACATGTAACAGTACCATGGTACCATTTTTCAAAAGGACAGTGTTTATTCACACATTGAAGTTGTCTCTATGAACTATCTGAATATTGTTGAGGTACTCCCATGGCCAGCAAGATCCCCAGATCTGCCCCAGATTGAACATGTGTAAGATCAGTTCAAAAATAAACTTTATCCCACTACCAGTACCTGAGATATCATGGACAAGTTACTTCAGCTGTGGCTCATCTTATTTCAGGAGAAACCAACTCTATCCCATTACCAGTATCCATTATATCAAGGAACTGTTGCTACTGCTGTGGGTCAGCTTATCTCAGGAGAAATCAACTCTATCCCATTACCAGTGTCCAAGATAACAAGGACCAGTTGCACTAGCTGTTTGTCACCTCAGGAGAGGATAAAATCATTTTCTGACACATTTCCCAACAAAATCCAAGCCTGCATCAAGATGAGATAGTGTGCAATATCATACTGGTAAGTGGGCTGATTGTGCAAACTTCTTAGTAAATTTGACTTGATTCTTTAATCACTACCATAACATCAAATACCTATCATTCCATGAAAATTCATTTCATTTTCTCCTCCCCTACTGGGTGCATCACTTTCTTGGTCAGGTTGAGTATTTTCATACTCAGGTGAAAATGATGCACATATATTATTGACAGTAAGAACATTTCTAACACATTTTTTAATAGCAATAAACAAATTTTTCTCTAAATTCTAGAAAACATCATTCATCCTCAAACATTACATAGTACATAGTTGAATTTGATATTAGCAGCTGTATGTGTCTTAGTTTTAATGAATAACAAAACTAAATTTGAGATTAAGATTTTTGTATATTTTCACTACCACAATATGTACAGGGCAGTCAAATGAAAATGAGACAAATGGCAAAAAGAGGGTAAACTGTTTATTATGTCATAATTGATTCTTATAACTGTTAATACAATTATTCCTCCATGGGAAAGTGTTTGTGGCTGCCTGCTCCTACAGACTGACCCCCACAGTCCCATCAAAGAGTAATTATTGAAATGATTTAATGTTAACAATAACATTTCTTCATCTGAGCTACCAGACATGAAAATGTTTATCTGTATATGATGGGAAATGGCACTGTACAATAGAAGTTCCAGTGTTGGTTGTTGCATAAACTACTAGTCAGTAATAACACTCATCTGGATATTTCAAAGAAATTTGCGTCTCAGCTCATCGTCCAGTATATTTTGGGGTATGATTCTTCAAGAGACCCAGGTTTTAAATGTTTCAGGGAAGTGTAAACAATAAAGTATCATTGTTTATTGTCAAGTTCATTCCATCCAACAGACTGTATCTTGTTATGGTCACTGATTTCCTAATTGATATAATTGCATTTCTTTTCTTCATAGTAGAGTTATAAAATTGCTACTAGAGATAAAAAACAAAAATGGAACAACTTGTTAGTATAAAGCAGTAAAGACATATCCTTACAACATTAACATTATGGTGTTTTCTGGTATTTATGAACAATTGTAACGGTTTTAATTTTTATGGGTAGTGGAACATTATAATGGACATTTAGTAATTAAATATTTCACAATGTGAGGTACATGCTAATTTTGAGTTGAAAGAAATAATTGAAATTTATAGAATTATCAACCTCTTTCCCATGAGTTCATGTGCATACACATTTGTCACATTATTGAGCAACTCTGCTCCTCCCTTTCTCTTCGTCCACCTTTTACTCCCTCTGTCTGTCCACCTCATCCCCCCATCTCTATCTGTTTATCTTCTCCTCCCTACACTCTCTGTCTCTTCATCTCCTCCTCCTACTCTTTTTCTCCATTAGTTCTCATAAGAAAATCACTGCTCAGTCAAACAAAAAATGATTTGTTCAATTACGTTTTTGAATACCACAGTTCAGCTGGGATAGATATTTCGATTAAAGAACACATAATGCTATAAGTATAAAATCTGTGAATATATATGATATATAAGTAACAGGTTCTCTATTTTTAATGACAGGTGGTTTACTTTTAAAATGTTCTGAGAAGTCTTCCCTTTTTCTGAAGGGTTATAATTTTAAAAAGCCAGAAAACTCATACAGTAACAAACTTTGCTTTAAGCATCATGCTTATGAGGTTTCAGTTCAGTGACATTTCAAAGTTCAATTTTTTTTCTAGATTTCAAGTACATGAGCATATATACATTTTGGTGATGATTCTCCTTTATCTCAAATGGACCTATGTAGATGTCAAAAATTTTATTTAATTCAAAAGTCATAAGTTTGTATTTTTCTTATATTTCCAGCAAAACAAAATCCACCTCTCCAAACTGAACAAAATTAAACTTTTCATAATGTGTCCTTTTTCTTGCTTCTCCCCACTTTTCTATGACACCTCTAATAATTTCTTCCCTTTGTGTATGTGAAATGACTTTGTGATGAAGCAAGTTAGGATATTTTTATTTCCCCTGTTGTTTTGCCATCTGACTCCTTAAAATTCGTATTTTTTGTGTCTGACTACCATTAACATACTTGAGTATAGTCTACATTTCCATAAAAGAGAAAGTTTGACACTCTGTTTTAAAGAATATAACACCAGGTCTAATTTTGTGCTTAGTTTTAGATTAATACTTTCATTTTAGGCTGGAAGTCAGTGATTGTTTTGTAACTTAAATTCTATTGTTGACTTATAAACAAACATAAATTTTATAATAAATGTAAACATTTTGAGGGAACAACTAGAAGTAATTTTAAAGGATCTATTAGGCTCTAGCCAGCCCTTAATTAATTCCAAAGTAATTTTCAGTTTGGTCAAAAGTACTGTTTGCATAACTACATATGTTACTTTCATGATTTAAACAAATAATACAGATTAAACTGTCTAGTAGAAGAAGCTGTTAAAAAGAAGGAAGTTTTCTATGTATTCAGTTAAGTGAATGAAGTAAGTTTTAATTGTAATTTCTGTAAATTAAACATCAAACAATGTGTAGTTTCAGCACATATTATTGTGAGGATTTATAATGGCCCGACTTTTGGTCCCGAGACAGTCAGTCCACGGCTGAGTTTCAGACAAGAAACCTGTGTTGGTTAGATCAACAACAATGTTTCAGCTTAACTGTGGAATAAGTGTAACACAATTAGGCTGTGTGTTAAAATAATGACAGTGTCTATTCCATACACACTTTTCTGTTCTTCAAGAACTGTGAACTTTTTGGTTAGGCTTTTACTGCTTAGATGTTCAAAAGTAAACTATTTTGGAAGTATGTGGATGTTCACCTGCAACTTATTAATGAGGCTTATCGATAGTTAAACAATAGTTAACTAGCCATATTAAATGTGTATATTGGGGAGGGCGGGGGTTGTGAACAGTGATATTAAAGAACTGAGGATTGCAAATGTGCACCTGTCCACTAAATCATTTAAAGTAGTCATTATTGAACCTCCAGACCCCATTTTTCAGCCAGTGTAGCAATGTAGTTGTCGACACCAAGGACAAAAAACGAAGAAATAAAGCTGGCAAACATCACATATTTTGTCTGGGTGAGGACTATTGCAATTGGACACAATAAACTAGGAGTCATGAACTTTGACATTGAATGTCAGAATGGTTTGCAGTACAGTTTTAACAAAGGAGACACAAAATCCAATCAGTGCATGGGTTTCATGGCCACAACAGGACAGCAGCCAATCAGTGAGTGGGTTCTATGGAAGCAGCCACTGAGTACAGGAGCAGCCAATCAGCACAGCTGACTGGGATAAACAAGACGCCTTGACAAGGAAATTACAACTTGGGGCAGCTCTGCAGATGACAAATTGGAATGACAACTGCAGATCAAAACGACACTGCAGCATAAGATAATTTCATAGCAAAAGCTGTTTTATATTAAGTGATACATAATGAGGGGCCTTAATAAACAAGACAGTCAGATGGGACACAGTGGATATCAGCAGAGTAATGTGCTTGAAAACAAAGCTGTAAGGGTTAAGTTTTTAAACGAACAGAAAGACTTAATGGGGACTGATTCGCAGGACAATATGTTCACGGAAAATTTGAAGCAATGTTAAGACAAATTATGAGTAGTATGTGTATGAAAGAAGACATTAATAGTTTGAAAGAAGACGTTAGGAGGTTGGGAAATAGTATAAAGAAAGTAGCACTGATGGTAAAAATGGTTCAAATGGCTCTGAGCACTATGGGACTTAACTTCTGTGGTCATCAGTCCCCTAGAACTTAGAACTACTTAAACCTAACTAACCTAAGGACATCACACACATCCATGCCCGAAGCAGGATTCGAACCTGCAACCATAGCGGTCACGCGGTTCCAGACTGAAGCACCTTTAACCGCACGGCCACACCGGCTGGCCACTGATGGTAATGAGGATTTAACATTGAGCAGTAAATGTGGTGAAGAGAGAAAGAAACTTTGTGATGACAATAGTAGGAAGGTGGAGGTTTTTGGGAAACAATGTGCTGAAAATAGGGTGAAACTTGAGAACCAAATCGATCAGATTAAAAATGATTTAGAAATGGAGGTAGAAACCAAGTGTGCAGTAGTGGTAGAGGAAAGACTGGAAAAAGTAAATGAAAATGTAGAATCAAAATTGGCTAAAATAAAACAAAAGGTGGGAGAAGTACAAAATCTAAGGCATAGGGGAAGTGGCAGTGTGTCTGATAATCATTTGGTAAACAGAATGATAGTTTTTCCAGGTAAGAGATCAATGGGGATTTGTTGTATGAGGAAGATCACATGGTAAGTAAGAAGGAAGTTTGGCACCCTGTAATAACATTAAGGGTACAAGGTACACATGTTAAGTGTTTACTGGACAGTGCTAGTGATCTGAATGGTATTTCACAGGTATTTTTTGAATCTATTATGAACACAGAGGGTATAGTAGTGATGCATGTTTCTGGAATAAAAATTATTGGGCTACTCGTAAGCTGTCAAAGAGTGTGAAACAAGAGGTACTATTACCTCTGAATTTGCAGGACAGCTGTTGGAGTGCAGTTTCTTGGTGATTCAAAATCTTAGCATTGATGTAACAGTTGGAAATAATTTCTTGTGCAAGTAGCAAGTAGGGTGTCATTATTCTGTGTTGGATTCATTTTGTGGCTATAATGCTTACCCCAGCTGGCTGTCTGATTTTTCATGTTTGCTGAGACAAACTCTTCTCCTGTCCTATCTGTAGTTTATAAGTGAATCTGTAACCTTCTTTCTTTGACTGCCAAGTGATTTTGTACAGTAGGATACTTTAGTTTTCTTGTTGTGTTAGTTGTAAGTAAAGGAATCATAAGAGGATGGAAGAAAGTAAATTGGTATCATGGTTAAAGAATTTCTGTCAAGAAGATAAGGTAAACTGAAAATGAAAGGTGTCAGCATTATATGGAGGAGAAGATGCAAATGATCTGAAAACTATAATTAAAATCTGAAGTAATCAGCTCATTGGTGCAACAGCAGAGCAAAATTCAGTAAAATCCATCTTGAATTACTTGATATTAATATTAACTGTGGAATACTAGAAGTGTTTGTGTTCAATGACATCAGTATATGGAGATAACTATCTACCTATAGAAGTGTGTCACGGTACAGCCGTATCTAACATGAACGATTTCCAATTTTACACATAGTTCCCTGGAGTAATGTGTGTGGAAAAAATAAAAGCAAGATTTGTATGTATATCACCCTTCAGGCTAGAATGTCAAGTAAGTAATAGTTTTTTAAGTGATAATTTTGTGTGATTGGTAATAAGAGTTAAATTTGCCTTAGCATAAGGATCTGTTACTGTGGAGTGTTTTTCAGTAGAATCAGTTTTCCATTAGATAAGCAGAACAGTTGTTTATTTATTAGATAATGAAGCAATAATGAAATAATAAAATAAAGAATAACATTAGGGTCTTAATGATTAGGGAGCCTGTCTCTGCAGTAGGGACATTTTTTGAGAATGCACTCCACTAGCTAATGAGGTAAGAAAGGTAAGTAAAATAATGGAGCTGAGAGACATGATTAGTGAAAAAGGTAACTATATACAAACAAATGTGGTGTAACTGTATTGACTATCTAATTTTGAACCAGGCAACATTGAGTAATGTGTATATTGTGTAATTCATGATACTGCAGCTGGAAATGAGATCTCAACCATAAAGAACAATATTTCAGTAAGGTACAAGTCATATAATGCTGCATTATCAGATCTATAGGTTATCTGAAAACTTCTCTTTGTGTTCTGAGGAATTATGAGCTTAAAGTGGTAATTCTGGAATGATGAAAAGTAATTTTGCTGATTGCCTGGCAACTGTGATACTGGACTGATGTGAATATCCTGACAGGTAACCTATTTGGTAACATTTTGTGATTTTAAGAGGATTTAATTTTCTGGTTGAATGAAAATAATGCTCAGAGTTGAGTAGAGAAGTGGGGCAAGTATTTGTTATAATTCCCATCCCCTTAATTTTGATTTGAGTAGTAATTAAGTTATGTGATGGTGGGTCTATTCTCTTTTCATATTGTAATGATTAGTAAATTTATGCTACTGCACATCTTGAGTTTTTTAGTTTCTGTAAATGAAAAAGAGACCCAAAGTCTTAAAGTTTACCCAGTTTCAGACAGTTAGGACTAATGTTTTGTAGTGTTATGTGTACTTGACTTTAAAATTTTTTCTAGTTCCTACCTTTCATACTATAATCAATTTTAGTGCTGATTATTGTGATCTCATGAGGACTAAGAAATGTATTTATTTATGAAGTAATGGCTATCCTTTTTAGTGCAAAACATTTTGTTCATAGACTTAGTTAGAAGTAAAAGTCAGTGTACTGAAGTAGGTTATTTTGTGTAATTTTTTCATGTACTGTGGCAGAGGGGAACCACCTCCAAAGGGAACTGATAGAAGTGCATTTCCTTAGTAACTGTCAATTGGACCTGTTGAAAGCATGGACAACTTGGTGTGAAAGTGTGTAAAGGCTCATCAAAAGTGTGAAAGTGCTTCTGAAAAATACAAAACAATGGGCAAGTGAAATTTTCTGTCTAAAAAGAGCTGCAATGCACAGTGTAATTTAACTTTTTGCAATCCATGAGCATTTTTTTTAAGCAACACAGGACTTGTATCAAGTGACATGTATCTTTGAATGTAATCCTTATTCATCAAAAAAAGGACATCGGTTATGGTGAAGATGCTTAATTCTTATTAAAGGTATAACTTGTGGATATTTTGTGCAGATGTACAATACACTGTATGTAAATATTTTGTATGGGGATTTTTATATGGCCAGTTCATATAAGTATAAATTTGAAAAAACATATTTAATGTAGTTCTGATAAGATTTCGTATGTAAAATTTTTTGTGTGTATATGGCTAAACCCACTTTCTGTGGTCACTGGTGGTAATTGAATTGCCCAGTTAGCTATTTGCAATATCTATCTGGTCAATCCAATTGAAGGGGAGGGAGGTGATTTGACGAAGCAAGCTGGGCTATCCCCTCTTGTTTTGCCATCTGACTCCTTAAAATTCCTTTTTTTTTTTTATGTCTGACTAATTATTATTAATTTTCATGAGTATAATCTGCATTTCCATAAAAGAGAAAGGTTGGCCCTCTGCTTGAAAGAATATAACAACAGGTCTAATTTTGTGCTTAGTTTTAGATATGTAATTGATTTTCTAGTTTATTTTGATTATTTATAGTTAATACTTTCATTATGGGCTGAAAGTCAGTGATTGTTTCGTAACTCAAATTCTATTGTTCACTTACAAACAAATATAAATTCCATAATAATTATAAACATTTGGGGTAACAACTAATAGCAATTTTAAAGGATCTATTTGAAAACATGTTAGCAAAGCCAGCCCTTAAATAATTCCAAAGTAATTTTCAGTTTTGTCAAAAGTATTTTTTGCATAACTATATTTGTTAATTTCATGATTTAAACAAATAATACAGCTTAACCCATGTAAGAGAAGAAACTGTTAAAAAGAAGGAAGTTTTCTATGTAGCATATGTTTTCAAAGTAGTCACCAGCATTGTGTAGAACCTGCTTCCAGTGATGTGGAAGGCATAGTATACCATTAGCAGAGCCTGGTTCTGTTGATAGTGTGAATGGAGTGGTCTTCTTCCTGTCGAATCTCTGGAACAGTTCTGAAGTGAATGCCACGAAGTGGTTCCTTCATTTTCAGAATCAAATCAAAGTGGCAAGGACTTAAGTCCAAGGAGTATGGTGGATGGTACAGTTCTTTCCAGTCCCATGAACCGAATAGAGCAGCCACAGCTTACACTGTATGCGCCCGCGCATTGTCATGCGAAATGGTGGGTGGGTTCCACAGAAAGTGTTGCCACTTCTTTTGTAAAGCTGGTCACAGGTGATACTCCAAAAATGAACAGTAATACTGTGCATTGATGGTCTGCATGGAGGAATGAAGTACGTTAGGATAACACCTTTACAGTGGTTCACGAGAAACACCATAACTTTAGACTGGTCCATTCGCACCATCAACAGAACAGGCTCTGCTAATGGTATACTACGCCTTCCACATCGCTTGCAGTGGGTTCTACACAATGCTGGTGACTACTTTGAAGAGCAGCAACAGGCTCAAACATGTAACTCTTTTGTATTGGTTGTGAATAAATAGTTGCCACTATTTGAGTTCCAACCCTTCTATAAGTGCCTAATTTTTGGTCCTCAGACAGTCAGTTTACAGCCAAGTTTCAGACAAGAAAGTTGTGTTGGTTAGATCAACAACAATGCTTCAATTTAACTGTGAAATAAGTGTAACACAATTAGGTTGTGTGTTAAAGCAATGAAAGTCTCTGTTCCATAGGTACCTTTCTATTCTTCAAGAACTGTGAACTTTGTGGTTAGGCTTTGACTGCACATAGGTGCTCAACAATAAACTATTGTAACAGTATGTGGATGTTTGCCTGCAACCTATTAATGAGGCTTATCAAAAGTTGAACAATAGTTATCATATGTGTGCTCTGGGGGGTTGGGGGGTAGGAACCAGGGTGGGGGGGGGCTGTGAACAGTGGAAGTAAAGAACTGTGGAACATAAATGTGCACCTGTTGGCTACATCATTTAAAGTAGTCAGTGTTGAACTTCCAAACCCCATTTTTCAGCCATTGTAACAAAACAATGCCTTGACACCAAGGACAACAAAACAACAAATGAAGAAATAAAGCAGGTAAACATCACAACTTGGCAAAGTCAGTATTCATTTTCAGAAACAGTATTTGCAAGAGACTTGTTAAACATAATTTAAAAAGCTAAAACCCCAATTGAGGAATGCTCTACACTATCCATTACATCCTCAATATCAATGAATATATCAAATTAACATGATTTTTGCTGCAGTAGGTCCTACACAGTCTTCCTATCAGTCTTCATATCTCCCACATGTTTCTCTCAGCCAGGTTATTTTTGTGGAATTCGAGAATCAAAATGTACTTTATTTTAGCTTCTACCAAAAATTTTTCCATCAATTTGATGTGAATGGAGACCCATTGTGAGACAGAATAGCATGTGATAAATCTACTCTCATAAAATAGTTACCTGTTATTTGTGAAATGGTTTATTTGCTGTTGCCTTTTTCAATTGATATAGCATAAGAAATCTGAAAAAAAAGTGATCCCCATTTTGTCTTTGGTAATGGACCAAAAATGTCAACTGCTGACAGTTCTAAATTTTTCTTTGGCAAAATGTTATGCATCAATCCTCTACAAGTATTATTACTAACCTTTGCTCTCTAGAAATGCTTACAAATAACAAGTTTATTTCTAAGCCTTCTGCCAATACTATAAAAAGTATGTTTTTCTGTATCTTTTGTAAGCATTTTCATCATGCACAGAGTCCAAAACTTTCACTTACGTATTTTGTTAAATTTTCAGTGTGTTTTTCAGTCAAACGTAACCTCCAGTCATCAAAATCTGATCATTGACTTCTGAATAAATTCACAATATTTTTTAATTTTTTCCTTCTCCCTTTTTACTGAACTGGCTTTTAGTTCATTTCCAATTTTCATCATGATTTTGATTTCTCCTCGTGTCGTTACAAATTTTCACAATATCTCCCTCATATTTTACTCCTTTTAAATATATATTTTTGAATGCTTTTCCCTTCACCACTAATATTGTCAGATTTGCCCCTAAAGGTGATCTAGAAAGTATGTCAGCTATGAAATTCTATTTTCCTGAAAACATACTTCATTTCATAACCAAAGTAATGAAAAAATAAGAGCCATCTAGTTATTCTACTGTTATGAAATAGTCTTCCTTCTTGAATGTAAGTCATTGCCTTATGGTTCAAATAAACAGTTGCCTTAAGCCCCAAAAGATAATTTATGAATTCATTAAATGCTCATTTTATTATATCATCCTTACACTTGCAAGTAACCTGACACCATCATATCCAAATTCAGCATCCTTTTCTTCAAACACCGACACCCACCTCCCATCTTCCTACCATCAAGTTAGGAACAACGTAGTTATCATTTTCCTGATTACTAGTTTCAACCTCCCTCTCAGCTAAGTTGTAAAAATTGCTTATTGCCCTTTGTTTCTGAATCTGGATTCTCAACACATTTTTGAACAGACTTGTTCCTTATTGGATCATTGTTCCATGTAGTACCCAAGATTTTTATCAGAACTACGATGGTTAATATTATGCTCTATCTGCATCCTTTGACTCTGTTCATCATAATTATTACACTTATTTGAATTACAGAAAATTAAGGGGTTATACTGTAATTTGATGTGTTCACCTCAAAACTACAATCCCTCATTGGAGTAATATGAGGTTGTCTGGATGGTTTCCTCTGCTACCCAGTCTCTAATTTGTTTGTACTCTATTTCATCCATCAAATCTCCCATCTCTGTTATCAACATTTCTTTCCCAACCTCAATCTCTTGTTTTTCCATTGTAACCTCTAGCCCTACCATTCTGATTTTCATGTCTAAATTTCCCATGATCCCTACTTCTATAATTCTCCCCACTGAAAACAGAAGTCTAACTTCCATGGTGGTGATTCTCATGACTAAAGTTTTGTAAATTAATTCTCTCCATAGCCATCTTTGATTTACCAACATATTTAAGAAACAGATCAAATGAATCATCTGGCCTACGAACTAGATTCCACTGTAGCCATTCAGGTTGCTTTCTTTTGAGTGCACATGTCTGAGTCATTTGATCAAAAGGTTTATCTAAATATAGTAGTTTCTTTAACTAGTTTCTGCAAAAATTATTCAACAGTTCCATTTCTCCCTGTAAAGCAAACCATTCGCATATTCACGATTAATTATAGCTTGCTAAGATGCTGACCGAAATATATTCATAAAATTTTTCTTTAAATCACTGAAGGATTGACACTGATCAAAATTTTGACTGGCCCATGACAATGCTTCTCATTCAAGAAATTTTTGACAGTTTCACTATTTGAATTATCTGACCTTTGTAGTAAATTATCACATGGAAAGCTTCTTGCTGATAGGCTTGACCACACAATACCACTACACACACACACACACGCACACACACACACACACACACACACACACACACACACACACACACACACAAGTTTTTTTGATACAAAATTTTCTGGAAATTCATTTACTTTTTAATCTAGTAGAGTCACATTGTTTGTAACACTTTGTTGTAGCTCATTTATTTGTGAGCTAATTTCATTATATTTTCCTCTGATTCAGAACTTAACTTATTAACCTTGTCCTGAGTGATTTTTGGTACAGATTTTAAATTTGTGTCCTTTCTCTGCTTAGTGCTTTAACAAACTTGCTTTCTAAAACAATGACTCTGTCTTCAACTACACCTGTATTGCAATTCACTCTGTCTAAGCCAGCTTCTACATTTTCTTTCAATTCTGGAATTTGATAATTGATTTTATCACTGTTGTTTCCCATTTCAGACTCTAAAAGGTCATTATTGGATTTTATAGTCGACTCTGAATACTCACTGTTGGCTTACAATGTTGACTGTAACTTCTTGTGGTGATGTGATGCACTGCAAAACTCAACTCACCTTGTGGTGAATCTTTTCTCACATGCACATCTCCTTGAAGTTAGTGAAATGCTGTTTTTAGCTGGAAAAAGCTATAGAAGAAACAGCTGTACACCTTGTAACCACAAGTCACACTAAAAATTGTTTGTAGGTGGAAGGAATAGTACATGAAAGTACTGTATTTATGTGTGTAAAATTTCATTCTATTACAGTACGCTTGCTGCATACTACTACACTCGCTACTTGGGCCTTACTCTAAGCTGTAAAAAGCTTCAAAAGTCCATAAGCACACATCATTCATAATCATGGCCAATTTGTTGTAATTATTAGTGATACCTCCCAGAAAGTTTACAAACAAATTGTTTCTTCTAGAGTAGCTTGCTCAAAAGTTGCTATAATCAGTCTCGTATAACAAAACATCCAAAGTTATGAGTAAGCAACATGCCACTTGGAATTTAGTTATTTAAAACTTCACCAAAAGTTCTGAATTTCACACCAAGCTGTACTCAAACTCTCTTCCACACTTTGCAGCCCTTCTCAAACATTTTGATATCGAAATATCACAATATCAATAATTTTCATCAGAGCACGTATCAGTAAGTCTGGTCACTATGGTGTCGAAGCCCCAACTCTAGTCATCTCTCTACACAAAAGAAGCTTATAATTCCCCAAAAAACATGCATATATGCTAATTTTTGATTGACAGAGAAACATCCCATTCAATTGGAAACCAGCATCAAATCTGCTCCATCCAGCACAGATGTACAGAACCAAACAAAATTTGTCACTGAATCAGAACAGAAAATTAACATAAATAAATTTTGAAAGCCCACAAATATAAAATTAGCTCCCTGTCAACAAAATTACTTTACTGAAGTCATCTGATTTCCCCAGTACCATAAAGTGAAGAAATAGTTTATAACAAATTCCCCAGTGTGAATAACTCACATGCATGTCTCATTCTTGGACATTCCTCATGAGACCAGTTACATCAATGTACAGCATAAAAACTATACATAAAATATTATTTCACATTCACACCTTCATTCACTCTCATATGGAAGCACAATTATAATAGTAACTAATAAACAATTAGAAAATTTTACAAACAGAACTGCCAGTAAAAATGACAGTACTTTGACTGCAGCTCAAGCAGGGTCTGTCAACTAATGATCTCTACCAGATTGCATTGAAACTTCTATTAGGTGCCATTTGTCCTGTGTTTGACTCGTACTGCACGCCTGTTCACCACTGTTATGTCTAATTTCAACAGGCATGATGTCAGGTGCCTTGCCCCACTCCACCTTTAATTGTGAAAAAGTTTTGTAGCTTATAAAAAGTTTGAACAATTAAGCTCAAACATCAAGCCAATTCCAAAACCAAAATATAGTAAATTACATTTCCCTTACTTAAGACTTGGTGGTTCTAAAACTAACCTAGGCTATGATTTGACAAAATTATATTGCTTCTAAAAACATCAAAATAGTTTCTTTGTACAAAATTAGCTTTTCACACAACAGTGAAACTTCTATTTCCTGTGGATTTTACAATGTTTATAAATTTTAATTTTTTAATAGGGATGGCATCTCTTTATTTTAAGCCAGTTACATTTTTCTCATACCTTAATATTGAAACATCATTAGCCTCACAATTTTTTTACACTTGTTTCTCACATATATAGGGCACTCAGGTATGTGGTGTTCATATCTCACCTTCAACTGCAGCTTAGGCTTGAGTTAGTGGTCCATAGTTCCTGAAAACAAAGTTTTGTCTAAGCATACAAATAACAGTTACATTTTCCTGAAATGAATCATTATTATATTTGTTTCTTAAATATTATTTTCCAGTTGACTAAATTAAATGAATCTTTACTCTAACTAGCATGTTAAAGCAGCACCCAATTAAATTTACTTGAAATAAATTAGTAATTAAATCAAAATAATTTCAAAACTTCAGCAAACCATGGTAGCTAATGCAAGCATTTTGTTTATTTACTTTGTTAACTGAAATGCTTGTGTTAATTAGATTCAAATTCTACAGTACAAATCATTCTTTGATAATATTTACAACATAACATAATTACACTGCTTATAGAAGTTCTTCATTACAACTCATATACAGTAGCTCACTTGGTAGAAATACTGCAGTGGTGCCACAATGCCTGTCACTATTTTCAGCATAATGTTTTGACTCGATATGAACATAAATAATATACAAATTCTAAAATCTTATATACAACTTTTTCGATTTACCTTGCTTCTTTCCAATCTTCTCACATGAGAGTTTAGTTAATGTCAATATTAGTATTCTCCTTTTCAAACTTCATTAGATTCTCTACATTACCATGTCAAACAGTTAATCTCAATAGTCACATGCAGTATTTATCCATGTTACATAAATCTGCTAATCATTTTCCACCAGAACAATACACCTTAAAACAAGTCAGTTTATTCCATTATTATCTGTTTTTCATCATGATAACACACCTCTGGTTGGAAAATTCAAAATCAACTATCTATTTTTCATTAACACATCACCTCTCACTACATCAAGTTACACACATCATCATTAATCACTACATTTTCACAAACACATCCTGCAATCACTTCAAATTACATTTTCTCATTCTTCCACATTTAAACATTTCTCTCTGTTTATAATCTTTACTACAGCAGTGAAAAAAAGTTAAAGATGATACACCAAAGTTGAGAATGATGGAAGAGGAAGATTGACAACACAAAAAGAAACTGAAGCAGTATTATCATTAACTTGATTACCTGGTAATTGTTGGTTACCTAGTATTGGAGAAAAGTGCAATGCCCTCTGAGGTGTTTACCCCAACTCCTTTTATCTGCCTGATACCTACAGCATTACAAAACTCACAACTTTCAGATGTACATTTCTGAATCTATTTTTTCCTGGCTATCCAATTATCTCTCCATTTTACTTTCAAATGGTTTAACAAAATAAATGTGCTTGCTCAACACTTATATTCCTACCAAGTGCAACAGAACTTATCTCATTAAGCTACATGTCATTGCTTACAGCTTCAGCTGTCTCAACAACATCAGCACCATTTTTGTTAACATAAACTTCTCTTGCTTCTTTAAAGTAAAGAAAAGCAAAGTTTCCTAAGATTACTGCAACAATGTCAATGACTCCAGCAGCTCCATCACCAAGAAAGGTATCAAGAACAGCAATGGCACCAGAGCATCACCCACAGAAAGTGCTAACTCATGGCCAAGGCGGACTACAACAAAGAAGCAGGATTTTTGCTATCTTCGGCTAAAAGAAAATTAGACTTAAGAACTTCAGTTAAAGTTCAGACATACAGTAGTGCTATAAATAAATCCAAAATGCAGTTGTAATTAATGAAACAATGCCAGAATTAGCTCATGGAAATGGATTGATTGGTGTGAAACATGACTCTGGCCCAAAAACCTATTTTCATAATGTACAAGGATTTAAGACTAAGCTGAATGAGTTAGAACTATGAAATGCCCAAATACTGTGTGTTACTGAACACTATGTGAAGTCTCTTGAAATAGAATCAGCTGTGTTACCACAATTCAAACTATTGCATAACTTCTCAAGGAAAGTCTTCAGTGGTGGAGGAAGATGTGTATTTGTAAAAGATGGTATTGCAGCTTTACCACTGGACTTATGCAACTCTCACTATATACAAAAAGACATAGAATTGTCAGGCATTGAAATCAAAGATATCAGTGTGTATGTACTATCAGTTTATAGATCTTCTTCAGGCGTTTTGTGCTCCTTTCATAAAAATTTGGCACCTCTATTAGAGAAAGGGGTAAAAAGTAAACCTTCAGGTGTACACCCCCTACCAGGGAAACCAAGTAGTTAGCAACATGGATTGTTCTGTTAGGTCTGTAAATCTAGGATTTTTTGACCATAATGCACAGCCAGTCTTTCTGGGAAGTAAACCTCAATCCAGAAAAATGACAATACGAAGCATAAATTTTTGTCAATTTTTACAATGCTCTTAACTTTTTGTACAATATGCAGATAGGCACCTAGGAGACTGTATACCACTCTCAAACAGTAGATGAAAAATTTGAAACTTTTTAAACATTTTCTGGTACTATTTCAATTCCCATTTCCCTTCAAAAACAAAAAAATTTTTGTAGTGACAGAATATCCTCCAACTGGATTACAGCAGGTATCATAACCTCTGCAAAGATGAAGAGAGAGCTTTTTTCCTTCAGAAAGACTAACCTTGGCAAAAGTGAACAATTAAAGAAGTTCTTCACTGCATACCAAAGAATATTTAGAAATGTGGTGAATGCTACTATAAAACTACACAGTGGCACCCTTCTGAATTTTCATATAATAAGAGAAAATGCACGTGGCAAATAATTAATGCAAAAAGAGGCAGGAATAGGAACAGTGTCAGTAACATTAAACTTAAAATAAATGCAGTGTTGATTAGTGACCAAGAAGAAGTAGTTCAGGAATTTAAATTTACTTTATTGAAACTGTAGTAAAACTAACATAACATCCAAAAAGTAATTGTTCACCTCAAACAGTCTTCAATACCTTCACCAATACAATGTTTTTATTGCCAACATTAGGAGCAGATGTAGAAAAGGTAATTCATAGTAAAATAAAAAGTCATCAGTAGGGGAATAGATGATCTCTTTAATGGTGGCTTAGGTGTTTTGAATAAAAATAGGTAAAGGGAACACTGCAGTAATGAAGATTCCATGTACATATGTACATATGATAACACAGGTTCAAAACAAAGGGAAGCATGTGAAATGTAACAGATGAGGAATCTTTTAAGGAAGAAGGGGAGAACACAGATAGCAAAGAATTGCAGAATTTAGATGAGAGAAATATTGAGGAGACCAAGAAGAAGTAGTTCAGGAATTTAAATTTACTTTATTGAAACTGTAGTAAAACTAACATAACATCTAAAAAGTAATTGCTCACCTCAAACAGTCTTCAATACCTTCACCAATACAATGTTTTTATTGCCAACATCAGGAGCAGATGTAGAAAAGGTAATTCATAGTAAAATAAAAAGTCATCAGTAGTGCCATTGGTTCGCCCACCTACTCGTTAGCCAAGTTTTTGACTATGCTGCTAAAACCACACTGCATTTACTTTCGATCCAGCAGTTCCAATACATCATTAAGTGGAACCATGGTAAACAGCGATACCACATCGAAGCTGACCAATATGTCCTCCAGCTGGATTACTATGCCATTCAATCTGCTGATGAAATGTGTCAAATTCTTTATATAAGAGTCCGAACAGCCCACATGTGGTTTTAGCAGCGTAGTCAAAAACTTGGCTAACGAGTAGGTGGGTGAACCAATGGCACTTAGTATCGGTCTTAACAGCACATTTTCTTTATGAATTTTGGGCAATCCATAAAGCCTCGGTGGTAGCGCAATTTAATTGCAGAGACCTTTCTGTACACTATCTTCAATGGAGGACTTTTTTATTAACCGCGACACAGTTCTGAGAACGCTGTTAGTGGGGTCCTTATTCAGCTTCCTATATGCTTGCGGATCCAGCAGCTCAGTAATTTTACTCCGATAGTCGGCCACATCCATAATCACCATTGCACTTCCTTTGTCAGCTGGGAGAACCAAAATACTATCGTCGTCATTTAGGAGTTTTAAAGCTCTTCTCTCACCCACAGTTATATTACTTTCCAGCGGTTTTGCATTGGCTAATATTCTTACTGTTTCTATACAGATTTTAGTATCAGATGCCTCTACAGGGAGGAGATGTCAAGAGAAGTGCGACGCCTGGAAGGACTCCAGAAGAAGAGAGTGCAGCTTTTGTGTTCCCTCACATTCCTGTCTCTTTGCAGAGCCGTCGGCATTACGCCGAAGTTTCTGAAGATAAAGCGACTGTTCTATTCGGGAAAGGCACAACACATTTTCAAATGGACTGAGGAGGCCTTACTATGAGAGCGCATTCAGCAGACCCGATGGGACTTGGCAAGCAAAAACTGTAAGTTAATGTCTCTCCATATTATGATCAGTAATAAACTGTGCAGCGGTGACTTGGATAAAATTGATAGACTACTGCATGATACCATTAGGAAGCATATATTGACAATGTCTAGTAGACAGAAGAAGAAGTTTAATAATTTGCTACCTAAGCAGACTGTTTGGCATTTAGACGTTTCCCGGACCGTTATCAATTTGTCCAAATGTTCGTTATCTGACGATGAGACATCTGTGCTTGCCAAGGGAGGAAATTTTGCTGTTAGTCCATGTTTTGTGCCCACGGAAGAAATTATAGCCAGTGTAGAAGCACGAATTCGCAGTGTGGATTCTGTAACAGCTGAAGAAATCTGTATAGAAACAGTAAGAATATTAGCCAATGCAAAATCGCCGAAAAGTAATATAACTGTGGGTGAGAGAAGAGCTTTAAAACTCCTGAATGACGATGATAGTATTTTGGTTCTCCCAGCTGACAAAGGAAGCGCAACGGTGGTTATGGATGTGGCCGACTATCGGAGTAAAATTACTGATCTGCTGGATCCGCAAGCATATAGGAAGCTGAATAAGGACCCCACTAACAGTGTTCTCAGAACTGTGTCGCGGTTAATAAAAAAGTCCTCCATTGAAGATAGTGTACAGAAAGGTCTCTGCAATTCGGTTGCGCTACCACCGAGGCTTTATGGATTGCCCAAAATTCATAAAGAAAATGTGCCATTAAGACCGATACTAAGTGCCATTGGTTCACCCACCTACTCGTTAGCCAAGTTTTTGAATATGCTGCTAAAACCACATGTGGGCCGTTCGGACTCTTATATAAAGAATTTGACACATTTCATCAGCAGATTGAATGGCATAGTGGTCCAGCCGGAGGACATATTGGTCAGCTTCGATGTGGTATCACTGTTTACCATGGTTCCACTTAATGATGTATTGGAACTGCTGGATCGAATTTTTCCTGCCAATATTTCAGGACTGTTTAAGTGTTGTTTGACAACCACATACTTCAAGTGGAATGAACAGTTTTATGAGCAAATGGATGGCGTGGCTGTGGGAAGCCCCCTAAGTCCCGTAATTGCAAACTTCTTTATGGAGAAATTCGAAGAACAGGCCTTAGGTACAGCCAGCAAAAAACCAAATGTATGGTTCCGATAAATGGATGGCACATTTGTGCTGTGGAGACATGGTAGGGAGGAACTAAGCCGGTTCCACGACCATCTGAACAGGATAAACTCGAGAATTCAGTTTACAATGGAGGAGGAGGTAGACGGCAAGTTACATTTCCTCGATGCGCTTGTTTTTAGAAACGAAAATGGTAGTTTGGGCCACTCAGTATACCACAAACTCATGCACACGGACCGTTATTTGCACCGGGATTCGAACCACCACCCACAACAGAAGCGGGGTGTTATCAAGACGTTAGCGAACAGAGCTAGAAATATTTGTGAACCTGAGTTGCTTGACGCTGAGTTGGAACATCTCCACATGCACTAATGAAGAACGGATATTCATCCACTGAAATAAAACGTGCATGGAGGCACCCACGCAGAAATCATACTGACGTACAGGCTACTGCAAAATGTAAGGTTTTCCTGTCGTTTGTTAAAAATGTAACGGAAAGAATAGGGAGGATCTTGACAAAGCGGAATATTACCGTAATTTACAAGCCCACCAGGAAGATACAGGAATACCTTAAGCCTGCCAAGGACGTTCGCAAACCACTGGAAAAAGCTGGAGTGTACAGGATCCCATGCAGCTGTGGTGATGTTTATGTGGGTACCACTAAAAGAACTGTTTCTAAACGTTTGGAAGAGCATAAGGGAAATTGCAGAAGAGGAGAAATGGAACGATCAGCTGTTGCGGAGCATGCTTTCCAGCCAGGGAACCACAATATTCGTTTCGAGGGGACGCAAGTACTAGCGGCCACAAGCGGATATTACGAAAGGCTCTACAGGGAGGCAATTGAAATCGCTAAACACCCTAATAATTTCAACCGTAAGGAGGAGGGTGTGAAATTAAACGGCATATGGATGCCGGTGTTAAAGAAGATATGTACCACCTGCCCACTTCTGGGTGATGGCAACGGCGATCGACGGCGACGGACAGCGGCTAATTGCACTGACGTTTTCAAAACACGTGACGTCACGCCGCGGCGTGGGAGCGCGCGGACACGGGATATAGTGGCAGTCAGTAGTGAGCCAGTGGGTATGTTGGACCTTCCATTGAGCTACGGACCCCCTTGAAGATGTCTCCTGCAGTTGGAGATGAAACGTTGGGAATCGACACAGAATTCATCAACCGACCACGGCATAACAGCCCGGATAATTATAACGGACATGATATTTCCGGCCGTGAAAGTCTACATTTTAGTATCACTTGTAGTTTATCATCAAATTCGGCAAGCTTATGTGAATATGCTGGCAATATGGTGCCATGGTGCAGAGCTAACGCCATCGTTGTAGGTTATAATTAGAAAGGGTAACAAGTGGACTTTGTGACACAACATCATTATCATGCGTAAAGAAACCTGTCGATGGATGACTCAATGAGTAAATTGTCCTGGAAAATGTTCACATGGCAAAAGAAAATGTGCAGTGATGTCCATTATCTGTGCACTTTGTGGAACAAGTTGTGGTGATGCCGATGAAAATTTGTCAGTTTTTTATTTTCACACGATTTGAAGCACAATGGTGCCAAATTTAAGGAGGAGACATATGTTTAGGCATATAACTGGTGGACAGAGTCGGTTGCTCCATTGTAACAGTCATTGCTATTGTAGGCCACATTGTCGCGTGGATTTTGCTTGTCAAAATTGTCCATATTGCTGGATTCACAGAAAACAAGTAGCATGTGGTCACCAGTATGGCGAGTAATGATATTATGGTGATATAATAACATTTAACTCCACTTTATCGTAATGATATACTTCATTCGCTTCATGATCACAAAAAATAACAACACAGAACAAAACTAGGCATCAAGTGAGTCCAAAGATCATCATAAAGAGAAACCACACAAATCAATGTATCAAACTGTAACAAGCTTTTCATTGCCCTCTCAATATCTGCAATATCCTTGTCTGATCCTATGCTCCTTCTGCACCCATCTCCCTATGCTATCACTCCTATCCCTGTCACCATCCATGCTGCAAGACTTTCCCTATATACCCTCCTACTACCACCTATACCAGCACTGTAACTAGCAAAACACATAATCAAAGGGACAGCCACCTGTGAAATGACATGTCTCATATCAATTGTTAGGTAAATGTTGTTTGGCCTTTTACATCAGCAGGACTACCACAAAATTATCATTTAGGATGAATGGACACAGGCAGAGGATGTATACTGGCAATACACAATTGCAGAGCATGCTCAACAATATGACAGCCATGACCTCAGAGCCTTTCACCAAATGCATCATCTGGATTCTTCACCCAGACACTAGTGTCTTAGAACTTCACAATCACAAACTAGCACCACAACATGTCCTTGATTCTTGCCACCCACATGACCTTAATATATGTTAACTTCTTCTGTCCCAGCATTTCTTCACACAACTATTTCTTTCCTCATTCCATTTTAATTGTCTAGTTTTTGCTGATCCCTCCCACCTCTGTTATGTACAATGCACCTAGCTTTTCACATATTAACTCATGCATATTTTAACAGTAATCTCTGTCTTGTGTATTATCCCTTCTTCAACCTATAAGCCCTCAGGTTCTTAAATCTCATCCAGTGCAGTCCCCAACAATCAGTCTTTCCATCTCATCCCATCCGATAAGTCTCCCTCGAGTGACTTTTCTAAAATCTACCCCCTTTCCTATACCTTTTGAATCCTTTTCTTTCAACCCTCTTCTTTCCCCTTCAATTGTTCTGCTGGAAGGAGCCACTGGCTTCAAAAGCTTGCATATTTATAAACTTATTTTACGTGAGTGGTCTGCCACAACTTGGTGAGTAGATTTTTTTTAACAATCCAGTTACATTATATTATCAAAAAAGGATGATTTTTTAATTTTATAATATAGAATAATATGAAACTAAGACACATGCAAGCCATTAAGGGTCCACTGACATTTAATGTGGCTCATTCACATTTTTTTCTATTTTCCAATTCAAACAATGTGATGAGGCATCTGGGTAAACATGTAAACCAAAGAGAGAGATCTTCACATGTGCAAGAGCTCTGCACAAGTGCATAGTTTGGCTTAGTTTAATGAAAATGACAGGATGATCCCTTTGAAAAAGACACTGCTGATTTCCTTTTCTATTCCTACCCAAACTGAGCTTGTGTTTCATCTGTGATGGAAGAGCAACACAGATGTGCTGATAATCCTTAATTGGCAGATACTTGAAGATAATTGGCAACTATTCCACGAAGTCTGAAGAACCAGTTTTAAGTGAATAATATTATATAACCACAATATCTATCAACCTTATAGCAACTGTGAAGACAAGATTAAACTAAGAACAGTGCACAGAATGATTTAAGCTATCATTATAACAGTGAACCTTATGTGAATGGTGCAGGAAGATACCTTAATAAGTGGCATAATGGGCAGTACCCTCTGATATGGACTTTACAGTGGCTTGGAGTGTGCTGCTGTAGAAGTAACAGTTCACAACCACATACACTCCTGGAAATGGAAAAAAGAACACATTGACACCGGTGTGTCAGACCCACCATACTTGCTCCGGACACTGCGAGAGGGCTGTACAAGCAATGATCACACGCACGGCACAGCGGACACACCAGGAACGGCGGTGTTGGCCGTCGAATGGCGCTAGCTGCGCAGCATTTGTGCACCGCCGCCGTCAGTGTCAGCCAGCTTGCCGTGGCATACGGAGCTCCATCGCAGTCTTTAACATTGGTAGCATGCCGCGACAGTGTGGACGTGAACCGTATGTGCAGTTGACGGACTTTGAGCGAGGGCGTATAGTGGGCATGCGGGAGGCTGAGTGGACGTACCGCCGAATTGCTCAACACGTGGGGTGTGAGGTCTCCACAGTACATCGATGTTGTCGCCAGTGGTCGGCGGAAGGTGCACGTGCCCGTCGACCTGGGACCAGACCGCAGCGACGCATGGATGCACGCCAAGACCGTAGGATCCTACGCAGTGCCGTAGGGGACCGCACTGCCACTTCCCAGCAAATTAGGGACACTGTTGCTCCTGGGGTATCGGCGAGGACCATTCGTAACCGTCTCCATGAAGCTGGGCTACGGTCCCGCACACCGTTAGGCCGTCTTCCGCTCACGCCCCAACATCGTGCAGCCCGCCTCCAGTGGTGTCGCGACAGGCGTGAATGGTGGGACGAATGGAGACGTGTCGTCTTCGGCGATGAGAGTCGCTTCTGCCTTGGTGCCAATGATGGTCGTATGCGTGTTTGGCGCCGTGCAGGTGAGCGCCACAATCAGGACTGCATACGACCGAGGCACACAGGGCCAACACCCGGCATCATGGTGTGGGGAGCAATCTCCTACACTGGCCGTACACCACTGGTGATCGTCGAGGGGACACTGAATAGTGCACGGTACATCCAACCCGTCATCGAACCCATCGTTCTACCATGCCTAGACCGGCAAGGGAACTTGCTGTTCCAACAGGACAATGCATGTCCGCATGTATCCCGTGCCACCCAACGTGCTCTAGAAGGTGTAAGTCAACTACCCTGGCCAGCACGATCTCCTGATCTGTCCCCCATTGAGCATGTTTGGGACTGGATGAAGCGTCGTCTCACGCGGTCTGCACGTCCAGCACGAACGCTGGTCCAACTGAGGCGCCAGGTTGAAATGGCATGGCAAGCCGTTCCACAGGACTACATCCAGCATCTCTACGATCGTCTCCATGGGAGAATAGCAGCCTGCATTGCTGCGAAAGGTGGATATACACTGTACTAGTGCCGACATTGTGCATGCTCTGTTGCCTGTGTCTATGTGCCTGTGGTTCTGTCAGTGTGATCATGTGATGTATCTGACCACAGGAATGTGTCAATAAAGTTTCCCCTTCCTGGGACAATGAACTCACGGTGTTCTTATTTCAATTTCCAGGAGTGTATGTTGCAAGGCGAAAAGTAACTTATTTCTAAGTTGATGGGAAAAGTTGGAGCATTTAAAAAGAAAATCACACTGTGCAATGGGCAACTCATGACAAAGAACACCATCCATTTCCTTAAGATTTTCAGTTTAAAGAAAATGTGTAGATCTAAGCAGAAACTACTCATTTTTATATATTTGAACTCGTATCATTTCTAACACAAATGACAACTCCACCTGCCTCCATATTTTCCCCACCAAAATAGGCTGCTAATGTATAATCCCCTATGTTTAACACATGAATACCTAAATTTACATGGTCTCAGGCAGAATAATGCATCAACTTCCTCTTAATGTTCTAGATTTTACTGTTGTGATGCATTCATGATTAGCTTATACAAAGATGATTCATTTGTTTCCAGAATAAATTTTCATTGTGCACTATTTTGAACTTTTATCACTGATTAAAACTAGGTGCCAAACAGGGAATCAAATACAGAAACTTTGCTTTTTTCTGGAAAGTTTCTCTATTGACTTCCTTTCTTAAGGTTCAGTCCTAGAAAATACGCAGCAGAAATTGTATGGAGCTTGAAAGGTATAAGAGAGGCAATGGCAGAAGTAGAACTGTGAGGGTGGGTTTTAAGTAATATCTGGATAGGTCATATGATGGTGATCATATGGTAGAGCAATTAAAAAGGTTAAAGACAAAATGTTATGAGCTTATATCTCTCTCTAGTGCACATTTTTACTCAACTAGGAAGTTTCAAGTTTCATTTATACATAACATTTCATATTTTAAGGCCTCTTTTAAAACAGTCTGTTTGAATGAGTGGCTTAACTCATTTTATGTTGGACGGTCATATGTATCTTAACAACAAAAAAGTACAGGAAAATTAAAGAGACCTTTGGAGATAAGAGAACGACTTGTATGAATATCAAGAGCTCAGATGGAAACCCAGTTCTAAGCAAAGAAGGGAAAGCAGAAAGGTGGAAGGAGTATATAGAGGGTCTATACAAGGGCGATGTGCTTGAGGACAATATTATGGAAATGGAAGAGGATGTAGATGAAGATGAAATGGGAGATATGATACTGCGTGAAGAGTTTGACAGAGCACTGAAAGACCTGAGTCGAAACAAGGCCCCCGGAGTAGACAACATTCCATTGGAACTACTGATGGCCTTGGGAGAGTCAGCCCTGATAAAACTGTACCATCTGGTGAGCAAGATGTATTAAACAGGCGAAATACCCTCAGACTTCAAGAAGAATATAATAATTCAAATCCCAAAGAAAGCAGGTGATGATAGATGTGTTAATTACCGAACTATCAGTTTAATAAGTCACAGCTGCAAAATACTAACACAAATTCTTTACAGACGAATGGAAAAACTAGTAGAAGCCAACCTCGGGGAAGATCAGTTTGGATTCCGTAGAAACACTGGAACACGTGAGGCAATACTGACCTTACGACTTATCTTAGAAGAAAGATTAAGGAAAGGCAAACTTACGTTTCTAGCATTTGTAGACTTAGAGAAAGCTTTGGACAATGTTGACTGGAATACTCTCTTTCAAATTCTAAAGGTGGCAGGGGTAAAATACAGGGAGCGAAAGGCTATTTACAATTTGTACAGAAACCAGATGGCAGTTATAAGAGTCGAGGGACATGAAAGGGAAGCAGTGGTTGGGAAGGGAGTAAGACAGGGTTGTAGCCTCTCCCTGATGTTGTTCAATCTGTATATTGAGCAAGCAGTAAAGGAAACAAAAGAAAAATTCGGAGTAGGTATTAAAATCCATGGAAAAGAAATAAAAACTTTGAGGTTCGCCGATGGCATTGTAATTCTGTCAGAGACAGCAAAGGACTTGGAAGAGTAGTTGAATGGAATGGACAGTGTCTTGAAAGGAGGATATAAGATGAACATCAACAAAAGCAAAACGAGGATAATGGAATGTAGTCGAATTAAGTCGGGTGATGCTGAGGGAATTAGATTAGGAAATGAAACACTTAAAGTAGTAATGGAGTTTTGCTATTTGGGGAGCAAAATAACTGATGATGGTCGAAGTAGAGAGGATATAAAATGTAGACTGGCAATGGCAAGGAAAGCTTTTCTGAAGAAGAGACATTTGTTAACATCGAGTATAGATTTAAGTGTCAGGAAGTCATTTCTGAAAGTATTTGTATGGAGTGTAGCCATGTATGGAAGTGAAACATGGACGATAAATAGTTTGGACAAGAAGAGAATAGAAGCTTTCGAAATGTGGTGCTACAGAAGAATGCTGAAGATTAGATGGGTAGACCACATAACTAATGAGGAAGTATTGAATATGATTGGGGAGCAGAGAAGTTTGTGGCACAACTTGACCAGAAGACGGGATCGGTTGGTAGGACATGTTCTGAGGCATCAAGGGATCACCAATTTAGTATTGGAGGGCAGCGTGGAGGGTAAAAATCATAGAGGGAGACCAAGAGATGAATACACTAAGCAGATTCAGAAGGATGTAGATTGCAGTAGGTACTGGGAGATGAAGAAGCTTGCACAGGATAGAGTAGCATGGAGAGCTGCATCAAACCAGTCTCAGGACTGAAGACCACAACAACAACAAAGCTTTTATGTTGACTGCTTGACTTAACATGCTTCATGATATTTCAGTTTGTCAGAAAGGTGTATATGTATCCTGACATTAGTATGTTTTTGGCAATATATTCTACGCTTATATGCATGTGACATGAGATTGCATGACATATCTTGTGTATACTATTTGGTTTCCTTGCTGCAGTCTATAGTCCATTGATATGGATCTCTGAAAATGGAGTTATATAACTCTGAAAACCAAAACATGTTGCATATACAAGCAATGAAAATGCGGTTGACTGAAACATATCAAGCATACATTATCAAGAAAAATAGCTGAATGCATAAGATTTCCATTTGATACAACAGTTTAAAAAATAGTTAGTATTAAAGAATATCAATTGTTTCTGCTAAGAAATGTGTCTGTTGGGCAGAATGAGTTGTCCATTAATAAATTTTTCAGGTCAGTATTAAACTGTAACTTATTAGTAGTTTATTTTTTTATGGTTGTACACACTATAGCTTGCCCCTCAATTTTTAGTCATTCCTATCAAGAAAGTAGTCCTCCAGCTGCTAATCTTTACTACACTGTAAAATTGGATTAATTTTATATGTACTTTGGAGCATATAAAATTCATTCAAGCGTACTGAATTTGCAGAAATAAAATTTGCGTAACAGGAAACAGTTTCTGCTAGTAACTTTGTCATACTAGATGTCTTTAATAGGGTTTTTACTGGTTACTAAAATTTAGCCATTGTCCAACAAGCAGTTATGAAATCTAATAATTTCATAGTTTTCAAAAGAATGTATTAAGATATGAAATCTTTAATTTCAACTTTCTGTCTTACAGTGCAGAATGATCCGGAAAATGTAAGCACTGCTCATGTTATTTGAAATGTGAAATGTATTGACCACCAACTTATACTACCAAATTAAAGAAAGCGATGTTACATAATTTAATATTGATTCAAAAGGTTAACTGAACTGACAAAATTACTTTCAAAGGTACAGGATTTTGTTTATAAACGTTGCTCTGATGTTTCTCGAGACTTCTTTTGAGTCATCTGAAGTTTTCTTGCATTTCAACAAGCTGTAACTTTTCAGATAATTATTTGATTCTCTGTATTATCTTAAATTTTTTCTATGCAGTTTAAATTGCTCATAGTGTTTAATTTGTCCATACATTTGCCACTTCCTCCATTTATCTGATCATGATGTTACCACTTTTTGCACCCATGATTTCATTATATTCTCTTACTAGCTAAGTCAATGTTTTGATTGCTACAGTGATAATTTGTCCATACAGCACTTGCCAGCTGCCAGGTTCAGTTATCCTTATTGGGTTGTGGAACTGTTTCATTGCTTCTTATATTATGACAAAATTATCTGATTTCAGTTTTAGCCAGTAGTTGGAATCAAGTTTATCATTTCTAACTGCTTCAAAATTCCTAATATTTTGTTTTATTTTTAACTTAATCTTTTTTAATTTTCTGAAAAATTTAATAAAGTCTTACAGCATTTTTGTTATTTCCTTTACATTCTACATAATCACATACTATTATTCTAATTTTTGCCTATTTATTCACTGATATCACTTAATAGTATTATTATGTTCTGATCTGGGATTTTTAAGGTAAATAGTTTTATAGAAGATCCCAGAATGTACCTACTTGTTGGGTTTGTCTTTTTGTTTTCATTTATTGATGTGTGTCATTTAATGATTTTGTACTTTTTGCCTTTATATTTAACTGTGAGAAGAGATTGTTTGTGAGCTATTTAAATTCTCTTACTTTGATCATCATATTTATGTGAATGTTAAAATCTGTTCCTAATAACAGCATTCTTTTCCGAATATTGATGTTTTGTTTATCCTTTAAAATTCTGTATTTTTGATCTTTTACATTTACTTTAGAGTAATTGTTTCCTGTACTGCTAAAATAAGGCTTTCAGTTTTATCCTAAGTTATCAGTAGCACTTTCTGTTTACCAGTTGATATCATGGTGAGTGTTTTACTTGTAACACAGAAAACACCATTTACTTTCACTATGTAATATTTTTATTGGCACAAGATAAATCAAAACACAAAGAAATAGTTTTCGACCATCACGGTAACAGTCATGACGAATGTCTCACACCAACTAGTCAACAACCAAAGTAAGTAAAACAAGCTACAAAAAAGCAAAGATATTAATATTTTCTGGCAGTTCTGCCACAGAGCCGCCCCATTTGTCTAATGGGGGCTTGGTATGTTTGTGTATTTTGGCTCTCTGGCAAGGTATGCATGCTCTCGCCCACCGATTACAATCTCTTTTTACATTAGGCCAAATGTATCTCTCTCTAATGAGGCGCATAGTTGCGTGAATGCTCGGGTGAGCTAGATTGTGTTGAAAATGTCTTTCCTAAGACCTTTAGCTACTATAGGACAAGGATGACATGTTTTAATGTCACAATACAAAGAGCTATCATCATTAGGGAAGGGAAGTAGAGCAATTTGTAAGGAAGTATCAGAGTCAGAGAGAAGGTGCTGTATCTCTGGGTTGGATAGCTGGAGCTCGTGTAAACAGTGAGGATCAATAGTTGTCTTCAGGGAGGACAGGAGTGACAGGTAGTCTGCTGCAACATTGTCATTACCCCTGATATATTGAGAGTCTGAAACATATTGTAATACCAAATCCATATGGCGAAACCTTCTGGGTAGTACATCTAATGCTGGTTTGCAGAGAGCCTCGACAAGGGGCTGGTGATCTGTGTAAACTGTCACAAGTCAGGCTTCAATATCTGTATGAAAGTACTTTACGGCCTCATAAATGGCATAAAGTTCACGATCAAATGCGGACCACTTTCTTTGTGTTTTGGTGAGCTTCTTTGAAAAGAAATGCAGAGGTGTAGTACCTGTTGGTGGAGTCTGTCGCAAAACTGCACCAATGGCATTGTCGCTAGTGTCTGTGGTTATTGTCAGGGAGGCGTCAGGGTGAGGGTGAGACAGGGTAATAGCATTTTCCAAGGCGTACTTAAGTGAGTCAAAGGCTCGCTGCATGGTCTGATCCCATTCTATGTGTCTGTCACCTGTGGTATTCTTTCCCTTTAAGGCCTCAGTGAGAGGGGCTTGAAGAGATGCCACACGTGGAATGTGGAGTCTAAAAAAATTTACCATTCCGAGGTATCTAAGTAACTCTTTATAGGTTTGAGGGAGGGGAAGGTCAAGTATTTGTTGTACTCTGTCGGAGCTGGGACAAATGCTCTCATTATTGACCAAATGTCCAAGGAAAATAACCTCTGGCTTCTCCAGTTGGGATTTGTCATGATTAATCTGTCGTGCCAATCTATCAAAAACCTGTTGGAGGTGTTGTTTGTGTTCCTTGGCAGTTGTGGAGGAAATAATAATGTCGTCTAGGTAGGCACAGCAAAAATTAAGGCTACGTAGAATGGTGTCAATGAATCTTTATCAGTCTGGGCAGCACTCTTCAATCCATAAGGCATAAACAAATATTCATATAGTCCAAATGGGGTGATGATAGCGGTTTTGGGTATATCTTCTGGGTGCATCAGAATCTGATGGTATGCCTTTTTGCAGTCTAACACAGAGAAAAAATTGGCACCAGACATGGATTGTGAAAAATCATGGAGGTGTGGGACAGGGTAGTTATCAAGTATTGTTCTGGCGTTCAAACGCCTATAGTCTCCACAGAGTCGAAAGGAATTGTCCTTTTTGGGAACGACATGTATTGGGAAAGACCACACATTGTCCGAGGGGTGGACTATACCCAAGCGTAAAAGTTCATTAATACATTCTTTGGCAGCGATAAGTTTTTTTGCATTGAGGCGTTGGGGGCGAGAATGGACAGGCGGTCCCTCAGTTGTGTTAAGCCTGTGACAGACGCCCATAGTAATGGCCTTGATTTTGTGAATAGGTGTGGCCGAAATACCTGGAGGGATGCAGTAAGGAGCGATGTTATCGTCGGTGCGCCGTAAGTATGCAAGGGAACTAACCTTAAATACGTTATCATTGAACGGTAGTTCAGTGAAAACTGCAGTGTTGCTCGCGGAGCTGCACTTTGCGACAGCTGGCAGGGTTCCATTGACTACTACATGAAGGAATCGTTGCGCGCGCATGTGCGGCGTCGCCTGTAACAGCTGTCGCCTCTGTGTTTTGATGAAAGGCAGACGGTGAAGCGCAGGGTGGGGGGTTGCTGGGCGGGTTGCCATCTTCGCTGTCAGGGTTGTGGCAGGCGCTGCTGTGGCTGCATATAAACAGCGGTGAGGTATGCAGGTCCCATGTAGTTTTGTGCATGTTATTACTTTTAATCTCGATCTCCTCTCTAAACCCACACAATTCATCAGTCAGGACATCACAACGTTGAAATAGCTTTGCATTGTCTTTGGACAGTTGGTCGATTTCAAGGCGTGGCGTAACTAAGTTCAATACGGCAGCTTTGACCTCCTCAGATAGAGTAGAAACTGTCTCTTTGTCTTGTTGACAGGACATATTCGAGCTGCATTCTGTCGGCATGGATGGGGAAAATCTCGCCAAAAATGTTTGTTTAAAATCCACTGAGCAGAGGGCAGGTGTAATTGAGTCCAAAGAAAAGTTATGAGCAGTTAAGAAGTCCAATCTTAATACTGGCTCATCGATTTCTACCACCGAAAATGAACATGCATAATTATGTGTGTCATCGAAGTAAATACGAAGTTGCGTTACAACATAAACCTTTAACGAGCAATTGTTGGCTGGTCTGATTTGGTGAGGCAAATGCGTGATTGTAGAAGTGTACCAATGAACATGGAATGATGCTCACATCGGCACCAGTGTCCACTAAAAACCATTTCTGTGAAGCTATATCCTGGATATACAAACGTCCGAGAGAATAATTCGGAAGTACTAGCCTGTCATCTGTTAGGCGACTTGACATCACAGTGGAGACCGGTGCACTTATAGCGGCCCGCCGTGCATCTTTGGGCACATTGCACAGGGTGAGCGGCAATTCCTGGCTGTATTATAGTAAATGGAGTGATACCAGCAGAGAGGATAAACTTGCTGATCCTGTGTTGTTACCGGCTGAAGGACGTCACTTGAAGCTGTGGTATGGGATGGTGAAGGACAGTGTGGAATCTGGTGCTCAGCCAGTGTACTCTGTCTGTTGTTTTGGAAAGATCGGCCTCTGCCACACGGGGGAGGTGTAATATCGAGGGGGGCACACATAGATAACTTTCTTCTGTTGATTATCTTATATGTGGCGTCGGCCAGCAATAATTTCGCTTGTAGAGGTTCCTGATCGTGTGATAGGAGCTGCAGTTGGATAGCTTGCAGCAGCTTTGCAACCCAGAAAGAAAGTAAAGCTTCATCTGACATAGTTTTGCTATTGAAGACTGCTCTGATACATTGCCACAGTTGTGAAGGAGTTGAGCCTTTGAGATGTACATCTTGCAGTATGTATAAAACAGACTATTGCGTAGTCTTAGCTAGATGTTCGCAGGTCTGTTGTTTTGCCAGTGCATAACGATTTTTGGGAGCCGCCGCCGACACTAAGTCCTGTGCCCACTCAGTGTGGTCCTCTAGGCAGTTAATAAGCACAATAAATTTAGCACTGTCTGAATCAATTTTTAGGGCAGTGTATATAGTCTCTGCCAAAATAAACCACTTATGTGGATTGTCCATCGTGAACCTTGGTAGTTTAGGAATTTTCTCACTCTTGTGTTGTGGATGTAACAGATTTGATAGCACAGTGGACGGGAGTGGCAGAGTGTTTATGAAGCTGTCACTCGTGGCATTCCTGGCGGCTGGTTTAAACATGGCTGTCGCGGGAGGCGCGGCAGGCGCAGCCGGGGCTGCGGAAACAATCGGAGCTGGACGACTGTCCAACCAGTAATTGTTGTCACTGAAATTTGTACCCATCTGTTTTTGTAGTGAGTCTTGTAGTGGCTGGGGAGAGAATGTGTCCAAAAGTGATTTATCAGCAATATATGGGGAGCTCCAAGTGATCTGTGGGCTCGAAAAGTCTGTGAGGTTCATAGTGTTGGTGTACTGTTGCACACTATATGTCACAGGAGGTTGTACATACAATGCACAGTGAGTCACAAATTTAGGCACAGCACTCATGATTGGTTTGTTATAGACAAATGTAGAAAAAGATTTCATAGCAGGTGACATCACTGACGATGTTGAAAGAGTCCACAATGGCATTGTTGATGACGTAGAAAACTCCATGGCGTTGTACATATCTTCCAATTTTATCCCCGTTTTTGGTGGCACTGTGCGTAGGAAGCCGTGGAAAGGCAATGTAGAGGCACCATTAGTATCAGGTGAGCGATGTGGAGATGTCGAAGTAAACAGCCACATTGTCGAATCGGATGTATGTTGCACATCGGAGGTCACCAATATGGCGAGTGTTATACTTATAACACAGAAAACACCATTTACTTTCACTATGTAATATTTTTATTGGCACAAGATGAATCAAAACACGAAGAAATAGTTTTCGACCATCACAGTAACAGTCATGACGAATGTCCCACACCAACTAGTCAACAACCAAAGTAAGTAAAACGAAGTACAAAAAAGCAAAGATATTAATATTTTCTGGCAGCTCTATCACAATATTATGGAGTTTACATTCAAAGCACCTAAAACATATTCCTTTTAAAATTTTAAGATATTAGATGTCTCCATCACAGTAGGTATTGATAAATTTTATGATCCATTAGAAGATTCCTGTTCTATGTTACTATTAACAAAGTACATAGTTTTAGCAATGTGAGTTGGGTGTTCCTCCCACTCCTCTTTCCATATGACTTGCAAGATGTGGCTCATAGCTTGGGAGTGGTGGTCATGGAATTTGAATTATTTTTATTTATACTGGGAAAGTATTGATAAGAACTCAAGATACTGCAGAGACAGTGAGCAGTTGACTGATTCCAGTCAACCTGCACTGCCAATTCAATATAGTCAACCAGAATTGCTCTGAAGAGTGATGTGATCCAAAAATTTAGCAACATTTTCAGTTCTTTTTGTGTGTCTATTGCCTATTGACAGTTTGTAATGGAATACTCGGCATTTGGTAGCAAGAGTCCACCAAAGTATACAATACCCAACCCACACACAAAGCTCTACCACTCCGAAATGAATTAATATTTTTCTGTACGTAACTGAACGTACTAAAGCATAGGAAACAAAAAAAATACTTTTTCTGGTAGTATTCACCTTCCACATTCGAAATAGAATCTAACACAGTTGTTAGGATTAACACAACTGAACGCACAGACTAACAACTCTCACCCTGATGGAAAATGGATACAGCACAGTAAATTTGGTCATAACAATATTTGAAGTCTCTGGGAATCTAAAGCAAAATTTTCTACTTAGAGTCAAAGTTGAACAGGCTCAATCAGCATATTATTATTAGGATAATTATTTAAAATATAACAATTTGGCAATATCTTGATAATTAATGAACTGGAAAATCCAAATTTACATGAAAACTTTTTTTTACAATTGCAACTTTTCCATTGTTTGATTTTTTTACAATTGATGCTATCACTGTATTCAAGACTCTTACAAAATCAGAACTGGGTAAGCTGCTATAGTTAGATGCAGATAACTTCATTTCAATCTTTAAGACATTCAGTCACAGTAAACAAGTCTCTATTGTTAACATAATTTCCATACTAAATCATCCAGTAATAAAAAGTTATGCAAAAAATGATACCCTGTGTAACTCATGAAATGAATCACACAAAAATCAGAATATGAGCTATTTCTGTTCACATCCTTTTCCATTATACATGACACTTTTCTCACACCACTTGAAGCTTTCTTCATGACTATCCATTATCCTCCTGATCTCCAGTCTCATCTCAATTGCTCATCACTTGTTTCTTATTTGTGCCTGTCTGTCATCATGTGCTGCTCTTCAGTATGAAAACTGGAAGTTATCTGGGATTGTCTTGTAATGTTATCATTCTGTTAACACCTGCCTCTTTATTTTCACAAAAGTAACACTCTAGAGCACTTGTGGAAATAGTCAGTTCAACTGATTCCTCTCCACATAGTCTATAACACACCATCTCTAAGCAAGTTAAAAAAAAATTGCAGTTGCTCAGTTACATACAAAAAATACAGATGAAGATTTGACAAGAAGCAAATTACATTGATTTCATCAGGAAGAATGTTGAATTGGGAGCTTCCCACATAATATGAAATAGAAATGCAAATGACAATTTGACAAAGTGAAAATTATATTAATCTTTGTAAAAAGAAATTTTAAATTGTCATCTTACCACATGGATGAAGTAGGAACATACATAAACTTATACAACAGTATAGAATTATTGTTCACAGGCATGAAAAAACATCACAAATTGCACTAAAATTTAATTTGCATACCCACATAGCTATTTCTCAAAAATATTTACACTAACCAATCATACTTCCATAAAAAATCAAAATGTTATGTCATGACTTATAAGCTAGAGAACAGATTAAATGGTCAGCATTCAAAATTGACTAGAGGGTCTTCAAGTTTGGCACTAATGGAACTGGTCCTAGGTGTAGGTTGTCAGAGTGGAGCTTATGTCTACCTAAAAGGAAGGGATGGGGGGGGGGGGGGGGGTAGGTGGAAGCATCCGAATTCTGGAGATATGATGTTCTGGGTGCAATAAGAGTGAGATAGTGAGCTGGCAATAGCCAGAAAAGTGCCTGAGTCATCATCATCTTCAAACTGGTGTAAAGCTACATAAATCCCTAGAAGGTCACAGCAGCATGCAGATCTCTTACTCTGTGAAAATGTAACTTTATTCAGGAAACATCAAAGTGTTTGCTGTACACTTGCTGCTCCCTGTTAGATAACCACCCTAATAGCATAGTCACTAATACTAGACATAATAGTGAGTTGAGTATGAGGAAGTGGATTTGCCAATGTTGTGGACTGTGCAAAGCAATCTTCATGCTGGTCAACAGCATGCTGCATGTGGGGGTTTATGACAGCTTACATACACTGGTGATCTCTTTTCCCACAACAAACTCCGTATGTAGGTCTTGAATGATGGTGACAGTGAAAGAAATTTATCATCCCTAGTAATCGATGTAAGTCTTGGAATGCCTGTGTTGGTGGCAACTGATGGATAAATTCTGTTTGCTGTGGCACAGGATGAATGCCAGCAGCATTGTTAATATGTCTGAGAAAAACAATATCAGTGTGCAAAAGTTGACATTTTCCTTCATTGATCACAGCATCATTATCAGCAAGCATGTTAAAAATTTGTGTAAGTAGCTATTAATGCATGCCCATGTGCAGAGAAAGAATAATGTTATCTGGGTAGGCACAGCAAAAAGGGAGCTTGAATAGAAGACCATCAATAAACCACAAACAGGAAGTCAAATAAGCTGAAAGACATGGTAATCAATGACTTTTTAACATCTTCTGCACTCATAAGAATCTGCAGGTATGCTTGCTTCCAGTCAAGGACATTGAAAATGGAAGCACCTGTGAGGTGGTGGATGAAATCCAAAATGTTTGGTATTGGGTAACTATCAATTATCTTATGAGTATTAAGGGCCCTGTTGTCTCCAAATAAATGTAAAGTCCCATATTTCTTGGGCACTAACTTAATGGGTGAAGCCCATGAATTGATTGAAGGTCTCACAACTCCAGCTTTTAAGAGTTCATTGACCACTGCCTTAGGAGCACGGAGCTGGTCCAGTGATAACCTGTACAGCCTGGAGCAGACCTGAGGGCCTGGTGTGGTGGCAATCTTTTGTCCCATTCCATTTCTGATAGTGAACTGCATACACAATATTTGCGTAGAGACTGGGAGTGCGGGAAAGCACAGAATTTCAGTGGGAAACACATGAGCAGTAGGTGTATTACTGACCTTGTTGATGAGTGAAGGTTTTGGTGACATAGGCACTTCCTCAGAGACTGCCATTGCTAGGCTGAGATTGGGTTGACATGGTGCAATGAAGTCATCATGGGCAAGTGGATGTGACTGTAGTGTCTGATAAATTTATGCATGGTGCCATGCAGCAGGGAGTTCCTCCAACATCAATGTCATATGACAAAAGTATAGATTTGGACTTGTTGCATTTTGATGAGTAATGTTATGCAGTCTTTTAGATAATGAAAATGACGATTCATTGAAGTGAAACACTGTGTATCATCCACAGCAGATGCAGTGAGAGGGTGCTGTGCATAGCCAATGATGCTCGCAATGAAGTGACCACTGTCTTGGTGAACCAGTGTCCGGTAGTTGTCAGAAATGGTGAAGAAAATCAGTGCTAAGTACAGGTTCTCTGATGTCCACAGTGAGAAAGTTAAATGTTCCATGTGATCACATCATCAAGAGACAGATCCAGTCTCATAGTCATAGAGTGATGACAGATTGGTTTACTGCACTGAACTGTGTAGCGAAACTGTCATATTACTTGATAGTAAGGGCTGGAGGTGCTGTACTCAATTTGGACCCCAAATCAATGAGATAACATTGTTGACATGAGTGACCAAGGAAGTAAAGTATGTTGCCCATCTGCAGTGGTAACATGGGAGATGACTCATTGCCATGGTGTGGCACGAAGTGACTTGAGTAGCCACCACAGTCCGGTGCAACTTTTGTATGCTGTATGAGTCTTTGGGCAACAGGCAGGTAACAGTTAATGTGCAGTGTCACCAAACTGCACATGAAATCAGCAGCAAAGCTGGTCCCATGTTTGGGGGGGGGGGGGGATCAGGCATACTGAGACTGGTGCTGATGCTGCTGCCTTCTGTTGTCTTTGTGTGGTGGTATTATTGGCAGCAGTATTGATGCATTGTTAGTGTTGGAGGCCAGTAAAGATTCTTTCTGCTAATCTGAGCCTCTTATCCAGCTATTCATGTTCCAGGATGATCATGGTGAGTTGCAGTTGCCATGGAAGCTTAAGCATTCATAAGGTCCAAAGCATGTTGTCTGGCATCAGTCAATAATCAAATAAATCAGCTAGTGTGCACAACTGATGCTAGAGCTGTGATGGAGTCCTGTTCCCCAGTTGTTCATTATAAATCAATTCCTTCTCATGTCTGGGAGGCATTGTAGGAGGACTAATTTTGCTGCAATGTATATGTTATTGCGGTGATGGGGGAAGGGGGGGGGGAGGGGGGGGGGGAAGAGAATAACATCACTTATCACATCAGCATGCTCTTCTAGGTGGCTGAGCAGTGTAACAAATCTGGCACCATCTCTAGTGACATCATAGGAGGTGAGTATGCTTTTAACTATCGGGGACCAGACAGAGGATTGATCCAGGTTAAATGGTGGCAATTTAGGATCTACACTAAAACGTGTGGATGATGCCGATGGGTAGTCATGCCAGTTGCCAGTGCAATGTCCGTAGGAGTATGAAGGACAAATTTCCCATATCTCTTTAAAGATCAGTGAGAAGTGTGGTAGTGATGTCTAAAGAATGTGCAGCCAGCTGCACTAGCACTAATTCAAACAATTTCACACACAGTGCAGAAGACACATCTGCTGGAGCAAATAATCACGAATCTAACCAGACAGAATGTTGTGGCTCAATATGTACCAAATTTTCATGTGAAGTAGGAGTGTTAATAAACTCTTACAGTAAATTGCTTGTAGTATACCACCATTTGACTGTATTGTCCTCTGTTGGAGCACTACACTGATGGGTGTGATTTTAATGTCTGATGAGTATGGGTTACTGAAGGGTTTGCAAAGCATGGTACACTTAAATCATTGTCCTGTCTTGCAAACCATAATACACAATATTGCACAAAGGTTGCACTGTTGATGCATAGTATCTGAATCAGCTTGAAAAAATAAATCAGTATGTGGTTGTTGTGCGTCACCAATATAGACTCCTATGCTGGGATAGGATCAGGGTGACAGATAACACATACCAACATGAGATACACACGTATTTAGCACATGTAACATAAATAAATATACAAGAGATGGACAGAGAACCAACTCCAGTCCACTCACAGTTCTAAAGACCACCTGTGTGAGACTACAGTTAATAGTCAGTGAAGTTAATATGTCGTAGTATCCTCACAGACCCAAACACTAATCTCATCATCAACAACATAATAATCATCATAAATCATATCATCAGCTATACAGCTATTATCTTGATAGCTCTGCAGTACAACACATATCTCACACGACTGACTTCATAAAAATAGGCAAGCTCCTCATTATAAAAAATATTCTGTACATAGCACACTCATAGTTAGTGCATAACCACTTAGTACCTACTCAAAACCTTCAACTTCTCTCATCGAAAACCTTTTCAAAAGTGCTCCAGTTTACTCACACAATACTCCTATAATGCACAGCAGTGAAAAATTTCTTTGTTCTTTTGGTCTGACGTACGCCTTTTTTCTTCAATGAACCTCAATTTCAAAATGTTAATGGGATAAAAGAGCAAACTGTCAAAACATAATGTTCCAGCTTTAAGCTTTCCATTTGCAACAATATTCAACTCACTGATTACACTGTAGTAATAAAGCAACACAGTTGACCTTCAATCTTCCATTAATTAATTTGGAATATGCCCCCATTTGTTTTCATAAAGCATAATGTTTCCCACATACAACTAATATTCATTGATAAAGCATAATAATTTCCTAAATACAGTCAGTAATCAAACTACAAACTTCTTCAAGTCCACACATAACATAAACACATTACTACATCAGAACTTATCTTATGCGACCCTATATTCAATTGATGAAACTGAGATGCAGATTCCATATTCAAAAGCAACATAAATTTACCTAATTAGACATCTAACTTTTGAAACATATAGAACAGAAATACAAAACACATTAAGCATCATTACTTTTAGAAGTACCTTCAAATTTGAAACAGTAAATTATGACTCCAATTTCAGTAACAGAACAAAAATTTTCACTCTTCAGCTACGCATGTAAATTACTCCTCCATTACACTGTAAAATTACCCTTACAACTTTTTAACACTTATGAATTTACCACTTAACATAGAGAGGATAGAATGGTAGCATAAGATGCACAGAATAGTGGAAGGAATCTTGCAGCACCAAGGAATGAAACACAGGATAATGGTGTTCCATAGCTTGAGGCCCTTTGATCATCATTCACATGCCATGAAAAGATTTCATGATACCTTGAGGTCTTGCATGCTAATACTCACTGACACCATCATTGTTCCCTTCATCATCTGTTTCTGCTAACAACATAAATCTGTTTGCATATGGCATAACTTCCTTGAATAAAAATTTTACAAAATAGATAAATGGCTCAAAAATCATTTTCCTTTCTCCACATTTCTTGCATGTCAACATACTACCTTTAGGTTTTGCTATAAACTGAAACTGAAGTTTCCAACATTCTTGAACATTTTCCTTAACGATGATGACTTTCAATACCAGTAAAGTTAAATCACATTTGTCATTGTGAAATAGATTTAATAGCATGAACCACTCCACATTTTCCCTATAGACACTTTTATAATACAGATCTACCAATTCCTCTCATTTGTTTAAATACACTTTATGGCTACTGATTTGCAACATTTTATTATTTTGATAGCATACAAATTTGTATTAGACGGAGTCTAGTTACCCACAGAAATACTTCTCTGTAATTTTGCATCGTTATTTGAAATTTTATTTTGAATATGGTCACTAAACACTTCATTTTTGCTGCAAATAAATCACTGCTCTACTTGTCTAATGATTCCTGTACTTTGGTGTCATACCCCATAACATTCATATCACTATTTTCTTCTGTTAAACCAATAGCTTCTAAGTCATCCAGTCCCATATCTTCTTCATCCCATATTTTTACCCACTAATTTTAACTTATTAGATTACTACTTTCTTTAACTCTCATACTTTAGTGTCTTTATTTTGTATTCCAAGTAGTAAATGTGTACAAAACCTTTTATCAAGGCTTTCATTAGTTCTTCAGTTTTCTCCATAGTGATGTCCATGTTTTTATTGAATCTCCCAAACTTCACATGTATTTGCTTACAAGGTTCCTGTTTTCCCTTACAATATTCATGCAGTTCACAAAGCACCTGCTGCATCATTTGCATTATAAGTGCCAATTCCTCTGCAAACAACTCCCCACTTCTACAATTTCACTGTTGTCAAATGCTTAACTCAGTATTAAATTATACACCAATAACTAATAATCAAACAATATTACCCCAAAGTTAGGTGAAGACTTTGTGCTAATGTTACTGACACCTAGTTCTACTGACAGTTGCCTTGTAATGAAAAACTTGACATTTGGTAGTAGCAAGACTCCACCAAACTGTACAGTACCTAACATAAACACCAAGCTCCAAAATGAATTAACATTTCCCTCTAGACAGCTGACAGTAATGAAACATAGAAAACTGACCATTTCTGGGAACATTCACCTCGAATAGGACCTAAAATAATTGTTCACGGAAACACCATTGAAAATACAAACTTAAAATTCTCACCTTGAAGGAAAACCAATGTAGCAAATATGATAAAAGCAATGTTTAAATTCACTGAGTATAAAAATAAAATTAAGAATAATTCACTCCTTAGGATCAATATTGAACAGGCTTACTCAGTTTATTATAATTAGGCTAATTGTTTCACATCAACAAACTCCGGCTTTGTCAGATTCTTGATGATTAATGATCAGGAATGTCCAAATTTATATGAAATGCATGTTTTTATTGTGAATGCAAGCATCAAATTCTAGACTCTTACAAAATCAAAAGTTGGGGAAGGTGCTACAGTTAAATGAAAATAACTTTGTTTGATTCTTTATTCATTTGGTCACAGTAAATTAGTCTGCATTGTTAACTTAATCTACATATTCAATCCTCCAATAAAACCATCTGAAAAATAACAAAATTTTTGTAACTTATGCAAAGTACCAAATCAAACTCAGAACATGAGCGATTTCTGTTCATGTCTTTTTCTATTATATTTAGCAACTGCACCGCATGATATTCTCCTATATCACATGACCCTCTGTCCACAACTGTCGTTTCCCCTATTATTCTTCAGTTCTATTGGAATTGCTTGATAAAACCTTTTAATTTGAGTTCATCCATCACCTAGTGGTGCTCTCCTGTGGTGAAAACAGGGGTCACTCGGACAAGCCTTCCAAACTTATTATTATGTTTCAAGCTCACTGCCTGAGTTGTACAGTCTGTTGTTACCTTTAATTCTTTCAATATTTGTCTTCCATACATGATTTTTGATTGTGATATTATTTTTATTTCATTTTCAGAGAGAATAATGCTGCAAGATCGAATACCTGGCAGCAGAAAACTACTAACTGAGCTGCTAGTAGATGTTCTTCATTTTGGAAGGTACTGATAGAAAACCCTGTGATTTCATTACATACCATACCATTTATTTTTCCCACAAAAAGAAACAGAGAGGGGTTTATAGGGAGAAGGGAGATAGGCAAGAGGACAAGAGAGAGAGAGAGAGAGAGAGAGAGAAAGAGAGAGGGGGGGGGGGGCAGTAGGGGGATAGTCAGAGGGTAAGGATGCACAATAAATTGTTATTTTTGTTTCTTTGTTCACTTTTACTTTCCATATCCATTGGTGTTATTCTAAGGTATTATTAACAAATTAGTTCTTCATTGGGATGATAATCAATGAATATATATTTTATTAGTGAAATGAGAGAGACATGATGAAAAGAGAAGTTCAGTCTTTCTCATGGCTGCATATTTATATTCAACAAAACTGACATTTTAAAATGTAGCTTCAGTCCTACTGCCCATATATGTGTTTTGCTTTGAAGCATATTGTGTTGAATGTTACTAAACTGTATAGCCACATGTTGTTTTTGTCATCAAACATCTTAGATATGTAGATGTTTGAGAAAGGATTGGATTTAAATTAATTTACACTATGTGATCAAAAGAATCCAGACACTTAGCTGGAAATGACTTACATGTTCATGGCACCCTCCATCAGTAATGCTGGAATTCAATGTGATGTTGACCCAGCCTTAGCCTTAATGACAGCTTCCACTCTTGCAGGCATCTGTTCAATCAGGTGCCGGATGGTTTCATGGGGAATGACAGCCCATTCTTCATGGAGTGCTGCACTGAGGAGAGGTATCGATGTCAGTTTGTGAGGCCTGGCATGAAGTCAGCATTCCAAAACATCCCAAAGGTGGTCTATAGGATTCAGGTCAGAACTCTGTGCAGGCCGCTCCATTATAGGGATGTTATTGTCTTGTAACCACTCTGCCACAGATTGTGCATTATGAACAGGTTCTCAGTTGTGTTGAAAGATGAAATTGCCATCCCGAATTGCTCTTCATCAGTGGGAAGCAAGAAGGTGCTTAAAACATCAATGTAGGCCTGTACTATGATAGTGCCATGCAAAACAACAAGGTGTGGGGCATTCACCATACCCACACCCTGCCATCAGATCGCCACATTGTGTACCGTGTTTCGTGACTCCACTAAATGTTTTTCCACTGTTCAATTGTCTAATGTTTATGCTCCCTACACCAAGTGAGGTGTCCTTTGGCATTTTCTGGCTTATGAGTAGCCACATGACCATGAAATCCAAGTTTTCCCACCTCGTGCTTAACTGTCATAGTTCTTGCAGTGCATCCTGATGCAGTTTGGAATTTCTGTGTGATGGTCTGGATAGACATTACGACCCTCTTTAACTGTCAGAGGTCTCTGTCAGTCAACAGATGATGTCGGCCTGTATGCCTTTGTGCTGTGCATGTCCCTTCATGTTTCCCCTTCACTATCACATCAGAAACAATGAACCTAGGGATGTTTAAGATGTGAAAAACTCGAATACAGACATATGACACAAGCGAGACCCAATCACCTGACCATGTTCAAAGTCCATGAGTTCCCCAGCACACCCCATTCTGCTTTCTCACAATGTCTAATGACTACTGAGGTCACTGGTATGGAGTACCTGGCAGTAGGTGGCAGCACAATGCATCTAATATGAAAAAGTATGTTTTTGGGGATGTCTGGATACTTTTGTTCAGATAGTGTATATTTTATTTATTTATTTATCCATCATTAGGCAATAAGTGTTTTGGTCATCAAACATCATGGATATGTATGTTTGAGAAAGGCATTGATTTAAATTTATTTATATTTTATTTACTTCTTTATCGACCACTGGGCAATAAGTTTTGTATGAATATGTATAAATGTGTGTGCAAAATTTATGTCAGTTTTTTAGAAGGAACTGTGTGTGTGTGTGTGTGTGTGTGTGTGTGTGTGTGTGTGTGTGCGATGTGATGTGGTGTGTTTTATATACAGGGTGATTCAGCTAAGCTGTTCATCACAGATATTTCCAGAACCATTTCAGATACCTTAATTCTGTTTTCACCCAAATGAATTCGGAAAAATTTCTCACTAGATCACATGGGTCTCTTCTCATAGACACAAGTAATTACAGAGCTATCAGTACCAACTTTATAATGAAGTAGTTTCCACTGCTAGTATTATAATTTTAAAAGAAATTAATTCAGTGGTATTTCACTATACAAAATCCAATTCTGGAGGTATCACAGTATGTAGAACTTATGATTTACCTGTCTGAACATGAGACTCATGGCTGTCTTAAGTGGAAGTTCATGTTGTAACATGGAGCTGTTGCGTCAGGCTACTGAGACACTCCAGCATGACAAAGCTAAGAGAGTATGTTTACAAAACTAGAATAGAGCAAAAAACATTTAACATAAAATTGATAGTTGTCATGAAAATGTAATTAGGAACAATAAAATGGACAAAGACTGGCCTGTTAGATCAATTAATTGAGTAATTACATTAGAGGGTTTCGTAAGGGAAGTGGATAGGTAGAAGTTAGATATGTTGTTGTTGTGGTCTTCAGTCCTGAGACTGGTTTGATGCAGCTCTCCATGCCACTCTATCCTGTGCAAGCTTCTTCATCTCCCAGTACCTACTGCAACCTACATCCTTCTGAATCTGCTTAGTGTATTCATCTCTTGGTCTCCCTCTACGATTTTTACCCTCCACGCTGCCCTCCAATGCTAAATTTGTGATCCCTTGATGCCTCAAAACATGTCCTACCAACCGATCCCTTCTTCTAGTCAAGTTGTGCCACAAACTTCTCTTCTCCCCAATCCTATTCAATAGTTCTTCATTAGTTACGTGATCTACCCACCTTATCTTCAGCATTCTTCTGTAGCACCACATTTCGAAAGCTTCTATTCTCTTCTTGTCCAAACTAGTTATTGTCCATGTTTCACTTCCATACATGGCTAAGTTAGATATAGTTGGAATTAATGAAGTGTGGACATGAAGAACAGAACTTTAGGTCAGGTCAGTACAGGGTTATCAACACAACATCAAATACAAAGAATGGAGGGGTTAGGATTCATAATGAATAAGAAATTATGAATGTGGGTAAGCACAGTGAACACATAATTGTAGCCTAAATAGACTTAAAGCTGACACTTGCTGCAATAATATAAGTTTATATGCCAGGTAGTTGTGCTGATGACAAACAGATTGAAAGAACCTATGATGAGGTCAAGGAAATTATAAATATAGTTAAGGTAGATAAAATTTAATTGTGATGGGTGGCTGGAATTCAATAGTAGGAAAAGGAGAAAGGAAAAATTGCAGGAAAATATGGATTGGCAGAAAGGAATAACAGAGCACGTTGCCCTTTAGAAATTTTTGTAGAGCTTAGTTTAACAATTTGCTAACTCTTGGTTTTGTAAACCGGGAAGAAGACTGTACATGTGGAAGAGACTTGGGAACAATGAAGGTTTCAGATTGATTATATGATGGTAACACAGAATTTTAGCAACCAAATTTTAAACTGCAAGACATTTCTGCGTCAGACATGGACTCTGACCATCACTTATTGGTTATGAACTGCAAATCAACCCTAAAAAATTGCAAAAGTGTAGGAATTTGAGGGGATGAAACCATGATACACTGAAAGAACTGGAGGTTGTTGAGATTATTAAGTTGGATAGATAAAAAATCTACTCACCAAGTGGCAGCAGAATGCACACATAGAAAACTTATAATTGGCAATTTTTTGGAGCCAGTGGCTTCCTCTTCAGGCAGAAGGGTTGAAGGGGAAGGAAGAACGGCGAAGGAAAAGGACTGGAGACATATAAGAAAAGGGGATAGATTTCGGGAAAGTCACCCAGAACTGCGGGTCAGGGAAGACTTACCGTACAGGATGAGACATACTGTATTAAGCAAAGGAGCGAACACTGAAATGTGGAAGGAATATTTAGAGAGACTATACAAAGGACATAAACATGATGACAGTATTAGAGAAAGAGAAAAGGAAGCAGATGAAGATGAAGTGAGATGGGAGATCTGATGCTATTTGAAGAATCTGACAGAGCACTGAAAGATTGAAGTAGAAATAAAGCCCCTCAAGTAGACACATTTTCCCACAGAATTCTTGGGAGAGCCAGCCATTAGAAAAGGTGTGAAAGATATGTGAGACAGGCAGAATACTCTTAGACTTTAGTAAGAATGTTATAATTCTTGTACCAAACAAGGGATGTTGTAACATGTCTGAATACTACCAAAGTGTCTGTTCAATAAATATTGATTTCAAAATATTGACATGAATTATTTACAGAGTAATAGTAAAACTGGTAAAACTTGGCATTGGGGAAGATCAGTTTGGATTCCCTGGAAATGCAGGAACATGTGTGACAATACTGACATAGACTGAAGAAAGGCTAACCTACATTTTACAGCATTCCTATTTTAGAGAAAAATTTTGTCAATGTTGATTAGACTACACTGTTTGAAATCCTGGGGGTTATAGACATAAAACATCTCAGAAGTAAAATCTTATTTACAACTTGCACAGAAAATGGAGTGCTGTTACACAAATCAGAAGCGTGAAAGAGAGAGGGATTGAGGCAGTGCTGCAGCCTATATAGAACATGTTATGCTATGTGTATACCACCGTCAGGTGGCTTGCAGAGTATTGATGTAGATGTAGAAAACCAAGGGGAAATTTGGAAAGGGAATTAAAGTTCAGGGAGAGAAATCAAAAACTTTTAAGTTTTGCCAATGACACCTATTTCTGTCAAAAACAACAAAGGAATTTGGAAGAACAGTTGGATGGAATGAATAGTGTCTTGAAAAGAGATTACATGATGAACTTAAAAACTAAAAGCAGGGCAACAGAGGGAAAACAAATTAAATAAAACAGTTCCAAGGGAAATAGGTAGGGAATGAGAAACTAAAAGTAATTGATGGGTTCTGTTATTTGAACAGCAATATAAACTGAAGATGTCTGAGATAGACAGAATATAAAGTTATGTCTGGCTATAGCAGGGAAAATGTTTCTGAAAAAGAGGAATTAGTTAATACCAAATATAAATTTTACTACTAGGAAGTTTTTTCTGAAGACATTTGTCTGGAGTGTAGCCTTGTATATAAGTGAAACATGGAAGATAAGCAGTTCAGATAAGAAGAGAAGAGAAGCTCTTGAAATGTTTTGTTGTAGAATTATGCCAAGGATTAGGTGGTTAGATTGCAAAACTAATGAGAAGGTACTGAACCAAACTGTGGAGAAAAGAAATGTATGGTACAACTAGACTAAAGGAATAGATCAATTGACAGGACATATTGAGGCATGAAGGAATTTTCAGTTTGGTATTGGAGGGAAATGTGGAGGGTAACATTTGTAGAAAGGGATCAAGATTTGAATATCATAAGCAGGTTTGCCCCCTCATGAACCATGGACCTTGCCGTTGGTGGGGAGGCTTGCGTGCCTCAGTGATACAGATAGCCGTACCGTAGGTGCAACCACAACGGAGGGGTATCTGTTGAGAGGCCAGACAAACTTGTGGTTCCTGAAGAGGGGCAGCAGCCTTTTCAGTAGTTGCAAGGGCAACAGTCTGGATGATTGACTGATCTGGCCTTGTAACAATAACCAAAACGGCCTTGCTGTGCTGGTACTGCGAACGGCTGAAAGCAAGGGGAAACTACAGCCATAATTTTTCCCGAGGGCATGCAGCTTTACTGTATGATTACATGATGATGGCGTCCTCTTGAGTAAAATATTCCAGAGGTAAAATAGTCCCCCATTCGGATCTCCGGGCGGGGACTACTCAAGAGGATGTCGTTATCAGGAGAAAGAAAACTGGCGTTCTACGGATCGGAGCGTGGAATGTCAGATCCCTTAATCGGGCAGGTAGGTTAGAAAATTTAAAAAGGGAAATGGATAGGTTGAAGTTAGATATAGTGGGAATTAGTGAAGTTCGGTGGCAGGAGGAACAAGACTTCTGGTCAGGTGACTACAGGGCTATAAACACAAAATCAAATAGGGGTAATGCAGGAGTAGGTTTAATAATGAATAGGAAAATAGGAATGCGGGTAAGCTACTACAAACAGCATAGTGAACGCATTATTGTGGCCAAGATAGATACGAAGCCCACACCTACTACAGTAGTACAAGTTTATATGCCAACTAGCTCTGCAGATGACGAAGAAATTGAAGAAATGTATGATGAATTAAAAGAAATTGTTCAGATTGTGAAGGGAGACAAAAATTTAATAGTCATGGGTGACTGGAATTTGAGTGTAGGAAAAGGGAGAGAAGGAAACATAGTAGGTGAATATGGATTGGGGGACAGAAATGAAAGAGGAAGCCGCCTGGTAGAATTTTGCAAAGAGCACAACATAATCATAACTAACACTTGGTTTAAGAATCATGAAAGAAGGCTGTATACATGGAAGAACCCTGGAGATACTAAAAGGTATCAGATAAATTATATAATGGTAAGACAGAGATTTAGGAACCAGGTTTTAAATTGTAAGACATTTCCAGGGGCAGATGTGGACTCTGACCACAATCTATTGGTTATGACCTCTAGATTAAAACTGAAGAAACTGCAAAAAGGTGGGAATTTAAGGAGATGGGACCTGGATAAACTAAAAGACCCAGAGGTTGTACAGAGATTCAGGGAGAGCATAAGGGAGCAATTGGCAGGAATGGGGGAAATAAATACAGTAGAAGAAGAATGGGTAGCTTTGAGGGATGAAGTAGTGAAGGCAGCAGAGGATCAAGTAGGTAAAAAGACGAGGGCTACTAGAAATCCTTGGGTAACAGAAGAAATATTGAATTTAATTGATGAAAGGAGAAAATATAAAAATGCAGTAAGTGAAACAGGCAAAAAGGAATACAAACGTCTCAAAAATGAGATCGACAGGAAGTGCAAAAAGGCTAAGCAGGGATGGCTAGAGGACAAATGTAAGGATGTAGAGGCCTATCTCACTAGGGGTAAGACAGATACCGCCTACAGGAAAATTAAAGAGACCTTTGGAGATAAGAGAACAACTTGTATGAATATCAAGAGCTCAGATGGAAACCCAGTTCTAAGCAAAGAAGGGAAAGCAGAAAGGTGGAAGGAGTATATAGAGGGTCTATACAAGGGCGATGTACTTGAGGACAATATTATGGAAATGGAAGAGGATGTAGATGAAGATGAAATGGGAGATATGATACTGCGTGAAGAGTTTGACAGAGCACTGAAAGACCTGAGTCGAAACAAGGCCCCCGGAGTAGACAATATTCCATTGGAACTACTGACGGCCATGGGAGAGCCAGTCCTGACAAAACTCTACCATCTGGTGAGCAAAATGTATGAAACAGGCGAAATACCCTCAGACTTCAAGAAGAATATAATAATTCAAATCCCAAAGAAAGCAGGTGTTGACAGATGTGAAAATTACCGAACTATCAGCTTAATAAGTCACAGCTGCAAAATACTAACACGAATTCTTTACAGACGAATGGAAAAACTAGTAGAAGCCAACCTCGGGGAAGATCAGTTTGGATTCCGTAGAAACACTGGAACACGTGAGGCAATACTGACCTTACGACTTATCTTAGAAGAAAGATTAAGGAAAGGCAAACCTACGTTTCTAGCATTTGTAGACTTAGAGAAAGCTTTTGACAATGTTGACTGGAATACTCTCTTTCAAATTCTAAAGGTGGCAGGGGTAAAATACAGGGAGCAAAAGGCTATTTACAATATGTACAGAAACCAGATGGCAGTTATAAGAGTCGAGGGACATGAAAGGGAAGCAGTGGTTGGGAAGGGAGTAAGACAGGGCTGTAGCCTCTCCCCGATGTTGTTCAATCTGTATATTGAGCAAGCAGTAAAGGAAACAAAAGAAAAATTCGGAGTAGGTATTAAAATTCATGGAGAAGAAATAAAAACTTTGCGGTTCACCGATGACATTGTAATTCTGTCAGAGACAGCAAAGGACTTGGAAGAGCATTTGAATGGAATGGACAGTGTCTTGAAAGGAGGATATAAGATGAACATCAACAAAAGCAAAACAAGGATAATGGAATGTAGTCGAATTAAGTCGGGTGATGCTGAGGGAATTAGATTAGGAAATGAGGCACTTAAAGTAGTAAAGGAGTTTTGCTATTTGGGGAGCAAAATAACTGATGATGGTCGAAGTAGAGAGGATATAAAATGTAGGCTGGCAATGGCAAGGAAAGCGTTTCTGAAGAAGAGAAATTTGTTAACATCCAGTATTGATTTAAGTGTCAGGAAGTCATTTCTGAAAGTATTCGTATGGAGTGTAGCCATGTATGGAAGTGAAACATGGACAATAAATAGTTTGGACAAGAAGAGAATAGAAGCTTTCGAAATGTGGTGCTACAGAAGAATGCTGAAGATTAGATGGGTAGATCACATAACTAATGAGGAAGTATTGAATAGGATTGGGGACAAGAGAAGTTTGTGGCACAACTTGACCAGAAGAAGGGATCGGTTGGTAGAACATGTTCTGAGGCATCAAGGGATCACCAGTTTAGTATTGGAGGGCAGCGTGGAGGGTAAAAATCGTAGAGGGAGACCAAGAGAAGAATACATTAAGCAGATTCAGAAGGATGTAGGTTGCAGTAGGTACTGGGAGATGAAAAAGCTTGCACAGGATAGAGTACCATGGAGAGCTGCATCAAACCAGTCTCAGGACTGAAGACCACAACAACAACAACAAGCAGGTTTGAATGGGTTTAGGTTGCAGTAGTAATGCAGGGATGAAAAGGCTTGCACAGGATAGACCAGCATGGAGAAGCACATCAAACCAGTTTTTAGACTGAAGACCAAAACAACAACAAATTAATCTTATTTGTCTACATGTTATTGGACTACCACACCAGCTGTAAGGCAAATGACCTGGTATGAAGGTACGATTCACCAGTTAAGTACAGTAACGGTTCTGCTCTGGTTTTTGACAGTCCCTTGAAATAAAGTTGCATATCAAAAATAAAGTGCCTTTGTAAAACAAGGGTTTGAAATATAAAGATTGTTAAATAATAATTTTACGTCATAAGTTTAATGTGGAGTAGATATGTACTTTGAAAAATCACACCAGGAGCAGCAATAAAAAAGAAATACAAAATAATGTGATCAGAAACACTTTCTTAAAATTACATTTTTATCCTCAAGTGTTGAAAATGTAATAATTGTTTGCAGTCATGATCAAGGGCTCCTGGACACAGTGAAGAAACTCCTTAAATGTCATTACAATGTTTAACAATGCAATATTTTGAATCCTCTTCCATCATCAGAACTGTTGACTGTACCCTAGAGGAAAAGGCAAATCAGATGAACATGAAGGATAGCTGATAATGTCATCACTTTCTGCCCAGCTACCAGAAATGAGCGCAATGAGTGCTTTCATTGCCACAAGAGAGTACTGAACTAGGAACACGTTGTGGTGATATCTCACAAATCTAGATTTTCAAGTCATAAAATCAACAGGTTCAGTGAATTGATGAAGTCTATTGCATGTAATAATGCTGAATTATGAATAAAGAATCTGAATCTGAAACATACTTCATTGATGACAGCTGGTGGCATTTTGTTAACAAAGAAAATTTGTATATCCTTTACCTATTACGATCTCTGCAGTGAAGTGTGGGCCAATCATGTGGTCTCCAATAATCATGCACCAAATGTCCACACTACATCACATCTGATGTTTGACCTACCTTTGCCAGTACAGATTCTCAGCAGGCTAGTAATTTACATTTCCAACATTCAGCTTTCCGTGATTTCTAAAGGTAGAGTCATTGGTAAAACAAATATTTGGAGAAAGAACCTATTGTTCTGATTTTGAATCAGAGCTGAGCAATGGAATTCCATTTATCTGCTGCAGTCTCACTGGTTAATCTGCTGGTGAAGTGACACATGATACAGATGGGAGCTATTTACATGCATAATGTGATCAATATTGGTATGACTTATTCCAGAAAAACCCACAATTTCTCTGGAGATGACATGGGATTAGGAGCAACAGCTGCCAGAGAATGTAGTTGTTTTGCTCCATTTGTCATAGGCTTACACCTTATCATGTGTGTATTACTACAGCCTTTTTCCAATAAAAGTTATTTGCACATTTGCTGAACTTTCATTCTTATTAGACACTGTCTCCTGGGATACCTTTAAGTGTACAACCTGTCTGTTCTCTTGGTGTTCCCTTTGTGTTCTCCTAAATAAGAAGCACATCTAGTTTCTCTTGGTTTGTTCAAGATGTTTATTTTTCAAAACTGACTATCACTCAACACATCTGAACAACAGAGACAGAATGTAATCTAAATATCCTCTGTTCCTCTTTTACACCAGTTTTGCAACAATATAACACTCCATTTTCTACTTTTCCAACATGACATATTTCCCATCTGGGATATAAAGTTAACAAAATTCCGCAAAGGAAAACAATTGGTTTCATGTTCAAAACAGATGAATCATTAATTCTAATTAGTTTAATATGTACTAAAGTAGTAATCAGATTTTTGCTAGTGTAATATCTTTAAATAAGTCTTTTATAGAACTATAATGCCAACAGCAAAATTTACTATAGTTCAACTTGAAAAAAAAAGTGAATTTGATACTGATATCCCTGTAACATATATATTGATGAAAATACACAATGCATCATCTCACAATTCATCAGAATGAAAACAGAATTACAGTATCTTAAACATTTTGAGAAATATTTGAGGAGAACTGGATAGATGAGTTACACTTTGTGTGTGTGTGTGTGTGTGTGTGTGTGTGTGTGCGTGTGTGTGTGTGTATGTGTGAGAGAGAGAGAGAGAGAGAGTGTGTGTGTGTGTGTGTGTGTGTGTGTGTGTGTGTGTGTGTGTGTGTGCGTGCGTGTGTGTCTAATCAGTGCTTAAAAATATAATCAGATAGATAAAAAATCTGTTCATGAAGCAATAGCTGGAATAGACATATGTAAAATATTTGGAAAAATGCCAGCTTTCAGAGACAGTGGTTTCTTCTTTTGACTGACAGGGTTAAGGAAAAGAAAAGGAATTAAGGAAAATAACTAGTGGGGCTTAGGAAATGAGAATATTTATGAAGAAGTCAGTTGGAATCGTCATAGAAAAAGGTTATGAACACAATACTTTTGATAGACATACAAATGATAAAAGTTCAGCAAATCATTTTATCATTATGTTGAAAATTAACTCAAAACAGTCATACTGCAAACATATTTGAGTTACAGATGTAGGCAATAAACAATAATAGATTTATACAAGAAAAATTCAAAAACTTTTAATACTAACTTTCAGAACGAGAGAGATTTTACATATAGAAAGAGTTACAGTATAGTATTGATAGATTTATAGATAGTAGAAAAAGATGTGTCACATAGAATGAAGAAGGAGGCAGTGCTAAAATGGCTTCAAACAGATAAAATACTAAATGTGTTTGTTCCTCTTGGGAGTTCCCTTTACATTTTCAAAGAAAATTCACATATTGAAGACAAAATAATAAAAAACAATTTATACATGCATACATATTTCACAATTCATGGATGTTTTCTTAATACTTAATTAATTCAACCATTTTCCCAGTGAAAACTCTTTTCTTTCAAAATTTATTCTTATAAAACATCTCTACCCTTCAGCTTATATCGTTTCAAAGAAGTTATGTTCTTCAGATCAAGATGTTTCCTAGATTATGGATGCATCAATTGATATGCCTTAGGATGTGGATTTTATATAATTTTGAATGGACCAATGTATATATGAGGAAACTTTTCCAACTCACTAGTTGAGAACCCACAAGCTTTTCTTTTGTTTATAAACTGTCCATTTCAGCTACAGTGTCAGGCTGCTTCTCAGTAGAAATTGATGAGTAATGAATTACACGTAGAGTTTAAAGTATATGTGAGCTCTTGGGACGCTAAGCTCTCTATCCTCAATTGTTCTTATCTAACATTTTACTGATTCCACCTTAGGATCGGGGCTGGGAGGGGGGATTGGAACTCCTTCATTAGCTATAAAAGGAAAATCTAGGAGTAAAGTATATTAATGATTTATTTTATAAATCACCTATCAAAAATTAAAGCAATTTATAATTCATTACAAACAGTTCTCTGAAATCACATAGTGCAAAGTTGATCTAAATAGTTTATTGTATCTAATTATTGGCAATATTCTGAAGCGGATATGTGTAGTGAACTGATCACACTAGTTTTTGATCATTGTTATTCTTCCATGGAGTTAAATGTCTACATCTACATCACTGAGCATATACCGACTGCGAAGTGAAAGGGTTACAGCCAGTCAATACATGTGTAATACTAGGTCAAAGCAACTGATTCAGGCATCCATCAAACAGTGGAAAGTCCAGGATGGAATATAACAATATCACATAAAGGAAAGTTGCTACCCACCATATAGCAGAGCTGTTGAGCCACAGCTAGGCACAACAAAATGACTGTCACAATATAAGCTTCTGGCCAATAAGGCCTCTCTCAAAAATAGACGACAGACAGACAGACAGACATGCAACACACACACACACACACACACACACACACACACACACACAGACAGACTCACTCACTCACTCACAAGGGCTATAAATGATGAGCGACTGTTAGTAAATGTATTTAATAATTATTTCTTAATTATAGTAGAAAGCATAGGGACAAAGAGTTCAAGAGAAAAATCACAACAATATGTTGAAAAAATAGCTCTCACAAAATTTGATCATATGAATGTATCACCAAGTTCTCCTTCTGAAATTAAGAATGTTATACATTCTCTCAAAAATAACAGCTCATCTGGCTTTGATTATGTTTCCAATAGAGTACTAAAGATTTGTTCTCTAATAGTAAACTCAGTCTTATCTGAAATATGTAATGCATCACTACCTCAAGGTATTTTCCTGAGATACAAATATGCCACTGTTAAACCCACTTTAAGGGAGGTGATAAGAGAGGTGTCAATAACTAACAACCTGTTTCACTGCAGACATAATTTTCCAAAATTTTTGAGTAGTTGATATATTCCAGAATAGTATCTCACTTCAGCAACAATAATATCTTCAGGAAATCACAGCTTCAGTTTCAGAAGGGTTGTCCTACTGAGAATTCCATTTACATTTTCACTCAACAGATTTTACAAGCATTAAGTAATAAAATAATGCCAGTTAGTATTTTCTTTGAGCTATCTAAGGCATTTCACTGGGTGGATCACAGTTTTCCCCAGATAAATTGAAGTTATACGAGATTAATGTTATAGCCATCCAACATATAATAACATACATTACCAAAAGAATACAGAAAGGTGAAATTAGTAATTCAGTCATTATTGTCTGGGCACTTCATTCTGACTGGGATCTTCTGTCTAATACACAACAAACAGACATTTATTTTTAGAGATGACACTAGTATTGTTATCAGTCCAAACAAACAGACAGAAAGGGAATAAATGGTAAACAAAATTTTTAATGTATCACTGAGTAGTTTTCTGCAAAACAGTTTCACCCCCAATTTTAAAAAGATACAAGAGTTTCAGTCCTGCACATTTAGGTGTAATACACCAATGATAAGTTTTGCCAATGCCTCTTCTTTCTTCTTGTTTGCTCCAGCTTCCTGAGATCTCTTGGTGAAGGGACACAGTAAATATAACAAGTTCTGTAGTGGTACAATGAAATTATGCAACATTTAGTAATCTCATTCTTTGTTTATTGGTAATACTCTCTCATACTCTCACATCTCATCAAACTTCATGTAGCATTTTATGTGTGTGATGGACTTTACTGTGTCACAAACCATTTCAATGAATTCCTTACGGTGTTGCTTGGCAACACAATCAACAGCGTCACACATGTATCTATTTAAACTGATTCTTGATATTTTAAATAACTCTTCAGCTAGGTTTTGTCCAAATCAACACTTGTGTCAAAATTAACTTCAGCTTTGGTGATTAAATCCAAGCATATTCATAGCTATTGTCCATGTTGTACTGAACAGCCCGATCTCGCACTGGCATGTAACTTATTTCAAATGTAGTGTTCAGTTTACGATACTTCCCTGATCAGCTAACCAACTCTTTTGCAATGACATGATCTTACATAAACTCTAACTGGAACTGAATTTATCTCCATCCAAGTCAGAATCATGAAATAAAATTCACTGCACTGGCAAGCGAACTATACATGCGCACTTTCGCATTCATTGTCTCGGAGTAAAAGCTGCACATAAATTCACTCTCCTTTCCATTCATAGAAAAACCAAAACACATTTATATTAAATATTTCCCATTTTAAATAGACTTCAAGAGTTTATATTTCACAAGAAATAAAATTTTATCACCTGAGAGACACTATTAATTTGCCAAACTGGAATTAGATCACAATTAATTCATGTTTGGATGATGACTCCACAAATCAACACTTGCTTGGAATGAACACAATACATGCACTAAAAGTACCATCCATAAAATAATGTACTTATTTTTTACAACAAATTTGCTACCCCTTGTATCACTACAAAGTGTAACATGTGTTGAGGAAATTATGAATATTGTGGAAATTTCACAATTCTTAGGTGTCCATATTCATAAGAATTTAAATTGGAAAAAATACATTTTGGAACTCCTTAAACAACTTAGATGATTCACATTTACACTCAGAATCACTGCAAATCTTGAGAGAGACAAATCAGTAGTTGACATAGTTTGAACATTTTCATTCAATAATCTGACATGGAATAATGTTGCAGGGTAATTCATCTTTAAGCTAGAGAGTTTTCATTGCTCACAAATATGCTTTAATAATAATATGTGGTGCTCATTTTGTAGACATCTGTTTAAGGAGTTCAGCATTCTGACTACTGCTTCACAGTATATTTATTTCATTAGCAAGTTTGTTGTAAATAATCCACTACAGTTCAAAAGGAACAATTACAATATCAGAAGGAAAAATGGCATTCATTACTTCACATTAGGGTTGCCTTTAGCAAAAAAATGGGTGCACAATAAAAAAAAAAATTTCATCACTGACCCAGTGATATAAAACACCTGAGAGACAGCAAAATTAAATTAGAAAACAAACTGAGACTGTTTCTCCTTGACAAGTCCATCCGTTCTGTAGAAGAATTTATATTACTTTATTGTGTGAAAGGTAGAGTGTAGAACTTACTAACTCAAAACATCTGTACATGTGTTTTCATTTTTGGAGAAAAAAATCTTGGAAATGTTCAGACTGTAATCATATGCACAAATTAATTTGTGGTGTGCATGTAAAATGAGTCATTCCATGTCATTGCAATCTATGGTGCAAAATGATTCACAGAAAATGAAACTAACTAACTGACTGACTAACTAACTACAGTTTCTTCTATTGCTACCACAGCAGTCTCAGGGAATGATATTTTTCTGCATAGATGCAAAAAGGATTCAGTGTGTTCTAATTTCATATGTTAAATCAATAGTAAGGTGCTAAAGCCATTTGAATTCACAGTAAAACTATTTTATTCTGTATCTGGAAACACTTTGAAAGACATAATAATGACACATCTTTAAGCGTGTGGTAATTTCTATTCCCTTTCAGGGATTAGTAGTACATACATATGTTAACTTATTTACCATAATTTTATTTACAGATATTAAATACAGATGGTCACAGTAGGCAAATCAGTCAGTGTATGAAAATGAAAGTGAAGTTAAGTCAATGAGTCTGTTCAGTCAAAGCACAAAGTTGCTGTTTGAGTGGTTGATAGTCACCTCAGAGGATCCCCTCCTTTCCGATAGTGCAGAGCACGGGAGCAGGCTGGACAGGTGTAGCTGGACATAACAATATCCTGTAGCCACATAGGAGGGCAAAGGAGTGAAGAGGTTCGTTGACTGAGGCATGGTCCATAGATGGTAGACAAAGGGGGATAATGGAGAATACATAACAGCCTGAGATTTTGGCCATGATGTGGTCATTGTCTGCATCTGCCAGCAGATGGAAGGTGTCCAGCAGTCGTTCATGAGTTGTGGACATGTGGGGTTGTACTGTCAGAGAGATGAGGAAGATAAAAGTTGTGCTTATAAAAGTTGTGCTGTCTAACATCTCAGTGGAGAGTTCATTGAAGTTAGGACCCATGCTGTCAACTGTAAACACTGTAGCTATGTGTGTGGTGTGGAGAGGGGGGAGGGGGAGGGAGTGGAGGGTGAAGGCGTAGAGGGAAGTTTCACATGGGAGCATGATGTCATTGCACCCTCCATGCACTATATTTCTTAAAGAAGCATCATTTATACAGTCTGAGAGACAAATATCGTATCTCCTGGCAGGAGAGTAGCAGGGTTGAGTTATGAAGGAGGCATTGACTAAAGTCGAGGCTGGTTTCATCCTGTTCACTGAGACAGTTTGGCATTTTCTATTTAATAGGTTGGTCATACAGCGTTCTGTCCTTGACTAGGGACTTTGTGTTGGCCTGAGTATGGAGGCTGGAGAGATGCACGAACTGAGTCATCATGAAGCATGATATATTTACAGATAGAGATTTCTTTATGAGTGAAGGTTTGTGGTGAGGTGTGTGATTTCAGCAGGGGAGTAAGAATATGAGAAATATGTGAGTGTACTCGTTCAACTAGAATGGAGAGCCCATCTTGGGTCAGGAGGTCAGACTGCTCTCTGAACTCAGCTTGCAGAATGAGCAGTTTGCCATATTGAACATTTGCAAGTGACAATTGCAGGTCTTCTTAGAGTGCAGCACAGATGCCAAAAAGTATCCATGGTAGTAAATCCAACCCACAACTGCAGTGGCATGTGAGATTTGCCTTAAGTGTATTGTGCCAGCATTCAAGAAGTCCAGTACTTTGCGGGCAATGAGCGGTGGTGTGGAACTTGTTGACACCACACAACTCACATAGTTAGGCATACAGGCAAGGTTCAAATTGGTTTCTCTACACAGTGATAATGGAGGAATGTGTAGTGATCCAGCTACACAGGGCTAATAGTATTAAGATCTAACTTGCTAAGTTATCTAGTTCAAATATGAATCATGACTCAATGCTGCCACTAAATTTTCATGAACTACCATAAAACACTGAACAGTCCTGCTCATTGAAAATATGTGTGGAAAAAAATACTCTCCAATTTCTAGCAGAAAAAGTTTGACCATTTTGCCTAACATTTATCTTCACATACACAGTTATGTACAGTACAACTGCAAGTATATATGATTATGCAATAGGACATTTACTTCTAAGTGAACACACAGTGCTTAGCCTGACACTTGTTATTATGATTACACACAATTGTTATATTGCATGAATCAGGTGTAAGCAGCTATGCTGCCATTGGTTGTTCCATTCAGCTGAATGACAGATGCCACAATCTGAGCAAATACAATGCCTAAATAATTGCACATTATATTCACTGACAGAAATTACAGTGGACACATGTTTCACACTCACCAAAAGATACTTAAAGTAGCAGGCAGTGGCAGCAGCACTAAAATTATGAATGAAAGAAGAAGGCATAGGCTTTGAAACAACTACACTAATGGAGGTCAACAATGTCGACATTAATAACAAAAATTCACTAGCATATTTACTTTAAAGAAGAAGCCAATTAAAGATTAATTTCTTTGAACAAGTTCCAAATACAAAGTATAATATTTTAATAATTGTTTTACTCTTTGACAAGAGCTAAAGCAGCTATCCTTATTTGTTATGATGCAGGTGGTGTGGTGCACTGTCATCGGCAGCTTATTGTTGCAGGTGGCTTGTTGAAATGGAATTTTACTTTCCACTCAGCAACAATTTCTTTAGTGGCATATGGATAGATGGATGTTGTTACAGCTGTTGCCAACATTGAGCTTCACATGAGCAATTTATTAAGTCTCTCGTGCAGAATGATGAAGTAACACAATTCAGCAGAGGATTTTAAAGTTATTTTGATTGCAGAATTACAGTCTGTTTATTTACACACAAAAACATTACCGTGAACTTGTCACTGTTGGCAGTAACATGCACACTTATAATAAACAGTTTCTATACACCCGCACAATTAACAGTTCATGCACACAGTAGTCAGCGATGCTGTGAAAATGAATCGAAATTATAAAGTATTTAAAATGCACATGGTACAGTCACAATCAACACAGTTCTTTCCCAGAACACCGTAAATAGAAAGTCATCTGTCCATAGCTATATTGTTGTAGCTATGTGACACAGTTTGTTCAGCAGTTTTACACAGTCCAGCTTCTCTGTCCACTTTAAACATTTCTACACTCCATTACAGGAAGAAGCAGAAATACATCTTGTCATTAACCAGTTTCATTCACACTGACAGTTTAATGACATGACATAGTCAAAAAACTTTTAACCTCCTTCTGCCTTCTCAGTACAACCATGAGTGCCACACACTATTCACACTGTTTGACTCGCACAATCAATATTCTGATTGCTCTCATTCTGCTTGTACAATATCTCAGTATACGTTTAACTTGACAAAGTCATCCCAATCAAAATTAATGCAATAAATAATAAACAAAGAATTAAAATGTTTTACATATTCAATAGACAAGAAAACTTCATTACTAACATCCAAAAGAGAAATAATATCAGTTGCATATTATTATTTTCAACAAACACTTGCTCATTACATTATAGAAGAAAATAAACACTATGCTATATCATCAGAAATTCATTTACACTATGAAATAAGAAAGAAAGCAGAAAATAAAAACTCTTATATATGTCACAACTACCGATGTCTTCACTTATGCTCCCCATTTTTGCATCAATACTTAATTCTACCATGTAATGCTGTGAAACCTGTCTAGCAGTAATTAAAACAGAAGTTAAAAAAATTTTCTTTACAATATGACACTAATTAAACAAAATGTTGAACACTGATTATGCTCTATGTTTTGAAAATCCATCACTCAGAAATGTATTAATAGTGGCAAAAAAGAGAATTACAAATAAAACAAAAGTTACAACCAACTTGTACAGCATCGCTGGACTCTAACCACATTAGGCTCTTGTCTACAGCAAAAACCATTTTTTTTATTACATACTCTTGGGTATCCTAGAGACTAACTTTGTACGCATCAGATCACACTCTTCACACACTTTGGAGAGTCCTTGTAACCAGTTAATTTTTTATTACAAACTTTATGTATGTATATCACAATAATGTTCAGTATCTAGCATACCCATTAAATTCTTCTCTTCCCAGCTGTCATTGCCTGTATTTTTCTTTTCTGTTCTTGTTTCTTTTTGAAGTCACTCATCAACTGAGCTCTAAAGCAGCTGATTAAAATTATAATTATATTACCAAACATCTCACACCATGTGTCAGCCTACTATTCACTCCAAATCAATACCTGAATTCAATAGACTACAAAAATCTTCTACACATAATTATTCCTTAAATACTTCCTTAATTATACAAATTATGTTCTCAAAGCACCTTACTCATTATGTATCATTTCCTTTCTTCTACTCCCAGTTAGTGGGCAAATACATCTACTTTTATTCTTCTTCTTCTTCTCCTCTCTCTCTCTTCTTCTCTCTCTCTCTCTCTCTTCTTCTTCTTCTTCTTCTTCTTCTTCTTCTTCCTCCTCTTCTTTTTTTACTGAGTTCCACTCAGTCCTTTTGACTATACTGTGTTAAGATTTCTAATAGCTTCATTTTATAATACTCTTTACTTCCCCTCTTATATTACCTTCCTCTTCTCAATTCCTCTGAATTTCACCTTTTGTTTCACTTATTATTCATTATCTATTTATTATTCTCATTTATTTCTTCTTCCCTCCACAAATTACTTAGTAATTTTCCTTACCACATTACATTAAAATTTCTGACTTCTTGCCATACTCACCTTGGTCTTACATTAACTAGATCAGAAAAACAATCACACATTTTAGCTATATTCCATATACACTTTTTATGCAACTCATTCCTGGCTTCAATCATTAATTTCATTACACAGCAATACCAAACCTAACATTCCATGTTATTCCTGTCCAAATTCTACAGCTTCAAATCAGACTTATTTCTACATTGTCACTCTACCAACATATAGCAAGATGGTCACAAGCAATTTACCTCTTTTCGTTGATTTCCATACCTCTCTTCTATCTCCAACTCAAATCTTGTCATCATTAGTAAATTGTCACCTTTGGGTAAAATAGTCAAATCTGGTTATCTCTACTTACTCCACAGTTTTGATAGTATGACAGTCAAAGAGTAGTTTAGGTAGACAACAGGATGGTAAAAGAGTAGGTAGCAGCACAGAAAACTAAGGAAGAAATAGCACTGCTACAGCTCAGATCCCTATAGACGCTATGGCACATATTCACTAAAGAGTAGTCAATATCCTGGAGTTAATCATCACATTGACTCTCGTTTGTGTCGCTCTGGCTTTATATGGCTACAAATCTACTATATTCTTGAGATCAGACTTCTTCTTTGACTTTGGAGAAACTAAATAGAATGCATTTGGGTGGGGTATACTTGCTACCTCAAACAGACCTTTATACACATCAAAAAAATTAGAAGTCTTGTTACTTATCTCCTTGAATTTTTCAAATGTCTTAACTTTCACCAGATCTCCCACTTTAATATCAACCTTCTTCATTTTCTCATCATGTCCACTCATTCTTTCCTCCAACTTCTTCTCCACTAATTCTCCCATTCTTTTCATTTTCTCATCCCAATTTAATTCCTCTCTGTGAGGAAAAGATAGTTTCTCCTCAACAAAACACTAAGATCTCTCTCCCTTCATAACCTCATAAGGAGTAAATCCCATCACATCAAGACTTAGAGTATTCATTACATCCTCAATATCAACAATATCTCCTCACAAACTATGATTGTTGCTACAATATGTAAGGCACAGTTGTACAATATTCCTCTATAACACTCTGCAGGTTATCCTGCCAGGTTATACCGATACCTCTTCTTTTAGTCATCTTCTTGTTTCTTCTTGTTTGTCCCAACTTCTTGAGATCTCTTGAAGAAGAGACACAATATAATAAGTTCCATAGTGATACAATGAAGTTATGCAACAGTTGGTGATTTAATTTTGGAACTGCTGGTTTATTGGCATTTATGGAAAGAAAAAAACTCTCATACGCTCATGCAGTCACATGTAACATTTAGTGTGTGTAATGGGACTTACTGCATCACAAATCATTGTGATAAATTAATTAAGCTGCATTAAAGTGTTGCTAGACAACATAATCAATATGGTGATACGTATCTCAATTACATCTGAACGTCGACATTTTAAATAAACTTTCGGTTCATCCCTGTCAAAATCAGTACTTGTCTCAAAATCAACTTCCAACTTAGTGCATTAAGTCCATGTGCATTGGCAAATATTGCATGTAATTCACAGGACAGCCTGATTATGTACTGGTGTGTAATACATTTTAAATCAAGCACACAAGCTTCAGTCTTCCCCAATGGGCCAAATGACTCCTTTGTAATAACACGATCCCATGCAAAGTCTAACTGGAGCTGGATTTGTCTCAATCCAGGTCCAAACCATAAAAATAAAATTCAACACATAGGTCAATGAACTGTACACATGTACTTTTGCATGCAAGTGACAACTCGTCTCATTAAAGCCGCACATAAATTCACACATTTTTGTATGCATACAAAAATCAAAACACCTTAGTATTAAACAGATAAATTATAGCATGCAATTACTAACTAAACATTTCTGATTCTGAATAAACGTCCAGAACTTGTATTTCATAATCAATAAAATGTATTGCCTGAGAGAAACTATTTGCTAGCTAAAGTGGATTCAGATTACAGCTAGTGTCTGGATGATGACGTCATGAATCGACACTTGATTGGAGTGAACGAAATACCTGTACTGAAAAATACTATTTGTTGGTTGATTTACTGACTTCTATAACAAATTTGGGTATCCCTTGCATCATGACACTGCCCCCCAATCTGTAATGTCATGATAAGATCGAAGATGTTACAGGATGAACTGGAGCTTGCTAGGGTGGTGTACTGTGCTGTTATACCTTAGTTCAGGCATTCTAAGGTTCATACCACAAGCTGAAACATACACTTTGCATCAAATTTTACATGAGTAATTGTAAATGGGCACCCAACAGAAATTGACTGTTTAAATGAATATCTGAAAGTCAATGAATTTGTTTGAATTCCACATTCTGACATGATGCACTTCACACTCACTATACAACACACACACAACACTTCAGTATTTGGTGAGAAGCCCTTTCAACTGACTGCACAAGGCTGGGATTGCAGCTGGTTCCGATAGAAGAAGGATAGAGCTGCAATCTCCAGTGAGCTGTATATGCAGTTATAGTCGGCTCGGTCATCTTCTTCTTTCTTGCTTTTTCAAACGAGCCAAGTACAGTGCTGGGTTGAATGACATATTAGCTGGTAACATCATCTCTGCTTCTCCACTGTGTATCTTGTGATTCTCTCTGGAGCAAGTGTTGTATATTCATCTGATATTGTTTTGTCAACAGGAAAACAAAGTGAATGCACAAATCTTCCAGTTCTTCAGAGAATGTGTTTCATAATTTATTTAATAAGAATTATTTCTCAGACATTTGGATTACAGCATTTGTTGTCTGTTTCACAGCTTGAAGTGGCTTGCGGCAGGTTGTCAATAATCTCATTGATGTGTGCATCATGATGTACTGCTGTGTTTAAAAGGTTTCCTTTGTTAACCGTCAAGTGCTGGTTTATTGTTATAAAAAATATGCTGCAGATTTGCTTGTGAGTTTTTCCCTTATTGTGTAGATTTGCATCTTCATCATAAATACTGTGAGTATGGTTCACCAGTTTTATATTTATATATAACACACACACACACACACACACAAATTGTAATCCAATATTGAAGTTTGTTCTGTCGCATAACTGTCCTCAGTATATATTTGACAATAGTCCTTCCATCTTCCTACCACCGTACCTTCACGAGATTTGTATTCATTTTCCTTACCATAATAGTAATCGGTTCATCATGAAATTCAAATAATTATTTCTGTATGTTTTGTATCATACTTTCATTGTCTTCAATACATGTTTTTTTATTATGTTTTCCAGGTTATAATGTCAATTAGACAGTTACATCAGCTCATTTTTTATTCCTTTCTCATATTTCCTCTATCTTTGATCATGCCCATGAATATACGAGAGCATTTCAAAAAGTAAAGATACAATGGCTCACAGTCCTTAAATAGAACATTTATTTAGAAAATGTCAGTTACATCTAATTAACTGGATTATTTGATATTTTTCAACATAATCACCCCCATTATCCAAACATTTGTTAAGTCGGTGCACAAGCTTTTGTATCCCACAGTCATAGATGGTTGCCGTTTGTTGATGGAACCACATTTCAACTTCATCTTTGATCTCTTCATTGTCGTGGAATGATTTTCCACCAAGATGTGACTTCAGGTAATGGAAGACATGGAAGTCAGTGGGTGGGAGGTCTGGGCTGTATAGTGGATGGTCCAATACGTCCCATTTGAATTGTTTGAGTAGTGCTTTGGTTACGAGTGCTGTGTGAGGCCGAGCGTTGTCATGAAGCAAGCGGACTCCGCTTGTCAGCATTCCCCTGCATTTGTTTTGAATTGCCCTTCGAAGACGTTTCAAAGTCTGGCAATATGCAGCAGCATTAATTGTCGTTCCAGGAGGTATAAATTCCAACAGAAGAATGCCTTGCCTGTCCCAAAAAACAGAAGCCATGATTTTCTTAGCTGAAATCAACATTTTGCATTTCTTGGCTTTTGGTGAATTCGAATGGCACTATTGCATTGATTGTTGCTTGGATTCAGGTGTATGGTGATAAACCCATGTCTTGTCACCTGTCACAGTGTGATCAAGGAACTCATCACCTGCTTCAGCATAGCATGTGAGGAAGTTGAGTGCAAAGCCCATCCTTTTCTTTTTGTGTTCTTCCGTTAACAGTTTTGGAACCCAGTGCGCACACAATTTTCTGTACACTAACTTGACAGTCACAATGTCATAAAGAGTTGTCATTGACATGTCCGGTATGACCTGATGCAATTCTTTCAATGTGAGATGTCTATTCACACGAATTGCCTCCTCTGTTCTCCGAAGAAGGGCATCAAAGATCAAAGATGGCCGACCTGTTCTTTGTTCGTCATGGACATCCTTCAGAGAAATGATGACACCATTTCATTACATTTTGTCAATCCATAAAGTTCCCATAAACAGAAACAATTTCTTTGTGACTATCCACTGATCGCTGACTTCTTGCATGAAGAAAATGAATGATGGAGCGCCCTTTGCATTTGGCGGGATTCTGAATCAGAGCAGCCATTTTAAACATGACCTACTCCAACCAGAAGCAACGTTCAACTGCTGAACGACCACAAGGAGAATGCTAGTAGTTCAAGGTTTAACACCAGTGGTTCCAACTTGCTCGCCAAAACTCTTCTGTTCCTCTGGCGTGCTCTGTATCTTTACTTTCCAAAATACCCTCCTACTTTCCACCATTAATACATATAAAATTCTTCAACAATTCATAAACATAAAATACTTATGCCTCTAGGGCAGCATTCTTTTAAACTTAACTAATCACCTTGAAGTCAGTTAATCTTACTTCTCTTGTTCTTCAATCCATTAACTGCTTTTTTTCTCTTTCCAGAAATTATCTTTTCTATGAACTTTCTCATTTTAATCTTGTTAAATTATATTATTGTGGTGTGTTTGTCATAACACATACATTATATTTAATAATAACTGAATAAAATAATCCTCTTAATTATATGTAAAATAATGAAAAAATAATACATCTTATAGCTTATCCTGTGGCTCAAGTCTAATATCAGTGTCCTGTAAGTAAATACTCTTCTCATTCTCTTTTCCTTCATTTTCTCTTCATAAATGGTACACATTTTCTCATCGATAATATTTCTTTATCTCTGTGTGGTGGAATAAAGCTTTTATCATATTGGAATCACAGTCAGCAAGTATATAACTTCTTTCATGGGGAATTTGTATTATTCTGTATCGTCCAGTGTATAAATACTGCCATTTCTTATTCAACTTTTTTCTTTTATCGAGGCCTTTGGATGGTTTCTCAACAGCATTTCTTCTCAAAAAGCATAGTTTATTTATGATCTTCTCCAAATTTTTATCAAATTTTGCTTTCTGTAATTGAGCTTGATGTTGTGGATTTAAGTAAACTTTCTCCCAGATGTCCTACTTAGTGAGATTGTCTTCTTCGGTTTGTGGCCAACCCTTTAGCCAGTTTTGAGAATCATCCTTGCCATACATCACTTGGTTGGGTGAATATCCTGTGGAAGTATGAGGCAAATCATTATAAATCCTTTCAAATTCTGATAACCACTCAATCCATTTGTAATGTTGGTGAGTGGTATATGTACCTAGAAATTGATTTAATTCATGGAATAATCTTTTGATTGGATTCCCACAGGGATAAAAATGTGATACGTACATATGTTTAATATTGTATTCCTTCATAGTCTCTCTCCAGATTCTGCTGGTATAGTAGGCAGCATTGTCTGTCAATATCATCTTCGGTTTTGGAAACACTGTCATGAAATCACCGATAAATTTCTTTAACATAGGACGCACATGTAGATTCCTCAAAGGATACAATTTCATTCACTTTGAAAAAATATCATAGACTGCCAGAATATACTTAAATCTTCCATGATTTGTAGGACATGGCCCACACACATTACAAGATATCAATGTCAAAGGTTTATGTGGTAAAATTGGATGTAATTCAATTTTTCAGCAATAGTTGATGGGTTTATTTTTCTGACAAATCTTACTTTTCTTTAGAATGTTACTAGTCAAGTGTTCTAAGTTCAGATGGTAGCAATATTGGGCTAACTTTGTTTTGCATTTTAAAGATCCAAAGTGTCCCCACTTCAGATGTGTATACCACAGTAAAGATTCCAGATGTTCCTTTGGAATGCATACTTTCCAGGTACAGCATGAGTTTTTCTTCAAAATAATACATAAGATTGTCAAGTGAACAGAATACCAGAATGATTTGTAGCTCCTTGGCTGATTACATCTCGAATAGGTTTCCAATAAGAATCATGTTTATCCAACTGGGACATACTGTGACACAACTTTTAAAATTGTTTCTCACAAAATGCAATAGACAGATTCATTACTTTGAAATCTAACATATATTCCTCAAATTCTTTACTATCCTGTCTTCTACACAAATGAGATAGAGCATCAACTACAACGTTGTCTCTCCCTTTTTATGTATTGCACTGAAATGTTATACTCTTGAAGTAACAAGGCCCATCTGGTTAACCTTGAGTGAAAAATTCTTCCCATTAAAATATAAGACAAAGCTTTATGGTCACAAAATATGGTTATTCTTTTGCCATAGACAAAATATCTAAACTTTTTAAGTGCCAATACTACAGCTAGTACCTCTTAACTCTGTGGTACAGTATGCCCTTTCACATTTAAAGAGTGTTCTACTTGCAAATCCTACAATCTTAATGGTATTCATATCTTGCATATCATCCAATTGGAAAAGCATAGCGCCTAAGCCTGTTTCAGAAGCATCAGTGGCAATGCAAAAATCCTGTTCAAGTTTTGGATGATGTAACTAAAGCATCTCGGATTTTGTCAAATGCTTGACTACACCCAGGGGTCCATTTCCACCTGATGTTCTTGCATAATAACTGTAATAAATATCCTTGGCTGATTAATTGATTGGGCAAAAATCAGTGGACAAATGAGGCTAATCCTATGAAAGATTTTAATTCCTTTTTATGTTTAGGATAGGGGCACTCTTTGATAGCACTCCTTTTTATAGGATTCGGCATAATACCATTAAGCATAATTATATGTCTTAGGAACTTCAGTTGACTTCTGGCGAATATTGATTTCATTAAATTTATTGTAACTACCTACTCTAAGAATTTCTCAAATACTTTTTCAAGCTGATAGAGATGCTCCTCCCATGTTTCAGTAGCAATCAAAAAGTCGTCCACATTCAAGGTAACTTTATTGAGTAAATCTCGGCCAAGTACAGTGTCTAGTGCTGATATAAATACACCTCCACTAACATTTAGTCCAAATGGCATAATGGTGAATTGGTAGCTTCTGCTCATAAAAATAAAAGTGGTATAATTATGAGATTCAATAGAGATTTTCGTTTGCCGGTATGAACTTCTCATATCAAGGTATGTTAGGAAGTGGGCACCACAGAATTTCTGAATTAACTCATAAAAATCCTCAGGTCTTGTCTGTACTGGTATGATTATCGTGTTTATCTCTGTGGTGTTGAGAACTAACCTGACATCACCATTTGCTTTGAGGACCACCAAAAGAGGGCTACAATGTTCAAAGTAAGAGGGTTGTATAATTCCCCACACCAACATTTTGACAATTTCTTTCTTGACTGCTTCTCTCTTTGACCAAGGAACACAATACGAAGTGCGACAAAAAGATTTGTGTGGATAAGTCTTGATGTTGTATTCAAAACCTTTGATATTCTGGGATGTTTGCTAAATATGGGCAGATAATTACTTAACAAGCAACACAAATCTTCTTGTTGACTTGCAGATAGGTATTCAGATAAGGAGATTTTCTCCTGAAGTGTAACTTGACTTATTTCTTCTCCAGTATATTCAATATAGAAGATATCAACAATTAATTTACAGTCAATACCAATATAGCTAACCATTAACTTCATGCAATACTGATCCGGGACTACTTTGCCCTTTATCATAGAAACTGTCAAAACATTGACATCAGAGTCCAAAGTACACATTCCTTCTTTTAAATTGATGACTGCTCCAGCATCACCCAAAAAATCTGGACCCCAAACATATGGTACAGCCATTCCTAGAACAATTAAGAAGGTACTTTCTATTAAAGCCCCGCACATCATAATGTTGACTCATGCCTGCTTTGAGACATTTTGCACTTTTGCACTAAATGCTCCTGATGCAATACACCCAGTAATGGGAAGGGTAAGCACTTTTGCTCCTTGGCTGATTTGTTTAAAACAATCTTGCATCATTATGCTAATGGTTGCTCCAGTATCAATCAAAATTTCAACATCAATACCATTTATTACTGCTTGAACTACTGCCTGCAAAATTCATCCACACTTATTTGAAATGTAAGGTGCTTCTTCAATCAGTTCTCCCTTAGGTCCAAATCATCATTATACCTCATTACATTCACTTTCAAATGATGCCTGCCCTCCTCATCCTCTCCAGTCATCTTAGAAAGGCTTTCGGTGACTGGTTCTAGTTTAATCTTTCAGTGGATGTCATTTCGGTAGTTCATGGTTTGATCTTTCATGACAAATGAGTAGTTCATGTACTTCAACAATAGATACAGTATGGTCAGAATTTGGTGGCTGTTCTGTTTGCAACTTTATTGCTCCGTTACCAAGTGGTATTGGTCCTTGTGGCGGTTGAGCTTGTTGAGTTACATTTGCATCTACCCGTTGAACTTCAGGTCTCAAAGGGTCTTTCCAACATTGTATACTATCAGGATTGTCTTCTGGGTATATATCATGTCTGCGTGAATTACCGTACTGATTATTCAAATCATTCTGTCTGTGCTTACAATTTGGTTTTCCTGTACTAATCTGATTCACCTGATTATTATTATTTCCTTAGATTTCTTTAGTATAATAGATGTTATGTTTATATTAGTTATTATTATTATTGGCTTTACTATAGCCATAAGGTGTCGCTTGTTCTCCTTCATGTAGTGTAGGTTTAGGATTTCTATCTCATTTGTCATCATTGTTAATATTATTATTATTATTATTATTATTACATTGTTAGGTAGACATTTGATTATTATTCCATACTCTGGAACTTTTGAGTATCAAATTGATCGAACTGACTACAGACAGATACTGTTCCACGTTATAGTCAGAGATATTTGGAAGTTTCCCATGTATATGAATAGGTAATCTTCCTTTCAAAATACTTATTATCACTTCCCTATGGGAAATAGGATCACTTCAGTACCTCGTTTTATTAATGTATTTCTCAAAATACTGTCTTAATGAACCTTGTTTACTATTGTAAAATTCAATTTGATACGTCTCTTTTCGTAGTCTCTCTTGTTTGCTACTCGACCAGTATTTCACTAAGAAATAAGTTGTTCAAACTCCATGCATGTATTACAATTGTCACTTGCTTCTGCAGCCCACAGTGGTGCCTCACCTGTGATCTTGGACACAATAAATTGAAGTCTATCATATTCAGACCAACTGCAAGGAAAAATACACTTAAAATTGTTGATGAAAACTTTTTGATGGATGAGTTGAATAGGAAGGAAACTGTCTGCTTTTGAATATGTTTGTCTCAACCTTTAAAGATGTCAAGTACCCTCTTTGGACAAAAGTGTCATTTTAATTTCCGCAACAGTCACAAAATTTATCAGGTGTATTCCCATAATAGTTACATTTTACTTCACTACAGGATTTGTTATTCCTAAGCCTGTCTTCAGAATAGTTGTCTTTAGTTAATATATTTCATGAAGATTTTTGTTTTAATTCTGACAATTTACAGTTTGTTTCACTTTGCCTCTTAGGTAATTCTTCAATTACTTTATCCTTTATGGCCAGAATCTCATTATTAAATAACTTGATAAGTTCCTTGTTTTCAGTTTGTTTTTTCTTAACTACCTCAGCTTGTTTCAAGCACGACTCACACCCGGTACTCACAGCTTTACTTCTGCCAGTATCTCGTCTCCTACCTTCCAAACTTTACAGAAGCTCTCCTGCAAAACTCGCAGGAGAGCTTCTGTAAAGTTTGGAAGGTAGGAGATGAGATACTGGCAGAAGTAAAGCTGTGAGTATCGGGTGTGAGTCGTGCTTCGGTAGCTCAGATGGTAGAGCACTTGCCCGCTAAAGGCAAAGGTCCCGAGTTCGAGTCTCAGTCGGGCACACAGTTTTAATCTGCCAGGAAGTTTAATATCAGCGCACACTCCACTGCAGAGTGAAAATCTCATTCTGGAAATCTCCTCACCATGTTGTCAAAAATCACACTCTCCCTCAATTTCTGTATAAACTTCGTTGCAACTACATGTCCAAAACTCAATTGAGTATAATCAATTACATCATCTATGCACTCACAGGGCCAACACACCATTCCAATCCTCTGAATTTTCACTAGTTTACCTAAACAAAACTTCACCATGTACCTTGTAGTACTTCATCAATTTATTATTAACATTTGGCATACCTAAGTCTCTTTATCATCTTCCGTACCTCATCATGGTTCTGATACCTCCTCATGTGCTTGTAAATACTTTCAATTTTTTTTCTCCAGATACTCCTTTTATATAGAATAATTTAACATGCTCTTTCCGTAATTCTTGTCCTATTTCACCATTCTCCTCCATTGGTAATCTTGACAATGCATCTGCTACTTTGTTCTGTGAGCCACTAACATACTTGATTTATATATCAAACTTTGCATAAATACCATACACCTTGTCAACCTTGTATGAACCAGTCTACATTTTTTGAAAAATATAAGACCTCTTTGATCGGTATATATGATAGTTTTGCTGTGCCATAGGTAGTCTCTGAACTTTTTGAACCCCCCATATTATTGCCAAAGCTTTATGCTCTTTTACACTGTACTTTCACTCATACCTATTTAATGGTCTGCTTGTAAAAGCAATTGTCCTATGATCTTCATTGTCATATCTCCAAAATTTTGTAACAGTCAACTCCACTAGAGCCAGTTACCAGTCTAGAGGATCGACTAAGGTCAGGATGGTGCACAATCCTATCTTCTTTCAAGGCATCTTTAAGATGGTTAAAAGTTTCTTCACATTCATTTTTCAAAATAAAAGGGAATTTAGGACTTAACAACCTATTCAAACATGGGTTATTGAACACCTGACCAGGTACAAAATTCCTATAGAAATTACATGAACCCAGAAAGGACTTAAACTGTTTCTGATTCTTTTGTGATGCACTCTCTTTAATTGCTTTTGTCTTTTCAGAACCAACCTTAATACCAGTAGTAGATAAGATTTTAACCAAAAATTTTATTTGCTTTCTTACAAACTCACATTTCTTAAGCCTAAGGGTCATGCCCCCTTTTCTCAAAGCTTGAAATACCTCTTTCAACAAATTACTATGTGCTTCTCATGACTCACTGGCAACTAAAAGGACATCCACATAACCATAATTTTGAAACTTAGCTTTATTACTTTATTACTATATTACTATATCTTCATCGTTTACCAGCCATGGCTGGACAGACTGTGTCACAAATACAATGTTTATCAACTAACATTTATACAACACTATATACAAAATTTATATTACAAATAAAAGGAAATATTTATGCAGTGCACAAAAACACATGGATCATAGAGGGAATGAAATATAGCTAAACAGGAAAGTAAAACTTCATAGCAGCAAATGAAAATACCATAAAGCAAAATGTTTACAAGTCCATGGCAGTAGACTTTCTATATCCCTTTTCAAGTGGCACCTGCCACCTGCCAAGTCAAGACTGCTCATATAATCCATATTACAATATTTTTCAATATACCGGTCATATTCTCAAGATGATCAGTCTCTCTACTCACTATGGTATTCAGAATCCTAGCATCAATGACCACTCTCACCTTACCATCTTTCTTACCATCAACTATTAATGAACTATTGTATTCACTCTTACTTCTTTATATCACACCACATTCTACCATCCTCTCAATTTCTTTATGTACAGCTTCCCTCACCCACAGAAATTATGGTAGACACATGTTTCACACTCATCAAAAGATACTTAAAATAGCAATGCTAAAATTATGAATGAAAGAAATAGGCATAGAACTGGAAACAACTACACTAATGGTGGTTAACAATGTCTACATTAATAACAAAATTTCACTAAAATGACAATTAGTTTAAAGAAGAAGCTAATTAAAGATTAGTTTCTTTGAACAACTTCCAAGTAGGAATACTTGTTTTGTAAATAAGGAAATTTATAATTGGCAGAGTTGGTGAAAGCAGAGAGTTTTGCTCGCAGGGTGGAATCTGAGCTATTTGTAGTGTCGTTCACAGAACTGTTCATGGTCCTCTGGTTTGGAGCCGAGTGGAAGGCTTAAACCAGAGGCTCAGACGATTTTGCAAAGATCTGGGGTGTAAATTTCATGACTACCGCTATTGGATGGGGAAATGTAGGGACCCACTGAATAGATCAGGCGTGCACTAGATGCAGGAAGTGGCTACAAATGTAGCAGAGTACGTGTGAAGTGCACAAGTGGGATTTTTAGGTTAGAGAATTCCCTCCTTAGGCTCGACAAGATGCCTCCTGAGACGTGACAAGGTAGCAGTAGGCAAAATGCAACAGGGAATGACATTATTAAAATGGTAATAGTAAACTGCAGGAGCATCTATAGAAAAGTCCCAGAACTGCTCTAATTAATAAATGGTCACAATGCCCACATAGTACTAGGGATGGAAAGTTGGCTGAAAGCAGAGGTAAACAGTAATGAAATTCTAAACTCAGATTGGAATGTATACAACAGACAGGCTGGACAGTGAAGCAGGAGGCATGTTTATAGTGATAAAAAGTGCAATAGTGTTGAAGGAAATTGACAGAGATCTGAAATGTGAAATAGTTTGGGTGAAGGTCAGGTCAAAGCAGGCTCAAACATTGTAATTGGATGTCTCTATAGTCCCCCTGGCTCAGCAGCTGTTGTGGTAGAACAACTGAAGGAAAATTTGGAAAATATTTCGAGTAGATTTCCTAAACATGTTATAGTTTTGGGTGGAGATTTTAATTTACAAGATACAGACTGGGAGACTCAAATGTTTATAATGGGTGGTAGGGACAAAGAATCTGGTGAAATTTTTTTAGTGCATTATCTGAAAACTACCTTGAGCGGTTAAACAGAGAACCGACTCATGGCGATAACATATTACACCTTCTAGTGTCAAACAGACCCGAACTATTTGCAACATTTAACACAGAACAGGGAATCAGCGATCATGAAGTGGTTACAGCATTGGTGATTTCAGCCATAAATAGATATATTAAAAAAGGTTGGAAGATTTTTCTGTTTAGCAAAAGTGACAAAAAGCAGACTTCAGAGTACTTGATGGCTCAACACAAAAGTTTTTATCTCAAGTACAGATAGTGTTGAGGATCAGTGAACAAAGTTCAAAACCATAGTAAAATATGCATTAGATGAGTATGTGCCAAGCAAGATCATAAGAGGTGGAAAAGAGCCACTGTGGTACATCACCAAGTTAAAAAATTGCTACAGAAGCAAAGGAAACTTCACAGCAAACATAAACCTAGCCAAAGCCTTGCAGACAAACAAAAATTACACAAAGCGAAATCTAGTGTGAGGAGGGCTATGCGAGAGCATTCAACAAATTTGAAAGTAAAGTTCTATGTACTGACTTGGCAGTAAATCCTAAGAAATTTTAGTATTCTGTCAAAGCAGTAGGTGGATCAAAACAAAATGTCCAGATGTTCTGTGACCAAAATGGTACTGAAACAGAGGATGACAGACTAAAGTCCGAAATACTAAATGTCTTTTTCCAAAGCAGTTTCACAGAGGAAGACTGCACTGTAGTTCCTTCTCTAGATTGTTGCACAGACGACAAAATGGTGGATATCAGAATAGATGACAGAGGGATAGAAAAACAATTATAATTGCTCAAAAGAGGAAAGGCCACTGGACCTGATGGGATACCAGTTTGATTTTACGCGGAATACATGAAGGAACTTGCCACCCTTCTTGCAGTGGTTTACCATAGGTCTCTAGAAGAGTGTAGCATTCCAAAAGATTGGAAAAGAGCACAGGTCATCCCCGTTTTCAAGAAGGGACATCAAACAGATGTGCAGAACTATAGACCTATATCTCTAATATCAATGAGTTGTAGCATTTTGGAATGTGTATTATGTTCAAGTATAATGACTTTTCTGGAGACTAGGAAGCTACTCTGTAGGAATAAGCATGGGTTTTGAAAAAGATGATCGTGTGAAACCCAGCTCACAGTATTCATCCACGAGACTCAGACGTCCATAGACACAGGTTCCCAGGCAGATGCCATGTTTCTTGACTTCCGCAAGGCATCTGATACAGCTCCCCACAGTCATTTAATTAACAAAGTAAGAGCATATGGACTATCAGACCAATTGTGTGGTTGGAGTGAAGAGTTCCTAGATAACAGAATGCAGCATGTCATTCTCAATGGAAAGAAGTCTTCCAAAGTAAGAGTGATTTCAGGTGTGCAGCAGGGGAATGTCATAGGACTGTTGCTATTCACAACATCTATAAATGATCTTGTGGATAACATCGAAAGTTCATTGAGGCTTTTTGCAGATGATGCTGTAGTATATCGAGAGGTTGTAACAATCAAAAATTATACTGAAATGCAGGAGGATCTGCAACGAATTGATGCATGATGCAGGGAATCATAATTGAAACTCAATGTACACAAGTGTAATGTGCTGTGAATACATAGAAAGAAAGATCCTTTATCATTTAGCTACAATATAGTAGGTCAGCAACTGGTAGCATTTAATTCCATAAATTATCTGGGAGTAGGCATTAGGAGTGATTTAAAATTGAACGACCATATAAAATTAATTGTCGGTAAAGCAAATGCCAGACGGTGATTCATTGGAAGAATCCTAAGGAAATGCAGTCCGAAAACAAAGGAAATAGGTTACGGTACTCTTGTTCACCCACTGCTTGAATAGTGCTTACCAGTGTGGGATCCATACCAGATAGGGTTGAATGAAGAGATAGGGAAGATCCAACAGAGAGCAGAGTGCTTTGTTACAGGATCATTTAGTAACTGCAAAAGCATAACGGAGATGATAGATAAACTCCAGTGGAAGAATCTGCAAGAGAGATGCTCAGTAGCCCAGTACAGGCTTGTATTGAAGTTTCAAGAACATAGCTTCACCGAGGAGTCAAGCAGTATATTGCTCCCTCCTACGTATATCTCGCGAACAGACCATGAGGATAATATCAGAGAAATTAGAGCCCACATAGAGGCATGCTGACAGTCTTTCTTTCCATGAACAATATGAGACTGGAATAGAAGGGAGAACCGATAGAGGCACTCAAGGTACCCTCTGCCACAAACCGTCAGGTGGCTTGCGGAGTATGGATGTAGGTGTGGATGTAGATGTAGTTGTTGTTTTAGTCTTTGATGGGAGCTAAATCAGCAATCCTTATCTGTTATGATGCAGTGAAGTGCAATGTCATCAGAATATTGCAGATGGCATGTTGAAATCAACTCAGTTATGTGTAGATGCTCCAGATGAATTGTCTCATGTGGAATTTCACTTTCCACTCGGCGACGATTTCATCAGTGGCTTATTATAGGCCAGTGGATGGTTGGTCATTGTTACTGTTGGTGCCAATATTCAGCTCTGTATGAGCGATTTATTGTGTCTTTCATGCATAACCTTAAGTAATACAGATCAGTCGAGGGTTTTAAAGTTATTTTGATCATGGAATTACATTCTGTTTGTTTACCACATGAATGACATGACCATGAACTCCCCAATGTTGGCAGTAACATGCACACTCATAATAAACAGTTTGTGTATGCCTGCAGCACAATTAATGCTTCATGCACATGGTAGTCAGCAATGGTGTGAATATGAATTGAAATTCTAAAGTATTTAAAATGCACATGTCATGTTCACAGTGGATACAGTTCTTTTCAGAACACCACAACTACAGTGCATCTGTCCATAGTTATATTGTTGTAGCAACACAACACAATTCATTTGGCAGTTTTACACAGTCCAACTTCTCTATCCACTTTATACGATTTCACATTTCATTACAGGAAGGCGGAGAAATGTATCTCATCATTAATCAGTTTTGTTTGCATGGACTGTTTCATGACATGACATAGTCAACATACTTTTAACCTCCTTCTGCCTTCTTGGTACAAACATGAATGTCACACACTTTACTCACGCAGTTTGACACTTGCAATCAATATTCTGATTGCTCTCTCTCTGCTTGCACAATATCTCAGTATACATTTGACTTTACAAAGTAATTTCAATCAAAATTGATGCAATAAATGATAAGCAAAGAATCAAAATATTTTACATATTCATTAGACCAGAAAACTTCATTACTTATGTTCAAAAGGGAAATAATATCAATTGTATATTATTATTTTCAACAAACAGTTCCTCATTACATTATAGAACAAAATAAACATTATGCTACATCACCAGAAAATCATGTACATCTATGAAAAAAGAAAGAAAGCAAGAAAGGAAACATAAATAAAAAACTCTTATATAGGTCACATATAGGAACGTCTTCACAGATGGCAAAGAAAGTGGGAGATCCGACAGTTGACGGAAGTGTGAGTGACCAAGTTAGCTGTAATATCAGATAGTCAGACCACCTCTGCCCAACCCATGACTGATTAATGATCAAGATCATGTACCACAAAGCTTCAGAAGAAGAGAGACAGCTGATGACATCAACATGTACATTTTGTAGGCAACCATTGAGGACCTCAAACTGGCCCAAAGGTGGTTGTGCATGTGACTTTTCTGACAAGGGATGCTCATGTTCAATTGCAGCAGTGGTCTTATCCAGGCCAAATGAAGCATTCAGTAACAAGTGTATTGGCTCTGATGCTTAGATGAATGAGATCACGAAGGGATGTGAATACTTCTCGTCAGAGTGAAAAATGTTCAAAAGTGTGTGCATTTTTATGGGACCAAATTGCTGAGGTCATCAGTCCCTCATCAGAGTAAAGGAGTTATGACTGGGTTGAGTGTACCTGCCAAAGTTACACACATGATTGGCATGGAGGAATGGGGAATCTGTGTGATTTAAAAGTCATTCCATGAAGTCAGTGCACATTTGGGATCCTTAGCCAGGTTTGCAAGTACAGTATCATCTTTTGTAAGAAAGCCAGCTTGTTTATGTCAATGGGAAAGGTGATGATGTTCACTTGCAACAAATAATTAGCAATGACATTATAAGCTTCCTGTACATAGCAGACATCTGTGAAATATGTAGTGTTTAAATCCATATACCTGAGTCATATGTGGGGAACGTCATTGCCTGGTTGACAGAGAGCCATCAGCCGTGGTTATGGGGGAGGGGGGAGGGGGAGTGCAGGAGGGTTGGGGGGTTTTTCAAGCCAGGGAATCTGCCCTGGGTGGCAATTCCACGCAGCACCAAATTCATATGTCTGAGGAAAAAAAAACTTGTTTCACAAAATACATTGTTCTATTTATTATTCATTTGATTTTGAAACATATATGTATTTGAATCTATGTATAGTGTATGTGATATAAAAACTTGCTTCACCAAATACATTGTTCTATTTATTATTCATTTGATTTTGAAACATATACATATTTGAATCTATGTATAGTGTATGTGATATCTCTGCCAGGGAATACCCCATCACATCTGGAAATAAATAACTTTACTGTGGACAAATAGGAACAGGGATACAGGAGCTGAGCTGAATAAACCTGAATGGCTGAACGTTAAGCAATGATTGCTGATTGTTTATGAGTTTGATTGATTGTGTGCATTATCAGCATTATTACAGTTGACAAACTGCCTATTGGCTTCTGTCTCGGGTTCTTCGGCCAACGTTCATCTAATGATTTTTCTGATATTTCGCCAGCACGAGTGGCTGGCATTGTCAAAGCTCCACCCTCGATTGCCGGTGGTGAACTGGAGGTGAGCTCGCGGCCGCAGACTATATGTACCTGGCGTGCCAACGTCCGAGGGCTTCTCCACAGTCATTTCCGGTGCGGTTCTCCTCTTGCTACCTGTGACGGTCGTTCGCTGCAGTACGGGAAGCCAGGATCCGTTTACCTTAATGCTTTCCTCTTTCTTGTTGAAATTGTTCACATGTTTTTGGATTTCTACAGCTTCTCTGAACAAGCGCGTGTGATAGTGCTTCTCTACAGCCAGAACTTCCGTGTCGGCGAATTTTATTACGTGGACGGTCTCATTCAGTGTGTGCTCTGCCACGGCCGATTTCTCCACCTGCTCCAACTTGCAATGTCGCTTATGCTCTTTGATCCTGGTGTTAATTGATCGTCCAGTCATTCCAACATAAACTTTTCTGCATGTGCATGGTATACGATATATTCCTGACATTGCAAGTGGGTCTCTTTTCTCCTTTGCCAATCTAAGACACTCTTTGATCTTCCTTGTCGGTTTGAAAATCATCTTTACGCCGTGTTTGTGCAATATATGGCCGATTCTGTCTGTCACTCTGGGAATGTACGCCAGAAAGGCCATACCCGACATTTCTTTTTCTGGTTCCTTACTTCGCCGAGTGTTTGGCTCTGTTACACTTCTAATGTAATTTGTGGAGTACCCATTGCTCCTCAGAACAGTTTCCAAGTGTTACATTTCTCGTTTGAGGTGTTGAGGCTCAAATATTCGTCTTGCTCTCGTTACAAGCGTACTAATCATTCCTCTTTTCTGGCTCGGGTGGTGGTTTGACAGTTTGTGCAGGTATCGGTCCATGTGTGTCGGTTTTCGCTACACGCTGTGTCCCAGATTTTTGCTGTCCCTTGTGACCAGCGCATCTAGAAATGCCAGTTTCTTGTCCTTTTCTACTTCCATGGTAAATGTTATGTTGGCATGGAGGCTGTTCAAGTGTCTCTGGAATTCACCGAGCTGTTCTTCACCATGGCTCCACACCACAAAAGTATCATCGACGTACCTGTACCACACCTTAGGTTTACAGTGCCTGTGCTTCAAATTGTTCCATGAAGAAGTTGGCCACCACTGGACTGAGAGGACTACCCATGGCGACGCCTTCCAGCTGTTCATAGAAATCGCCATTCCATGTGAAATAGCTCATGGTGAGACATGCATGGAAGAGCTTTTGATGTCTTGCAGGAACATGGAACCGATGTGCTCCAGAGCGTCACTGAGTGGCACTTTTGTAAATAACAAAACAACATCAAAACTGACCAGGATGTCATTTGGCGCAAGTTTCAGTTTCTTCAGCTTCTCAATGAAATGTCCTGAGTCCCTAATGTATGTGTCGGTCTTCCCCACGTGTGGCTGGAGCAGAGAGGCCAAGTGTTTTGCCAGTTTATACGTTGGTGAGCCAGGAGCGCTAATGATCGGTCTCAGTGGAATGTTGTTCTTATGGATCTTGGGTAATCCATACAGCCGAGGTGGTAGGGCTTCCGTGTTGCACAGGTTTCTCTGTATCTCTGCCGGCAGAGAAGACGCCTTGATTAATCGATTCATATTCTGAGTGATACGCTGCGTCGGATCTGTGCTTAGTTTTCGGTACGTCGTCGGATCTAATAGGTCTTGGATGTTTTGCTCTTAATCTTTGGTCTTCATTACGTCGGTCGCATTCCCCTTATCGGCAGGCAATACCAATATACTCTTGTCAGTGTTGAGATTCTTAATGGCTTGTACCTCTTCTTTCTTCAGGTTGTAAGCTGGTGGTTTTGCTCGCCGCAGTATCCTGGCTGATTCAGTGCGTATTTCCTCTGCCCTTTCACAAGGAAGGGTCCGAATGGCTGCTTCGGTGTTGGCAATGATGTCCTCCATAGGTATAGTTCTCGGGATGATAGCGAAATTCCCTCCTTTTTGAAGAACAGACACTTCCTCTTCGGTCAATTGTTGTTCAGTGAGGTTGACCACTGTGTGTGACATGTCGGGAATTGCCTTGTCGGTCTGCTTCCGGCATCTTTCAAACCTGCGCCAAACTACATCCTGGTCAGTTTTGATGTTGTTTCGTTATTTACAAAAGTGCCACTCAGTGACGCTCTGGAGCACATCGGTTCCATGTTCCCGCAAGACATCAAAAAGCTCTTCCATGCATGTCTCACCATGAGCTATTTCACATGGAATGGCGATTTCTATGAACAGCTGGAAGGCGTCGCCATGGGTAGTCCTCTCAGTCCAGTGGTGGCCAACTTCTTCATGGAACAATTCGAAGCCCAGGCACTGGACTCGGTGACTTGTAAACCTAAGGTGTGGTGCAGGTACATCAATGATACTTTCGTGGTGTGGAGCCATGGTGAAGAACAGCTCGGTGAATTCCTGTGACACTTGAACAGCCTCCATGCCAACATAACATTTACCATGGAAGTAGAAAAGGACAAGAAGCTGCCATTTCTAGATGTGCTGGTCACAAGGGACGGCAAGAACCTGGGACACAGCGTGTATCGAAAACCGACACACATGGACCGATACCTGCACAAACTGTCAAACCACCACCCGAGCCAGAAAAGAGGCATGATTACTACGCTCGTAACGAGAGCAAGATGAATATTTGAGCCTCAACACCTCAAACGAGAAATGCAACACTTGGAATCTGTTCTGAGGAGCAATGGGTACTCCACAAATTACATTAGAAGTGTAACAGAGCCAAACACTCGGCGAAGTAAGGAACCAGAAAAAGAAATGTCGGGTATGACCTTTCTGGCATACATTCCCAGAGTGACAGACAGAATCGGCCATATATTGCACAAACACGGCGTAAAGACAATTTTCAAACCGACAAGAAATATCAAAGAGTGTCTTAGATTGGCGAAGGAGAAAAGAGACCCACTTGCAATGTCGGGAATATACCGTATACCATGCACATGCAGAAAAGTTTATGTCGGAATGACTGGACGATCAATTAACACCAGGATCAAAGAGCATAAGCGACATTGCAGGTTGGGGCAGGTGGAGAAATTGGCCATGGCAGAGCACGCACTGAATGAGACTGACCACGTAATAAAATTCGCCGACACGGAAGTTCTGGCTGTAGAGAAGCACTATCACACGCGCTTGTTCAGAGAAGCTGTAGAAATCCAAAAACACGTGAACAGTTTCAACAAGAAAGAGGAAAGCCTTCAGGTAAACGGATCCTGGCTTCCCGTACTGCAGCAAATGACCATCGCAGGTAGCAAGAGGAGAACCGCACCGGAAATGACCACGGAGAAGCCCTCGGACGTTGGCGCGCCAGGTACATATAGTCTGCGGCCGCGAGCTCGCCTCCAGTTCACCACTGGCAATGGAGGGTGAAGCTTTGACAATGCCAGCCACTCGTGCTGGCGAAACGTCAGAAAAATCTTTAGATGAACGTCGGCTGAAGAACCCGAGACAGAAGCCAATAGGCATTTTGTTAACAAGTGGCCACGAAAGCCTTAACAATTTTGTATTATTACAGTTATTAGTGAAATGCATAGATTTAAACTACCATAGTGGAAATAAATAATTAACAAAAATAACACATATGAAAGATTACATATTATATTATCCAATCAGTATAATAGTCCAGTCACATAGTCCAAAAATCAAATGGAATGTATCCCAGGAAATGAAATTTTGACAGAAAGTTTTTGCCAGAATGATACACTACTGAATAGAGGGAAACATTCCATGTGGGAAAAATTATATATAAAAACAAAGATGAGGTGACTTACCGAACGAAAGCGCTGGCAGGTCGATAGACACACAAACAAACACAAACATACACACAAAATTCAAGCTTTCGCAACAAACTGTTGCCTCATCAGGAAAGAGGGAAGGAGAGGGGAAGATGAAAGGAAGTGGGTTTTAAGGGAGAGGGTAAGGAGTCATTCCAATTCCGGGAGCGGAAAGACTTACCTTAGGGGGAAAAAAGGACAGGTATACACTCGCACACACGCACATATCCATCCACACATACAGACACAAGCAGACATATTTAAAGACCCATGTCTGCTTGTGTCTGTATGTGTGGATGGATATGTGCGTGTGTGCGAGTGTATACCTGTCCTTTTTTCCCCCTAAGGTAAGTCTTTCCGCTCCCGGGATTGGAATGACTCCTTACCCTCTCCCTTAAAACCCACTTCCTTTCATCTTCCCCTCTCCTTCCCTCTTTCCTGATGAGGCAACAGTTTGTTGCGAAAGCTTGAATTTTGTGTGTATGTTTGTGTGTCTATCGACCTGCCAGCGCTTTCGTTCGGTAAGTCACCTCATCTTTGTTTTTTATATACACACACACACACTCATAATCATGATTTCATATGTAAGACTGATTTGTCAGTGTTAAAATGTATTTATTCACATTTTTAGGTAGTTAAGAGCAAATGATGAGAGAATGAAGTGAAAAGCTTTCTGGGGCTCAAAACAGAAAATAAAATTCAAGAAGTAAAAAAACTCAACTTGTAAGATGAGAAGATGGCTTCACAAAAAGTGTGAATCATTAAGCGTAGTTTTATTTAAGGTATTTTGAATAATTCTTGTAATTTGGACATCGAATATAATTGGACTGAATAGTTGAAGCTTCAGGGCTCATATGATGGTAAACAATTTTCATCATCTGTATTGTTATCTCAGCAGGAAGATGGTGTTGAGTTAGTATCTAGTGACTTATTGTAGTCAATTAGCAAAGACAAAGCTATAGAGCTGATGGATTGAGGTACATGTTTAAATCAAGAAAAAATTACAGATCACCACAGGTCATTCTTCACTAAATAAACTGTATTACTGAATGATAAACATCCAAATAACATGGATTTCTAAGTCCACTGAATGCATTGGTATGCATTTGACACATCATAGGTGGCTCAGATTGATGACAAGTAATGAAAATATTAAAACATCCTGGCTTGTTTATCGAAAAACAAGAAAAAGCAATTTACTCCAATAATTGTAAGCTATACATCAGCACTTCTACATGAGTCTTATGTAGAGAGGTTTTCAATCATTGGAAAAATGGCTTCAGAAAGTTTATATGAGCAAGAATCATCAAAAACATATAAAGAATATTTTATCAAATGGAAAATGCATCTATAGCAAACAAAATCATATCAGGAAGTTTATCACAACATTGAATGATTACTTCACTCTATGAAAGAAAAATGGAGACACATTCTACATGTAATAATAGATACTGTCATGTATTTTGCCATAACCTGTTTTTCTTATTGAATTTTTAAAGAAGCACTGACAATTTCCCCCCATCTAGTAAGGATCTTAATGTGATAACACCATTCACTACATACAATGCTACTCTCATGTACCCATTAGACTATATAAAAAAGAACAAGTATCCTATTTGTGAAAGACAAAAGAAAATGAAATATTTGACATAATGGCAAACAAAGTTTGAAATATCAGCATCAATGAGATCAAGGGGACCAACTATTTCACCATCATGTTTAACTGTTCTCCAGATGTATCTCACACAGGACAAATGAACCAGGTCATTCATTAACTCACTATGAAATAAAGAAAAGCTTTACTGATTTTATGTGTAGAAGTTTATGGAAAGACTGGAGGATATATCTACAGTGAATCTAGAGAAACTAGGACCTGATGGTTTGGATTCACAAAAATGTCATGGACAATCTTATGATAGTTGATCTAACATGGCTGTCTTGAATAAAGGAGTCCAATCCAGAGTTATGAAAATTAATGAGCAGGCAGAGATTTTTGCCATGCCTGGTGCACTCTTTCAATCTTGTGGGTACGCACTGAGTGTCACCATGACTAGAAGCAACTATCCTATTTGGGCTCGTACAGAAACTTTATTGTTTCTTTGTTGGATACACCTCATGGTGGAAAATAATGGAAAAGTGTACAAAACCACCTCAAAAGAAAATAGTCATATAAGACAGTTGGTTAAACACCTAGCTGTTACTGCTCTGTTAAATAATTTATCAGGAGTTGTCAATGCTCTTCAAAAAACTGGAGGAACCTCTCTTCCCACAAAATCTAAGTATGAAGCTGGTCATCTGCTACATGCAGTGAGGGATTTTAAATTTCTCCTCAACTTAATAATTTGGGCTAGGATTCTTTGAGAGATTAATAGAGTGAACATCAAAATACAGTTAAAGAACAGTATCATTTCAAGTTCTGTGGCATCAATGTAAGAAATGAGAAAAAACCCATAAAACAGTGGATGAAAAAAACTGCACCTGTGTGCCAGTTCTCAAAAGCAAATGAGCTTTCTGGAAGAAAAGGCAACACAATGTAATCTGTGAGGTCAAATCAAGGACATGAGGCCTGACCGCACTATTTTCTAAAGGTGTAAAAGTAGTACTAAATGAACAATTTTGCTTTCCTCAGTGGCCACACATTTTTGAATATATTGACTGAGGTTCTGTAGAAGAACTGAGATGATCTAGAACAAAAATATTTAAAAGACTTCAATGTAGTTGATTTTTGCCAGGCACTTGCTATATCAAGAAAGCTATAAACTAAAATTAATGAAAAATCAAGTGCATTCATATTGTTACAACATTTGTGCAAGCATGACTTGCAAGAAGTATTTCCTAATGTTAGTATAGCTTTAAGGATATAGTGTGCATTACTGACGACATCTACAAATTGTGAGTGAAGCTTCAGCAAACTGAAAATAATTAAAAGCTGTCTGTGTTCAACAGAGAGTCAGTAATGTCTATCTGAACTCCTGATCCTGGCCATTGAAAATAAAACTGCCTATGAGATGAACTTTAATGCTCTAATAGATTCTTTTGCAGAAAGAACAGCATGCCACATAAAGCTATAGCAACATTAGAAAGAAAAAAAATACTGGGACCTAAGGACTGAAGAAGTGTGAAGTGTCTTGCTTGTCTGTTGTCTTTACTAGTTGCATGTTTCCTATATTTAGTTTCATATCACATGACAGAGAAAGTTAGTAGCTAATAGGTGGTAAAGAGTGAAAAACTTACTGAAGGCTTCTTATACTCCTGGTCACAAAAATTGCCAACCAGTGTATAGTTAAGAGTTTTTTTTTTTTTAATAACTTATCACAAACACTTGAGGAGAGGTTGTGACACTATCAAGTTTCTGCCCCACTTTGGAAAAATCATAGATCTGAGGCTGGTTGCAGATGGCATCTGAGAGTGGCCAGTGATCAGTAAAAGATGGTAAACTGATGCCCTTTTATGTCTTCATGGATGTGCCTGTTTCCTTGTATACATGCTTGAAAGTCAACCACATGTGCTGACAAGACAACAGCTTTTAGGAGAAAAATCTGAGAGGCTTGATAGTATTGCCAATGTGTTGCTGCAGGACCACACCTCTTGATGTATCACTTGCATCAACAATGACTTAAGATGAGTGTGTCAGGTACCATGTGTGCCAGCATAAAAGCATGGACTAGACCCATCTTATGAGCATCAAAACAATGAATCATTTTATCTGTTCAAGATATTTTCCTCACACTGGAGCTGTTTTCATCAGACACAGAACTGGTAAGAGGGACCTGGATGGAGGCAGCATGAGGTAGATGTTGGAGAAAACTTTACAGCTCATAGTAGTGAGTAGGCAGATGGAGATTATGGATGAACAAGTTTCTAACCAGGAGAAAATTATTTTATCTCATGTGTGTGCTTTGGTAGTTTAGTTTTTGACTGCCTGCAAGTTAATCTAATTTACTAGACACAGTTCTTGCATTTTCTTCAATGTCTACAGTGGAGTTTCAGAGCACATGTCAATAGTCATTTGTTTAGTTTATTTTTGAAGCTAGTGGTTGCTCCTAGGCAGTAGTCCAGTCAATCAGACAGCAGCCAAGCAACAACAGCAACAGGGAAGTTATCAATTTTGTGACTTTTATGAGTTCTTAACCAGGAGTGAGTCATATAGTCTAATCTGTGTGCTTTGGAAGTTTAGTTTTCGAATTTCAACATGTTAATTTAATATTTGTTAAACACAGTTCCCATGTTTTCATTTGTGTAGGAAAGTAACTGATTTCATGATACTTTACAAGCTCCTACACAGGAGCAAATTATTTAATCCCACCTTTGTGTTTCTGTGGTTTACTTTTGGAATCTCTCCAATTTAATCTTGTTTACTAGATACGGTTCTTGCATTTTTGTCAGTGCCTCCTGTAGAGTTCCACAGCATGCGTTGATAGTTGTTTGTTTGTCTGTGTAGTGTAGTTTTCCACCATTTTTAATATGGGTAGGAAAGGTGATTGCTGTATGCAACTTGAGTTACTGATACTTTAATTTCAGCTCCAGGCAGTGATGGATTCGATTACACAGCTTGAGGATGCAGTGGATAGGCATCACTGTTTTGGACCAACCATGGGGATCCAACAGATGTCCAGCATGACCCACAAGTCTTCCAATCAGTCCACACTGGTGGTCAGCCCAGTTACTGCTCACATTGAGGTTGACTTCTTACCCACATTTGAGTGGAAGGTCATCTCAGAGTGTGACAGGCTGTGAAAGACTTTCTGGGGAGCTGGAATTAAGGCCTCCCTGGTTAGTCTGACAAAACAGGTTCCATGTGCTATCTGTGACTGACAATGTCCCACAGCCAGATGCAGTTGCTTGTCCTGTTTCAGATGAAATCTATCACAATACAAGAGCCAAGCAGTCACAGAGGAAGGGACTATTGGTAGTTGGAAGCTGCAATAATAGGTGCATTATGGTGCCTTTAGGGATATAGCTACCAAGGTGGGGAAGAGAGCCAGTGTGCAGTCTATGTGCATACTGCGTGAATCATTCCAGATGTGGAACAGGTCCTTCTGGATGTCATGAAGAGCACAGGGTGCAAGCAACTACAGGCGGTGGCACATGTTGGCCTCAGTGATGTGTGTTGCTTTGAATAAGGAGAGATTCTCTCTGGTTTCCAGTGGCTACCTGAGTTGTTTACAGCTGCCAGTTTTGCTTGCAAGATGAAAGCAGGGCTCACCACATGCAGCATAGCCGATAGAACTGATTGTGGACCTCTGGTGCATGGCTGAATAGGAGGTCTGAATTAGAGGCCCAGGCAGTTCTGCAAACATACAGGCTGCAGCTTCCTCAACAGACTTGCACCATAGGTTGGTGGGGTTTTGGGCTCCACTAAATAGTTCAGGAATCCATTACACGCAAGAGGCAGTTACAAGGGTAGACGGGGCTATGTGGTGTGGACTTGGGAGCTTTTTAGTTTAGAAGGTATCAGTGAAACACTTAAAGGGCTTCAGTCTTAAAAGGTGCACGTTGAGATAGGGAGAACATAGATCTAGGAACGATTGGTATAACAACTGTAAATTGTCATAGCTTTGTTGGGAAATTACCAGAGCTTCAGTCGCTAACAGAAAGCACTGATGCTCAAACCATTATAGACACTGAAAGCTGGCTAAAGCTGGGTATAATTTCAGCCAATCTTTTCGTGAAAGACCTAATGGTGCTCAGAAAGGTTTGACCAAATAAAGTTGGCGGTGACATGTTTGTTGCTGTTACAAGTATTGTGTGTTGTGGCAAAATTGAAGTAGATACTTCCTGTGAATTAGTATAGATAGAGATCATTCTAGGCAACCAGAATAAAATAATAACTGGATCCTTCCACTGACCCACCAACTCAGATGAAACAATTATTGGAAGGTTCAAAGAAAACTTGAGTCTAACTTCAAACATGTGCCCAATTCATGGTGACTTCAACTAACCCTCAGTATGTTGACAAAATATGTGTTTAAATGCAGAGTTATGCATAAAACATCATCCAAAATTGTGATAAAAATATTCTCTGAAAATTATTTTGAGCAGTTATTTCATGAGCCCTCATGAGCCCTGTTGAATAGTAAATATTTGCAAAAAACACTTGATATTTTAGTAACAAATAATTCTGATCTAATAATGAGCACCAAAATGGATGCAGGGATTAATGAAGACAGGGTTCTCATAGCCAGACTGAATACCATAACTTCCAAATCAACCAAAAATAAATGAAAAATGTATCTATTCAAAAAGGCAGACACAAATTCACTTGATGCCTTTCTAAGAGACAATCTACACTCCTTCCAAATTAACAATATTAGTGTAGATCAGATATGGCTTGAATTCAGAGAAATAGTATTAGCAGCAATTGGGAAATTTATATCAAATAAATTAACAAATGATGGAGCTGATCCCTCAAAAAAGATCAGAAGACTGTTTCAGAAACAATGTAAAAAACATCAAAATTTAAACAAATGCAAAATGTCCAATATGTGATCTTTTACAGAAGCTCAAAATTTAGCACATACTTCAAGGTAAGGTGCTAACAACAGTGTCCACAGTGAAACTTTGTCTCAAAAGCTGGCAGAAAATCCAAAGAGATTCTGGTCATATGTAAAGTATGCTAGCAGCAGTACACAGTCAATGCCTTCTCTGCACAACAGCAATAGAAATACTATCTGGGACATTGCTGCTTAAGCAGAGTTACTAAACACAGCTTTCAGAAATTCCTTCACCAAAGAAGGTGAAGTAAATATTCTAGAATTCAAATCAAGAACAGATGCCAACATGAGCAACTTGGAATTACACTCCTGGAAATGGAAAAAAGAACACATTGACACCGGTGTGTCAGAACCACCATACTTGCTCCGGACACTGCGAGAGGGCTGTACAAGCAATGATCACACGTACGGCACAGCGGACACACCAGGGACCGCGGTGTTGGCCGTCGAATGGCGCTAGCTGCGCAGCATTTGTGCACTGCCACTGTCAGTGTCAGCCAGTTTGCCGTGGCATACGGAGATCCATCGCAGTCTTTAACACTGGTAGCATGCCGCGACAGCGTGGACGTGAACCGTATGTGCAGTTGACGGACTTTGAGCGAGGGCGTATAGTGGGCATGCGGGAGGCCGGGTGGACGTACCGCCGAATTGCTCAACACGTGGGGCATGAGGTCTCCACAGTACATCGATGTTGTCGCCAGTGGTCGGCGGAAGGTGCACGTGCCCGTCGACCTGGGACCGGACCGCAGCGACGCACGGATGCACGCCAAGACCGTAGGATCCTATGCAGTGCCGTAGGGGACCGCACCGCCACTTCCCAGCAAATTAGGGACACTGTTGCTCCTGGGGTATCAGCGAGGACCATTCGCAACCGTCTCCATGAAGCTGGGCTACGGTCCCGCACACCGTTAGGCCGTCTTCCGCTCACGCCCCAACATCGTGCAGCCCGCCTCCAGTGGTGTCACGACAGGCGTGAATGGAGGGACGAATGGAGACGTGTCGTCTTCAGCGATGAGAGTCGCTTCTGCCTTGGTGCCAATGATGGTCGTATGCGTGTTTGGCGCCGTGCAGGTGAGCGCCACAATCAGGACTGCATACGACCGAGGCACACAGGGCCAACACCCGGCATCATGGTGTGGGGAGCGATCTCCTACACTGGCCGTACACCACTGGTGATCGTCGAGGGGACACTGAATAGTGCACGGTACATCCAAACCGTCATCGAACCCATCGTTCTACCATTCCTAGACCGGCAAGGGAACTTGCTGTTCCAACAGGACAATGCACGTCCGCATGTATCCCGTGCCACCCAACGTGCTCTAGAAGGTGTAAGTCAACTACCCTGGCCAGCACGATCTCCTGATCTGTCCCCCATTGAGCATGTTTGGGACTGGATGAAGCGTCGTCTCACGCGGTCTGCACGTCCAGCACGAACGCTGGTCCAACTGAGGCGCCAGGTGGAAATGGCATGGCAAGCCGTTCCACAGGACTACATCCAGCATCTCTACGATCGTCTCCATTGGAGAATAGCAGCCTGCATTGCTGCGAAAGGTGGATATACACTGTACTAGTGCCGACATTGTGCATGCTCTGTTGCCTGTGTCTATGTGCCTGTGGTTCTGTCAGTGTGATCATGTGATGTATCTGACCCCAGGAATGTGTCAATAAAGTTTCCCCTTCCTGGGACAATGAATTCACGGTGTTCTTGTTTCAATTTCCAGGAGTGTAAATATCCTCAGAGTACTGAAGCAACTTAAATCACTTAATAAAAGCAAGTCTTCTGGTCCAGATTGTATACTAGTTAATTTCTCTTTCAGAGTATGCTGATGCAATAGCCCCATAGTCAACAATCATACACAACTGGTCACTTGATGAAAAATCCATACTCAAAGAATGGAAAGTTGAACAGCTCACACCAATATTCATGAAAGGCATTAGGAGTAACCCATTAAATCACAGAACCATATCATTATCATTGATATGCAGCAGGATTTTGGAACATATATTGTGAGTGAACATTATGAATTTGAAGAGAACAGTTTATTGACACATAGTCAACACAGATTGAGAAAAAACTTCATTCTTGTGAAACACAACTAGCTCTTTACTCACATGAAGTGTTGAGTGCTATTAACAAGGGGTTTCACAGTGATTCCACATTTCTATATCTCCAGATGGCTTTTGATACCATGCCTCATAAGCTACTTGTAATCAAATTGCATGCGTATGGAATATTATCTCAGTGATGCAAGTGGATTCATGATTTCCCATGAGAGAGGTCACAGTTCATAATGACTGATGGAAATTAATCAAGTAAAACAGAAGTGATTTCTGATATTCCCCAAGGTAGCATTACAGGCCCTCTGCAGTCCCTTATCTACATAAATTCTGTAGGAGACCGTGTAACCACCCATCTCAGGTTGACAAGTTGTGATATGGTCACCAAAGGAACAGTGATCCAAAAACATAGAATAAATTTATTTATTTCACATATATGATCACAAATACTGTAGGTCATCAGCAACAATCATCCTCAGATCTGTAGTAGACCACAAATACAACTAGTGGATAAAACAGGTCATGAGGAAAAGTCTTACTGATGTATATGTGAAAATTATAACCTAATATACTGGAGCTATAGTGCAGTGTCAAATGCTAAACATAAAATCGGCACCAACATCATCAAACACACATAAATTATGGTATATACTAGAGTCATCTTATTAAGAGTGCTACTGTTGAAGACAAACTGCTGCACAGTAGCCACAAAGTTTTTTTGCCACAAGCTCACCAGATGTCACTCACATGAGCAGACACATATTCTTTTGACTTTATTTTCATCTATAATTCACTACTAGTGTGTATCAGAAATATTGTCACTTAAAATTTTCCTTTTCAATAATCTAACTTTTGTTGTGTCTTAATTTATGGCATGTTATTACTGTAATGACTTTTACAACTGGTAAGTCTACTAGAGACTCTACTGATTATATTATTCTTGTTATTTTATATCATATAACTGTATCACTGAAAGATATGTGTTTGCCCATGGGAGTGACATCTGGTGACCTTACAACATAAACATTTTGTGGCTACTGTATGGTAGTTTGTTTCGAACAATTGAACTGTTAATGATATGACTCTAGTATATACCATAATTTAGATATGTGTAATGAGTGTAATGATGCTGGCACTGATTTTGTGTTTAGCATTTGTTGATGCCACTGTGGCTCCAGTATATTAGGACATGCTTTTATAAAACATTTATGCCTCCTCATATTTAAAGCACATAATTTTTACATGTATGTCAGTAATATTTATCTTCATTGAATATTTTATTGTTTCAAGCTGTAGGCATCAGCTAGTTGTAAATGTATTTTGCTGCAGATCTGAAGATGATCAATGCTGACTGAAACTGGTAGCCTGAGGACCTACAATATGTGTTATCATAGACACAAAGTAAGGAAATTTATTTATCTTAAGATGTTTGTATATGATGCTGTCATTTATCAGGTAGTAAGATCATCAGAAGATTAAAACCAATTGCAAAAAGATTTAAATAATATATCTGCATGATTAAAAAATTGGCACTTGACCCCAAATAATGAAAAGTGTGAAGTAATCCATGTAAGTGCTATAAGGAATCTGTTAAACTTCACTTACACAACAAATGAGTCAAATTTTAATGCTATAAATTCAACTAAATACCTAGCAATTAAAATTAGAAAGAACACAAATAAAATGTTGTGTGGAAGGTGGACATAATGTTTAGAAGATGCAACAGAGCTATTAGAAGAACTGCCTATACTATGCTTGCACATCCTCTTTTGGAGTACTGCTGCGCTATGTGGAATCGTTGCCAGATAGGCCAGATAGGATTAATGGAGTACACTGAGAAAGTTTACTGAAGGGCAGCATGTTTTGTGTTACAGAGAAATGGGGGGGGGGGGAGATTGTTACAGACATGATACAGGATTTTGGGTGGAAATCATTTGAAGAAATTCATTTTTCATTGGGGTGGGATTTTCTCATGAAATTTCAATTGCCAAATTCCTCCTCTAAATGCTAAAATATTGTTGATGCTGACCTATATAGGAAGAAATGATCATCACATTAAAATAAGGGAAATAAGAATTCACTTGGCGAGATTTAGATTTTCATTTTTTTCTGCACACTTTTTGGGAGTGGAACAGTAGAGAATTAGTTGGAAGGTGGTTCGATGAGCCCTCTGCTAGGCACTTAAGCATGATTTAGCCATGTAGATGTAGATGTAGATTAACTCAACTTGGTCAGGTGTCAGTCAGACACCTTCAGAAGAAACAGTTTAGCCTAGAAAACTAACACTGTTGGAAGGTAGTTGTGACTTCTCCTGGTTGATTTTGATGTTGTTCTCATGAAATGTGGCCTGGACTTGGAAGAGATACCATTCATGGTCCTCAACAGTGGGGGAAAAGAACAGGATGTTATAAAGATAGGCCTACAAAAAGAGCAAGTTGAACAGCAAAGAATCAACAAATCATCACCAAGTCTCAATCACTATCGTGAGGATATATGGCATGAAACAGTACTCAAAAAATCCAGAAGGGATAATGAGTAAGGTATTAGGTATGTCACTTTTGAAGATGGTAATTTGATGATAAGCTTTACAGCAGTCAAGTAGCAATGCCCCACCAATTCTATCCTTATATGGATAAGTTTTCACCTATAAATGACTGTGGTTGGTGATAGTCCTTGCAACTATAAAGGGTGGCCACTCGTGTGCAATAAGAACTCAGTGCTGATTTCACTAATTGTTCTAAATACTCAATAACTAAGCTCTTATTAGACAGTCTTTTAATTTTAATTACTGGAACTGATATAGTAACTTGACAACCAAACAAGGGGGAGGAGAGCCAAAATATAAGCCATAACCGCTTTAAAATAGCAACATACACTGCGTCCTGCTATGCATTGGAGATGCACAGCTACTCTGCTGGTGTTTTTTTGTAATTTTTGTAAGTAATAAACACCTTTCTTTAATGTTAGATTTATACGCACTTGACCAGTGACTGGAAATGAGTTTTTACACTGATGTTTCATGATAATTTTCAACGTGAAGAATTTCTGAGCTGATAGTACTTTAATGCAATGTAACAAAAGCACTTTCTGGCACCTTTGTTGAAACATAAACTTAGTTTGTCATACATCATGAATCAGTACAGTAATAATCTTTTCTGTAGTTATGAAAATGTCTACAATACCTTTTGTTGTCTTCTTCTGCAATGGCTTTTATTATGCTTGTCAATATAATAAAATAGCTGGTACTTTGTACACAAACTGATGCATTGCTTAATATGGCAGTAATAATTTTAAGCACATTGTATAGGCCTACATGTAACCAGTTAATAATCTGAAAATGTTGCTGTTTAAATATCAGAGTATGTGAAAAGTTCGTAGTAGTTCAAGATCTATTGAAATAACAACACTATGATAAAACTTGTTGCTTTTAAACACTTCACTTGTATTACTTAACTGGTACAAGAGATCAAAGAATCATGACTTTTACAATATAACCATCACTATGAAAAATAGAATATACTCAAATTCACCATAGAAATCAATACCTCAGTCCTTTTGTGGTGTTGAGCAACGTATTGCAGCCGTTGACAAGATTATGCTACCGATGGATGGTTTAGCAGCTTTTTCGCAGTGGCTTCCAAGGTGAAATTCCCATCGTAATATTTGGCCATTACAGTTGCTAATATTGCAACATAAAGTCTGTCTCCTTCACAGCACACAAAAAGTTCCCACTGGCCCTCATAATAACATTGCCACTTCTGCTTGGTTGAAAAATAGCTGCATAACACTGTAGAACTATATGTAGCAATAATTTCCTGACTATCTGAGGCCATTTAAAATAGTTCTTCCCATTTTAATCACCACACAATACAGCATGTGGGCATCATACTACATGCTACTTTACAACCCTTCCAACTCACAAAGAGAACTGTTCTGGACCTTTGTCTCATAATATTTCTCCTGCCTTAGCCTCCCGCAGGGAATTATGTTTAGATTTTAACTCAAGCCTAAAGCCATTACTTGTTACAACTATAATTACAAAGGTTCACAATACTTTTAAAACTAAGATCTACTTAACAATATATAGAGATAAATACACAAAAAAATGTTATTTACAACTATACATTTAAAATACAGTTACAGATTATTGGCTGTGTACCTCACATGCTGGTGGCAGCACCTTACAGCAGCAAGCTGCCTTACTTTACCCTCCTGCCATTAGATGGCATAGGCCCTCTCAGCACTCGATCATCTCACCGCTTGCTTTATACAGGTTTTTCCAACTGCCCTGCTACAGATGGTATTTTTTATGTTATGACAGAGAATAACAAAGTAACTTCTATGAAATGAAATGGAACATTTCCTACACTGTGTGACATATACTTGAGTCGTTACACATGCCCAACCATTTCATCACAGGTTGTCAAACAACAACATGAGATGGAATGCTATAGACCAGTGTATAATTGTTACATCATGTAGTTGAGTAATTGTTTCTGCAGTGTTCTGTTACTAAACTCTTCATTACCAACACAAAAAAATAAAAAAATAAAAAAAATTAAGAAAAAGATCATCTAACTTTTTTGTACACTAAATGCTACACTAAAGATCACTTCTCAGCTTACATCAACTACCAATTTGAGACAATATTACATCACAACTTATCCAACATGCTATTTACATCATTACAAATACAGTTTAAATTTATTGCAACAATTTTTTTTACCAAACATGTCACTCATTGAGTGTCTTTATACACACACATCCTACCCAGAATTCCCCTAGTACAGGGCTTCACAATATACGTGCTCACAGAGCAAGCTGTGAGCAGCAAGGCGTGAGCAGGGAGCAGTGCGAGCATGCTACCCCCTCTACCGGACCAGAGCGGAAAGTGGGGAGTCACGTGGGGCACACAACAGCTGCCACCAGTCAATGCAAATTCACGGCCACCTGCAGGGATATCACTCATGAATTATTACTGCGACAAATGCAACAAATAAAGGAGAATGTACACGTGCCACATAATTTTATTAGCTTAGTGTATGTCTCTACATTCGTATTAATTTGTGAACTGTTACACAATAAAAGGTGTCACTGAAGTGTGGGATTCTTGGTTATCTTGTACTTTTTGTCCTTTACAATTGCATTTATGTTCGGAGTAATTGTTCTTGTGCATTGTAGGTGCAGCGTGCAGATTAAATTTCGATCAGACGATGCGTTTATCAGGCGCATCTTGTTACATTTCATTGCAGAGAACAGTTGTTCACAAACATACATGGAACCGAACATTGATATTATTGTAGCCGCCAGTTTGTGCTAACGAGGAAATCTATCCTGAGGGAAGTGTCTGTAGAATTACAAAATGTTTTTCTTGTTCTGAAATTTGTCTCTGTTCTCTGTCACACTGCAGGTCAATAATTTCTAGTTGCAGCTCAGGATGAATCTTTTCAATATTTGCTAAATATGGAGAGGCGAACAGATCAAAATCTCTATCTAGTGCTGTCAGATCTTGAAAGTGTTGATCAAATTCTTCTTTAAAGGCAACTAAACTATGTGAATGACGTTCACAGTCTTTGTGAACACCTTTCATGGATGATAATTTAGGAAAATGAGCTAGATTTCCTGTTTCCAGCTGACTCACACAAGGTGTCAATTTCATTTTAAAAGCTCGTATTTGATCTATGAAATGAGTAATTAGTAGATTTTTACCTTGTAGTGAAATGTTCAAAGCATTCAGATGGCTAGTTAAATCTGCTAAGAACGTGAGATCACGTTTCCATGAAGGCTCTTTCAATTCAGGAACACACATGTTATTTATTTCCATGAGCACATTTATCTCATCTAATAGGCAAAAAAATCGATTTAATAATTCGCCACGACTAAGCCAGCAGACCTCGCTGTAATAAGGCAGGCTACCATACTGGCTTTCTACACCCTCAAGAATGCTTTTAAATTGCTTCCTAATATAATTGGTTGTACGAACAACAACAACCATCACATTTTTTAGAGTTATACTCTTTGCACATAAGTTTTCCTGGTGGATCACACAGTGAACACCCCTTATTTCATTCAGCACGGTCAGTTTTTGCATTTTCTCCTTCAACAGCGCAACAAAACCTGATATTTTCTCTGTCATCGCTGGTGCATCATCTGTAGACACTGAAACTAACGAATTCCACGACAATCCTACATTTTCAACACTTTCTTCAACACTACTTAATATATCACCTCCGGTTGTAGTGTTCCTCATGGCTACTACATCGAGGAGCTCTTCCCTCACCTGAAGATCTCTATTAACACCTCTAATAAATATGGCAAGCTGCACTGTTCCAGTGATAACAACACTTTTGTCCAGAGCTAGAGAATGCGCCATAAAATCTTTACAGATATTTGCAAGCTGGCTCTGGATGTCGTCTGCCATGTCCTGTATGCGACGCATAATGGTCATGTTAGATAATGGCACAATCCGAAACTGTTCAACTTGAGATGGACACATATGTTCTGCTGCAACTACCAAACATTCTTTTATTAAATCGCCATCAGTGAAGAGGTGCAGGGATTTTGCTAAAAGCAAAGCAATTTTGTAACTCACTCTGAGAGCTGCCTCAGTTGATTTTTCTTTGTTGTCCAGATCTTCTTCGGGTAGCTCCCTTTTAAGTTTAATAACTTCCTGTGCATGATCTGGTCCATCACATTTTCCACTTCCATAGTCTTTCACGTGGTATGACATATAATGTCGCTGCAAATTAAATTTCCTGAAAGAATTCAGCATTTTGTGACATACTAAACATTTTGCAACACCATCTTTTTCTGTGAACAGATACAATTCCTCCCAATGGGGGTTGAACTGCGAAAGCATGGTTGAGGTTACACAACGGCGACTTGACATGATTCTTAACCAGCACAATGACTGTTAGAGCTGATCGTAGTGCTTTAAATGTTACACAGCCGGCGCAACTTCAATAGGCATGCTGTGGGCCTATTTAAACATGCGCGCGCATTTCCCCTCCCTCCCCTCCCTCCCTACTCTGCGACCTTGCACCTGCTTGCGAGCACGTGCCTGAGCAGACGCGAGTACTCATGCTCAAAACTGGCCAGTTGTTAAGCCCTGCCCTAGTATATAGTAAAGTTTCATAACATTGCAGTAACCTAAACCACATATTCCTTTAATTATTATTTTAGGGATTGAAATGAAGAAAATTTGGTATTGGTTTGTCTTCAAGTCTTTATCAGTACAATTGAGTAATTCAGCATATTTACTATTAACATCATTATTACTATAATCAGTACCACCACAGCACCAAGCTAACCTTATTATCTATTTAGGCCTTTGTGTACTTAAATCTTGCAATCTCCCCATCCCTCAAAATTTGTTGTTGTCACTACTATTGCTGACGGTTGGTCTCTTTTTTAAAAAATATGAGAGGAGAAAGATTTACAAAAACTTTTTTACTTATCTTCTTATCTCATAGTTGGCTCCAATTCTTCATGTCTAGTAGCTGATTCTTGAAGTAGAAATTTTCATATTTTAGGATCTCATGGTTTCAATTGACATAATTAACTCTGAAAGAAGCCTGTGCAAATTTTTTGTTTTCTTCACAATAATTTAATCTCTCATGTTTTCCTGTATCACATTGACAAAACCCAAAATTACATTGTTATTCCAAAATAGAAAAACACGTCCAGTCACATCAGATGCATGCCCACTACTACTTCACTCTTCTATTTATTTATTTCTTGTTCTGTAGATCCAGTTAGTGAATCAATCACAAGGATATGGAACGTGTCAAATTGTACAGGTTTCAATTTAAACTTACAATAAATACAAGGGCAATTCAATGCAAATTGTACATATTTTAAGTAAGACATACTATAAATACACTAACAGATACAATGTCAGCTAGATAACATAACAACCATTTAACAGAAAAAGGAGTTTCAAGTAAAGGTTAAAGATAAGAGCACAAGTTAAATCAGATATTAGGCCTACAAGAGTAAATACACGTACAGCCAATCTGTTGTTACAAAAAGTGTGCTAATGCCCAAATGCACAATAAAATCAATTGAACTACTTCTAGACGCAATAAGTTTAGTGATGGTATACATTTTCTTTCAGATATTCATCCACAGTATAATAAGATTTCTCTGTCAGGTAATCTTTGAGAACTTGTTTAAATTTTGGCAGTTCTGTGTGAACACATTTGATATGTAGTGGTAGAGCATTGAACAGTTTAATGCTGGAGTAGTAAACTCCTTTTTGTACCAGAGTGAGACGTTTCATTTCGAAATGTACATTGTCTTTGTTTCTGGTGTTATAACCATGGAATTTACTGTTGTCTTGGTAGATGGAATAATTTTTGCACACAAAGGTCAGCAAGGAAAAAATATACTATGAGGCAGTTGTTAGGATACCTATCTTCCAAAACAAGTGCCTGCAAGAGTGTCTTTGATGGACCCCACACATTACTCTGATTGCTTTTTTTTGGATGGTGAAAACTTTTTTTGCAAGTGGTTGGTTCCCCCAGAATATGATAGCATGTGACATCAATGAGTGGAAGTAGCCAAAGTAGGCAACCTTAATAGTGTCAACTTCAGCCACTGAAGAAATTACCCGTAATGCAAATGTTGCCGAGCTAAGTTTTTTACATAGATGAAGAATGTGAACTGACCAATTACATTTACTGTCTATGTAAGCACCCAGGAATTTTGTATCTTCAACTTTCTGTATTGGTTGATCTCTACATTTTATGTTAATTTCATCGGGATTACTTTGTGATGTATGGAACCTCATATAATGAGTTTTATCTGCATTGAGTGAGAGACCATTTGAGGAGAACCAATTTAAGATGTCATTAAAAACAGTATTTGTAGTTTGTTCAAGATCATGATCAATCAAATCGTCAATTAGAATTGTGGTATCATCGGCAAACAGGGTAGATTTGCTGTTTGTCTCAGAACAAAGAGGAAGATCATTAATAAAGATGAGGAAAAGCAGTGGGCCCAAAATGGAGCCTTGAGGCACACCACATGTTATTGAGGCACACCACATGTTATCGTGCCCCATTCAGACGAGGCAGGTTCTCCAGAAGAGCCATTTAGCATTACAGTCTGCTTCCGATCCTGTAGATATGATTGTAGCCACAAGCCAACAGTACCACTTAAACCATAGTATTCTGCCTTTTTCCAAAGAATTTGGTGGTTTACACAGTGAAAGGCTTTCGTAAGATCACAAAAAATACCCACTGGAGACATTTCTTTTTAATGGCTGCCAAAACTTGGTTGCTGAAAGAGAATATTGCCTGTTCAGTACAAAGACCGGCACGAAAACCAAACTGATTTTTGCTTAAGATACTGTGGAAGTTGAGATGGTCTACAATCCTCCTGTGCATGAGTTTTTCTAGAATTTTTGAGAAGGTAGTTAATAGGGATATTGGGCGATAGTTTGTAACAATGCTTCTATCACCTTTTTTAAAGAGAGGAATCACTACAGCCAACTTAAGTCTGTCAGGGACAATCCCATCTTGCAGGGATGCGTTGTATATATTGAATAAGACGGAACTAACAAATTTATAACAGTGTTTCAGTATTTTACTAGAAATATTGTCCACACCAGTAAAATTTTTATTTTTTAATGATCTAATTACTCTTATGACTTCGCTTACGGTAACTAGAGGTAAGGATAACTGTGGGATTCTGTTGCTAATAGCTTTCTGTAGGAGGGACAATGATTCTTCCATAGAACCATTACAGCCTGTCTTCTCTGCTGCTCTCAAAAAGTGGTTATTAAATATTTCTGCAACCAACTCAGGTTTCTTTATGATACTGTCCCCTGTTTTAATCTCTACCTGAGACATGTTCCCTGTTGTCCTGCCAGTTTCCATCTTTATTACATTCCATATAGTTTTAATTTTATTTTCTGAGCTTTCAATTTCTGATTTTATGCACATACTTTTAGATTTATTTATAACCTTCTTGAGAATGCTACAGTAAAGTTTGTAGTGTTGTCGTTTCTTTGGATCATTACAAGTCCTGAGACATCTGTATAACATCCTCTTTGTTCTACAAGATGTTATTATCCCTGTAGTGATCGAAGACTTCTTGGCATTGCCTATATGACTATTTCTAACTACTTTTTTTGGGAAAGATGGACTCAAATACAGACATGAATTCATTTAAAATGAATTGTACTTTTTGTTTACATCTGTTTCCCTATAAACTGGGGTCCAATCTATCTCTTCTAGGCTATCATTGAATTTTTTAAGGCCCTGTTCATTTATTATCCTAAAAGATTTCCAAGAATCCTCACAACTGTTGCACACACTGATGTAATTGAGCCTAAGCAATTGATCACCATGATCAGAAAGGCCAAGGATTGGATGCACAGTGATCTCATTGCATTTAGACTTATCTATAAATATATTATCTATCAGACTTTTACTGTTAACAGTAACCCTAGTTGGGAAATCTACTATTGCCATCAGATTATAAGACTCCATTAAATGTACTAAATCAGCTTTACTATTGCTCTCATTTAGGAAATCAACATTAAAGTCACCAGTAATTATCAAGTCCTTGGACTTTGAGTACAGTATGGATAATAAAGAATCTAAGTGCTTAAGAAATACATTCAAATTCCCTGAGGGAGATCTATACAGTGCTAACACTACAGGCGTGAAGTCATTTACAGTAATCTCAACACCACATACTTCAATTTGTTGCTCTATACAATGGCTCTTTAAATCTAATGCATTGTAAGATATGCTGTTTTTTACATAAATTACCACTCCACCTTTTTCCATGATGGTTCTAGAGTAATGCGCTGCCTGACAGTAACCACTTAGCTGTAACCTTTCAATATCTTCCAAATGGTTTCCAGATTTTCTTGACAGATGAATTTCTATTACTTTATATTATTGTTTTATAAATGAACCCATAAATAAACAAAAAAAAGCATCAGATTGTGCAATTAATAACAGAAATTCTAAGTATGAAAAACATTTCGTAATTTCAAATATTTCTAAAAAAAAAAAAAAATCATTTCAATGCTACATTCAGAGCTAGTACATATCGATTATAACAAACAAAGTGAAGTAATTTCTTTTTATAGATTTTAGCTTGATATATAACACATCATAGCAAAATCATATGAAATTTTTAGAAAAACAGCTGAAATGATATTGACTTATACAAAATTCGAAAATAATTCTGATATTGACTACTTCTGTTGAGGAAAATTAATGCTAGAGGAAGTTGTCCCTTTGCAGTATCCTCTCATAAAATTTGGGAAGTATGTGTTCACAATATTATGTGACTTACTATAAAGTCTACCAAATGGTGTACAAAATGATGCCAAAAGACAGAATATCAATGTATAGGAGTATCTAATACATAACATATTATAGAAAACATAAGAAAATACCTACTATACAAGTCATAATTTATGCATATATCAGGACATGGCATTCAGATTTTCAGATCTGTGGAACAGTCTGTCACAAGACAATTGATATAAAGTCAAAACTACAACACTAAATTATAAAGATATGTGCAGAAGCAATGTAAATTACTAGAATTACAAATTGCAAGTTTGCATTTATAAAGTCACACCTTCAAAACCTTCAGAAGAGAGTTGAAAAGAAATTCAGAGCCTAAGTGTATGATGTGTGAAACGATTCAAAAAACTCGTAATGATGGGTACAGACCAGAGGAATATACTCAGTCATTAGTAGGAATATAACACAAAATTAATCAGACATATAAACCAAAGTATTTGAGTATATGTTGACTCGTGAAAGGAGAAAATAAAGAAACAATATTGGGGCCTAAGCTTACGATGTGGGAACCAACCTATGAATCCAAATCACACACACTACACACCAGCAAAAAATGTTTCAACACAACAAAATGAATAAAGTTCACAATCGTGTATCAATAAATTCAATCATATGTATAAACAATAATTATAGGAAGCATTTACAATCAATCAATAGTTGCATGCATTCCTTGAATACACTTGCACACAGTTGCGATGACCAAGGGTACCCAAAACAGAGTTAAGTATGAGTTTGCCCAGAACTCTAGTTCCAATGAGATACAATATTGCAGTACCCAGGATAAATACAGGTAATGAGAGTCATAAATATCATTGAATAATGCCATTATCAAGTAGCTTGAGGACCAAAATCAGTGTATGAAATCAGATATGTATACATCTTGTTATACTGTTTTTGCTAGTAAATGTTTTCCACACTATTTGATGATTGTTCATACAAACTAACCTATGTACATAGCAGCCTAGAAGCTTCATTTACAATTGATAAAAAAACACAAACTGATTAAAATTACATAATGTACTGGGAAGTTAATCCCACTACTTGAAAAAACATACGTTTATGTGGATTAACACTGTCCATACCAGTGAAGATTTTTCTAAACAAATAGTTCCATGTATTCTTCATATAGGATAATTTATTGGCTAACAATTTAGAAATTTCAGTCAAAACACTGATGTAGTTGACAGACGCTTGAGTACGTTACCCAGCACCTATGATCTCTTGCCAGTCGACTAGACCAGCAAGGTGCAGCAATACAAATATTTTAAGATGGCGGTGTGTGTTGATGTAGTAATAAATCATTCTACTATTAGTATTTAGCATCTAAAAAGTGCATATCATGTGACAAAATAGTAAAAAGTGATATTAGAACATGCCCAGTGATGCATATGTGGTATCATCCACACTGCTTTGCAAAAGTAAATCTTGAAAACATATCGTGTGCTTGTGGAACAGAGTGCAACAGTTATCTAGCTGCGACTGGAATGTAATGTGAAAATCATGAAAACAATGAATTAGAAACACTGCAGAAAGAACTCCAAGCCACAAGAGAACATGCTCTGCTACTGGAAACCATGATCAAAAACCTTTCTGAACTGCCACATAAGGAAAAAGTTTGAAATTTGTACAGTGATGTTGTGCTAAATCTTTGTACTAACAAAAGAAATGCCGCTCCACTGAAGAAGAATGAACATGAAAAATGAGAAACAGTAAACAAAGATAACCTACAAAGTGCTTCTGAACACTTCTCATGTAATTTAAAAATGGTTAAGTAAAATGGATGCAGTAAGTTGAAAACAAACACGAACATGAGTCAGCTTACAAATAATAAAAAACAGGTACTGTTACTTTCAAATAGAAATGGTAGGAACTGTGCAAAAGTACTGAATGAAATTTCAACAACCATCTATAAATTTACATCTTTGCTAAGGCCAAATGCTATATTCAAAGAAGCAACATGCAATATACAAAACAAAATGTCTAGTCTAGGACAAAATGACTATGGATCAAAACATGGTTTTATGACATCACTAGATGAAATCATTGCAAAAACTATGCACACACAACTAATTCTATGCACAATACCATACAGATATGACATGCCAAATTAAAACTGCAGAATCTATGAAATGAACAGTTACTTGACGCAGAAGGCATCTTACAGAGAACACATCAGAGTTTTGGATGTAAATAGCTTTCTCCAGCGGAAAGACTTCACTAGGCATGGTAAAACAAAACTGTGTGTTAATCTACTGAATGCCATCAAAAGACCACTGGTAACAAGAAGTGCCATTAAACGTGTTACACCAGGACATCAAACAATATTCGTGGTCCATTGAAGCTAATTTGGTGGACAATCCCAGAAGAATGAGCAATACTGCAACTGAACCAACAACAAGACCAGGAGCTGAAGAGCCATCAGCAACAACAACAAAAGTGAATATGCAGTCAGGATCATCAAGGAAAACATCAGAACAGGGTTATAGAAGAAGACGGTATCCACAGTCAGCACCAAGTCACCACCAACATCCTGTGCAAAATCTTGTCAAGTGCCACAAATCAGTCAGCCCACAACATCGAAGTGGAAACAGCAAAAAATCTGCAGCCACACTCCAAATCAGTACCATTGGAAACTGTGACAAGATCTTCAACATGAAAATGCAGACCTCCAGCCTACAGCCAGGATCTTTTATGGGAAAGAACACCAGTAGCTCAATGCTAGCAGCAAACCAAAGGAAAATAGATGCAGAGCAAAATCTTCATGAACCAAAACTACAAGAAAACCTGGTGAGTGGTGTCAAAAATTATTCCATTGGAAAAGAGTTACTATTATCCTTTAAAATATTACACCATAATGTGCAGTTAATGATTAATAAGGGCCACTTGGCAAATTTACTCTAGCTGGTTATTCTTGTCAGAACAAAAGTAAGGGATGTGGTACAGCAATCTATGTCAAAAAAAATTTAAGCTACAAAAGCCTCACAACAATATGCAAATAGAAAGAGACTCTGAATCCTCCTTAATTATCTTAACAGACTATAACCTATTGATACTGAATGTATATAGAGCCCCTGATGGGAACATCCAAACCTTCACTCACTCCCTCAAAGTACTACTCACAAAAATTCACTCACTAAACAAAAATCTATTAATTAGTGGAGATTTTAATATTGACTTCCTCACACCTGGAAAATAACAAAGCTGAACTGTTGAATATTACAAATTTATTCAACCTATCCCCAACAGTAAACACACCAACCAGGATCACAAAAATTCAAAAACAGCTCTAGATCAGATTTTCATAAATTCAGACAAACTACACCACTCAATCGAAGTCATCAGCACAGGTTGCAGTGACCATGAAGCCCAAATACTAATAACGAATTTAAATTACATAAGACAATATCTCACAAAAACTAAAATGCAAAGGCAATTTAATGATGATAATATAAGGCTTTTTAACTATCTGTTAATTACTGAAAACTGGGCAGAGGTCTATAAAGAAAATGATGTGAACTACATATCTAACTCCATCCATGAAACATTTCTCCACCACTTCAATACTACATTTCCACTGAAATCCAGGAAAATCAGAAACAAACACACAAACTCATGGGTAACAAAAGGGGTAAGGATCTCCAGCCAATAAAAGCGTGACTTAAAAAATCACATGAAACACCATGATGTTGATGATCAGTTTAGGTCATATTGTGAGGCCTATTTTGCAATCTACACAAAAGTAATCCAACTAGTAAAAAAATTATACAATGATAAATTTATAAAGGAATCTAACAATAAAATGAAAGGCTTGCAGACAGTTGTAAAAAATGAAACAAACAGTAAGCAGCGTGTTATAAACAAAACATTAAAACTAAATCTAACTGATGAAATCACATCAGATCCCCACAAAATAGTAAATGGTTTTAATGACTATTTTAGCAAAATAACAGAAAACCTGATAAAGAAAAACTGCCACAGACCAAATACTCGACACCAGACACTAATGGAAACCATACCAGTATGGGCATCAATGTTTCTTCACAAAGTCGCCAATACTGATGTACTTTCAGCTATAAAAGGACTAAAGAATAAGTACTCCAGTGGCAGTGACAACATTCCTGATTTAATTGTAAAGAAATGTGGAGAATCCATTGTAGAACCCCTAACACACATAATAAATGCATCCTTTACAAATGGAGTTTTCCCTGACCTAATAAAGACTTCTAAAACTACCCCAGTTAACAAAAAGGACCCTAAAGATCATGTAGCCAATTACAGGCCCATAGAACAACTCAGCTCATACTCAAAAATATTTGAAAAAATATTTTACACCAGATTTGAGGACTTTACTAATAAACTGTCCTTATTAACAAAACAGCAGCATGGTTTCAGAAAAAAAAGACAACTACCACAGCTATTTATGAGTACCTAAACAATACCTTAAAAGCACTGGATAGTAAGGAAATCTCTACTGGTATCTTTTTAGATTTATCCAAAGCCTCTGATGAAATTGACCATACCAGACTCCCTAAGAAGCTAGCAAATAAAGGTATAAGAGGAATTGCAAACAAATGGTTAGAATCTGACCTGTCAAACAGATTACAAAAAGGTGAAATTAATTTTGAAAAAAAAAAATACAACCACCATTCAATGTACTGTCCACTCCCCTGACACAATGCCTATTAGATATGGTGTGCCACAAGGCTCAATCCTGGGACCCATACTGTTTCTGCTATACATTGATGACATAAGCATGAAGTTTGCTACAGGACATACCACACTATTTGCCGATGACACAAATATACTAATAACAGGTACTGATACAGAGGACCACAACCAAAAAATTAAACCTTTTATGTTATCACTCAGCAAATGGTTCAACGAGAACAAACTGATAATAAATATACAGAAAACAATGTACATAAACTTCAGACTCTCATCCCAAAAACAAGAAATATCCAATGTGATTCAAAATAACCAAGAGCTTACGTGTGTGGACTCTGTCAAGTTTCTTGGCATATGGCTTGAAGAAAATCTTAAGTGGGTGACTCACACAAATTATATCTCAAAAAAGCTATCAACTGCATGTCACATTTCAAGGACACTAAAAAAAAAGTCACAAAATCTGTTCTCATACATGTATATTATGCTTACTTCCAATTGACATTACAGTATGGAATCATATTTTGGGGGAACTCACCTGGGGGTAGGTATATTTTCAAAATGCAAAAAAAGGCAATACACATAATATGTAACCTAAGACATTACGAATCATGCAGACAACATTTCAAAACAAATGGCATTATGACACTATCCTGTGCTTACATTTATAATATCATTTCATTTGTCAAGTTATACCTGTTAAACAATGACTGCACATTTAAGTTCAATGGAGATATTAATAACTTGCAACAAGGTAGCAATCTGACCTACATATGATTCAGTCCAGAACTACCTGCTACCAAAAAAGTGTTTTAAATGTTGGGATACAAATGTATAATAAGTTACCAAATGAAATCAAAGCAACAAAGAACCCAAGACCCTTCACACATAAGTTGAAAAAATATCTCTTGGACCAATGCTTTTATGCAGTAAACTATTTTATAATAAATCTTCAATTAGGTCTGAAAATTATATACCATGCATGTCTATGAAATATACTGGATTTTTATGTACTGTGCATGTCAATGAAATATACTGGATTATTTTACTATTACATTTGTATTGGTTGTTTGTATTTTACTATGAATTACAAAATAATGTAAAATCAATTTATTAAAAATTACTTGCAAATATGTTCTCTTGACCTGTCCAATATCATATGTACAACCGTACAATTCTATGATTAGTATTGACTGTTTTGTTTAAGACAGCTAATTTCCTCACTACAACATAAAGTAAAAATCAATTTGTAAAAGTTACTTGTAAATATGCTCTCTTGACCTGTCCAACATCATATGCACAACAATACAATACTATGATTGCCTGGATCAATAAAATACAATACAATGCGATACAGTACAGCAGTGTGGGAGTGAATCTACCCACATCATTCAGTTTCTTCTCTAGAGTTCTTATCACATGGTCCAATGGATAGGTAACTTCTGGTTTAGCATTCACATGAAATCCTGAAACATTGTTTTGTGCGCTAAATATGCTGTTCGATACTTGCCTCACATTATATCAAATCAGACCATATGCTCTGCCTATATATATATATATATATATATATATATATATATATATATATATAAACAAAGATGATTTGACTTACCAAATGAAAGTGCTGGCAGGTCGACAGACACACAAACAACCACAAACATACACACAAAATTCAAGCTTTCGCAACAAACTGTTGCCTCATCAGGAAAAAGGGAAGGAGAGGGAAAGACGAAAGGAAGTGGGTTTTAAGGGAGAGGGTAAGGAGTCATTCCAATCCCGGGAGCGGAAAGACTTACCTTAGGGGGAAAAAAGGACGGGTATACACTCGCACACACACACATATCCATCCACACATATACAGACACAAGCAGACATATTTAAAGACAAAGAGTTTGGGCAGAGATGTCAGTCGAGGCAGAAGTGCAGAGGCAAAGATGTTGTTGAATGACAGGTGAGGTATGAGTGGCGGCAACTTGAAATTAGCGGAGATTGAGGCCTGGTGGATAACGGGAAGAGAGGATATATTGAAGAGCAAGTTCCCATTTCCGGAGTTCGGATAGGTTGGTGTTAGTGGGAAGTATCCAGATAACCCGGATGGTGTAACACTGTGCCAAGATGTGCTGGCCGTGCACCAAGGCATGTTTAGCCACAGGGTGATCCTCATTACCAACAAACACTGTCTGCCTGTGTCCATTCATACGAATGGACAGTTTGTTGCTGGTCATTCCCACACAGAAGGCTTCACAGTGTAGGCAGGTCAGTTGGTAGATCATGTGGGTGCTTTCACACGTGGCTCTGCCTTTGATCGTGTACACCTTCCGGGTTACAGGACTGGAGTAGGTGGTGGTGGGAGGGTGCATGGGACAGGTTTTACACCGGGGGCGGTTACAAGGGTAGGAGCCAGAGGGTAGGGAAGGTGGTTTGGGGATTTCATAGGGATGAACTAAGAGGTTACGAAGGTTAGGTGGATGGCGGAAAGACACTCTTGGTGGAGTGGGGAGGATTTCATGAAGGATGGATCTCATTTCAGGGCAGGATTTCAGGAAGTCGTATCCCTGCTGGAGAGCCACATTCAGAATCTGATCCAGTCCCGGAAAGTATCCTGTCACAAGTGGGGCACTTTTGTGGTTCTTCTGTGGGAGGTTCTGGGTTTGAGAGGATGAAGAAGTGGCTCTGGTTATTTGCTTCTGTACCAGGTCAGGAGGGTAGTTGCGGGATGCGAAAGCTGTTGTCAGGTTGTTGGTGTAATGCTTCAGGGATTCCGGACTGGAGCAGAATCGTTTGCCACGAAGACCTATGCTGTAGGGAAGGGACCATTTGATGTGGAATGGGTGGCAGCTGTCGTAATGGAGGTACTGTTGCTTGTTGGTGGAATTGATGTGGACGGACGTGTGAAGCTGGCCATTGGACAGGTGGAGGTCAACATCAAGGAAAGTGGCATGGGATTTGGAGTACGACCAGGTGAATCTGATGGAACCAAAGGAGTTGAGGTTGGAGAGGAAATTCTGGAGTTCTTCTTCACTGTGAGTCCAGATCATGAAGATGTCATCAATAAATCTGTACCAAACTTTGGGTTGGCAGGCCTGGGTAACTAAGTAAGCTTCCTCTAAGTGACCATTGAATAGGTTGGCGTACGAGGGGGCCATCCTGGTACCCATGGCTGTCCCCTTTAATTGTTGGTACGTCTGGCCTTCGAAAGTGAAGAAGCTGTGGGTCAGGACGAAGCTGGCTAAGGTAATGAGGAAAGAGGTTTTAGGTAGGGTGGCAGGTGATCGGCATGAAAGGAAGTGCTCCATCGCAGTGAGGCCTTGGACGTGTGGAATATTTGTGTATAAGGAAGTGGCATCAATGGTTACAAGGATGGTTTCCGGGGGTAACAGATTGGGTAAGGATTCCAGGCGTTCGAGAAAGTGGTTGGTGTCTTTGATGAAGGATGGTAGACTGTATGTAATGGGTTGAAGGTGTTGATCTACGTAGGCAGAGATACGTTCTGTGGGGGCTTGGTAACCAGCTACAATGGGGCGGCCGGGATGATTGGGTTTGTGAATTTTAGGAAGAAGGTAGAAGGTAGGAGTGCGGGGTGTCGATGGGGTCAGGAGGTTGATGGAGTCACGTGAAAGGTTTTGTAGGGGGCCTAAGGTTCTGAGGATTCCTTGAAGCTGCGCCTGGACATCAGGAATGGGATTACCTTGGCAAACTTTGTATGTGGTGTTGTCTGAAAGCTGACGCAGTCCCTCAGCCACATACTCCCGACGATCAAGTAGCACGGTAGTGGAACCCTTGTCCGCCGGAAGAATGATGATGGACCGGTCAGCCTTCAGATCACGGATAGCCTGGGCTCCAGCAGTGGTGATGTTGGGAGTGTATACCTGTCCTTTTTTCCCCCTAAGGTAAGTCTTTCTGCCCCCCGGGATTGGAATGACTCCTTACCCTCTCCCTTAAAACCCACATCCTTTCATCTTTCCCTCTCGTTCCCTCTTTCCTGATGAAGCAACCTGGGGTTGTGAAAGCTTGAATTTTGTGTGTATGTTTGTGTGTCTAACGACCTGCCAATCTGGAACCACAACACCCTAATTCAGTAGTTAACCTTTCCTCCAAACGTCTCTCCCAGTCCGAAACCTCTGTCCTATCCAAAGGCCTCACCATCAGCCCCACTCCCAGATTCAACCAAACAGACCTCGTCAAAGATTTACTGTCCTACACTCGTACTCTCTGCTGGAAATATCACTTTGCCGTGAAGAAAAATGATCCTAATCCTACTCCTAATGATCCAACTCCCCAAGACACTATCCAAATTGAACCCTGCCTGGAACAGTTTCGTCCTCTGTCACAGCGGGACCCACCTCCTCTTCCTCAAAATCACCCCCTCCAAACCTTCCAGGAATTTCTGACTTCCAACCTTGCCTCTCAATCCTTCATAAAAAACCTTAATCCTACTCCCAACATCACCACTGCTGAAGCCCAAGCTATCCGTGATTGGAAGGCTGACCGTTCCATCGTCATTCTTCCGGCGGACAAGGGTTCCACGACAGTGGTACTTGATCGTCGGGAGTATGTGGCTGAGGGACTGCGTCAGCTTTCAGACAACACCACATACAAAGTTTGCCAAGGTAATCCCATTCCTGATGTCCAGGCGCAGCTTCAAGGAATCCTCAGAACCTTAGGCCCCCTACAAAACCTTTCACCTGACTCCATCAACCTCCTGACCCCACCGACACCCTGCACCCGTACCTTCTACCTTCTTCCTAAAATTCACAAACCTAATCATCCCGGCCGCCCCATTGTAGCTGGTTACCAAGCCCCCACAGAACGTATCTCTGCCTACATAGATCAACACCTTCAACCCATTACATACAGTCTACCATCCTTCATCAAAGACACCAACCACTTTCTCGAACGCCTGGAATCCTTACCCAATCTGTTACCCCCAGAAGCCATCCTTGTAACCATTGATGCCACTTCCTTATACACAAATATTCCCCACATCCAGGGCCTTGCTGCGATGGAGCACTTCCTATCACGCCGACCACCTGCCACCCTACCTAAAACCTCTTTCCTCATTACCTTAGCCAGCTTCATCCTGACCCACAACTTCTTCACTTTTGAAGGCCAGACATACCAACAATTAAAGGGAGCAGCAATGGGTATCAGGATGGCCCCCTCTTACGCCAACCTATTCATGGGTTGCTTACAGGAAGCCTTCTTGATTACCCAGGCCTGCAAACCCAAAGTTTGGTACAGATTTATTGATGACATCTTCATGATCTGGACTCACAGTGAAGAAGAACTCCAGAATTTCCTCTTCAACCTCAACCCCTTTGGTCCCATCAGATTCACCTGGTCCTACTCTAAACCCCATGCCACTTTCCTTGACGTTGACCTCCATCTGCCCAATGGCCAGCTTCACACTTCCGTCCACATCAAACCCACCAACAAGCAACAGTACCTCCATTATGACAACTGCCACCCATTCCACATCAAACGGTCCCTTCCCTACAGCCTAGGTCTTCGTGGCAAACGAATCCCTGAACCATTACACCAATAGTGTCTGTATATGTGTGGATGGATATGTGTGTGTGTGCGAGTGTATACCCGTCCTTTTATCCCCCTAAGGTAAGTCTTTCCGCTCCCGGGATTGGAATGACTCCTTACCCTCTCCCTTAAAACCCACATCCTTTCGTCTTTCCCTCTCCTTCCCTCTTTCCTGATGAGGCAACAGTTTGTTGCGAAAGCTTGAATTTTGTGTGTATGTTTGTGTTTGTTTGTGTGTCTGTCGACCTGCCACACTTTCATTTGGTAAGTCACATCATATATATATATATATATATATATATATATATATATATATATATACACACACATACAAGATGCTGTAACTTACAGAACAAAAGCGTTGGTACGTTGATAGAGACAATAAACACACAAATTTCAAGCTTTCGCAACCCAAGGTTGCTTCATCAGAAAAGAGGAAACGAGAGGGAATGACGAAAGGAAGTGGGTTTTAAGGGAGAGGGTAAGGAGTCATTCCAATCCCGGGAGCAGAAAGACTTACCTTATGGGGGGAAAAAGGACAGGTATACACTCAGACACACACACATATCCATCCACACATATACATATATCTGTATTGGTGGGATAGGTGTAATGAAAGTAATAGTGATGAGGAAAATATAAAGGTGGATGAGAGATCTAGCTTAAAGGAAATTCAGAAAGAAAGGGAAGAGCAGTGGACACCATGAAAGGAGTATTGGTGGGAAAAGAAAGAAGCCTCCAGATAAGAGTTATGATTTAGTTCAGGGGAGGTTAGCTTTACCAGATGCTAGGGAAAATCAGATACCTCCAACTGAATATGAATTAGGCAGAAAGAAGAAACCACACAATAATACTAATAAAGTAGCCCATGATATGTTGCCCCAATGGACTGATGAGGTGATAGAACAAGATTTATTGAGAGAAGAGGAAGTAGAGACATCAACCAAAGTAGGACAACCAATTATTCAAGTAAAGTTATGTGGGATTGAGGAGTGTGCCTTGCAAGACACAGGGAGTGAAGTAGCAGGTATTTCAGAGAGCTTAAGGAAACATTTGACTCAGGATAATAATATTGTAGATACGTCAGTGTGTGGTTTAAAGATAATTAGTGCCACAGGAAAACTGAGTAACTCTGTTAGGAAACAAGTGTATTTGTCATTCAAATTTGGGAAGTGTAAGGTAGAAAGTGTGTTCTTAGCATTCCCTAATCTGAACACAAAATGAATTCACTTGGATTCAATGAGTGACAACCATTTAATTATTAATTGTGATCAAGAGTTAATGTCTTTCAAATATCTAGATACAGAACATGAGGTAAAGTTCATGGGGCAGGTTGTTAGTGATACAGAGCCATTAGGCTGTTTGAGGATTATGGAAGCACCATGTGGAGATTATAGTGCCAATGTAGAATATGAACAGTCTGTAAAAAGTAAGGATCATCTAAAAACTAAAGAGGAAATGTTTAGGCAAAAGGTTAGTGAAATTACTGAAATTAATAATGAGCAAAAATCAGAATCATATCAAGTACTGATGGAAAATAAGGAAGTATTTTCAGAGGACCCAGGCAGAGTGACTGGATTTGAGAGTAGGTTCAACAACAAACCTCATGAACCTTTTTTATAGGAAACCTTTTGAGATCCGAAAAACCAAAAGAAAAGCTGCATCTGAGGAAATGGATAGGATGGAGAAACTAGGAGTGGTAGAAAGAAGTAGAAGCAATTATAATAACACAATCATGCATGTTGGATAGAAAGATGGTGGATGAGAGTACTTTTGGATGCAAGGAAGCTGAATAAAATTATTGAATCAGAATGTGATGAACTTGATAGCTTAGATGAAAAATTCAAAATTTTAATGGAGTTAAGTATTGGATGTGTCTTGACCTGAGTGCCAGGTACTGGCAGATTCCGTTAGCTAAGGAACATAGGAAGTATACTGCTTTCTTGTTTGGAGGAAAATGCCACCAGTATTGTGTACCGTCATTTGGACTAAATATATCAGTATCCATATTAATACAAGCATTAGACAGAGCATTAGGGAAAGATCAGCGTTGTACAATTACAGTCTATGTGGATGATATTGTAATAGCTACCAAGAGTTAGGAGGAACAATGTGTATTGCTAAGGGAAGAGAACCAAGCTTTGTGGAAGGGTGGAAGACTGAGGTTAGAGAAATCTGAGTTTGTTAGAACTGAGATTATGTTAAGAGCACATGCATTTCAAATATGGAACGAAGATGACAAAAAATAAAGGAATTCTATAGCATTTGTGAGCAGGATGTTAAATAAATGCTAGTGCAACTACATTGTATTAGAGAGAGAGTTGTTAACAATTATATGGGCATTTAAGAAGTTTCACAACTTTCTATGGGGACATAAAGTGGTAATATATACAGATTATCAGGCACTGGTGTTTCTGACAAAATGTAAACTTCTACATGACAAGTTAACCACATGGGTATTATATTAACAACAGTTCAGTTTTGAAATACCTTGTATAGAGGGTGAACAAAATGTTGTATCAGATGCATTATCAAGGCTACTAGTAGGAATGGAATATGGTGAGGAAGGTTTAGGATGTATTACATAAATGGAGTTAAGCCGTAGAAGGAAATCAAAAGTATCTGTAGAAACTTGAAAAGGGAACAGAACAATGATCCATTTCTGAAATTGATACAATCTGAACCTAGTGAAAAGACGAATGATAAAGTATCCCAATATTACTGTATATTTAATGGCATACTGTTCAGAAGGAAAGATGAGACAACTGATGTATGGAAGGTGTTCTGGCCAGATGAACATGTGATCACTTTAATTGATTGTACCCATGAGAGTTATGGTCATTACAAAAGTAAAAAGAGTGTATAAAAGTTAATGGAATCAGTGTATTTTAATAACATGGGTAGGAGAGTAATGAGTGACTAAAGACCTTGGTCTTACATCAGAAAGCTAAAGTGACCAACAAAAAGAGTAGGTGTCCCATGCAACACGTATTGCCCAATGATATGTTAGAATTAGTCGCTTTGCATTTCTTTGGTCCATTAACAGAACAACACGAGGTTTCTGTTACATTTTAGTAGCACTGGCTGTGTTCTCTAAATTTCTCAGATTGTACCCCTTGAGAAAATCCACCGGGAAAGCAGTAAGTGATAAGATGATCAAGGAGTATTTTATACAAATAGGAAAACCTACATCCATATTAATGGATAATGGATCTCCGTTTATCTCCAAGATAGTTGGTGTCCTGTGGTTTCTCGCCCAGTACCTCCAGCACAGTCTGATTCTTGGACCTTTTCCAAGGTTCCCTGTCCAATATCTGGGAGACGTTCTATATTTTGCCTACAAATTCCAAAGATTTATCTTGCCTGACTATTTTCTCACTCTATGCCTCATTTACATCATATTCCTATAAATCATCACCTAGTAGTTCCCCATCAATCATTAAACTTGTTTTTCATACTGAAGTTCATTTACAGTAGCACATATACTAACTAATAATCTCCTCATCCTTATCCTTCCTATCACTATCACTGTCTTTACTATGGTGACTGGAATTATCACTATCCTCTGCCTCCTCACTATAATTCACAGTGGCAATATTACTCTCAATATTGTCTGCTGTATTCACATTACATCTTTCCTCCATTTTCTCCTGCCTATTCTTCACATTCTATCCCTTCTCCTTCCCATATTCAATTACATTTGCCCCTAAATTGCATATGGTATCTACACAGTGATTGTATTCCTGAGTGTCTACATCATCAGTACTGTCACTACTTTCTATTATAACACATCGTACCAATTCATTTGTGCTACAGTTCACTACCTGCTTTATGTATCTATAACCATCACTTACTATCTCTCTGGAAACACTATTTTCCTTTTGGGATATTCTTTCCTTAGTTTCATATTCCTATACCTGTTCTGTAAGCATTTCAGGCAAACTCAGTACCCATTTTAATTTAGATTCCTATTTTCTCTTTCTGCAGTACTTTATGTATTTGTCACACTAAGAATAGTACTTACTCACCATGCGGCAGCAGAACACACACATAAAAGACTGTTGTGATTGGCAAGCTTTTGGAGCCAGTGGCTTCTTCTTTCGGCGGAACAGTTGAAGGTGAAGGAAGAAGGGTGAATGAAAAGGACTGGAGAGGTCAAAGAAAAGGGGTAGATTTTGGGAAAATCACCCAGAACCATGAGTAAGGGGAGACTTACCTTATGGGACAAGAAGGAAAGAATGATTGTTGGCGACTTCATCACACAAGATTTAAAACCTGAGAGCTTAAAGGTGAAAGACAGGGTAATATGCAGGACATAGATTACTACTAAATTATCTTGCATGAGTTAATAAAAATAAAAAGCTAAGTGAATGGCATTTAACACAGGTGGTAGGGGGAAAGGCGAAAAATAGCTCGTAGAATGGCAGTTTCTCAGAACATCTGGAAGGTGTCACCATGGGTAGTCCTCTTTGTTCAGTGGTGGCCAGCTTCTTCATGGAATATGTTGAAGCACAGGCACTGGACTAGGTGACTTGTAAACCTAGGGTGTGGTACAGACACATTGATGATTCTTCCATTGTGTGGAGCCATGGTGAAGAACAGCTCAGTCAGTTCCTAAGACACTTGAACAGCCTTCATGCCAACATAAAATTTTCCATGGAAGTAGAGAAGGACAAAAAACTACCATTTGTAGATGTGCAGGTCATGAGAGATGGTGAAAACTTGGGATACAGCTTGTATCAAAAACCAACACACACGGACTGATAGCGGCACAAACTATCAAACCACCACAAGAGCCAAAATAGAGGCATGATTAATACACCCATAATTCAAGTTGATGAATATCTGAGCTGCAACACCTCAGATGCAATATGAAACACCTGAAAAGTGTTCTGAGGAGCAATGGGTACCCCACAAGTTATATTAGAAGTGTAACAGAGCCAAAACATTCAGTGAAATGACAAATCAGGAAAAGAAATGTCAGGTATGGCCTTTCTGACATACGTTCCCAGAGTGATGGACAGAATCAGCCATATATTGCACAAACATGGTGTGAAGTTGATATTCAAACCGATGAAGAAGATCAAAGAGTGTCTTAGATTGGCAAAGGAGGAAAGGGACCCATTTCCAATGTCATACCGCATACCATGCACATGCGGAAAAGTTTATGTCAGAATGACTGGCTGATCAATCACACCAGGAACAAAGAACATAAGTGACATTGTAGGTTGGGGCAGGTTGCACGGCATGCACTGTGTAAGACCAACCACATAGTAAAATTTGCCGACATGGAAGTTCTGGCTGTAGAGAAGCAGTCATACCCACTTGTTCAGAGAAGCTATTGAAATACAAAACCACTGAAATACCTTCAACAAGAAAGAAGAAACCTTTAAGGTAAATGGACCCTGACTTCTTGTGCTGAAGCAAACAGCCATTACAGGTAGCAAGAGGAGCACCACACTGGAAATGACTGTGGGAAGCCCTTGGATGTTGGCACACCAGGTACATATAATCTGCAGCTGTGAGCTCAGCTCCAGTTGACCACCAGCAATGGAGGGTGAAGCTCTGACAATGTGAGGTACTCATCAGTAAGATCTTCAGACAAACATCAGCTGAAGAACCTGAGACAGAAGACAATAAGCATTTCCAAGTTATCCTTTAACAGCTTTTCTTTTCCATAGTTGTAGTTTTCTGTGAAATGCTTTAATTTTGTCAGTGAAGGTGAGGATATTTTCTTCTTACCCTTGCATGCTAGTGTTCAAAATGTAGAACTGCTGAAATTCAGGGCGATTATAATTAAAGTTAAATTTTCAAACCACTGTAGAAATAACACCACTGGTCAGAGTGATGTCAAATTGCAACGGAATATTATTGGAGAAGGGGGAAGAAGTATGGCAGAAGAAACATAAATAGTTACAAAATGTAGTGATAGGTAGCACTGTAAGCATCGTAATTTAATAGCGGTCAACTACAAATAGCAAATGAATCATACAACAATGCCTAAGGTGTAGGTCTGACATTAAACAAACTGTACCATTCAGCATGCATGGGTGTACATGTGTGATACTGTTTGTTACATAAGCCCATACACCATGGCAAGGTCACATCATGTCAGATGGGAAAAATTGGTTTTTAAATGTCCTGAGGCTAAAAACCACATAAAAAGCATCAATCACATTGGTTTTTAATTGTCCTGAGGCTAAAAACTGCATAAAAAGAATCAATCACATCAGTTTTTAATTGCCCTGTGGCCAAAAACTGCATAAAAAGCATTAATCAAAATCAAATCAGATTATTAATTTCCATGTGACTGGCAAAAAACATGTTCAATATGTAGTCTACCATTTTCTGCAACAAGTTGAAATTGAGCAACAGAATGTTCCACAAGTGATCAAAGTGTTTCTGGGGTCACATTCAAAATGTGTTGTGCAATGAATGCCTTCAATGCAACTAAATTTACAATCATAGCAGTGAATACAACATCTTTCAGATAGCCCCACAGCCAGAAGTCACACAGATTAAGACCAGGTGATCAGGATGGCCAGGCCATAGGGAAATGGTGGCTGATCATTCTAGCATTTCTGAAATGGCACTTCAGCAGCTGCTTCACAGGATTTGCAATGTGCAGAGGTGCACCATCTTGCACAAAAATAATCCCATTCACACATCCAACATGCTTTTGAAAAAGACAGCCATAGCACTTACCAGTGAAGGTACAGGTAACAGAACTGTAAGTATCCGTCTCTTCAGTAAAATATGGTCCTATGATAAATGATGCCAAAAGCCCTCACACACAGTGACCTTTTCAGGGTGAAGTGGTACTGTTTGACTCATGTGTGGATTTTCCATTGTCCACATTTGACAATTCTGTGCTTTGACATATCCTGTCAGATGGAAGTGGGCTTTGTCTGTCCACAAAATCTGCCACTGCCAATTGTTGTCCACTTCCATGCAAGTAAGAAATTCTAAAGCAAAGGTCTGTCTTGCTGGCAGGTCAAGAGGAAGCAACTTGTGCACATGAGTAATTTTGAATGGATAGCAAAGAAGGAAGTTTCTTAGGATTTTACGCACTGTATTCTGGTGTGTCCAATATTTGGGCAATTCTCCGTGCACTACACGTTTGCACACAACCACTCATCTCCTCCTGCAATGCTGTGGCAACTGCTTCCACTAATGTTGAATCAATTCATTTCTTCCCTCTATCAGGTTGCACACCAAAAGAAACCATCTTTTCAAATTTCCAGATCATTTTATTCAGACCCATGGCAGTCACTGGACCATCACCTTTTTTCAAACCCTTCAGTATCTGGAATTCTGCAGAGCAATGTGTGCACAGCCATCATTCTTGTAATACACCTTTACAAGCAGAGAGTGATCCTGCATTGATGCAGTCATGGTGAACGTCACAGATGTAAAAGGAGGAAAAGCTTTTGTATAAGTACATGGTGAAAGACCTCCAGGATATCGTAAAACTAAGATTTATTAAAAAACAAAGGAATGAAACACTGATATACCTTAAGCATTGGCAAAGATGTTAATTATGAATGCGCAGTGAGGCACAGACAAAAAGGGGGGGGGGGGGGGGGATCGTACAATTTTTTGCACGTTTTTGTTTTTACACACCCTCTTGTATGTAGAAGTTCTGTTAAGTAGTGCCATGCAGAGGATGATGGGCTGCAATTAGTTCCTATCACACATGTTTTAAATAAAGAAGAAATTTGATAGCAGTATTAAGTGCTTTTTATCCAAGTGAAACCAAGAAAGGAGGATTTTCTTAATTATGACACGTGCTGGTGTACCAGGAAGTCCACTGCCTGCAGATACAATTGAAAAAGTAATAAACACAGTCCGATAGCCTACAGAACATTTCGGATAACACAATCATGTTACATCAATTTAAAATGTGTTTTCATATCATATTTAATAATATTTATTTAATTTATTTATTATTTTTTTGTTACTACAACACAACTGTCAACTTGTGTGCCAGGACTTTAGGGCACCGGTTTTGAGTAGGGTTTGTTAATTATTGTTATAGTAAGAATTTCTGTGATATTGTTATTGGTCATAAAACTAATTGCCTGTATTTTCTGTTTGCATCAATCACAATGGGGAGCAAGTAAAGCAAAAAGGCAAAATTGAGGAGAAAATTTTTGAAAGGAATAAGAATTGGACCCAGGTCACATCAAATTTTCCATAGTAAGCTGTTTTGTTTGACACAGCAAAGGTAGGATGGCTAAACAAGTTGCTTGCATAGTTATACTTGGTAGTGCCTCTTTTGATGTAGATGGAGACCTTTTCCTCATTATCCCCTTCCTTGAATTTTATTTGTGAGAAATTTACAGCAATTATTCAGTGTGATACATATTGTCAGAAAACATAAAGAATTGCAGTACAGTAGGTTGCACATGATAATAGACATAAAACTGGCTTTGACATTATGCAAATTACATTTATCATGTGTAATAGGCAGTGTATGAAATTTTAAAATTTTTGTGAAAATTTTATTTTTTGCAGTTTCAAAGCATGGCTGAAAAATATATGTCCATTGTTGATAGTATAGCAAAACTACAATAAGCCAAGATGGCATAGAATAAGTAATCAAACAAATGAAGTTCAGGCACCATGAATGCCTACTGCAGAGGGTTTAAGTAGATCAGAGATGAGTGTCACAGGTGTGACAAATGATAGCGATGCTCCACAGCAGAATAACCTTGATGACACAATGTTTACAATTGACAAGACATAGTCACACATCTCCTAGAGCAACATACCACTCATGAATGAAACATTGGAGAGTGAGAGAGTGGGAGAAAGTACAGCTGATGGCAATCATAGGCGTACAACTGAAGCACTACTGCGGGAGTTATTATCTAACACAAACATGAAATTTGATTATATGAAACACAATATGAACACCAATTTCAGTGATATGATACAAGGTATGAATACCAAAATTAAAAATTTGACACATTAGCTGAACACTGTCACACAAGATAGGAACACAGTAAAACAACAACAAAACACTGTTACACAAGATCTAAATACACTGAAGCAAGAACAAAAAAAGGGTATTCAAGGATTTTCGAAACACAGTCTCACAGAAATTCGTTGACTTAGCCAAAACTTTTCGCACCGAAATTGACAAAAAATTGAATGATATGAAAAAACAGGTAAAGCATGTAATACAATCTGAAGTTCACAGTAACATTATGGAGCTAAAATGGAAAGTAGATTCTTTTAAAGACCATTATGATCGAGTAGAGCAACAGATAAAGAAAATCACAGATGCAAACACAGACAGTGAAGTCACACAAAACCTGTTGGTTTCGACAGCAAAAAAGGTAACCACCGTCATTAACAAAATAAGCAGAGACTGTGAAGGTGTACCTTTAACTGTAAAAGAGCTTACTTTAAGCGTAGCAACATTACAAGTTGACTCAGCATATGCTAAGAAGGAGAGACAGAAGATAAATGAAAATCTGAGTGATATTATTAGTCAAGCCAAAGCAGGTACGTTAGATATGGGTAATACCATTGCAGAGAAGTTTGTAACTGACTAAAAGCTATTCACAATTGTAGCAGAAAAGGCTAATCAGAAAAAAGAAAATGAAATAGCAAACAAGGCAAACATTAATCTACAAGCTGCAGAAAATAGGATCTGCAATCTTTTAGAAAAAAATATTACCGTATCTCGAAATATGCATCTAAATAATACACAGGCTATAGTGAACAAACCACAACCTGTTGGTATTCATCCACAAATTGTTACAAGTCCCACAGCAGGTACCAGCGACAGTTGTAGAGTGCAAAATGTAAACATACCCAAAACTCCAATATGTGAGCAATTACCAAACGGATTTACAGGTAACTACAATAACCACATAAATAAAACTGAAATGCCATGTATCTATCAACTATTTTTGCAGGCAAAGGTTTGCTGAGACATCAAAATTTTTCTACATTCACTACCGGAGGCAAAAGAATGAATCCTGTAGTATTTATCAGTGCTTTCCATTATGTATTTCCAAGCAACTGGACAGAAACACAGAAAATCATTTGGGATATGTGCAAGGTGACATTCTTTTATGTGCTACTGAAGTGGCTGAATGTTGCAGTACTCATTTCCAATTTATATGAGCTTTCTTTGACAAATACTGGCCTGAGGCAGTGCAAGAAAGACACATACACAAGGTTTTCAACCCCACATCATTCAGTGGCAAATACGGTAGCCTACATGGATACTTTGAAAAATACCTGAACAACACATCCTACTGGACGAACCCAGTATCACAGGCAGATGTGTTAAAATCTTTGAAAAGACATTTACCATTGAACATTAGAGTTTGCACCCAGTAGCTGACTGGTCAGCATGACAGAATGTCAATTCTCAGGGCCCAGGTTCGATTCCCGGCTGGGTTGGAGTTTTTCTCTGCTCAGGGACTGGATGTTGTGTTGTCCTAATCATCATCATTTCATCCCCATCGACATTCAAGTCGCCAAAGTGGTGTCAATTAGAAAGACTTGCACCCGGCAAACAGTCTACTCAACGCAACAGGAGGCCCTGGTTACATGACACAATACAATACAATTGCACATTAGAGAAAAACCAGTCACAATGCCAGAGAATGGCACTGAGTATTTTCTGTCAGTGCCTGATTCTATCGACTTAATCTATGAGGAAAGACCTGTACCCAATAGAGCAACAGAAAACCTGCCACAACAACAATAGGGTTATGTAAATTAGTCAGTAAAATATGATCTAAACACACAGCAAGGATGGTACACACAACAGCAAAGTTACATTCCCAGAAGTAAAGAATACAATAATGGGAATAGAAAAAACAAATGTAAAAGACATTTTCAAAAACAACAGGGGTAATTTCAATGCATGAGCAAATTACAATTCACCATCACAAGGCCCCATCCTGAATATGAATAGAAACAGTCAGCCGCAGCAGTGGCCAATGCATGGCAACAATGCCATGTCTTACACTGTACTGCAGCTGACCTTTGGGCAGCAAAATAACTGCACAGCAGCTAATGACACAAATTGGTGAAGTACACATACAATGTAACTACACAAAATTACTCCAAGTAATCAATTAAGTCAAACTACCATCAGAAAACACTAAGCCATGCTATTGACCTCTCAGAGAGTGGAGTCAAAGCGAGATTACAAACATGATTCATAAGTTTTGACAAACGACATGACATCAAGGATGATTTGTATCAGCATGAGTTAGATATAGTAGATAAAGTTTAGGAAGAAAAAATACAAGCAATCATTAAGATGAAAATATTTAATATGGACACACGCTAAATTTTAGATACAGGTTCAACTACCAGCCTAATGTCAAATGCATTTTTTTGTGAATTGAAGAAGAGAGGAAAATTCCCAACATTTCCTGTTCAAAATTGCAAGGTGCAAACTGATACAGGTCTTAAGACCAAATTGGCGAAGCATAAGGAATTTATTACATTACAAATTGAACATTTTATAGTGAAGTGCAACTTTCTTATAATTGACAAAGTTATAGTTAATTGTCTTATTGGAATGGACACGTTTAGAACACACAAAATACAGATTGACATAGGTAATAGTAAATGCCACTTTTACCTAAAGGATCAGATTTTTTCTATCGTTTTAGTCAAAACACCTGATGAAAGTAACAAAAAGAAATCAGAGTCAAAAGTAACAGTACAATATTTCCTTTCAGTTATATATTTCACAAACGAATCTGATACTGGACAAGATGCAAACAGTGAGACTAGTTACGAAATGGTAGAGCAGAAACTAAGTGAATCACAGGTACTAAATGATATGAAATGACAAGAACTATGTAACTTGTTATTTAAGTATGTCAATGTTTTCAGTAAGGAGCCAGGAGTAACCAAAGTCTATGAATATTAATTGGAAGTCTATCCACATGAGACACTTTGTGTAATGTCAGATCCTATTCCATGGGCAAAACGAGAGGAAGTGAAGGAAGAGCTCAACAATATGATTAAATGGGGATTTATACAATCTTCATTTTCGCCCTATTGTATTCCAGTATTACCAGTAAGTAAATCAGATGGTTTTGTGAGATAGTTCTTGATGCTAGAGGTATCAACAAGATTTTAGTGCCAGTATGCATTAGACCAGACAACTTGGACAAACAGCTTCTAAAGTTTTACAATATTAAATATTTCAGTATACTTGATCTCAAGATGTCCTACTGGCAGATAAAGCTCCATGAAGAAAGTGGAAAATATACAGCATTTGTTTGTGGTGGCAGAAGTTACAAATTCCATGTTCTACATTTTGGACTGAAAATTAGTGCAGGAGTGTTTATATTTTCATTGGACAAGGTTTTGGGACCACAATTGCTTAGAAAAGTCACTGTTTATGTAGATGACATGCTAACAGCCACACACTATTGATTAGAACATATCAGGCTCATTGAACATGTGCTTCAACAATTTGCAGATTACAGGGCTCGTTGAACATGTGCTTCAACAATTTGCAGATTACAGAGTAAAAGCCAATTTAAAAAAGTCTAGTTTTGGAAAGGAGCAAGTCAGATTTTTAGGACATGTTGTGTCAGAACAAGGTATATTACCTGATCCAAAAAAACTTGATACCATACGCAACTGTCCAGCTCCAACGAATAAAAAAAACTAAAACCTTTTTTAGGACTAGTATCTTTTTTTCGTAATTTTGTGTCACAACAACTGATGAACAGTGATGCGTTGCTCAACTTGTTATGAAAAAATTGTGTTTTGGTTATGAGGTGAAAAGTGTCAGGAGGACTTTAATAACAATTAAGCAGGCATTAGTCAATGCAAACATTCTTAGCCACCCTGACATGTCCAAGGATTTTTGTCTATGCACAGATGCCTCATTTCAAGGGTTGGGGGCATGCTTATTCCAGATGCAAGAGGAAGAAAGTAAGGAAGTTCCACAGGCTAGTCACACATTATCAGAAACAGAAAGATCTTCTTCTGTGTCAGAATTGGAAAGCTTAGCGGTAATATGGGCATTTAAGAAGCTTGAATATTTTCTGTGGGGCAAGAATACCAAAGTTTACTATGACCATTAGTCACTGTCATTTCTTTTAACATGTAAACTCTTGCACTGTAGATTAGCTAGGTGGTGTCTATATTTACAAGAACTCAATTTCGAAATCATAGCTAATGTGTGATACCCGCAGGTATGAGTAGGATAGACATAGCATAAAAACAGCATTATGGTTGGTGAAAGTACATTCAGTTTGATCATAAACCATCATCTTGGAACAAAGTGTGTCTGTAATTATATATTGTGAACAGACATATACTTGTGTGTTATGGATATTGAGATTTGAACGGCATATATCAGGAAAATGCACAACTGAGCGAGGAGGGCGTGAGATAATGTGACCCAGAATTTGGAAGTGACAGATGAGGAGAATGAGATTGGATATAATCCACATGAGGAGGTAACTAGGAAACCAATTATGGACCACCAATCGCATAATGTGTGTTAGGAAGATCTTGGTGAAGGTGTTCCAAATGTTACGAATTAGGACAGCAATCACGTAATTTAAGTGATAGTAATATTATTGGTGTGGTGACAGGAGTATTAGATCTGAGTAAAAGTAGAAATGGTAATACACAGGAGACCAGAGGTGCTCCCGTTACACAGGAAAGTGTGAATCTTACAACAAATATTACAGAGCTTAAAGATGATGATATTATTAAATTCCCAAGATGATAAGTTTGATGCTAAATTTGATTCCCAAACTGAAAATTTTGACACCAAATGGGTTTACTCAATAAAAAATTTGACCACAAGTTTGAGTCATTTGAAAGCCAAATCATTTCTCTTAAACATGATAATAGACAATTCAATGAGAAATTTGATAACTTAAAATTAGAGTGGGAAAAACCATTAAATATTAAATTTAGTGAATTTGAAATAAAAGTTTCCATGGATATGATTAACATACACACTGAATTTATGGGGAAAGTTGATGAGCTGGAGAATAAGTATGAAACTATTTGAAAAGTGCATAGTGATTTGTCAGATAAAAATTGTAGCTGTGAAAGTAGTTACTTGAAGGCTAATGTGGATCTGTCTAAAAATATATCAAAATTTTAAATGAATACTTGCAAGGGCATGGATAAATATTTAAAGGACCAAACTAAAAAATTTGTTGATGACCTTTCTGGGTGGATAGAAGTTAAAAAATAAGGAAATCAAACGGAAAGTAAATATCACTCTCAAATTAAAACAAGCTGAGATAGTTAAGGAAAAACAAATTGGAAACAATAACTTATCAAGTTATTTAAGAGTGAGTTTCAGGTTATCAAAGATAAAGTTATTGAAGAATTACAAAGTTGCAAAGCAAAACAAATTGTAAATTGTCAGAATTAGAACAAAAATCTTCATGAAATATATCGACTAAAGACAATTACTGCAAAGAAAGGCTTAGGAGTTATAGACGTTATAGTGAAGTAAACTGACACTTTTGTCCAAAGAGGATACTTGTCATCTTTAAAGGCTGAAATAAGCATATTCATGAGCACACAGTTTCCTACCTTACGACTGAAAAAAAAAAACATCCATCCAAAAGTTTTCATCAACAATTTTAAGTGTATTTTTCCTGGCAGGTGATTTGAACATGACAGGCTTCAATTTATTGTGTCCAAGACCACAGGTGAAACAGAACTGTGGGCTACAGAAGAGAGTGAGAATTGTAATACGTGCCCGGAATTTGAACAACTTTTTTTGGTGAAATACTGGACGAGTAGCAAACAAGACAGACTACGAAAGCAGGTGTATCAACCAGAATTTTATAATAGTAAACAAGGTTCATTAAGACAGTATTTCAAGAAATACATTAATAAAATGAAGTACTGGAGTGATCCTATTTCCCATAGAGAAATGATACATATTTTGAAAGGAATAGTACCTATTAATATATGTGAGAAATTTACAAATGTCTCTGACTGTGACATGGAAATGTATCTGTCTGTAGTCAATTCGATCAATATGATACTCAAACAATGTAATAATAATAATAACAACAACATTAACAATGATGACAAATGAGATAGAAATCCTAAACCTATACTACATGAAGGAGGACAAGTGACATCTTATGGCTATAGTAAAGCCAGTGATAAAAATCAATATAAACATAACACTTATTATACAAAAGAAACCTATGGAAACAATAGTAACCAGGTGAATCAGATTAATGCAGGAAAACTGGATTGTAAATGCAAATGTAATGATCCAAATAATCAGTATGGTAATTCCAGCAGACGTGATATATACCCAGAAGACAATCCTAATAGTATACAACTTTGAAAAGACCCTTCAATGCCAGTTCCATGGGTGGATACAAATATAACTCAACAAGCACAACAGCTGCAAGGACTGAAACCACCCAGTAATGGAGCAATAAAGTCATGAAGGGAACAATTACCAAATTCAGAAAATACTGTACATATTGTTGAAGTACATGAACCGTCGAATATGACATCTACTGAAAGTTAAAACTAAAACCGGTCACCAAAAGCCTTCCTAGGATGACTGGAGAGGAAGAGGTGCACAGGCATCATTTTAAATTGAATGTACTGAGGTATACTGATGATTTGGACCTAAGGGAGGAACTGATTCAAGAAACACCTTACATTTTGGATAGATGTGGATGAATGTTGCAGGCAGTAGTTCAAGCAGTAATAAATAGTATTGATGTTGAAATTTTGAATTATACTGGAGCAACCATTAGCGTAATGACACAGTATTGTTTTAAACAAATTAGTGAAGGAACAAAAGTACTTACATTTCCCGTTACTGGATGTACTGTATCTGGAGCATTTAGTGCGAAAGCATGATAGGTCTCAAAGCAGGCACAAGTCAACATTATAATGCAGGGAGCTTCAATAGAAAGTATCTTCTTAATTGTTCCAGGAATGACCGTACCATGTGTTTGGGGTCTAGATTTTTTGTGTGATGCTGGAGCAGTCATCAGCTTAAAAGAAGGAACATGCACTTTGGACTCTGAAGGTGACTTGACACTTTCTGTGATAAAGGGCAAAATAGTTCTGGAACAACATTGCATCAAGTTAATGGTTAGCTATATTGGTATCGATTGTAATTTAGTTGATGATATCTTCTATATTGAATATACTGGAGAAGAATTAAGTCAAGTTACACTTCAGGAGAAAATCTCCAAATCCGAATACCTAACTGCAAGGCAACAAGAAGATTTGTGTTGATTGTTAAGTAATTATCTGCCCTTATTTAGCAAATGTCACAGAATAATCAAAGGTTTTGAATACGACATCAAGATGTATCCACACAAATCTTTTTCTCGCACGTCCTATTCCATTCCTTGGTCAAAGAGAGAGGCCGTCAAGAAAGAAATTGACAAAATGTTAGAGTGGGGAATTATATAGCCCTCTCATTCTGAATATTGTAGCCCTCTTTTGGAGGTCTCAAAGTGAATGGTGGTGTCAGATAAGTTCTAGACACCAGAGAAATAAACAAAATAATCATACGAGTACAGACAAGACCTGAAAATTTGGATGAGTTAATTCAGAAATTCTGTGGTGCCCACTTCCTGACATCTCTTGATATGAGAAGTTCATACTGGCAGATGAAAGTCTCTATTGAATCTCAAAAGTATACTGCTTTTATTTTTATGGGCAGAAGTTACCAATTCACTGTTATGCCATTTGGATTAAATATTAGTGGAGGTGTGTTTATATCAGCACTAGACACTGTACTTGGTCAAGATTTGCTCAATAGAATTACCTGGTATGTGGACAACTTATTGATCACTACCAAAACATGGGAAGAGCATCTCAGTCTGCTTGAGAAAGTATTTGTGAAATTCTTAGAGTATGGAGTAACAGTAAATCTAATGAAATTGAGATTCACCAGAAGTTCACTGATGTTCCTAAGACATATAATAACGCCAGATGGTATTATGCCAAATCCTATAAAAATGAGTGCTATCAAAGAGTGTCCCTATCCTAAACATAAAAAGGAATTAAAATCCTTCATAGGATTAGATTCATTTTTCCGCCAATATTTGCCTCATCACTTAATCAGCCAAGAATGTTTATTGCCATTATTACAAAAGAACATCATGTGGAATTGGACCCCTGAATGAAGTCAAGCATTTGAAAAAAATAAAAGAAGCCTTAGTCAATGCCCTGATGTTACATCATCCAAAATTTGAACAAGATTTTTGCATTACTACTGATGCTTCCAAAATGGGCCTAGGCACTACACATATTCAAATGGATGATTCTCATGACTGGCTAAAAGGATGGCCACAAATTGAAGAAGACAATCTAAACAAGGAGGACATTTTGAAGAAAGTTTACTTAAATCTGCAAAATCAAGTTCATTTACAAAAGGCAAAATTTAATAAAGGTGTGAAGAAGGTAATAACCTATGTTGTTGGAGAAGAAATACTGTTGAGAAACAATCCAAAGGCCTCAATAAAGAAAAGTTAGATAAGAAATGGCAGTGTTTATATACTGGACCACACAGAATAGTACAAATTCCCCATGAAGGAAGATATATACTTGTTGACTGTGATTCTGATGTGATAAAAGGTTTATTTCACCACACAGAGATAAAGAAATATTATCAATGAGGGAGTATGTACCATTTAAGAAGAGAAAATAAAGGAAAGGAAAATGAGAAAATTATTTACTAACAGCACTATGTTATGATACTTGAGCCACAGAATGAGCTTCAAGATGTACTATTTTTTTCGTTGTTTAAACACACCTAAAAGCAAAATTAATTGACTTCAAGATAATTAGTTAAGTTTAAAAGAATGCTACCTTAGTGGCATAAGTATTTTATGTTTATGAATTGTTGTAGGAATTTTATATGTGTATTAACATTTCATATGTGTGTAATGGACATGATCAAAGCTAGAGAACCATGTGCTCAAGACCATGAAAACATGACACAAAACATGCAAGAATAATTATTTGAAGTTCATGATAAACCAATGACCATTATTGTAGGAGAAAAAAATACAAGTCTCACAAATTTACGGTGGTAAGAAGATGGAGAGACTGTGATCTAAAATAAACTGAAGACAATAAAGTGATTGTACGAACATCAATATTGGATGACGATGTATGTTGTTGTTGTTGTGGTCTTCAGTCCTGAGACTGGTTTGATGCAGCTCTCCATGCTACTCTATCCTGTGCACGCTTTTTCATCTCCCAGTACCTAACACAACATACATCCTTCTGTATCTCTTTAGTGTATTCATCTCTTGGTCTCCCTCTACGATTTTTACCCTCCACACTGCCCTCTAATACTAAATTGGTGATCCCTTGATGTCTCAGAACATGTCCTACCAAATGATTCCTTCTTCTAGTCAAGTTGTGCCACAAACTTCTCTTCTCCCCAATCCTATTCAATACCTCCTCATTAGTTATATGATCTACCCATCTAATCTTCAGCATTCTTCTGTAGCACCACATTTCAAAAGCTTCTATTCTCTTCTTTTCCAAACTATTTATCGTCCATGTTTCACTTCCACACATGGCTACACTCCATACAAATACATTCAGAAATGACTTCCTGATACTTAAATCTATATTCGATGTTAACAAATTTCTCTTCTTCAGAAACGCTTTCCTTGCCATTGCCAATCTACATTTTATATCCTCTCTACTTCGACCTTCATCAGTTATTTTGCTCCCCAAATAGCAAAACTGATCTACTTTGTGTCTCATTGCCTAATCTAATTCCCTCAGCATCACCCGACTTAATGTGAGTACTTTCCATTATCCTCATTTTGCTTTTGTTGATGTTCATTTTATATCCTCTTTTCAAGACATTATCCATTCCGTTCAACTGCTCTTCCAAGTCCTTTGCTGTCTCTGACAGAATTATAATGTCATCGGCAAACCTCAAAGTTTTTATTTCTTCTCCATGGATTTTAATACCTACTATGAATTTTTCTTGTTTCCTTTACTGCTTGCTCAATATACAGATTGAATAACATCGGGGATAAGCTACAACCCTGTCTCACACCCTTCCCAACCACTGCTTCCCTTTCATGTCCCTCGGCTCTTATAACTTCCATTGCTTTCTGTACAAATTGTAAATAGCCTTTCGCTCCCTGTATATTATCCCTACCACCTTCAGAATTTGAAAGAGAGTATTCCAGTCAACATTGTCAAAAGCTTTCTCTAAGTCTACAAATGCTAGAAACGTAGGTTTGCCTTTCCTTAATCTAGCTTCTAAGATAAGTCGTAGGGACAGTATTGCCTCATGTGTTCCAATATTTCTATGGAATACGAACTGATCTTCCCTGAGGTCGGCTTCTACTAGTTTTTCCATTCGTCTGTAAAGAATCTGCATTAGTATTTTGCACCTGTGACTTATTAAACTCATAGTTCGGTAATTTTCACATCTGTCAATACCTGCTTTTTTTGGGATTGGAATCATTATATTCTTCTTGAAGTCTGAGGGTATTTCACCTTTCTCATACATCTTGCTCATCAGATGGTAGAGTTTTGACAGGACTGGCTCTCCCAAGGCTGTCAGTAGTTCTAATGGAATGTTGTGTACTCCTGGGGCCTTGTTTCAACTCTGGTGTTTCAGTGCTCTGTCAAACTCTTCCCACAGCATCGTATCTCCCATTTCATTTTCATCTACATCCTCTTCCATTTCCATTATATTGTCCTCAAGTACATCGCCCTTGTATAGACCCTCTATATACTCCTTCCACCTTTCTGCTTTCCCTTCTTTGCTTAGAATTGGGTGTCCATCTGAGCTCTTAATATTCATACAAGTGGTTCTCCTTTCTCCAAAGGTCTCTTTAATTTTTCTGTAGGCAGTATCTATCTTACTGTTGTGACTCGCCGATCATTCAAAGTGCCGCCGCGCAATTACGCGCGTCCTCTACATGCGGCGCTGTCTGCCAGCCATGCAGCAGCTGCGACACCTAAGCGGTCAGTGGAGCAGCAGCTGCTAGACTGGGGTCAGTGCTCATTTGAATGCTAATGTGTACACATGTCTTGCTTGTCAACTTACTCTGTGACTTATATGTGTTGTGTCGTTCTGAAATATAAGTGTTAAACTTGACATTATAACAATTGGCGACGACGATGGGATTTTTCCTTTTCACCATTGACCCACAGGGTTCCATGGCTACTCTCAAGCAACTATTGCAAAATCTCCTTGAACAGCAAACGCTTCTAACAGCAGCGATTCGTGATTTCATCACGGCGTCAAATGTGGGGCATTTCTCGTCATTGGCTATACCTCCTTTTCCTCCTTACGACGAGACGGCGGAAGACTGGACTGATTATGAAAAACGTCTTCGACAGCACTTCTTGGCATTTCATGTCACGGACGAACAACCATGTAAGTCTCTGTTCCTGTCCTAGATTTCACCTCAAATGTATCGGTTGTTGTCGCAATTGGCTCCTTTGAAGGATCCTGCGTCTTTGTCCATTGCTGAAATGTGCTCACTTCTGTCTATTTTCAAAAGCAAACGCATGTGGTAGCCTCTCGTGTTGCCTTTTATCATTGTCAAAAACAGCCACATCAATCCTATCGCACTTGGGCTGCTGAACTTCACGGCCTCAGTGGAAAATGTCAATTTGTTACTGACGTTCACAAAGAATCCTATGCTGATTCCATGGTACGGGATGCTATTATCCGGTCGGGGCCTGACAAAGAAGTTCGACAACGTGCCCTTCAGTTGGCGAATCTGACTCTGGATGAAGTTCTCTCCATTGCACAGTCTTTTGAAATTTCTCGTGCCACTGGGGCGCAAATAGAGGCGTGGGGTGATGTCAGGGAAATACAACCTGTGTGCGCTGTTGACGACGTGTGTGGCGCATCCCCGCCAGCCGATGTGGCCGCAGTGCGCTCCCACGTGCAGCCTCGGACTAGCCATAAACAACCCGCTAAGAAACTGCAGCAAAACCCCTGGCAACTTCTTTTATGTCTGCGGTGTTTTACAAAAGATTCACGCGAGGATTGTCCCCAATGTTGGACTGTGTGTCACAATTGCAAAAAGAAAGGTCATGTGTCTTCCGTTTGCAAATCTGACCACATACATGATGTTCATGAACATGACGCTGATTCTGATTCTGTGTTGTCCCTCAATTGCACTTCTTCCCTTTCAGGGAAGTTATTCCTCACTGTCCAAATCCTTGGTCGAGATGTTCGCATGCAAGTGGATACCGGTTCTGCTGCCACTATATTATCTTCAGTTGGGTTCTCCACTCCTGTCACCTGTCACTCGGCAATTACGGACGTACAATAAACAGAAGATTTCTCTCTTGGGACAGTTTAATGCTGAGGTATCTTACAAATCCATCGTTCGCACTGTTCCCATATTTGTGGTCGACCAGAGCAACACAGAAAATCTTTTTGGTTTCGATGCCTTTCGCATTTTTGGGTTCTCCATAGATGACTCTGTCAATATTGTCTCTGATGCTATTCCTTATGCTCAGCTGGATTCCTTGTTGATGACATTTTCGTCCCTTTTTTCTCCTGGGTTAGGCCATGCAAACAACTTTGAAGCTCATATCATGCTCAAACCCACTGCTCGGCCTAAGTTTTTTCGGGCTCGGCCCATTCCTGTGGCCCTTTGTGATCAAGTAAAACGGGAGTTGGATCATCTCACTACTTCAGGGGTCTTGCTTCCTGTCACTTCCAGTGAGTGGTCCTCTCCTGTCATTGTCATTGCTAAGCCAAATGGTGATATTCGTCTCTGTGGCAATTTCAAAGCCACTGTAAATGCTCAATGCCTCATCGACACTTACCCTATGCCCCGTCCTGAAGAACTGTTCACTAAACTTGCTGGAGGCCAGTATTTTCCCAAAATTGACCTGTCAGAAGCTTACCATCAACTTCCTCTCGACGCTGCTTCCCAGCAGTTTCTGGTCCTTAACACGCCTTTCAGCCTCTATCAAGACCAAAACTTGCTATTCGGGGTTGTTAGCGCCCCTGCTCTCTTTCAGCGATTCTTGGAACAATTATTGCTCCCTGTCCCTGGGTGTATCAATTACATGGACAACATTGTTGTTACTGGCTCCATCACTGAAGAACATCTTCAAAATCTCCACACACTTTTTCATGTCTTACAGACTGCCAGTCTTAAGTGTAATCTTCAGAAATCACAATTTTTTCAGGCATCTATCACGTACTTGGGGTTTCAACTCTCTCGGGATGGTATTCGTCCGCTTCAGCAAACTGTCGCTGCGATTGATGCCCTTCCTCACCCTACATCTGTTAAGGAACTGCAGGGCTTCTTGGGGAACATAGCATACTATCACAAGTTTTTACCGTCTGCGGGTTTGGTGGCTCAGCCGTTGCATCGCCTGTTGCATAAAAACGTGCCTCTTCACTGGTCCGCGTCTTGCGAAGCAGCTTTCCAGAAATTGAAGACTATGCTGAAACAGGCCCCGTGCTTGGCTACTTATCGACCTGGCCAACATATTGTTCTTGCCACAGATGCCTCTCAATACGGGGTCGGTGCAGTCCTTGCGCACCGTTTTTCTGACGGTTCAAAACAACCCATTGCTTATGCCTCCAAAACACTCACAGATGCCCAACAAAAGTATTCTCAAATTGAGAATGAAGCTTTGGCCATTATTTATGCTCTTCATAAGTTTGGTGTTTTTCTCTATGGCTCAAAATTTCATCTTGTTACGGATCACAAACCACTTGTTTCCTTGTTTCATCCATCAACGTCACTTCCCGACAAGGCTGCACACCGCCTCCAGCGTTGGGCTCTTTACTTGTCTCGTTTCAATTATGAGATTCACTTCTGGCCAATGGCTCAACATGCAAATGCTGATGCTCTGTCTCGCCTTCCCATGGGTCCTGATCAGGCATTCGATAGGGACGAACTTTTGTGTTTACACCTGGATGTTGCCGAGCAGCGGGTTGTGAATGGGTTTCCCATCACTGGGGAGAGGCTGGTGGCTGGTACGTGTTCTGACCCTACCCTCTCCCGGGTTTTATACTGTATTCAGAAGGGTTGGCCAGACTGCCCGTCCGCTAAGACTTCTGATCCGTTGCGGAACTACTACGCTTTGCGCTACCGCCTCACAGCTAGGGATGGTGTTATCCTCCTCTCCACTGACAATGCTTCACCGCGTGTTGTGGTACCTGCGCCTTTGCGTGCTTCGGTCTTTCGCCTCCTTCACCAAGGGCACTGGGGTGTGTCTCGCACATAATATCTGGCGCGCCGTCATGTATACTGGCCTGGCATCGACTCTGAAATAGCACACATGGTTGCTGCCTGCGGCCCTTGTGCATCACAGGCCGCTGCCCCGAAGTCATCTTTGTCACTGTGGCTTTCGCCTGAGAAGCCATGGGAGTGCATTCATGCTGACTTTGCGGGACCCTTTTTAGGTACTTATTGGCTCCTCGTAATTGATGCCTACTCTAACTTTCCTTTCATTGTCCGTTGCACGTCGCCTACCACCGCGGCAACCACCAGTGCTCTCGCCCGCATTTTTTCTTTGGAAGGCCTCCCCTCTACTCTTGTTACTGATAATGGTCTGCAATTTGACTCTTCTGAATATGCGGATTTTTGTGCTCATCACGACGTTATGCATGTCACGGCCCTGCCATTCCATCCACAATCCAACAGTGAGGCTGAATGACTGGTCCGCACATTTAAGGCTCAGATGTGGAAACTTCTGACTTCTTTTGCTGCTGATGCTGTGCTTCTCCAGCTTCTGGCGTCTTACCATTTCACCCCCATGGGCGACCACAGCCCAGCTGAGCTCTTACATGGCCGACAGCCCCGCACACTACTTCATCTTCTGTGGCCATCCACCTCACGGCCGCGGGTGCCTTCACTTGGCCGGTTCACCACCGACGACCTCATCTGGGTACGGGGATATGGCAGGTGCCAAAAATGGAGCCTGTGCCACATCTTAAGACACCGTGGCAGACGCCTGTATGAAATCCAGATGTACACGGGTGTTGCAGTGCGTCATTCGGACCAGCTTCGGCCTCGTGTGCCAGCAACGCCTGTTCCGAATGCCGTTACACCACCTTTGGCTCTACCTGACGCTCAGGATCTTGGCATCTCTCAATACTCACAATGCAGCCCTCTCACCATCATCGTGATGCCAGCACAAGAACAGACACCACCAGGAGATGTGCCCATGCAGGAACCGGATGACTATCCTCTGTCAGAGGAAATCTACTCGCCTCCTCCTCCAACAGACGCCGACACATCGCCCATGTCTCCTGTCATATCAACTGCACTTGCCGCAACGGGCAGATTGGTGCATGGGGCCCCAGCAGATTCGACCCCTACATCCCCTGTCATCTCGACCCGTTATCATCAGGGACACTTCCGTCCTTACGGGAAGTCTCCTCCTCGACACTTTACGGCAAGTCAAAGAACGCCTATGGACCTTAGCCATTTCCAGGACACCTCCATCAAGACCAGTGCAACAATTTCAAAGGGGGGAAAAGTGTTGTGACTCGCCGATCATTCAAAGTGCCGCCACACAATTACGCGCGTCCTCGACGTGCGGCACTGTCTGCCAGCCATGCAGCAGCTGTGCCACCTAAGCGGCCTAATGTGTACACATGTCTTGCTTGTCAATTTACTCTGTGAAGTATATGTGTTGTGTCGTTGTGAAATGTATGTGTTAAACTTGACATTATAACACTTACCCCTAGTGAGATAAGCCTCTACATCCTTACATGTGTCCTCTAACCATCCCTGCTTAGCCATTTTGCACTTCCTGTCGATCTCATTTTTGAGACGTTTGTATTCCTTTTTGCCTGCTTCATTTACTGCATTTTTATATTTTCTCCTTTCATCAATTAAATTCAATATTTCCTCTGTTACCCAAGGATTTCTACTAGCCCTCATTGTCTTACCTACTTGATCCTCTGCTGCCTTCACTACTTGATCTCTCAAAGCTACCCATTCTTTTTCTACTGTATTTTTTTCCCCATTCCTGTCAATTGTTCCCCTATGCTCTCCCTGAAACTCTGTACAACCTCTGGTTTAGTCAGTTTATCCAGGTCCCATCTTCTTAAATTCCCACCTTTTTGCAGTTTATTCAGTTTTAATCTACAGTTCATAACCAATAGTTTGTGGTCAGAGTCCGCATCTGCCCCTGGAAATGTCTTACAATTTAAAACCTGGTTCCTAAATCTCTGTCTCACCATTATATAATCTATCTGAAACCTGTCAGTATCTCCAGGCTTCTTCCATACATACAACCTTCTTTTATTATTCTTGAACCAAATGTTAGCTATGATTAAGTTGTGCTCTGTGCAAAATTCTACCAGATGGCTTCCTCTTTCATTTCTTAGCCCCAATGCATATTCACCTACTACATTTCCTTCTCTCCCTTTTCCTACTACCAGATTCCAGTCACCCATGACTATTAAAGTTTCGTCTTTTCATCATACATTTCGTCAATTTCTTCATCATCTGCAAAGCTAGTTGACATATAAACTTGTACTACTGTAATAGGAATGGGCTTTGTGCCTATCTTGGCCACAATAAGGTGTTCACTATGCTGTTTGTAGTAGCTTACCCACACTCCTATTTTTTTATTCATTATTAAACTGACTCCTGCATTACCCCTATTTGATTTTTTATTTATAACCCTGTATTCGCCTGACCAAAAGTCTTGTTCCTCCTGCCACCGAACTTCACTAATTCCTACTATATCTAACTTTAACCTATCCATTTCCCTTTTTAAATTTTCTAACCTACCTGCTCGATTAAGGGATCTGACATTCCACACTCCAATCCGTAGAATGCCAGTTTTCTTTCTCCTGATAACGACGTCCTCCTAAGTAGTCCCCGCCCGGCTTCCTCTTTCATTTCTGAGCCCCAATCCATATTCACCTACTACATTTCCTTCTCTCCCTTTTCCTACTACCAAATTCCATTCACCCATCACTGCAGAACCAGAAGAATTACTCATTCACTTTGTTCTTCTGTTGATAAAACAATATCAGGTGAAGACACAACACTTGCTCCAGAGAGAATTGCAAGACACACAGTGGAGAAGCGAGATGATGCTACAGTCTGATATGTCATTCAACCCAACACTGTATGTGGCTCTTTCAAAAAAGCAAGAAAAAAGAAGATGACAAAGCCAACTATAGCTGTGTATATGGCTCAGTGGAGGTCACAGTTTTTCTCTATCAGAGCTGGCTGCAATCCGTTTCTAGTGCAGTCAGTTGGAAGGGTTTCTCACCAAATAGTGAAGTGTTGTGTGTGTGTGTATGTGTGTGTGTGTGTGTGTGTGTGTGTGTGTGTGTGTGTGTGTGTGTGTTTTATGTAGTGAGTGTGAAGTGCATCATATTAGAAACTGAAATTTGAACAAATTCATTGATTTTTGCAAATTTATTTAAACGGGTAATTTCTGTTAGGCCCCATTTACAATTACTCATGTAAAATTTTGTGTAGAGTGTATGTTACAACCTGTGGTATGAATCTTGGGATTCCTGAACTTAGGTACAACAGCACAGTACACAACACTGCCATGCTCCAGGAAATCTGTAAGGTCTTTGATCTTATCGCGACATTAGAGATTTGGGGGTGGTGTAGCAAAACAAGGGGTAGCAAATTTGTTGTAAAAAATCAGTACATTATTTTATGGATGGTACTTTTAGTAAATGTATTGCATTCATTTTAAGCAATTGTTGATTTGTGAAGTCTTTGTCAAAACACAAATTAATTGTGATCTGAATCCATTTTGGAAAATTAATAGTTTCCCTCAGGCAATAAAATTTTATTGATTGTGAAATTTAACTCTCAGAGTCTATTTAGAATGGGAAATATTTAATATAAACATGTTTTGGTTTTTCAATGCAGGAAAAGGTGAGTGAATTTATGTGCAGCTTTTACTCTGAGACAATGACTCACTTAAAATGCCAGAGTGCACGTGTATAGTTCGCTTGCCAGTCTGGTGAATTTTATTTCATGATTCTGACTTGGATGGAAATAAATTCAGTTCCAGTTAGATTTTATGTAAGATAATGTCATTACAAAAGAGTTGTTTAGCTGGTCAGGGAAGTACTGAAAACTGCAGGCTAGATTTGAAATAAGTTATGTGCCAGTGCAAGATCAGGCTGTTTAGTGTATTGCGGACAATAGCTATGAATATGCTTGAATTTAATCCACAAAGCTTAAGTTAATTTTGACACAAGTGCTGATTTGGATAAAAACTAACCAAAGGGTTATTTAAAATATTGAGGATCAATTTAAATAGATACACGTACGATACTGTTGCAAAGCAACACCTTAAGGAATTCATTTAAACGGTTCACGACACAGTGAAGTCCATCACACACATAAAATGCTACATGAAGTATGATGATGTGTGAGAGAGTTTCATATCTTTTCCATAAATACCAATAAACAAACAATGAGATTACTTACTGTTGCATAATTTCATTGTACCACTACAGAACTTGTTATATTTACCATGTCTCTCACCGAGAGATCACAGGAAGCCAGGACAAACAAAAAGAAAGAAGATGCATCAGCAAAGTCACGAAGCAAATGAAAAATGAAATATAAATTGTTGCAGAGTATCTTTGTGACAATTATCTGTATCTTTTCGCTTTGGAGTACACACAAACAATTAAGTGTGTGATTTTACAAAAACCAATTAATTTTATCACGTTGCCTGAAAGCTAGAATAATGACATTTCCAGGTCTTTGAGAAATAAGTCTACCATGGTTAAAATGTCATGTATCACACTAATCTACCCGTGAATTGTAGTAAGCAGTACTAACACTTGAAGAAACAATATGATACTACATGAATGATTAGTCAGTAAGCATTATTTCAATGAAACAAAACTTCCTTGGCAACTAGTCTATGCTTTTATGTGTAACATTTCCTCATAAATCCTTGAACCAGTAGATGAGTATTTCCTTTCTTACCTCCCAAACAAGGAGGCGGTGCCAAGCATAGTTAGGCCAGCAAGGTGTAATGTTTTTCCCGCTCCTCTACCTAAGTAAGAAATGAGTTCCCATAAGTGATAAAAGCCTGTCTATAAAAGGAAGCATAAATGTATCATATGCTTGTATTGTGTCATAATAATGTAATATGTAATTAATTTGTACATGTGACGTGAATGAAGAGAAGTGGAAACTAACAAACAAATTGTAGTAACAGAATCCAGTTAATGAAATTTTATGAAGTTTTAAAACTTAAGAAATTTATGTTTGTAGTATAAGCAGTGGATGGATTGTCAGCCATAGGTATAATCTATCATGTTATGTATATTGTTGTAACTCAATACTTGTATAAATTTCCGTTGGAAACCAAACTTCACATGAAAAAATGAAATTTAAGGACAAACAATTTATGCTATGTTTTGGATGGCTGTACGTGTTTTTCAAGAAGTAGGTGGTCAAGATTGGTGACATGAACATGTGTGTGCAATGAAATAATTTCTGAGTATTGTGGCTCACAATGCTTGACACTTTAGCATGTGAACCATAGTTGTTCTAGCAGGTATTTATCTCACTGACAGATGCTGTTGGTCAGGGTTCTCTCTGGTGAAAATGTGAGTATGAAGGGGTAATAATGACCACTGGGCCATAAAAATGGATTCTGAACAATAAGTGCACACCCACTGCACCCAGAATGAAGACAAACGCCACAGCAATTCTTTGATATGTGACACTCAGGTGAAAGTGTGACACTCAATGTGAAATCAACACTAAGAAAGTGAGTGCATGCATGTGCAATGGTAGCATCTAGCAAGTTGACCGTTAGCGTCTAGCTCTTAACCACCAAATTAGGCAGTGCACCAGCGTGAAACCCAGCGGTGAGAATGGAGCAAACTGAACATTACTGTTAGCACACTAAATTCAGATATGTAATGGACTATCATATTATGTATATAATCTTTTAATTCCTTGTAGAAATTTAATATCCATAGGAATATCTGCCATATCCAGTCCTTTAAATAAAAGGTAAGCCAACAAATAAAGGGCATTGGATCCTATTGGCGAATGTCAATACATACAAAAACAAAACAAAAAAAAACTGTACATTTCTATATCACGTCAATGTACAGTGTGGGGGCAATTGGATATGTACATGGTGAAAGACCCCCAGGATATTGTAAAATTAAGATTTATTAAACAACAAAAAAATGAAACACTGATCGATCATAGGTGTAGGCAAAGACATTAATTATGAATGTGCGGTAAGGTGCAGACAAATGAAAAACAAAATTCATGCAATTTTTTGTATATTATTTTATCATTACACTCTCTCTTATATGTAGAAGTTCTGTCAAGTAGTGTCATGCAGAGGATGGTGGGCTGCAATTATATTCTACCACACATGTTCGAAATAAGAAAGAAATTTGCTACAAGTATTAAGTATTTCTTATTTAAGTGAAACCAAGTAAGGAGGATTTTCTTAATTAAGACAAGTGCTAGTGTACCAGAGAGTCTGCTGCCTACAGCTACAATTGAAGAAGTAAGAAACAAAGTCTGATAGCCTACAGAACATTTCTAATAATGCAATCATGTTATGCCAATTTAAAAAGTGTTTTCATATGCATACTTAATAACACTTAGTAATATTTATTTATTTTCTATTATTACAACACACCATGCATGTGGCATGTTTATACCAACTTCAGTGGGTCATGAGTTTGACAGGAATTTCATTTACATATTCTGCACATACAGTGCCATCTATTGATCAGTTTTCACACTATTTTTTTTCTTCTGCCATACGTTTTCACCCTTCTCTGATAACATTCTGTTGCGATTTGATGTCATTCTGACTGGTGTTGTTATTTCCACAACATTTTGGATGTTTAACTTTAATTATAATCAATCTGTGTATCAGCCAAATACTGCAATCTCGCAATCCAAAATTCACTTTGAAGGAGGTTGCAATGTTTTATTTCTTTGAAAAACATAAGTTCTTGTCATAGCTCATGCACATGGGTAAGTACTATCTCCTTCAACAACCAACTTACTACCGTGTGGAAAATGAAAGATTTTCGAATAAACAGGTTATGACAGGTGTTTGAAAAAAAAAAAAATTATCATCTGAACAACTTGCTCTGACACTTTTCTCAATTTTTCTTGCAATGTTTTTGCTATTAAAGCCTCCCTATGAGGAAAGCAAAGAATTATGATAACGTCTTCATTTCGTTTCTTTTATTTTTTTAGTTTTTATTCCCCCCCCCCCCCCCCCCCCTAAAAAAAAAAAAAAAATGAATAAGGCCCTTAATACAGCCTACCATTGAAGGGGAGTCATCTGTACAAATGCCTACACATGACTTCCATGTTAACTACCAATTATTAAGATCATGATTTAAAATGTTGAAAACATCATCACCTTTAGCAGACACACTTAACTCTTTGCAAAAAAGGAAACTCATTTACTATTTGATCTTGATTAATGAAATGGACAAATGCTAAGGGTTTTGATTGGTTGGTAATATCTGTTGATTCATCAACTTGCAATGCAAAGTTTGTGCTTGAGTTTAATACTGCATACATTTTCTCTCAATATCAGTAGACATTTCTATAATATGCCTGTGAACTGTATCATTCAACAAAGGAACCTTGCTTGTTTTCATAGCTGCTTCATTTCCTAGCAACATCATGACCATTTTTGGAAAGCAGGCAAAATAAGTGATTCACCTATAGTATGAGCTTTCATACTCTCTGCTATTAGTTCAGAGACTTTGTAGGAAGCAATCAGAGCTTTATCAGAAACAGACATTACACTTTTAAAAGAATTTGCTGCTCTTGTTTGCTGTTCACACAATCTCATGAAATATAAGGTTTACAACTTTGCTTCCACCATTTTTTCCCCAACATTTGAGGCTTTAATCAAAAAAATTGGTGACACATGTATCATTCAAAGTATTTCCCACCACTGGCCATAACTTTCTCCCATCTTTTGGGCAGTGTACTAATCCAGCGTCCAAAAAAATTGTTCATCTTTTGAAGTGATCCACGAATCGAACCAATTTGTGACTTCTTCATGAGATCAGAAGTGTTAGTCAGCCAGGCCATGCACCATTGATCTAAGCAATTGGTAGTCAGAGGGAGCAAAGTCTGAAGAATATGGCAGGTCAAGTAGGACTTCCCATTTTAACGTATCCAAGTATGCTTTGACCTATTTTGCAATGTGGGGTTGAGAGTTGTCATTCTGCAAAATCACTTTATCATGTGTCATGCTGTATAGCGGCCGTCTGTCTTTTAATGCTCTGCTTAAACACATTAATTGCGTTTGATAATGAGCACCTGTGATTGTTCCACTTGGTTTTAACACCTCATAGTACACAACACTGAGCTGGTCCCACCAAGTGCAGAGCTTGATCTTCCAGCCATGAATATTCGAGTTGGCAATCAACATGGAAGCATGCCTGGGATATCCCCACAATTTTTTGCATTTAGAGTTATCGCAATGAACCCATTTTTCGTCCGCAGTCACAATGCAATGCAGAAATCCCTTCCGTTTTTGCCTCTGAAGCAACTGTTCACAAACACACAAACGCCGTTCAACATCTCTTGGTTTCAGCTCACACAGGACCCAAGTTCCTTCTTTCTGAATCATGCCCACAGCCTTGAAACATTTTGAAATGGCTTGCTATGCCACTCCCACTAATCGTACCGGTTCTTCTCGAGTATGAAATGAGTATTCACTTAGCAATGTCTCCAATTCTGCATCTTTGAAAACATTCTCTCTTCCACCACTATGCCTATCTATGGTGTTAAAATCACCATTCTTGAAGTGTTGAAACAACTCCTTGAGAGCATTTGATGTGACTCAGCTGCTGTTTTATTCATATTGAGACAAAACAGTAACACCTCCCACAAATGACTAGAATTACGCATGTAAACTGACATTTTGAATCAAGAACAGCTTTATGATGCAGACACAAATCAACTAATGTTTGAATGAGGTTATGTTGACTGAGGTCCAAGCTAACTGCCTGATGTCTGCGATCTGTTTCTTTCGACTGCTACTTACCATTGCCGCCACCTATCGGCAAATGGCAGAAGCAAAGTTGTACACCTTGTAGCTTACAGGCTTATCTTGCAAGTAAATGCACTTTATATCCACATACTAAACATTGTGGGAAAGGATAACAATCCAAGTGAAACCATAGCTTAAGTAACTTTCATTGTACTTTCCTTTTTTACTTGCAATTAGCGTTTCTTCACTTCCAGAATTGGATTCTTTGATGACATGCTTGTTTTTCAGAAATCTGTCCATTTTATTTGATTGTATTTTGCATATAATTTCCACTTCTAGCGTTTTGAAAACAAACAGTATGATGTACACTAAATGTGAGCCGCATTTACGCTACTGTCATAACACCTGAAAGCTCTGCGATAACGTCAGGTGCACAACAATGGAAATGTGTTTCCTTCTGGCCATGGATCCTTGTGCCACCACAGGTTAACAGTGCTGCCAATGATAATTTTCAAGTTCTGTTACTCTTGCTGGAAGGTTCTGTCATGAATGCACAGGATCATTAAACTGCAGTGGAAATGATGGTCAGAAGTAGTAAGGCTTCATGAACAATGACAATCACGTTCACATGTGGTACTCATCTGTAACAAAGCACACAAAATGAAACTATTTTAGACACAGACAGCCTGAGGTCAAGCAAAAAGCAGCGCTCATAGACAATTTCCTCCTATTTTTCTCTTTTCAATAATATTTTATTGACAACAGAAAGGTATGCATTTTCAAAAAAATTTTATTAAATGTAACTGGTTGTGGATGTTATTGATAAATTTTTGATACACTCTCATGGTGCCTAAATAGGTCTAATGGCCAACAATAATAATATGCAATTCACTTCCTATGTGCTGTTGCAGTGCCACTCGGCGTAAGGTGGAATAGGTTAACAATCATTGGGAACGACATGAAACATTCCAAATTCTATGGACAAGTTGTGATCACACGCATAGTGCACAAGGCTCAATTTCAGCATTGCTACCATCATAAAAGAAAAATGTCCATAGGTGATCAATCGCTAAACAAAAGCATGACATGATCAGATAATACCTGTAAGAGTTTCGTCGGAAAAATCCATCAATTGTCAAATTTTTTTCATTATTTTCTCCTGATTCTGAACATTTGTATCTAACCAGAAATCCATTAATGCTTGACAATTCTGTGGATTAACTCAATGTTTATTTACAAAGTTTAATAGTGACATAAGTGTCATACAGTTTGATTACAGAAGGAACGGGACATGCGAAAATGATTTTCACGGTGCCTACAGGGTATAGGGTGGTGAGAGGGGCGATGGTTAGGAAAATTTCACAGCCAGTGCTTGTCATCAATGGATGCCTGTGCACCTGGTACTAACCAGTGTCTAAGATAGTTATATTTTACACACAAAAGTGAAAAGGATTTAATAAAAGTGAATTATTCCTATCAAAAATTGTGAAATTAAGGTAAGAGAATTGTAATGCAGTTCTAGTGCAAAGAGCTGAAGAAAATGTCATTTGAGGCATTTAATAGTTATGAATGTTCATGAACCAAAATGTTGTAAGAAACTAGTCGATGGTTGCAGTCTTGAACTGCAAGTTTTTTACAATATATCAAAAAAGTTAGTGTGTTGGCCACACCAAACTTTACAATGGATAAAGTTTTACATTTATAATTACAGTTGCATCCACTATGAAATGAATTAATTACTCCAATCACTGCATATTGTTATGATTGTAGCAATGTGTCAATTATCTGACCACTCTCTTTCTCGAAATCACAGCATTCTGCCATCCAAATAATTATTTTTGTCACCTCAGTGGGAATTACACTTTCCTTAGAATTCTTACACTTCTTGGTGGTGTAAAGAATGACCTTGATAGGCCAGCAATGGCTTTATCATCACTCATTATTTTAATATACCTTTGCCCAGTTCCCAAACAGCTGCTATTGTTAGATAGCTAAGATTAGCAGCGATGGAAGAGAGAAGACAGTCGGCATGAAACATTCTGAATACTGTTGACACTATAAGGAGAATAAGCCACCTTATTTCCTTAACCAAACTGAACTATTTGACAAAACTTAAGGACTTGTTCCATATTAGATTACCCAAAGCCCTGAATTTTAATATCAGTTTGAGGTTGCATTTCCTGAGCAGTAGTTTCTACATTACCTATCCTTTCCTCACAACTATCTGTCCTCACAACTATCTGTCCTATCTCCACCTGTTTTGTTACTTCCTCAATTGTTTTCTGGTCTATAAATTCCATTACCTCTTCCTCCAATACCTCATTTAATGACTTACACATTATAACAGCATTTTTGTCTAACTTCCTGTCCAGTTGTTATCTGTTAGTGTTTGTATTTAGTTTCCAATACCTCTATTGACTGATTTAAATGAGTTGTCAGTCCTGTTTTAATTGATTTACCTTTTGCCTGGTTTGATTTTATTTGGTATCCAAAGCCTGTATTAACTGGATTTGTCAACTAAATTTCACATCTACAGTTTGTGTAGCTTGACTAAATTTCACATATGCAGTTTGCATAGTTTGATTACATTTTGTATCTACAATTTGCATAGTTTGATTTTGCTTTTGTATTGGCAGACTAAATTGTGTCTGCATTTGTGATGACATTGCCTGCAACATGCTCATTATTGGATTATTCTTATCCAAGATGTTCAGATCTACTCCCATTTTCACTGTTCCTACTTCAATAGGATACATAACTGCCTTGCCTACCACTTTTTGATCTGAATCAACTTTTTTCTGCTTTATATTCAAATGTAGAATTGTAATTGAATCCTCTGCACTACCCTTGTCGAAATCTATCAGCTCTAGGTTCACTGTTATAAATTCTATGCCCTCTGTACTTCATGGATTGTCTTCAATGCCGTTCATGTTTGTATTACCACCAACAACATTCATTTTGTCTACATCTCCTAGTAGGCTATGCTCCTCTCCTAGTGACTGCTTATCTGCCATCTTGAAAAACTTTCTAGTGTTACTCAGTCAAAATAAGCAATTACTTTTTAAAATGTTTGTACTCACATTTACTAACTTTAAATTAATGTGTGAACGCTTCCTGTAGACTGTTCTTACCTAAAATCTCTTTAAAATTTTGAAAATGGCTCCCAATTTTGTTTTGCTAACTTTTGCAAAATCTTTGCAAGACTTGCCTAAACTTTCACTAAACATTATCCCCATGTAAGGAAGTCCTACGACCAGGAAACCACATGCAGTGCTCCACCCAGTTCTCTCCTTATTTGGATCATTTTTGCCTATAAAAGACCATGGTTGGTTATAGGACTTATAATTATAATGGGTGGACCCTTGCATGCAGTAAGACCAGGTGCTGATTTCACTAACAGCTCTAAACACTGCAGAGCTAAGCTCTTACCAGACAACCTTTAATTTTGAATAGTTGAAACTGATATAGTAACTTGACAAGCAAACAAGGGGGAGGAGAGCACACAGTATATGTCATAACCACTTTGAAATAGCGACATACACTACGTATGGACAATATGGATCCCACACATGTATTTTACTTTTTTTTACTGCAGCAAAAGACACTTTCATCAGAACAGAATAAATTTATTTTAAACTTGAGACACTTTTATGTAAAATAACACTGAAATGTTGAGTGGAAAGATCTTTCTAAGCACTGAAGATGCATTGTTACTGTGGTGGTGTTTTTGTAATTTTTGTAACTAATAAACACCTTTCTTTAACATTATCTTTACACAGAATTGACCAATGACTGGAAATGAGTTTTTGTACTGATGTTTCATGATAATTTTCAATGTGAAGAATTTTTGGACAGATAGTACTTCAATGCATTGTAACAAAAAAACTATCCTGCAGTTTTCTTGAAACATAAATTTAGTGTGTCACACATCATGAATCAGTACAGTCATATATTCCAAACACCACAGTAATAGTCTTTTTTGTAGTTATGAAAATGTGTACAATACCTTTTCTTATGCTTGTCAATGTAATAAAATAGCTGCTACTTTGTACACAATCTGATGCTTTGCTTAATACGGCAGCAATAATTTTAAGCACTTTTTATAAGCTGCATATAACCAGCTTATAATCTGAAAATGTTGCTGATTAAATATCAGAGTATGTGAAAGGGACACACTAAACATCTACTGAAGTAACAACACTATGATAAAGCTTGTTGCTTTTAAACACTTCACTTGTATTACTTAACTTGTACAAGATATCAATGAACCATGACTTTTACAATATATCTGTCACTATGAAAAATAGAATATACTCAACTCCATCACAGAAATACAGTGTGTACATAAAGTCCAGGAATACTTTCAATTATTTACTGCACAAGAACCAAATATTGTATAGATATCACACATACATCATTTTGAAGAGAAACCCTGAAAGTTTTTTTTTCATGTATACTGCCACAGTGTAGTTTGGTAATATGCTAATAGCCAGTACTAGTTACAAATATGGCAAGTTCAGGTGCAGAGTGAGCTTTCTGCGTGTTGGAGTTCGACAAAAACAAGTGTGCTGCAGCTGTTCAACAGATGTTTAGAACCAAGTACAATAAGAAGTCACCAACAAGAAATTGAGTGAAGTGAATGTGGAGCACATACAAGAGACATTCATAAGGAGTCCAAAGAAATCGGTGTGTTGTGCATCCCTTGAACTTTAAATGGCTCCTATGGCAGTGTGGAAAGTCCTGCAACAGAAACTGTCTATGAAAACATTCAAATTGGAGCTAGTGCAGAAGTTCAATGATGATGAAAAAGACAAGCGTTTTGAGTTTTGTTCACAGTTACAACAATTGAATTAGGATGGGGATGTCATTGTTGATCACTTAATTTTTAGCAACAAAGCCAGTTTTCATACTAATGGGAAAGTGAACAGCATAATTGTTGAATCTATGGTACAAAGGATCCACACGAATGCATTGGATTTGAGTGTGATTCCTGAAAGGTAAAGGTTTTTTTTGTGCCTTGTCGTATCAAAAACTGTACAGGCCAATCTTCTTTTCTGAGATCACTGTCACTGGATATTCCTACTTGGACATGTTGCAGCAGTTGCTGATGCTTAAAATGCAATTGGACTCTCCATTCATCTTTCAGTAGGATGGGGCTCCACCCCATTTTCGTTATGAAGTTCATGGGTACTTGAACACAGAGCTGCCACATCGATGGATCAGCCATGTTACAGAAAGGGACAGATGTTTCATGATATAGCCTCCCCGTTCACCAGATCTCACTCCATATGACTTTTTTCTGTGGGGACACATTAAAGGTCTGGTGTATGTACTACCTCTACTATGTTATGTAGCAGAGCTCTGGTATGTGGGAAGTGACTGCCGCAGTTGACGATGCCATGCTGGAACGGGTATGGTAAGAATTTGATTACTGTATTGATGTCTGCCGGGTCACTCAAGATTCGCATATCAAATGTTTGCCAAAAAGCTTTCAGAGTTTCTCTTCAAAATGCAATATGTATGACATCTGTACAATGTTTAGTTCTTGTGTAATAAGTAACTGAAATTGTTCCTGGACTTTATGTACACCCTGTATATGGAATTTAATATATGGATAACAAGCATTTGTATTTGGTATACTCATTCATCTGTAATTTTTGTTCACTAACATCAAACATGAGATATTTGCATCCAAAATTCCTGTTGTTGTGGTATTTGGAACATTTTAATATCTCTAACTATAAAACTGAGTGATCTTTTTAATGAAATTTTTAACCAATCAACTCAAATGTTTATTTCAATATGTAGTGTCTTATTTGGATGTACTTCCATAATAAAAATGATAGTTATGGCTACAATATTGTTTCAGAAGAAATGGATTCAATGACAAGAAAATTTCATCCATTTTCTCCATTTTTCTACTTACATATGAGTACTTTGCAGCTTCACTCTGGCGAACTACAAGAGAAACTTATAATTATTTCAGGGAATCAATACTTCTCCATACAATCCAGGTAATTGTTGTAATTAAAATAGTTCATTAATTATTTTCTATACGTTGAAGAAGATAGAGGTACTGTCTGCAATTACTGACTTGTTCCAACACTAACATTGTTTTCTAAAATTTTTGAGAAAGTGATGAACTTTATGCTAATGTTGTGCTTCAGAGCAGCTCTTGAATTGATAACACCATTTATACATCCATTCTACAAACGTTACAACATTTAAATAAAAAAAACCAGTACTATGTGCATCCTCTGTGATGCACACAACGCATGTTACTGAGTGAAGGACAAGTTTTTGTTAGGAAAATTATTTTTACAGCTAAAAATAGCTCATTATACACTTACAAAATAAATATAGAAAGTTGTTCTACATAATTTGAAAGTGTAGAGATGGGGTTATTTCTCTGAGGAGTAATCATTAAGGATTTTCACAACATTCGATGTCAGGAACACTATTTTTCCCCATAAATGTAAATTTCATTCACACATATCATAATTAGTTCTTTTGGCTGATGACACAGGTATTGGTGAATCTCAATAGAAGTAAAGTAATGGAGGAAATGGAAACTGGTGTTTTTAAAAGAATGCTGTCCCTCTCAATCAAAATAAAATAAAATAACACATTGTATTCACTGATGCCAAGAGGTACAATTCTAGTTCAGATCAAAATCTTGGGCAAGAGGTAATAAGGCAGAAACACCATACTTAACCTTAAAAAAAGAGCTACTTATACAAATTGATTCATCCTTTATGAACTTCATGTCACTGCATTTTATGGAGAGAGAGAAATCAGCTAGCATAAATTGCTTACTTTCACTCAAAAATGACCTATGGAATTATATTCATTAAGAAAAATTTATCAAAGTGAAATACAACAGGGTGTAACAATTAACATCGAATACTCATCTTTCTTTCTCAGCAATATCTGATGCTGCAGTGGCTGTAAAATAATTTGCAGGTATCTGATCCTTCGTGAGTTTTTGTTAGCTTAGCTTTTGATTTGGTAGAGCCAACAGAAATTTCAGGAAATTCAGGTTGATAAACTGCTTCTCTTCCAGAACTACACATTTACTGCTTAACATGCTTACAGAACTGTTACAAAACTGACTCACAAACACTGTTGTAAACTGAGACCCTGATAACTGATTTGCCACTACTTACATATTATTTTAAGAATTATGTCATCTATTATTAGACAAGAAATTTATGGATGGTTTATACAGGCTGACATCATTGAATTATGTATTAGTTGTCTTCTGCATAGTGCAATATAAAGTTTTGTATGCGTTTAGCTTTTAGTATTGAAATTCATAAAAAAATGTTGGATTACAATGTTTATAAAGTTGCATATCTCAAGTAGAACAAAAAGCTAGCTTCACTTCCTTTGAAAGATATGAGGTGCGGCTAGAAAAAAACCGGACTGATGCTGGAAAAATCATTTATTTACAATTATTTACAATTTCATGTTATCTCCTTCAATGTACTCTCCTCCTCGGTCTCTACACCACTCCATACGAATTTTCCACTGTTTATAGCAATGCTGCAGATCACTTTCGGTAAGTACATACATTACTTCCGTCGCTTTTTCTTTTACTGCTTCAACAGTCTCAAATCTAGTTCCTTTCAAAGCTGACTTGACTTTAGGGAAAAGAAAAAAGTCACAGGGGGCCAAATCAGGTGAGTAGGGTGGATGATCTAAGATAGGAATGTTGTGTTTTGCCAAAAACGTTTTCACTGACAACGCACTGTGAGCTGGGGCATTGTCTTGGTGAAGGATCCATGACTTTTTTCTCCACAAATCGTTTCGTTTTCTCCGTACTCGCTCACGTAGGGTAGCCAGGACGCTAATGTAGTAATGCTGATTCACTGTTTGTCCCTCTGATACCCAATCAATGTGCATATTCCCTTTGATGTAAAAAAAAAATCATCATTGCCTTGAATTTCGATTTTGACATTCGTGCTTTTTTTTGTCGTGGAGAACCAGGAGTTTTCCAATGCATTGATTGGCGTTTAGTTTCGGGATCATAAGTAAAAAACCATGATTCATCACAAGTAATAACATTTTGTAAGAAGGTGGGACCACTTACAATGTTTTCCAGGATGTCAGAACAAATCATTCTTCGGCGTTCCTTCTGTTCAATTGTGAGACACTTTGGAACCATTTTTGAACACACTTTGTTCATGTTGAAACTTTCATGAAGAATCCACCTAACACTTTCCTTGTCAACTCCTGTTAACTCAGACACTGCTCTGATTGTTAAACGGCGATCTTGTCGAACAAGTTTACCGATTTTTTCAATGTTTGCATCAGTTTTTGCTGACAATGGTCTGCCAGTGCGAGTGTCATCACTGGTGTCTTCGCGGCCATCTTTAAATCGTTTAAGCTACTCAAACACTTGTGTTCGCGATAAACAATCATTGCCGTACACTTGTTGTAACATTACAAACATTTCACTTGCAGATTTTCCTAGTTTGAAACAAAATTTGATGTTAACACGCTGTTCTTTCTGTACACTCAACATTTTCCGACGCACAGATAAAACGTCAACTACTTAAAACAGACGCCACGGGCAGACTGAGTGCAGGAGGCAGATGAAACTCGAGCAGTAGGTGGAGCGAGAGTGACGTGACAGGCCACACGACTTTCAGGCTTATTGCATTCGTTTTATTGTTTCGCCAGTACTAGTCTGGTTTTTTTCTAGCCACACCTCGTATTCTGAAATTATTATTGATTATGTTTTGCATAAAGTATCGATCAGTAATAGTTCATGTCATACATATCCTAACGACAAAATATTGGTACATTTCAACACCCCTCCTCACCCCCTCCTCCAGAGTAGCTATATGAGAATCAGATACAACATACTCTGCCAAAACAATTTCGAACATTTACCAGAAACTTAGTGCAAAATTCCTCAAAAGTTACCATTCAGCACAACATGCGGTTGACTACAGTGAACATAAAATGCAACTGTGATTGTACTATGCTCAAAGTGTATCTTACCATAAGATTCAAATTTAAACCTTTTCCATTTCCACATAATTTTAAAAAGAAATAAATGAATCAATTGTACATAATTATATGCAGAAAAGTTACACATTCTTTGCTGTTATATACTTATCTAACTGCCTGGTGAGATTCCAGTCTGTTTGAGATAACACCTTCTTCCAGTCTCTTTATGTTCCTCTGGTGCTCTCAGGCACACAGTCTCTGTGTTGGGTAATTTCTGCAAATACATATAATTGACTTTTAGTCACTATTTACCACTCCAACATAACAATTCAAATACTCTGATATTGTGCTTATGTTAAAGTCTCAAAATTAATTATCATAATGCAAATATGGTTTCACAGATAGTAGCTTTCTAGTAAGGCAAGTTGGCTAGTTTTACCAATTAGGGTGCATGATGTCCCTAAGTAGTACTTGTGAGTAGCATGTACATTCTCAAATACCACCATCAAGGCAGAATATGAGTTAAAACGGTGTGTAAATAACATGATAATTAGTTTATGTTTTTAGTGATATAAATTATTTTCAATTTCTTTTCATGGTTGTATATTCATTTTGACAATAGACTACTCTATCTGCAAAGCAGTTCATAACTCATAAAACATCAAGGTATTATGCAAAAACTTTTTGTTCAGTACAAGGAATCACTGTGCAGGCACATGCTTTTGTGCCAGTGTCCCTCTCATGACAGTGAAGTGATGTGTACATTCATAAAATAATAAATCAGGAATTAAGTAATTCCCTCCTTCAGTTTCTCAGTTCTGTAGAACTGTAACCATGTAAGGTAAGGAATACTGTGCAGACATATGGTTTTTTGCAAGTATTTCTCACACTGATATGTAAGAAAACTTCATATATTGACAAATTAATTAGTTCAGTGTGCAAAGTGATTATCAATTATTAATCCAGTCAGATGTGTCTCTGCAAATGATAGCTTATATGCAAATTCCATTACACAATTATATGCAAATTCTATTCATACAAGACCTTTTATAACCCGAAAAAGTTACATTGCAGTAAGGCAATAACTATCCTTTGCCGTAGCTCCTTCAGAGTAATCATACTTTTGAATTCCTTTAAATGTACTGTGTATCTGTAATACAAATAGTCTATTGACATAATGTGCTGACAGTGTGTATATCATGTCTCAATAGTGAATTCATTCCAACACTTTTATGATGTCCCTTAAATTATTCATATTAGTCTTGCAATTACATACTTCTCATAAGTGCAGTATAAGTGAAATCTGTGCATACAAATGTTTCTCAGAACAAACAAATGAACTCAAGTGTAAGTTTACAAAGATGCTACTGAGGCTATGTGCCTTTAGCATAGTAACAAGTGAATACAAGTGTAGTAAAATAATGAATATAATGAAATACACAAAAGAACTGTCCAAACATCCTGATCCTCGGCCATTGATATTACTATATGTGAACAGTGAACAACAAATAAATACAAGAAAGTAAGAATGTGTTTATCTGAGAAGAGTGTTGTCTAAATGGCTCCATAAATTGTTGTGATCTAATCACTCAGACAATCTTTTCTGCATATTTTCAGTATGTCTTTGCATAGATTCTGTCTGAATACCATAAAGCATAGATAATTCATCTTTTGTCAGTAAGATGTTTTCAGTAACATAATGGGGTATGTTTAATCAGTTCAGTTAACATCACACTTTAATACTTTGTGAAGCACAAGCAATGCAGAAATCTTTCATGTGATCATGTCTGAGATATTCTATTGATAAACCCTGACTTCTTCCTAACAGCCTACCAGAGATTCATAGCTTTCTGGCAAGAACAAAAACTTGAAGTAACATTGATCACACTCATAGTGTATCAATAATTTCATTTTTCTTTTATCAGTAGCATATAAATCATGTGAAATGGTATACACCAGCCTATCTCACTACAACAAGCTGCCTTTCTACTGGAGATACACTATGTGATCAAAAGTATCTGGACACCCCCAAAACCAAAAGGTTTTTCATATTAGGTGGATTGTGCTGCCACCTACTGCCAGGTACTCCATATCAGTGACCTCAGTAGTCATTAGACATTGTGAGAGAGCAGAATGGGGGGGGGGGGGGGGGGGGGAGGAGGGGTTCTGGAGAACTCACGAACTTCAAATGTGATCGGGTGATTGGGTGTCACTTGTGTCATACGTCTATACATGAGACTTTCACACTCCTAAACATCCCTAGGTCCATTGTTTCTGAAGCGATAATGAAGTGGAGATGTGAAGGTAAAAGTACAGCACAAAAGTGTACAGGCCAAACACATCTGTTGACTTGTTGGCTGACAGAGACTGCTGACAGTTGAAGAGGGTCATAATGTGTAATAGGCGGACATCTATCCAGACCATCACACAGGAATTTGAGACTGTATCAGGATCCACTGCAAGTACTATGACAGTTAGGCAGGAGGTGAGAAAACTTGGATTTCATTCTCAATCAGCCGCTAAGAAGGCACACATTGCTCTGTAAATGCCAAACAACACCTTGCTTGGTATAAGGAGTGTAAACATAGGACAACTGAAAAGGGGAAAAACGTTGTGTGGAGTAAGGAATCATGGTACACAATGTGGAGATACGATGGCAGGGTGTGGTTGTGGTAAATGCCCGGTGAACATCTGCCAGCATGTGTAGTGCCAACAGTAAAATTCGGAGTCAGTGGTATTATGTTGTGGTCGTGTTTTTCATGGAAAGGCTTGCACACATTGTTTTGCATGGCACTATCTCAGCACAGGCCTACATTGATGTTTTAACCACCTTCTTGCTTCCCATTGATGAAGAGCAATTTGGGGATAGCCATTGCCACTTTCAACATGATCGAGCACCTGTTCTTAATGCACAGCCTGTGGTGGAGTGGTTAGATGACAATAACATCCCTGTAATGGACTGGCCTGTGCAGAGTCCTGACCTAAATCCTATAGAACACCTCGAGGATGCTCTGAAATGCCGACTTCCTAATAGGCCTCGTCATCTGTCATTGATACCTCTCCTCACTGCAGCACTCCATGAAGAATGGGCTGCCATTCCCCATGAAACCTTCCAGCACGTGACTGAACAAATGCCTGGAAGAGTGGAAGCTGTCATTAAGGCTGAGGCTGGGTCAACACCATATTGAATTCCAGCATTACCAATGGAGGGTGCCATGAACTTATAAGTCATTTTCAGCCAGGTGTCCAGATTCTTTTCATCACAAAGGTTACCAAAGCACATAACACACCACACAAATGGGTACTGTTTGCTTACGACTGACAGATACACCAGGACCTGCTGGTCAATGCGGGAATGGACATCAACATGCCATCTCCACATCACACCACAGGAGATTACAAGCCCTCAATCACAGAACTCCAAGCAGCAAATGATTCAATAATACTGGTAATTGGGACAACCTCCGTGCTGCTCTGGTTAAATGACCACACACCCCATACATGGACTGCTTTTGTGGCCAAAACGGTGAAACTGGTGCTCAGAGCGGACTTCCTCCATCATTACTGCCTCATCCCAGACCTCATCAGGGCTCTGTTATTACAAGGCAATGGACTAAACCCTATAGGGGTCATCTGCAGTGACAGCCTGTACTGTTTGCTTACGACTGACAGATACACCAGGACCTGCTGGTCGATGTGGGAATGGACATCAACATGCCATCTCCACATCACACCACAGGAGATTACAAGCCCTCAATCATAGAACTCCAAGCAGCAAATGATTCAATAATACTGGTAATTGGGACAACCTCCGTGCTGCTCTGGTTAAATGACCACACACCCCATACAAGGACTGCTTTTGTGGCCAAAACGGTGAAACTGGTGCTCAGAGCGGACTTCCTCCATCATTACTGCCTCATCCCAGACCTCATCAGGGCTCTGTTATTACAAGGCAATGGACTAAACCCTATAGGGGTCATCTGCAGTGACAGCCTGCCATCCACCACACACCCTCCCCCTGCACCAATAGACATGGAGACCACAGTAGATCTTGCATTACAGCATTCAGCACTGTGCAGAAAACTTCACAAAAGATCATGGCCTATGAGAACATATGCAAGGAGAACAACAAATCATGTACAGAGAATGAGCAGCTATGAAGCCGCCATCGTGGACAGGACAGTCAAGTGCAATGAATCTGGAAGCAACTACAGATAGTTTGGCAGACCCAAAAGCCACAGGGTAACTGTACAAACACTGGCATCTATACACAAGTTAGTACAGTGCATATTATACTTGGTGGTGCAGCTCTCACTAGTGGGTTGAGTAGTGACGTTGTTTATGCTCTCGCAAGCAGTTTGAATAGCAACAGTGTTTCTGCTCTCGCAAGTGGATTACCTACCGACAAGGCTACCACTGCTGTGGACAGATCAGACAATGGGATTCTCACCCCCTGGACCACCCCTACCAAACAAAACAGGTAGCTTAGCTATGGACAGCGCCGTTCACAGAATTAATACAACTCTGGGGCCGCCCGGACACCACCGCCTCCACCGCTTAGCCCCCCATGAACTCAAGGCGGCCAAGGTAGCCATTGAAGAATTTCTCCAGGATGGTATAATCAGACCTGCAGACAGTGCATGGGTCAGATAGTGCATGGGCATCACCTAGCACTATGGAGCCAAAGAAAGACAGTACATGGCACCTCTGCAGTGCCTACTGGTACCTCAATGCCAGAACAATTACAGATAGGTACCCTATCCTGAATATCGAAGATTTCACCCACAAGTTCGCAGGGTCTACCACCTTTAGCATACTGGACTGTAAAAGAACATACTCCCAAATACCTTTGGCCCCAGAGGAAGTTCACAAAATGGCTATTATCACTCCATTTGGTTTATATGAATTCTTACTCATGCCTTTGAAAAATGCCGCACAGATGTGGCAAAGATTCATTGATGGGTAGTTTTTCAATGTGCCACACTGTTACTACTATGTGATTTAATTATATTCTCAAAATCCACAGAGGCACATGAATGACACCTGTGTGAGGCATATGGCCCACACAGGACAAAATTGAGAAGATTACTGACAGGCCCCCTCCCAGAAATTACCAAGAGCTACACTCCTGGAAACTGAATTAAGAACACCGTGAATTCATTGTTCCAGGAAGGGGAAACTTTATTGACACATTCCTGGGGTCAGATACATCACATGATCACACTGACAGAACCACAGGCACATAGACACAGGCAACAGAGCATGCACAATGTCGGCACTAGTACAGTGTATATCCACCTTTTGCAGCAATGCAGGCTGCTATTCTCCCATGGAGACGATCATAGAGATGCTGGATGTAGTCCTGTGGAACGGCTTGCATTGCCATTTCCACCTGGCGCCTCAGTTGGACCAGCGTTCGTGCTGGACGTGCAGACCGCGTGAGACGACGCTTCATCCAGTCCCAAACATGCTCAATGGGGGACAGATCCGGAGATCTTGCTGGCCAGAGTAGTTGACTTACACCTTCTAGAGCACGTTGGGTGGCACGGGATACATGCGGACGTGCATTGTCCTGTTGGAACAGCAAGTTCCCTTGCCGGTCTAGGAATGGTAGAACGATGGGTTCGATGACGGTTTGGATGTACCGTGCACTATTCAGTGTCCCCTCGACGAACACCAGTGGTGTACGGCCAGTGTAGGAGATCGCTCCCCACACCATGATGCCGGGTGTTGGCCCTGTGTGCCTCGGTCGTATCCAGTCCTGATTGTGGCGCTCACCTGCACGGCGCCAAACACGCATACGACCATCATTGGCAACAAGGCAGAAGCGACTCTCATCGCTGAAGACGACACGTCTCCATTCGTCCCTCCATTCACGCCTGTCGTGACACCACTGGAGGCGGGCTGCACGATGTTGGGGCGTGAGCGGAAGATGGCCTAACGGTGTGCGGGACCGTAGCCCAGCTTCATGGAGACGGTTCCGAATGGTCCTCGCCGATACCCCAGGAGCAACAGTGTCCCTAATTTGCTGGGAAGTGGCGGTGCGGTCCCCTATGGCACTGCGTAGGATCCTACGGTCTTGGCGTGCATCCGTGCGTCGCTGCGGTCCGGTCCCAGGTCGACGGGCACGTGCACCTTCCGCTGACCACTGGCGACAACATCGATGTACTGTGGAGACCTCACGCCCCACGTGTTGAGCAATTCGGCGGTACGTCCACCCGGCCTCCCGCATGCTCACTATACGCCCTCGCTCAAAGTCCATCAACTGCACATACGGTTCACGTCCACGCTGTCGCGGCATGCTACCAGTGTTAAAGACTGCGATGGATCTCCGTATGCCACGGCAAACTGGCTGACACTGACGGTGGCAGTGCACAAATGCTGCGCAGCTAGCGCCATTCGACGGCCAACACCGCGGTCCCTGGTGTGTCCGCTGTGCCGTACGTGTGATCATTGCTTGTACAGCCCTCTCGCAGTGTCCGGAGCAAGTATGGTGGGTCTGACACACCGGTGTCAATGTGTTCTTTTTTCCATTTCCAGGAGTGTATATAAACTTCTCAGTGTTGTCAATTTCTACCAACATCACCTACCCCATGCAGCTGAAATTCTAATTCCCGTCAAAGAAGAGCTCCGGGGCAAAATACATCAGGCAAGAGGAAGCTAACATGGACAGCTGAGATGCAAACTGCTTTCGACAACCTTTAAGCTCAACTAGCTCATACTGTCACACTCACACTATCTCCATCAGATGCTCATCTTAGCATTACATCAGACACGACTGACTGAGTGACAGGTGCTGTATTACAGCAGGAATTGCCAGAGGTGACATAACCTCACCATTTTTTTTTTAGCAAAGTAACTGACTGACTCTCAAAGGAAGTGGTCAAACTTTGACAGTGAACCACTGGCCATGTTCAAAGTGGTGCGCAACTTCCACAATGATATTGAAGTGAGACCACTTACTATCTGTACAGACAATCAACCATTAGCTGATGCAGTAAAGCATCCATCTGCTAACACCACACCATGCAGGTTTAGGCACTTGGACCACATCTCACAATTCACGACAGACATTCACCACATGAGCATATTGGACAATATGGTGCTGGTATCTGCCTAGCATCTGTGACCACTCAGCTGGATCTCAAATATCTCATTGATGCACAGGCAACAGATATGGACCTGGAATGATTCTTGTCAGGTGGAGACACAGGATTACATCTACAACAATGCCAAGTGCCCAGCACCAACAAACTAGTTTGGTGTGACATGTTAACAGGAAGACAATGACCTTTTGTCCCTGCCAACTATTGCTGAACAATATTTGATTTGCTCTCTAACTTAGTTCACTCTGGAGTGTGCCCCATGACAAATCTAGTTTGGGGGCATTGTGTGTGGTTGAATATGATATGTGACTGTACCACTTACACAAGAGCGTACATTCCTTGCCAGATGCTGAAGACAGAGCAACATAACCAGCCACTATTAGGGAGCTTTACTGTCCTGAAGGGCTCTTTTTGCCATGTACATTTAGATTTAGTGGTGCCACTACCTGAACCTAATGGATTTCATTGAATTCTAGCAGTCATTGACCAAACAACTCAGTGGGTGGAGGCCACTCTGCTCAGGGACATATCAGCAGAGACAGTGGTAAGATCATTTATTGGCCTATGGATAGTGAGATTTCACTGCCCTGAGTCACTAACAACTGATCAGGGCAGACGATTCGAATCAACCCTGTTTATGGAACTGTGCCACCCCTAGAGCTGCCACCGATCCCATACCACAGCCTACCATTCACAATCAAATGGCCCAGTGGAACAATGGCACTGCATGTTGAAAACAGCACTGGTGTGTTGTGATAATGAACGGTCAGAGGCCCTACCCTGGTTACTGTTGGGTATCAGAACAGCCCATAAAGAGGACCTCGATGCCTCACTAATGGAGATCCTCTACAGTGAAGTGATTAGCCTCCCAGAAGAATTTGTCACACAGACAAAGGATGAAGGCAATGAGGACTTCCCAGACCCCGTACGACAGGTTAGACAAGGGATGTGCAGCATCAGAGTCCCACCACCATCACATCACACAACACCCACTGTATTTGTGCACAAGAACCTAAAGACTTACACTCACATAATGCTGTGCACAGATACAATCAAGCCAGCACTGCACCCAGCATTCAGTGGACTGTATAAAGTACTAAGATGGTGACCCAACTCATTCGAAATCATGCTAGCCAGCAAACCCATTACTGTGTCCATCAAGAGACTGAAGCCAGCATGGAATTTGGCAGAGATGCTGGGGAACAATACTGCCCCTTTGACTCCACACCATGACACAACTCCCTTTCCATCACAATCAATGTCAGGCACTACCTTCCTGAAGAAGATATCACAGTATCTCTACATGACATGATTGTAGTATCTGCCACATATGAAAACCGACAGGTCAACAACAGCACAGTGTTGTGATCATTGTATCACTCCACACTGATACCACAGTCAGTTTATAGAGCTCCACTGTTATCTACACTATCCAAGGAGGCTATCCTACACGTGTCAGCTGCAGATCACAACGTGAAAAACAAGACACAGGATCAGTCTATACCCCCACCACAGGAATGCATACAACCACTGGTGAGTGACCTAATGATGGCAGCTCCAGTACTACCTTCTCAGCCAGTACCGACATCACGAACAGGCAGACTGCTGCACCAATGAACACATCTAGGTGAGTACAAGCTAGGCAGTATCTCCAGAGATGACCAGCACCACCCCATGGGGACACAGGCTCTATGGACTTCCATCCCCAGGAATATCACTGCAAAAACAGTATCTCTGGACCTTTGGTAGTGTGTTCTCAGATGCCAAAGGTGTAAGTGGTATCCATCCATATAATGTGTATGAATAAATATTGTGTATGTGAATCAGTAATGTTGACCATCTTTACACATCATGAACATCGTGTTTGTTACCCAATTCCTACAGATTCAATGGACAGCAGCAGTGCAACAATGCAACGAACATAAGATGCAAGGATTCACAAACTTGCTAAGTGTTGTCTCCCCCTGCATTACCATCACAAACCCAGAACACTGTCTAGCATAAGATGTGTCATTGCAGTCTATGATGCCAATGAAATTGAACTGAAAGTGATTTGTGTGGTTGGTAAAAGTAAAATATTTTTGTTAGTAGCTAGTTTCATAATGGCAAAAAATAAAAGGTATTCATATGATGCAGGCTATAAATTGAAACTAGTAGCATATGCAGAAGAACATGAAAACAAAGCAGCTGAGTTGCAGTTTTGCTCTTGTGAGACAGCACTACATTGGAACTTAATAGACTTGAAGGTTGGCTTTGGTTGCTGCTGCAGGTTTATGATGTATCATGGACTTAGCATGTGAACCAAAACCAAAATATCTCAAAAAATGCCATGAGTGTACGAAAACAAAATATTATCTTTGCAACACTTTATTATTCATCATCGAAAGAAAACCAGTGGAGAACTAACCCGAATATTGAATATGTATGAAACTCCTCTGACATTTTATGTGCCAAATAACAGAACTGTTGCAACAGAACTGTTGCCATGAAAGGTGCTGAAACTCTAATTATAAAAACAAGTGGATATGAAAAAATGCAATGTACTGTTGTCCTCTCATGTTGTGCTGATGGTACTAAACTTAATCCGATGATAATTTTCAAGTGCAAAACTGTGCCAGCATCTTCTGAAAGACTGCTATGTATTAGTGTTCACGTATATGACAAGGGCTGGATGGATGAGTCTGGTATGAAATTATGGATTAACAGAGAGTGTGAGAGAATGAAAGGTGCTTTATTGAAGAAGAATTCTCTTATTGTGCTAGATCAGTTTAGTATTAATTTGAAAAATTCAAAGAGAAATTGAGACATGGAAATACAGAGCTTGCTGTTGTTCTGGGAGGACTTACTTCGCATTTGCAACCTCTTAATGTCTTGATAAATACACGTTTTAAAGCATATATGAGAGAGGAATGGAAAAAAATGGTGAAACCTAACATGAATACATGACAAAGGGAACTTTAAAATGAACAACGATCAATAAAGTGTGTCAGTTGATAAAACAGTCATGGTCTAGAGTGAGAGAATACATTATTGTTTAAATCTTTCAATTAGTGTAGCATAAGTAACACTGGCAGTGAAGATCATTTTGTTTATGAGGAGAACAATGATGATGACAAAGAGGAAAAAGAAGAAGAAGAAGAAAGCTCATAAGATGATTTTAAAAGATTTTAAATGTCAGTTTGGTTTTATAAACTATTTTTTTCAGTCTGACTTTGCAGTCTAATAATAAAAATGGTAAAAATGTTATTTTTAATAAAAAGTGCATAAGAAATAAGGTGTGTCTTATAGTCTGTATAATACAATATGTAATATTACCTGTGACATAACTTTCAGTATACAGTTCTATAGTATGTGAATTCACAGAATACAAATAAAATGAAATTAAAGCATAAATAAAATAATGTTTCAGTATACAGATTTAGATTCTTAGTAACACAAACATTTCATCTTATGTTAGTGAGTAACTTTTTCACGTGGCTTAAGCATTTTATCTTCCAAATGTGCAAAATGACAAAATTCAACAGTATTATTAAAATAAAAATTACAGAGGCAAATGGTACTAGCCTGATTCTCTAGAGGTTTTGCACATTCTTAATGTGCAAAGAAAACACATTTCCTTGACGAAATATTGACATTGTGAAATACAACCATATATCACACTTAATGTATTCAGAAAATAGTATGTAAAATATTTCTAACTTTTCCGCTCCACATCACATGACAGTTTATTCTCTCTCTCTTCACCTGTAACCTTTAAGTTGTATTGCATTCCTTAAGTCAAATATTTTTGTTTTTTTTTTTTTTTGTTTTATGATAATCTAAACTGTAAGCATTTGGATGAGGATTTAAGATGGCCCAATGTATTTGTCAAAAAATTTTTGATTATTGTTGGTCTTCACTAGAACTCAGTCCCCATTTCAAAATTGTGTAAATTGGGTAACTTTCACTTTTCTGTCATATCTCCATTTCCTTAAATTGAACTGTTGTTCCATGGTCCACCTGATCATTTCTTCCCTTTCCTTACTACACCCCCTCCCTATAATCCCCCACGACCCCCCCCCCCCCCCCCCCCCACTCCACCTCTTCATATTCTGTAGTTCCCTCTCAACAACTTCTATTATGACCTAAAGATAATTTATTCACTACAGGCCTTTTCTATGACCCCACTTTTTCATTTTCTGTAGTCCCCCCCCCCCCCCCCCATCCCCCAAAGGCTCCATTTTTGAAATGATTAGAGAAAGGTTTCATGAAGAACAGCTCATTAGGTCTCAGCTTTAATTTACATTGGTAGTTCTTCCCCCTACCAGGTTTCTCACTAAGCGTATCTTAATAATAAAGAAAAAGGAACTCATTTACTTTTGAAGTTCATAATACCCATCATCATCTTTTATCTCATCAATAATATATTCTTCATTAGATGCATAGCCCCTATCCTCATTACAAACAATCCCTCTTATCTGATTGGCTTCATGTCTGCAGTTCTACATCTAGGATTTCATTTTCCCAGTGACCCCAGTCTTTGTCTCTGTAAAAACAATTTCTTTAGTTCCCCAACGAAAACATACCTTTGTTTCAACAATCCAACTAATCCCCAAAATTAAGTCCTCATTAAGCTTCTGCATAACTAGAGAGCCTTGTACAAAGAGTAAACCACCAATTTCAAACTAGGCTTGCTTGCAACTTTGCTGTTTTACTGTGGCTGCCAGTGCCTCCTTTAATCTTGACACCAACAACAGCTTATTCAGTAAAATTCTTACTGTATTTAATTCTGTCTCTCCGTTTTTCCAAAATTTCACAGATTAGACTACTAGTGTATACCAAATAGTCACCTTCCCAGTTATTCTTTTTAACAAAAATGTTAGACTCCCCTGTAACTCCCCATAATATTTACCTTCTTTTTCAAATATCAAATCATTTTCTACTTCTTCATAGCTAATGCCAGTCTCACCTTGATTATTATCACATTCGTTATCAGAAACTAGTTGCAAATTTCCTACAAGTGTATTTGGTTTTTCTAAATTGCCCTCATTTTTCTCTTTCAACCAGACTTGATGTAATTCATTAAAAATCGCCTCTATGACATTATTATCCATATTTCTACAATGATACCAAGTAGCTTTTTAAATATCATCATCAATGCAGCTTAATCTTTTCTCTTCTTTACTATTAGTGCTCCCTGATTTTCTAACATCAGCCTGCAACATCGGATCCTCTTGTATCACGCCATCATATGCAACACCCTCCTCAATGAATCGTCATCCCTATTTGAATCATCATTTCCCTTCAAAGCATTAGTTCAGATCTCCAGGATAATCATCACATCTAACTCATCATTAAAAATGATCTCATTTCTCAAATCATCATCAGTACCATCTAGAACATAATCACTTACAACATAAGAAATTTTCTCAGTAAAACTTCCCATACTTAATACTTTCAGTGACCACATTCTTCATATTCTCTTGACTATAAAGATTAGAAAAAGATTCTGCATGCAGTCTAAATTCATATCTCTCCCCAGTTTCTAAATCTCTGCTGTTGTATTCATCAAACTTCATTCTTCCACAATACTTTCTATAAAAATGTAATCTGTCCAACCAGCAAATTCTCTATCTATTGAATCTGTGGGATTTCAGATTGCTTCCTCTAGTCCTTTAGTGTTTTGCCAGATTCCAATGATTATTTTCTCACCCCAAACTGATGGGCACCATCAGTTTTCCTCGTATTGCCTGTGTTGTTTTGTGTAAAGTTATGATATTCCCTATTCATCTTGCTCATGGTCAATTCCTGTTATCTAATTCTTTGTTTATAATCCTATCTCTGCTCCACCACTGATTATCCCTTCTATTTTCTCCCCATAATAATCATTTCTGGAGTTATTCCCACCTCTCCACACATAGCTATCATTATTACTCTGATTCCATCCATTTAATTGATATCTTTCATTCCTTCTGAAGTTACTGTTTGATTTTCATTTTGTTCTAAGGCTCTGTCAAGTTTGCTCATGCATTTGAGGAATTCTCCTACAGACTCATCCAGTCCATATGCAAGTCCTCACTGTTCTCTTTTTGGAAGTCTCCTATTCAAGGTTTCAATTTGATTGAGTTCATCAAATGATTTGCTTAAATGGATTAGTGTCCTCAGTTGTTTCTCACAAAATGCTTTCAGGCTTTCCTGCCCCTCTCTAGAAATTGGCCCATTCAAAAATTCACTCTTTATTCCTGATGCACTGTTTCAGATCAAAATTGATTTAAAAAACACCTCTCAGATTCATCATAAGATTTTTCAGTATTGACATACTGATTTGCTCATAATAGCACTCTCCCATCGAAAAACTTCTTTAAAAATTTGATTTTTAAGTTAATGGGTATACTAGTTACAAAGTTGTCCCTACATAAGTGTAAAAAATCAACAGGGTGAATTTTACTGTCATCTGCAAATTGTTTAACTGAAATGTTACACTACAAGCCAGTACAATTATTGATCAAGATTTTAGCTACATTAATTTCCTGCAACTCAGTAAATACCTTATTCACATTATTCATTGTGTTACTACATTCATCTGTATTGGTAGTTACAATTTTTTCTTTTAGTGACTTTGGTAACTCATCTTGATACTCTGTTGTTACAATGGTCTTCTAATTTTTTGGATTTAAATTCTAAGTCTGACTTTTCAATATTTATTACATTTTTAAATACATCAAAACTATCTATTACATTCATCTGAACAACTTTGAAATTGAGTTTGGTACAAGCAATTTCTGCATTGAGTTCTGTTTCAAAACTATGGGCATGGCTTCCAAAGATCCAGCTCAGTCTGTTTCTAATTTGTTTGTACTTCATTTTTAAGCTTTGTCATCTCCTCTTCATTTTTTGTGATTCTTGTATCACTATTTTCCAACCGTGTTTTAAGATCCTTCAAAGTATTGTTTGTTTCAGCAATTTGGCAACCTAAAGAATTAGTTAATGTGTTAGCTCTTTCATTTAATATGCTTCACAATAATTATACAATTCCACTGTTTGAACCTACAGCTCTAGTTTTATCGAAACCAAGGAATGGTGAACAATCTCACACATTAATACTTCATACTGCTTCATTGTTACGAATCTGGTTCTTTGCTACCTAAGTGTTTACTTTTTCTTTCACTTTCCTTATCAGTGATGCTGCTGTGCCTCTGTACCTTATTTTCTACTCGTTTGCTGTCATGGTTGCTATTACTCATCCTATTAATAAACAAACACAATTCTGAACACTTTGAATGGAAATTTCAAGGTTCACATGAAATATCTAATAAAAAAATCCTTAAGAAAGTAATTTTCTCAATTTTATGTGAGGGTCCAGACAAACGTGTGGCTCCTGAAGAGGGGCAGAAGCCTTTTCAGTAGCTGGAGGACAACAGTCTGGATGATTGATTGATCTGGCCTTGTAACACTAACCAAAACGGCCTTACTGTGTTGGTACTGTGAACGGCTGAAAACAAGGGGATACAACAGCTGTAATTTTTCCTGAGGGCATGCAGCTTCACTGTATGGTTAAATGATGATGACATCCTCCTGGCCAAAATATTCTGGAGGTAAAATAGTCCCTCATTCAGATCTCTGGGTGGGGACTACTCAGGAGGACATCGTTATGAGGAGAAAGAAAACTGGCATTCTATGGATTGGAGCGTGGAATGTCAGATCCCTTAACTGGGCAGGTAGGTTAGAAAATTTAAAAAGGGAAATGGATAGGTTAAAGTTAGATATAGCGGAATTAGTAAAGTTTGGTGACAGGAGGAACAAGACTTTTGGTAAGGTGAGTACAGGGTTGTAAATACAAAATCAAATAGGGATAATGCAGGAGTAGGTTTAATAATGAATAAAAAAATACAAATGTGAGTAAGTTACTACAAACAGCATATTGAATTGATTATTGTGGCCAAGATAGATACGAAGCCCATACCTACCACAGTACTACAAGTTTATATGCCAACTAGCTCCACAGATGATAAAGAGATTGATGAAAAGTACGATGAGATAAAAGAATTTATTCAGATAGTGATGGGAGACAAAAATTTAATAGTCATGGGGGACTGGAATTCAACAGTAGGAAAAGGAAGAGAAGGTAAGATAGTAGGTGATTATGGCATGGGTGTAAGGAATGAAAGAGGAATCCACCTGGTAGAATTTTGCACAGTGCATAACTTAATCATAGCTAACACTTGGTTCAAGAACCATGAAAGAAGGTTGAATACATGGAAGAGGCCTGGAGATACTGGAAAGTTTCAGACAGATTATATAATGGTAAGACAGAGATTTAGGAAACAGGTTTTAAATATTAAGACATTTCCAGGTGCAGATGTGGATTCTGACAACAATCTATTGGTTAAGAACTGTAGATTAAAACCAAAGAAACTGCAAAAAGGTGGGAATTTAAGAAGATGGGACCTGGATAAACTGACAGAACCAGAGGTTGTAGAGAGTTTCAGGCAGAGCATTAGGGAATGATTGACAAGAATGGGGGAAAGAAATACAGCAGAAGAAGAATGAGTAGCTTTGAGAGATGAAATAGTGAAGGCAGCAGAGGATCAATTAGGTAAAAAGATGAGGGCTGGTAGAAATCCTTGGGTAACAGAAGCTATATTGAACTTAATTGACAAAAGGAGAATATAGAAAATGCAGTAAATGAAGGAGGCAGGAAGGAATACAAACATCTCAAAATGTGAACGACAGGAAGTGCAAAATGGCTAAGTAGGTATGGCTAGAGGACAAATGTTAGGATATAGAGGCAGATATCACTAGGGGTAAGAAAGATGCTGCCTACAGCAAAATTAAAGAGACCTTTGGAGAAAAGAGAACCACCTCTATGAATATCAAGAGCTCAGATGGACACCCAGTTCTAAGCAAAGAAGGGAAAGCAGAAAGGTGGAAGGAGGATATAGAGGGTCCATACAAGGGCGATGTACTTGAAGACAATATTATCAAAATGGAAGAGGATGTAGATGAAGATGAAATGGGAGATATGATTCTGTAGAAATGTTGGGACACATGAGGGAATACTGACCCTATGACTTATATTATAAAATAGATTAAGGAAAGGCAAACCTACATTTCTAGCATTTGTAGACTTGGACAATGTTGGTTGGAATAATCTCTTCCAAATTCTGAAGGTGGCAGAGATAAAATACAGGGACTGAAAGGCTATTTACAATTTGTACAGAAACCAGATGGCAGTTATAAGAGTCGGGGGGCATTAAAGGGGAGCAGTGGTTGGGAAGGGAGTGGGACAGGGTTGTAGCCTATCCCCAATGTTATTCAATCTGTATATTGAGCAGGCAGTAAAGGAAACAAAAGAAAAATTTGGAGTAGAAATTAAAATCCATGTAGAAGAAATAAAAACTTTGAGGTTCGCCGATGACATTATAATTCTGTCAGAGACAGCAAAGGACCTGGATGAGCAGCTGAACAGAATGGAAAGTGTCTTGAAAGGAGGATATAAGATGAACACAAAAAAAGTAAAATGAGGATAATGGAATGTAGTCAGGTGATGTAGTCAGGTGATGCTGTGGGAATTAGATTAGCAAATTAGACACTTAAAGTAGTAAACGGGTTTTGCTATTTGGGGAGGAAAATAGCTGATGATGGTTGAAGTAGAGAGGATATAAAATGTAGACTGGCAATGGGAAAGAAAGTGTTTCTGAAGAAGAGAATTTCGTTAACATCGAGTATAGATTTAAGTGTCAGGAAGTCATTTCTGAAAGTATTTGTATGTAGTGTATCCATGTATGGAAGTGAAATGTGGATGATAAATACACTAGACAAGAAGAGAATAGAAACTTTTGAAATGTGGTGCTACAGAAGAATGCTGAATATTAGATGGGTAGATCACATAACAAATGAGGAGGTATTGAATAGAAAATGGGATAAGAGAAATTTGTGTCACAACTTGACTAGAAGAAGGGATCGGTTGGTAGGGCATATTCTGAGGCATCAAGGGATTTTCAGTTTAGTATTGGAGGGCAATGTGGAGGGTAAAAATTGTAGAGGGAAACCAAGAGATGATGCACTAAACAGATTCAGAAGGATGTAAGTTGCAGTGGGTACTGGGAGATGAAGAAGCTTGCACAAGATAGAGTAGCATGGAGAGCTGCATCAAACCAGTCTCTGGACTGAAGACCATAACAACAACATCAGTTCCATTGGAGGTGTTTCTCCTCCACTGCAGTACATGAAAGAATTAGACAAAATACCCTTCTTTAGTACACTCACTTTTACTTCTAACTAGGTATATGGATAAAAATGTTTCACACTAGTGGTAAATAATAACATTACTTCATAAATAATTACATTACACACTTCTCATAACATCACAACAATTAGCACTAAAATTGATTATAGAATGAAAGGTGGGGACTAGTAAAAATTTTAAAACAAGTGAATGTTACACTACAAAACATAACATTATGTCATAATCCTGTCTCAAACTGGGTTTCTTTCACATTTGCAAAATCACAAAAAGGCCAAATCTTGGTTTGAGATTCACACCATTTGTGGATTCATATCACCTTAATATCCAAATATGTACAGATTTACAAATCATTAAATTATGAAAGAAAAAAATAGTCACCTTCATATAACTTAATTACTACTCAAATCAAAATTAAGAGCATGGAAGTTGTACCAAATCATTGCCCTATCTCTCCACACAACTCATTGGACTACTCTGATTCAACCAGAGAATTAAATCCTCACAAAATCACAAAATGTTACCAAATGTCACCTGTCAGAATATTCACATCACTCTATACCACTGTATCAGTTAATCAGCAAAATTACTTGTTTTCATTCCATTAGTACCACTTGAAGCTCATAATTCCTCAGAAAACAAATAGATGTTTTCAGATAACCTATAGATTCAATAATACAGCATGATATGACTTGTACCTCACTAAAATATTGACCTTTCTGTTAAGCCCACATTCCCAGCAGCAGCGTCATGAATTGCCCTATATAGACAGTAATCAATGTCACCTAGTTGAAAAATAGATCCTCGATATAGTTACAACACATTTGTTTGTATACTGTTATCTTTTTCATTACTCAATCATCTCTGTCAGCTGCATTATTTTATTTACATTTCTTGCCTTGTTAGCTAGTGAAGTGCACTCTCAAAAAACATCCCTACTGCTGAGATAGGCTCCCTAACTATTAATATCCTAACATTATTCATTATTTTATTATTTTGTTATTGCTTCATTATGTAATAAATAGACACTTGCTCTGCTTATCCAATACAAAATTGATTTTATTAAAAACCAATTTACAGTAACAGGAGGAGGAGGAGATTAGTGTTTAACGTCCCGTCGACAACGAGGTCATTAGAGACGGAGCGCAAGCTCGGGTGAGGGAAGGATGGGGAAGGAAATCGGCCGTGCCCTTTCAAGGGAACCATCCCGGCATTTGCCTGAAGCGATTTAGGGAAATCACGGAAAACCTAAATCAGGATGGCCGGAGACGGGATTGAACCGTCGTCCTCCCGAATGCGAGTCCAGTGTGCTAACCACTGCGCCACCTCGCTCGGTACAGTAACAGATCCTTATGCTAAGGCAAACTTAACTCTCATCACAGATCAGACAAAATTATCACCTAAAAAAACTATTATTTCTCTGTATGCCATCAAATTGCTTGAGATTATAGCCCAAAGGGTGATACACATACAAATCTTGCTCATTCTTTTCACATACATTACTCCACTTATATGAATATCAAGAGCTCAGATGGAAACCCAGTTCTAAGCAAAGAAGCGAAAGCAGAAAGGTGTAAGAAGTACATAGAGGGTCTATACCAGGGTGATGTACTTGAGGACAATATTATGGAAATGGAAAAGGATGTAGATGAAGATGAAATGGGAGATATGATACCGCGTGAAGAGTTTGACAGAGCACTGAGAGACCTGAGTCGAAACAAGGCCCCGGGAGTAGACAACATTCCATTAGAACTACTGACGGCCTTAGGAGAGCCAGTCCTGACAAAACTCTACCATCTGGTGAGCAAGGTGTATGAGACAGGCGAAATACCCTCAGACTTCAAGAAGAATATAATAATTCCAATCCCAAAGAAAGCAGGTGTTGACAGATGTGAAAATTACCGAACAATCAGTTTAATAAGCCACAGCTGCAAAATACTAATGCGAATTCTTTACAGACGAATGGAAAAATTGATAGAAGCCGATCTCGGGGAAGATCAGTTTCGATTTCGTAGAAATATTGGAACACGTGAGTCAATACTGACCATACGACTTATCTTAGAAAATAGATTAAGGAAAGGCAAACCTACGTTTCTAGCATTTGTAGACTTGGAGAAAGCTTTTGACAATGTTGACTGGAATACTCTCTTTCAAATTCTGAAGGTGGCAGGGGTAAAATACAGGGAGCGAAAGGCTATTTAAAATTTGTACAGAAACCAGAGGGCAGTTATAAGAGTCGAGGGGCATGAAAGGGAAGCAGTGGCTGGGAAGGGAGTGAGACAGGGTTGTAGCCTCTCCCCAATGTTATTCAACCTGTATATTGAGCAAGCAGTGAAGGAAACAAGAGAAAAATTTGGAGTAGGTATTAAAATCCGTGGAGAAGAAATAAAAACTTTGAGGTTCGCCGATGACATTGTAATTCTGTCAGAGACAGCAAAGGACCTGGATGAGCAGCTGAACAGAATGGACAGTGTCTTGAAAGGAGGATATAAGATGAACATCAACAAAAGCAAAATGAGGACAATGGAATGTAGTCAAATTAAGTCTGGTGATGCTGAGGGAATTAGATTAGGAAATGAGACATTTAAAGTAGTAAAGAAGGTTTGCTATTTGGGGAGCAAAATAACTGATGAAGGTCTAAGTAGATAGGATATAAAATGTAGACTGGCAATGGCAAGGAAAGCGTTTCTGAAGAAGAGAAATTTGTTAACATCGAGTATAGATTTAAGTGTCAGGAAGTCGTTTCTGAAAGTATTTGTATGGAGTGTAGCCATGTATGGAAGTGAAACATGGACGATAAATAGTTTGGACAAGAAGAGAATAGAAGCTTTCGAAATGTGGTGCTACAGAAGAATGCTGAAAATTAGATGAGTAGATCACATAACTAATGAGGAGGTATTGAATAGAATTGGGGAGAAGAGGAGTTTGTGGCACAACTTGACTAGAAAAGGGATTGGTTGATAGGGCATGTTCTGAGGCATCAAGGGATCACAAATTTAGCATTGGAGGGCAGCGTGGAGGGCAGAAATTGTAGAGGGAGGCCAAGAGATGAATACACTAAGCAGATTCAGAAGGATGTAGGTTGCAGTAGATACTGGGAGATAAAGAAACTTGCACAGGATAGAGTAGCATGGAGAGCTGCATCAGACCAGTCTCAGGACTGAAGACTACAACAACAACATTACTCCAGCCAACTATGTTTAAAGTTCCATTCCTATAATGTTAGAAGAGACTGTACCATGACACACTTCTATAGGTAGATAGTTATCTCCATATACTGATTGCACTGAACACAAATGCTTCAATTATACCACAATTAATATTAAGACCTAGTATTCAAGATGGTTTTTACTGCATATTGCCCCTGCTGCTGCACCAAATTATGCTAATTTCACATATGGGCTGAATACTTCAGATGTTATAGTTTTCAGATAATCGGCACCTTCTCTTCCACATATGCTGACACCTTTTGTTTACTGTTTACCTTACCTCTTTGTTCGACAGAAATTCTCTAGCCCTGACTCTAATTTACTTTCATTATATTTCATAAAACCTGAACAAACACAGTATTTTCACCAAATGTACCTTACCTCTTTGACAGAAATTCTCTAACCATGACAAACAATCTACTTTCATCATATTTCATAAAACCAGAATAAGCTTACCGAGCGAGATGGCGCAGTGGTTAAACACTGGACTCGCATTCGGGAGGATGATGGTTCAATCCCACGTCCAGCCATCCTGATTTAGGTTTTCTGTGATTTCCCTAAATCACTCCAGGCAAATGCTGGGATGGTTCCTTTCACAGGGCAGTTCAACACTGACTACTGTAAATGATGTAACTGACAGTTGCACAATTACCTTTCACAGTTCGTTAGTTTCACTGGTCACAATCCCCCCGAATATTACATAGTTATAAGGCCAGTTCTCTATTGGTAAATGTAGATAAGCCTCATTAATAGGTTGCAGGCATACATCAGCATACTGCTACAATAGTTTGCTGTTGAACATCTATGACCAATAAATACCTAACCAAAAAATTCACCATTCTTGCACAATAATAAGGTACATGTGACACTATTTCTCAAATAAATTGTACAGAAACTCTCATTTTTTTGACCCACAGCTATTTGTGTTACACTAATTCCACTGTTAAGTTGATGCATTGCTGTTACTTGAAACAGTACACAATTTCCCTCTGAAAATTGGCCATGGACTGACTGTCTCAGGACCAAAATCTATCCTTTATATATCCTCACAATAATAGGCACTGAAACTATACATTGTTTGATGTTTAAATTACAGAAATTACAATTAAAATGTATCTCATTCAATTAACTGAATACTTTAAAAAATTCCTTCTTTTTAACAGTTTCTTCTACCGCAAAGTTTAAGCCAAATTATTTGTTTAAATAATGAAATTAACAGATAACAAGTTTTCAAATAGAGCCAAAAAAACACTTAATGAATCCTAGTAGTTCTTCTTCCAAATGTTTATAATTAGTACAGAATTTATATTTGCTTATAAGTTAACATTAGAGTTAAGTCAAGAAACAATTGCTGATTTCAGCCTATAAATCTAAGCTAAACTCCATGTGAACAGGCCATGAAGGCCCAACTGTGCCTTCGAGCCGCCATGTCTCTATATATTCCCTCCACCATTCAGCATTGATCATTAATAGTCAAACCAGCAAAAAGGTTGCTTAAGTCAAAACAAAATTAATGATAGAATAGGAATCAATATAATTAACTGAGTTCAAAAATGACCAGATAAACGAAATAAGGTTGAAATGAAATTTATATAAGCCTGTCAGTGAGGCAGCTTGAAACTTATGGTCAACACTTCACATCACACATGTCCTTAAAATGGTACATAGGTTGTCTGAAAAAGAACTATTAGTTTGAAGTATAAATTCAATGGGGAAATTAATGAAAATTTACATCAATGAATACATATCATGAAAGAGAATTCCTTGAAGTTTTGTTTAATGTTAGTAGACTTCAATGTGGGATCCATTTGTTGGGCTGCACGCATCGAGACAATATTCTATTTCTCACCACATATTCACCAATATTTCGGGTGTAACCATCCCAACTGCTGTGATGATTCTTTCCCATAAATGATTGAGGTCTCTTTTCTTTCCCTGTACACAACATTTTTCTATGTGGCCTCAAAAGAATCTGTTCAACAACATCTTCAGAAGTTCTTGGTCTACCTGATGATTTTGCTTTTAAACACTATCAGTTTCCTTGGAAAACTTTAACCAATGACAGATAGTTTTTGCTGTAGGTGTTTCACCACCACACTGACATACAAAACTATGTTGCACTGTTATAACTGACTCAGTTTTCACAAGCCAAATAACATGCTGCGCTATCTGTTGTGGAGTACACATTGTTGCTGAGTTGCTCTGCGCTGTGTGCATGCATGGACTGAACTTAGGAAATAGAGGAAAAAAACTGCACTGGTGACATCTCAAGGTTCAAGTAGACCTGCTAGCTACTGGGAAGTCAAACTTGGAGAGTTGATGAATCAAACACCACAATCTAGAATAGTGTAAGCCACTCTGTGCAGATTCTAGGACACATTAAAACTAGGGAATTCTTGATACGTTTCAACAGCTATTTAAGGAGACACATTAACTACATCATACATCACAGTCAATATATAATCTCATGAAATGTATTGTAAATAATCCATTATTGTTACAAAAACTCGTACCTGTAATTACAGTGCTAGAAGGAAAAAATGGGCTACATTATTCTTCAGTAAAAGTTAACTTTATTGTAGAAAGTGATGACTCAGTTTCATACCAAAATCACTGATTACTCATAATAGAAACTGCCTCATGAATAACAAAACTAAATTTGTAAATAAGGTAAACAAATTCCTTTTAGGCAATTCCTTTGCCTCCATAGGAAATGTACTGTATTAGACAGAAAATTATAACTTAAATATGCACAAATATTATATACTTATCTCTAAATGTTCATTTGGGTTTCTACAGACGTATTGAAGTGCACAGCATTGTGCCACATTTAAATAAAATTAATTAATAATATGTTAATTGAATCATTCCCCCCCCCCTCTTTTAAAGCAACCAACAACTGAGCAACTGACTCATGGAACATGAAATTAATTAACTAACTACCTGAACCAAATAAAGAAATGGTATAGTGATGAAAGTTAAGTATGCAGATTAAGTACATTGAAGGTGAAGAAGCAATACACTTTTTAATTATTTATGTCCTTCTTTTGCATTAATCAGTGGCTTTTGAAATTCTCTGATTCTCAACGAAAAAAAGATATTTCTTGAACAGCTCCATTGCAATAGCCCACCATGAATTTTGTAAACATGAACATGTGAACAGAACTCTGACACCAAAATAATGGCACTGCCAAAGGCTTTCTACTTTTTTTAACAATGCTATAAACACATTTTAGTGTAGAACTTTTTCACAAAAGTTGATCATAGTGTGACACAGCAGGGTGGGATAATTTTTACTTCCCCTCTTGTTTTGCCATCTGCCTATTTTAAATTCATTTTTTTACTTTTAACTAATTAATGTTAACATACATGAGTATAATCTGCATTTTCATAAAAGGGAAAGGTAGGCCCTCAGTTTTAAAGAATGGCACCAGATCTAATTTTGTGCTTAGTTTTATGTATGTAATTGATTTTTTAATTCATTTTGACTATTTCTAGTTAGTGTTTTTCATTATAGGGTGAAATCAGTAATTGTTTCATACCAAAAATTCTATTGTTGATATATAAACAAATATAAATTCTGTACTAATCATAAACATTTGGAGGAACAACTAATGGTAATCTTGAAGGATGTATTTGGCACTATTTGAAAACATGTTAGCGAAGCCGGCTCTAAATTAATTCCAAAGTAATTTACAGTTTTGTCAAAAGTATTGTTTGTGTAACTATATATGTTAATTTCATGATTTAAACAAATAATTCAGCTTAAACCTTGTAGTAGAAGAAACTGTTTAAAATTTTCGATATATTCAGTTAATTTAATGAGTTTTAATTGTAATTTCTGTAAATTAAACTTCAAACTATGTGCAGTTTTGGCCCCTATTATTGTGAAGATATATAAGGGTCTGATATTTGGTCAGAAGACAATCAGTCCACAGCCGAGTTTCACACCAGGAACCTGTGTTGGTTAGAACAACAACAATGCATGAACTTAACAGTGAAATAAGTGTTACACTAATAGGCTGTCTGTTCAAGCAATGACAGTATCTGTTGCATGTGTGCCTGATTATTCTGAAAGAACCATGAATTATGTGGTTATGTTGTTAGTGCTCGTAGATGTTCAGCAGGAAACTCTTGTAGCTGTATGTGGATGTTCGCCTGCTAACAATTAATGAGGCTTATGGGAAGTTAGGACATAGTGCACTGGCCATATATAACTGTGTATTATTGGGGGGTTGTGAAAAGTGAAAGTAAAAGACTGTGAAATGTAACTGTGCATCTGTTGGCTACGTGATTTAACAGTAGACAGTACTGCTCATCCACCGCCTTTTTTAGTAAATGCATTTTGTTATGTAACGCCCTTGACATCAATCAAAACGTATGAGGTCTCCTTTCAGAGGTAAACTCATTTAAATCTGAGTAATCACATAATTTTGTAACTGACTATTCACAGAAGAAGCACTGTAGTCACTGGAAAAGATATAAGAGAAATGTAGCGTTCTGATGCTGATGCTGCAAGAAGATAAGTACAGTGCTTCTAAATATGTGGATGGAAACGAAGACAGAAATCAGATGGCACTGGAGAAGTTTAGCTGAAACTACCACTCATCAGCAGAAGAACATGAAAGGATTGTAACAGTGGCAAGGCAATAGGGTAGGAATGTGAAAGGGAAGGGCTCAAAAATAAAGCTGAGTAGCATCTGAATGAACCACAGAACAATATAAATTCACAACACAGATGGGAAAGAACAAAAAATTGTGGTTCTGACCATAACAGCAGTGTAAGAAACCTTATCACTGAGAGGTTTGCCTGAAACCTTACTCTGTGTGCTACAGAATATGTACAAATGAATATAAGAATGTGTATTCAAAACATGGAAAAAACGTGAATAAATTACTTGATATGAGTACAAAAGTGACAAAAGTCATGGGATAGTGGTATTCACATATATGTGTGATGGTATTATCACATGCACAAGGTATAAAAGACAGTGCATTGGCAGAGCTGTCAGTTGTACTCAGGTGATTCATGTGAAAAGGTTTCCTACCTGATTGTGGCCACAGGAAGGGAATTGACAGACTTCATAGTCAAAATGTCTCTTGCAAAGGAGAAAACACATGCACCCAAACACACAACTCACACACACACATGAAAACTGTCTGTGGCTACTGCAGCCAAATTGAGAACTTCATCTGCATCTGAATGTCCAACAATCTGGCAGCAAACTGGTGTAGATGGTGAAGAAAGAAGGGGACACAGGGTGATAAGTGGGATGGATAGAAGTGTGTGGGAGGTGGAAGGGGATTATAAAAGGAAAGAAGTAGAGAAAGCGAATAGAAGGCTGTCCAGTGCTGGAGTGGGAATAGGGAAGAGGATAGATAAGTGGCCAGTTACTATGCAGTGTGGTGCCATACATTGTCAGGTACTGCAACCCCATGGAAAGAATCTCTGCTTTTGTGGACCAACATTTTCAGACTGTTATCTGTAAACTGCCCCCTGAGTAAAAGGTGCTAACCATTTCCTCCACTGACTCTCCACAGTTCCTGTTCCTTTACTACATGGTGCCTTGCTCATTACTGTTGATGCCACCTCACTACATACTAATATCCCCAAAGCCCATGGCTTCATCGCTATTGAAAATTACCTTTCCCAATGCCCAACTGTCTCCAAATCCACAATCTCCTTCCTGGCCACCATGGTTAACAATATTCTCACTCACAATTACATCCCCTCTGAAAGTATAACTTACAAACAAATTCATGGCACAGCAATGGGCACTTACGTGGCATGATCCCATGCCAACTATTCATAAGCCTTCTAAAGGAATCCTTCCTAATCACCCAAAATCTCAGATCCCCTACCCAGTTCAAATTCATGGATGACATTTTCAGTGATTTGGTCTGAGGGTGTGGACACCTTATCCACAGTCTTCCACAACCACAACACCTTCTCTCCCATTCACTTCACCTGATCCTCCTCAACCTACCAAGTCACCTTGCTCAGTTTTGATCTCCAGTATCAGGATAGCCACATTAGTACCAACCAACCACCTGCAATACCTCCACTTTGACAGCTGCCACCCATTCCATATCTAGAAGTTCCTTCCATCTACTCTGGCCAATCATGGTCATCACATCTGTAGTGATGAGCAGTCCCTGCCCGAATATACCAAGGGTCTCACTGAGGCCTTCACAGAGTGAAATTACTCTCCAACTTTGTACATAAACACAAATCCCATGATTTGTCCCTCCAACCACCTCACACCTCCAACATTCCCAACAGCCAGCCACAAACGATGACTCCACTAAAGATTCAGTACCACCCAGGACTGGAGTAACTGAACTGTATATGCCAATAGGATTTTGATACCTTTAACATGCTCTGTAAAATTTAGTGTAGCTTACAGTAGTTTTTGGTAACTGTTATGGAGTTCAGGATGAAAAATGTGTTTTAATATATAGTAAGACACCTATTTTAAGTAAAATGATATTTATTGGTTTTGATAGTAAGCTATTTCGCACTCTTATTCTTTTGTTAAAATGTGTTTTAAATACAGTGTAACCTATATTGCTACATAATTATTAAGAAAAATGATTGAATCTGGTGGAGTAATACATTCACTGATTTCTGAAGTCATATAATTTGATACTGCATGGGGGTGGAGGTGGGGGGGAGGGGGGGGAGGCTATAGCCTCCATAGGCCTCCCCTCCTTGCCACTGCCCCTATGTTGCATACTTATCTATCCCTACTCCAGCCCTGCACTCAAGGCTTTGCCTCATGGCTCACCTCTTTGCAATAGACCTAGACACAAGATCTGTCCAATACATCCTCCCACCACAATCTACTTCAGTCCAGTCAGAGGCATCTCCTATCCCAGGGCTACATTATGAAAGCTGTCATATGATCTAAAAACTAAGTTGGGACAACTGTTCTGCTTTGTATGTGAACGGCCACCAGAAAATTGTGGCCAAGACACAGGTGGACCACTGCAGTATATCCCACATACCTATAAGCATCTTGGCCTCAACTTTCACTAGTCCCTGTCTTCCACATACCTATCTCTTCCATGCTCCCACTCCAGCACTACAGAGCTTTCTTTTCTGACAAAACATCCATTTGTATTTTTCCCGTGTCTCTACTTTTCTACTTTCCCGCTCACCTTTCCCCTCTCCACTCCCCCAAGCTCATCACAAACCAACCAGCTGCATCTAGAAGAACTACAATGCCCCCACCACAGCCCTGCAAGCTTCCACAAGTAACAAGAAGACTTCCACCACACCTACCTTGCTGTTCCTCCCTGATCCAACCCTATGCCTCCTCCTTACCCCGTCACCAAATTGCCACATGCAGATACATTTTGCAGTCTGGCCAGAGATATTGATCATGAATGGCTGTGATATGTGCTTGTGTGGATGTGTGTGTGTTTTCTACTTCAGAAGAGCCCCTTGGCTGAAAGCTAAAATGCATAACAGTATTTATTTAAGTTGTGCCTGTCTGTCACTCAGCATTCCCTCTATATGGTGAACAGCAATCTACTATTTTTTGTTTTCTGAAATGCTTTTAGAATGAATTTATATGAAATATTGGCTTGTTCACTGCTTTTAAATTTTAATTTCCAAATCCATTACATTTTGTTATGATCTTCTTCTACCATGACGAAATAACTGAACAACATAAATATCAGTGGGCTGTGGTGTTCTCAGCAGTTTTCACTTAATTCTAAAGATGAATAAAGTGGCAAATAGGATTAAGAGGTATGATCAAAAAGTAATGTGAATTTCTTAATCTCACAAGCCTTATACATTCAATTTTCAGTTTTTTTATCTTGTTGGTACACATATTTTTGGTATTTTTTGTTTTAAATATTTAGTTTATTGTTGATAGTTGAAAAGGTTATAGGTGTTATCAAGTGCTTTGCAAATTTTTACTTTAGGAAAAGATGCATCAAAGAACTTGCATTAATTTTGTTTTAAAAATGGAATAAAGTGCTGCACTAAATTGTAAATGTTGACTGTGCCTACTCTACTATGAGTAAGACAACAGTTTATGAGTGGTATAAATGTACAAGATAAAGATGACAGTCTCCTCGCATGTCCTAGCTGGCAGTGTGACTAGGTAAACAAAATGATTTTGGATAGTTGCCAAATCACCATCAGAGAGGTTTTTGATGATATCAGCATATTCTTTGGCTCATTCCAAGCAATTTTTTCAGATTTTTTGGATATGAAATGTCAAGCAGCAAAGTTTCTTCCAAAGATGTTGAATTTGGACCCCAAATAACATGACATAGAAATCATTCAGAAATTACTGAGTGAAGTCGACTCCGATCCAGAACTTCTAAAGTTGTAACAGCAAACAAAAAATAGCTATACATGTATGACATCAGAACCAAGTCCAGTCATGCCAATACAAACTGCCTGAAGAACCAAGACCAAAAAAAAAACTCAACAATTTCAATCACCTGAGAAGGTTCTTCCCACTGTTTTCTTTGATTAAAATGTCATAGTGCATCATGAGTTCCTGCCTTGTGGCCATATGGTCAATGAGAAATACTACCTGGAAGTTATGTGCTGTATGCATTAAGCAACCCAAAGAAAATGACCAGAACTGTGGCAAAACCATTTGTGGAAATTGCATCATGTTAATGCTCCCATTCACATCTCGATGCTTGTTCATAAATTTTTGACACAAAACTAAACTGTTATGTTGCCTCAACCAATGTATTCATTGGATACAGCCCCAGTGACTTCGTTCTGTTTCCAGGGTTGAAGAGAATCATGAAAGGATGTCATTTTGCCACCACTGGTGAAATAAAACAGAATCACTGAAGGTGCTGCACACCATAAAAAGAAGTGAGTTGCCAAAGTGCTTCCAAGATAGTAAAAAGTTCTGGCACAAGAATACTATATCTGAAGGTGATTACACTGAAAGGGACAAAGCTGGTGTTGATGAATAAATAAAGATTCTATGAGAAAAGCAAAAATTCCAATTGCTTTTCTGTCACACCTCATGCAGAAGTACAACCTTTAGTTTATACTTCATTTTAAATAGATTTCTACCTGTAACTGTTCCACTACTTATTTAGGAGTAAGCAATGTTTCAACCTGGGAAAAGCTGTACAGAGCAGTTCTTGAATCTCACTCAGTTCATACAGGATAAATTTGAAACTCACTTGGTTACTCTCTACTTTTCTGCAGAATTATAAGTTTTCCATTGATTTTCAAGTGCAGCATAGTAGCTGGAGGACACAGAAGGACAGCCTAACCCAGGGAAGTGTTTTTGCCCCATTACTTTTTGACACCTAGAGCTCCTGTCTGGTACTTGCCTAACCCTTGCTACACAGTGCAAAAGGTTTAACTCTGTGGAGAGAAAACTGACAAATACCCTCTGTAAGGAAATTGTTCATAGTACTGTCATACTCCAAAACATCTGGGACTAACTCTTAACAGTACTATTAAATTCAAAATTTTAAAACAAAAACAATATGATTCACAGAAAGCCAGGGGCAAAATGGATCTCACACCCTTCTACAATCTATGTATTTCCCAATGACACCACATTTCACTGATGTGGAATATGCTTTTACTTTCTGGTACAGATAATTGTATTTGAGATACATGGATACAGCACTAAATAAGGCTGATTATAGGTTGCTTCAAGGCTACCCCCACAGATAAACTTTATTACTTCTCTGCAACATGCCCACCCACCATATAAAGATAAAAGGCGGCTAATAAGTAGAAGCTTAAAGTGGAGCAGAACTATGCCCACACATTGCATGGGGACACTCCTCCTTCTTAACAGCTGAAGTCCAGGAAGAGCTTCCTACAGTCATGTAAGATGCTTGCTATGCCTCTCAATGGAATATGTTGCATAAGGTTAGAACATAGAAAGAGAGAACATCTCAACTCTCCAGATGGATAAGAGAAGCTGAACAGCTATCCACTAGACACAGTGAAGACAGATTAGTATGAAAGTCACTAAGCAGATCATGTTCCAGAATGGGGAGATCTAAGGTCAGTGTGAAGAAATGAGTCATTAATGTTGATGGTACATATTGGAACTCAATAATTCTTGATTTTTCATAGCCTGCACCTTCATACCAAGTATTATGTATGCCCTAATGCTTTTTATTTAAGGACCAAATATGTCTGCGTGTGTCTGTATATGTGTGGATGGATATGTGTGTGTGTGCGAGTGTATACCCGTCCTTTTTTCCCCCTAAGGTAAGTCTTTCTGCTCCCGGGATTGGAATGACTCCTTACCCTCTCCCTTAAAACCCACATCCTTTCGTCTTTCCCTCTCCTTCCCTCTTTCCTGATGAGGCAAAAGTTTGTTGCGAAAGCTTGAATTTTGTGTGTATGTTTGTGTTTGTTTGTGTGTCTATCGATGTGCCAGCACTTTCGTTTGGTAAGTCACATCATCTTTGTTTTTAGATATAAATTATGGATATAATATTACTGGAACATACCAACACAAAATCACACATTTTCTATACATGGATGGTCTAAAACTACTGGCAGCAACAAATCAACAACTCAACCAACTACTAAAGATAACAGAAGTATTCAGCAATGATATAAATATGGCTTTTGGAACAGACAAATGTAAGAAAAAAAGCATAGTCAAGGGAAAACACTCTAAACAAGAAGATTACCTATTGGATAACCACAGCGACTCTATAGAAGCGATGGAAAAAACAGATGCCTATAAATATCTAAGATACAGACCAAAAATAGGAATAGATGATACAAATATTAAAGAAGAACTAAAAGAAAAATATAGACAAAGACTAACAAAAATATTGAAAACAGAATTGACAGCAAGAAACAAGACAAAAGCTATAAGTACTTATGCTATACCAATATTGACCTACTCATTTGGAGTAGTGAAATGGAGTAACACAGACCTAGAAGCACTCATTACACTTACACAATCACAATGCCACAGATATAGAATACATCACACACATTCAGCAACAGAAAGATTCACATTAAGCAGAAAGGAAGGAGGAAGGGGATTTATCGACATAAAAAACCTACATTATGGACAGGTAGACAATTTAAGAAAATTCTTTCAAGAACGAGCAGAAACTAGCAAAATACACAAAGCAATCACTCATATAAATACATTGGCTACACCATTGCAATTTCATAACCACTTCTACAACCATTTAGATCACATAACATCAACAGATACGAAGAAAGTAAATTGGAAAAAGAAAACACTACATGGCAAGCACCCGTATCATCTAACACAGCCACACATCGATCAAGACGCATCCAACACATGGCTAAGAAAAGGCAATATATACAGTGAGATGGAAGGATTCATGATTGCAATACAAGCTTAAACAATAAACACCAGATATTAAAGCAAGCATATTATTAAAGATCCCAATAACAGATAGATGGAGACTTTGCAAGCAACAAATAGAAACACTAGATTACATCACAAGTGGATGTACTATACTAGCAAATACAGAATACCCCAGAAGACATGACAATGTAGCAAAAATAATACATCAACAACTTGCCATACAACATAAACTAATAAAACAACACGTTCCCACATACAAGTATGCACCACAAAATGTACTGTAGAATGATGAATACAAATTATACTGGAACAGAACCATTATAACAGATAAAACAACACCACATAACAAACTTGACATCATCATACTCACCAACAAAAAGAAGAAATTAACATAACTAATCGAAATATCCATACCAAATACAACAAATATACAGAAGAAAACAGGAGAAAAAAATTAAAAATACATCCAACTGGCTGAGGAAGTCAAAGACATGTGGCATCAGGCTAAAGTTGACATCATACCAATTATGCTATCAACTACAGGAGTCATACCACACAATATCCACCAGTACACCAACGCAATACAGCTACATCCAAACGTATATATACAGCTACAGAAATCTGTAATTATTCATACACGTTCAATTACCCGAAAGTTTCTAAATGCAATGTAACATATACCTTATGGTTGAAGGGAGGTCACGCTTGATCGGGGTCTGCGTCACTTTCCATTTTTAACCAGACATAACGTCTGAGACAGGAAAGAGAAATAATAATAATAATATGGATGACAAAAATGACTGCTGTAAATAGTAATAATAATAATAACAACATTATGAGAACGAAAGTTGCTACTCACCATATAGCAGAGGCGCTGAGTCGCAGATAGACACAAAAAAAGACTCTCACAATCAAAGCTTTCAACCATTAAGGACTTCGTCAACAATAGACACACATACACGCACACACACACATTGATGCAAATGACATGAGTCATGAGTGTGAGTTGCATTTGCCTTGAGTGTGTGTGTGTGTGTGTGTGTGTGTGTGTGTGTGTGTGTGTGTGTGTGTGTGTTATGTGTGTCTATTGTTGATGTCTGCCTTAATGGATGAAAGCTTTAATTGTGAGAGTTTTTTTGTTGTTCCTATCTGTGACTCAGCATCTCTACTATATAGTGAGTAGCTGCTTTCCGTCTCAAAATATTGTTACATTCCATCATGGGTGTTCCATTGTTAGGAAAAAAACTGAAACTTCCTGGCAGATTAAAACTGTGTGCCCGACCGAGACTCGAACTCGGGACCTTTGCCTTTCGCGGGCAAGTGCTCTACCAACTGAGCTACCGAAGCACGACTCATGACCGGTACTCACAGCTTTACTTCTGCCAGTACCTCGCCTCCTACCTTCCAAACTTTACAGAAGCTCTCCTGCGAACCTTGCAGAACTAGCACTCCTGAAAGAAAGGATATTGCGGAGACATGGCTTAGCCACAGCCTGGGGGATGTTTCCAGAATGAGATTTTCACTCTGCAGTGGAGTGTGCGCTGATATGAAACTTCCTGGCAGATTAAAACTGTGTGCCCGACCGAGACTCGAACTCAGGACCTTTGCCTTTCGAGGAAGTGCTCTACCAACTGAGCTACCAAAGCATGACTCACACCCGGTACTCACAGCTTTACTTCTGCCAGTACCTCGCCTCCTACCTTCCAAACTTTACAGAAGCTCTCCTGCGAACCTTGCAGAACTAGCACTCCTGAAAGAAAGGATATTGCGGAGACATGGCTTAGCCACAGCCTGGGGGATGTTTCCAGAATGAGATTTTCACTCTGCAGCAGAGTGTGCGCTGATATGAAACTTCCTGGCAGATTAAAACTGTGTGCCCGACCGAGACTCGAACTCGGGACCTTTGCCTTTCGCGGGCAAGTGCTCTACCAACTGAGCTACCGAAGCACGACTCACGCTCGGTACTCACAGCTTTACTTCTGCCAGTACGTCGCCTCCTACCTTCCAAACTTTACAGAAGCTCTCCTGCGAACCTTGCAGAACTAGCACTCCTGAAAGAAAGGATATTGCGGAGACATGGCTTAGCCACAGCCTGGGGGATGTTTCCAGAATGAGATTTTTCACTCTGCAGCGGAGTGTGCGCTGATATGAAACTTCCTGGCAGATTAAAACTGTGTGCCCGACCGAGACTCGAACTCGGGACCTTTGCCTTTCGCGGGCAAGTGCTCTACCAACTGAGCTACCGAAGCATGACTCACGCCCGGTACTCACAGCTTTACTTCTGCCAGTACCTCGCCTCCTACCTTCCAAACTTTACAGAAGCTCTCCTGCGAACCTTGCAGAACTAGCACTCCTGAAAGAAAGGATATTGCGGAGACATGGCTTAGCCACAGCCTGGGGGATGTTTCCAGAATGAGATTTTCACTCTGCAGCAGAGTGTGCGCTGATATGAAACTTCCTGGCAGATTAAAACTGTGTGCCCGACCGAGACTCGAACTCGGGACCTTTGCCTATCGCGGGCAAGTGCTCTACCAACTGAGCTACCGAAGCACGACTCACGCTCGGTACTCACAGCTTTACTTCTGCCAGTACCTCACCTCCTACCTTCCAAACTTTACAGAAGCTCTCCTGCGAACCTTGCAGAACTAGCACTCCTGAAAGAAAGGATATTGCGGAGACATGGCTTAGCCACAGCCTGGGGGATGTTTCCAGAATGAGATTTTCACTCTGCAGTGGAGTGTGCGCTGATATGAAACTTCCTGGCAGATTAAAACTGTTCTGCAAGGTTCGCAGGAGAGCTTCTGTAAAGTTTGGAAGGTAGGAGGCGAGGTACTGGCAGAAGTAAAGCTGTGAGTACCGGGCGTGAGTCATGCTTCGGTAGCTCAGTTGGTAGAGCACTTGCCCGCGAAAGGCAAAGGTCCGGAGTTCGAGTCTCGGTCGGGCACACAGTTTTAATCTGCCAGGAAGTTTCATATCAGCGCACACTCCGCTGCAGAGTGAAAATCTCATTCTGGAAACATCCCCCAGGCTGTGGCTAAGCCATGTCTCCGCAATATCCTTTCTTTCAGGAGTGCTAGTTCTGCAAGGTTCGCAGGAGAGCTTCTGTAAAGTTTGGAAGGTAGGAGGCGAGGTACTGGCAGAAGTAAAGCTGTGAGTACCGAGCGTGAGTCGTGCTTCGGTAGCTCAGTTGGCAGAGCACTTGCCCGCGAAAGGCAAAGGTCCCGAGTTCGAGTCTCGGTCGGGCACACAGTTTTAATCTGCCAGGAAGTTTCATATCAGCGCACACACTGCTGCAGAGTGAAAATCTCATTCTGGAAACATCCCCCAGGCTGTGGCTAAGCCATGTCTCCGCAATATCCTTTCTTTCAGGAGTGCTAGTTCTGCAAGGTTCGCAGGAGAGCTTCTGTAAAGTTTGGAAGGTAGGAGGCGAGGTACTGGCAGAAGTAAAGCTGTGATTACCGGGCGTGAGTCATGCTTCGGTAGCTCAGTTGGTAGAGCACTTGCCCGCGAAAGGCAAAGGTCCCGAGTTCGAGTCTCGGTCGGGCACACAGTTTTAATCTGCCAGGAAGTTTCATATCAGCGCACACTCCGCTGCAGAGTGAAAATCTCATTCTGGAGGAAAAAAACTATAGGTCAGGACAACTGATAAATGTGAGGTGCACAGAATGTGGGAGTGATAGCTACTGTGATAGAATGTGGGCAATTAGCTGTCTTTTGAAGTTTCTAAGGAATTTAATTTCCAGGATATTTTGAGGAAGAATGTTCCCACGTCATGTTCCTGATACAGAAAATTGGTTAGAGAACATGGCAATGCTATGTGAATGTTTAGAGAGGATTTTACTTTGTTGATAATAAGTACAGCTGCTGTTCCTTCAGACAGTAGTGTAAGAGTTGAAGACAAATAAGAGAGAGTGCAGTGATTAAGTCGATGGCAGAACAGACATAGTGGATGATAGTCTTTATGCTTATAAGCATGTAACCTTAATAATTGTTTGTAGCCTGATACGGTATGGTAAAAAAGCTTACATCACACATGTTTTGTACTTCAGCATTGATTGCCAGTTCCAGCCTGAATGATCTTTTGTATGATAGCCTTTATGAATGGAATCACCATAGTCAAGTATGGGGAGTAATAATGCCACTAAGATCTTCTTTTTAAGCTTAAAAGGAAATGCTGTTTTTTTTTTATACTTCTATAGTAAGTGAAGTGATGCTGATACCTTTCTACAGAATGCACTTGTTTGTTCGGTCCAGTCGTTTCAGCCCAGTTCTTATCAGAAGAAGAAAAGATTATGTCTGTATCATTTAGGATTTATGGTGGAAGAAACTGTCTGAAGTAAGTGGTAATAAGTATTTTGTGAGTGACTAATATTGTTTGTGTTTTAGATGAGTTAAGTTTCAAACCTATGCTGTGCACCCACACTGATATGGAAAGTAAATTGGCAGTTGACAGAAGTGAATGGAAAATCATGTACGAATGTCAAAAATGTCTACTAGTGGTGTAGACTGTTTGCAGGTGGTCATACTGAAATTCATGATGAGGAAAGAAGTTGGAGATTGCCAGTTCATTAAGAGACAATAGTGAAAGTTGAACAAATCATGCTTCAAGACTGGTGGATCACTCCCGATGAGCTCGGCAATTATTGTTTCTGAGGATTCTCAAAGCACCATTCACCAGACTTTGATGCAATGAAATTTTGGAAGGTGTATGCAGGATTGATCCCAAGAATGCTGACAACAGACCACAAATGACAATGCATTGAAACTTCCCACCAGTTTTGTCAGCAGTACACTGATCCAAAGGACAACCTTTTGGATTCAATAGTCATGTGTGATGAAACTTGGGTTTTCCACTTCAGACCTGAGACAAACAAGTCATGTGAGTGGCAGCTTTCCCATCCACACAAACCACCAACCACCAAAAATTCAGAAGGACCCAGTCTGCTGGTAAAGTCATGGCAACTGTGTTTTGGAATCAAAAGGGGATACTATTGGTTGACAACAATAAATGCCAACAGGATTGTCAGACATTCAAAAAACTCAGACGGGTGATTCAGAAATGATGAAGAGGAATACTGAGCAAGGGAGAAAGTCTTCTCCATGAAAATGCTTACCCCTTCCCCCACCAATGCCTGACAAACCGTGGATCTTCTGCAACACTTTGGATGGGACATCCCTGACCCACCCTACAGTCTGGACTTAGTGCGTAGTCACTACCACTTGTTTCTGCTTGGCTGAAAGGCACTTCAGTAATGATGATGATGTGACAGATGAGGTCTAATGCTTCTTCAATAACATGACAGTGGGGAGGTATCACATGGGCATACAAAAACTGCTATCAAAATTATGATTATGTCAAAAAATAGAAAAATGTTCAAGCTTCAAAAGTATATATAATTTACTATGAATTAACATTTATTTAAATTTAAAAAACTTGGAGACCTTACTTTTAGGATCAACCAAGTACTTGAAGGGACTCATTGTTTTGCACTCTTGTGTGTTACTTGAGTAAACTTACTGGCATGGTAAAATACTCATTTAGATGCTTAATAGAACCTAAAGTTTCAGCTGCAGATTTGGGTTTGCCTGTTATTAAACCTCATAGATTCCTACACAGAATGACAGGTCTGTGACAGTCCTCAGCTAGCTAGTGGGAATACCTAAGTTTTGCATTTGTCACTGATTTCCTAACTCAGCTGCCTAGTTGTGTATAGGTAATTATCAGAGGTCAGGTGCCTTTTGTAGGTCCTGTGTGCTGCATCTCTGACACTCATAATGTGTATCAGGTTATCTGCAAGCCAAGGTGCAGATTTTCTCCTTACTCTTACTGTTTTTAGAAGAGTGTGTTTATTGTATAAATTACTCAGTATTTTAATGAAGTTAATCACTTCATTATTTATGTTAAAGTTATTTCTTGTTGTTGTCTACCAAGAAATATTGTAGAGGTCATGTGTAAGCCAAGATATATTCAAGCATTTGTGGTTTGTTCTCTGGTGGATTGTATATTACCCAAGTGAAAGACTTTCTATTGAAGAGTTTAATCTCAATGAACATGTATTTAGGCACATTCTGTTTGGTTTTAGTGTGAGTACAACTTTGGTGAACAAATTTGCACATACATATGCTGTGACACAACTCCTTTGTCTGTAACACCTGCAATGTCTCAGAAAAATACAACCATCAAGACCTACAGACCTGGAAGTAATACTCAGGTTCAGTCATGTCTTCAACAGGCATGTAATGTGAAAGTTGAGGTCCTGAAATATGCACAGAACTCAGCTGGGTGGGCTAGTAAGGACTTGCAAACTTGTGTCAGTAAGAGCTTTCATGAGCTATTTCAGCTATTAACTGGCAGACAGAGGGACATCCATCCTGGACTTAGTTCTACATCTACATCTACATTTACAGTCTGCAAGCCACCCAACAGTGTGTGGCAGAGGGCACTTTACATGCCACTGTCATTACCTCCCTTCCCTATTCCAGTCGCGTATGGTTCGCGGGAAGAACTACTGCCGGAAGCCCTCCGTGCATTCTCAAATCTCTCTAATTTTACATTCGTGATCTCCTCAGGAGGTATAAGTAGGGGGAAGCAATATATCCGATACCTCATCCAGAAACGCACCCTCTCGAAACCTGGACAGCAAGCTACATCGCGATGCAGAGCGCCTCTCTTGCAGAGTCTGGGACTTCAGTTTGCTAAACATCTCTGTAATGCTATCACGGTTACCAAATAACCCTGTGATGAAACATTCCGCTATTATTTGGATCTTCTCTATCTCCTCCGTCAACTCGATCTGGTATGGAACCCACACTGATGAGCGATACTCAAGTATAGGTCGAACAAGTGTCTTGTAAGCCACCTCCTTTGTTGATGGACTACATTTTCTAAGGACTCTCCCAATGAATCTCAACCTGGTACCCGCCTTACCAACAATTAATTTTATATGATCATTCCACTTCAAATCATTCCTCATGCATACTCCCAGATATTTTACAGAAGTAACTGCTACTAGTGTTTGTTCCACTATCATATAATCATACAATAAAGGATCCTTCTTTCTATGTATTTGCAATACATTACATTTGTCTATGTTAAGGGTCAGTTGCCACTCTCTGCACCAAGTGCCTATCTGCTGCAGATCTTCCTGCATTTCGTTACAATTTTCTAATGCTTTAACTTCTCTGTATACTACAGCATCATCCACGAAAAGCCGCACGAAACTTCTGACACTATCTACTAGGTCATTTATATATATTGTGAAAATATTCCGTAGGCTCTTACTTTGTTTATCAGGCCCAGTACCTCACTAGGTATTTATTTATTTGTCCATATAAATATCTTTTTCAGTACACATATCATACTCAGGATATTGGACAAAAAACCTTTTTATCTATTGGTTTTTCAAACATCAAACATACATAATTTAAACTTTTTTAAAAAACTTGATCTTGGTAATTTGTTGTATGGATTTTTCCTGCATGATATGCACCTTTTTGGCATAATGTGATGTTACAATGACTATGCAGTAAATGAAGCAGGCAAAAAGGAATACGATCGTCTCAAAAATGAGATACAAAAGAGTTACATGTTTTCACCTGTTACTGTGCTTCAAAGTAGTCACCAGTTATGTGTAGAACACATTGCCAGTGATGTGGAAGGTGTAGTTGTTCTGTTGATGGTGCTAATTCAGTGGTCTAAAGTTATGGTGATTCTCTTGTACGAATGTGATGATGTTATCCTAATGTATTACGTTCCTACACAGCAGATCATCAATGCACATTTTTAGTGTTCATTTTTGGAGCATCACCTGTGACCAACTTTGCGAAAGAAGCAGCAACACTTTCTGCGCAACACACCCGTCATTTTGCACGACAATGCACGGGCGCATGCAGCGCAAGCTGTGACTGCTCTGTCCAGTCGATGGGACTGCGAAGTACTGTACCATCAACCATACTCCCCAGACTTAAGTCCTTGTGACTTTGATTTGATTCCGAAGATGAAGGAACCACTTCATGGCATTCACTTCAGAACTGTTCCATAGATTCGACAGGCAGTAGACTGCTCCATTCGCACCATCAAGAAAACAGGCTCTGCTAATGGTATACTATGCCTTCCACATCACTGGCAACAGGTTCTACACAATGCTGGTGACTACTTTGAAGGACAGTAATGGGTTCAAACATGTAACTCTTTTGTATCAGTTGCAAATAAATAACTGCCACTATTTAAGTTCCAGCCCTTGTATTACGGGTTGTGCCATATTTTTATTTTGATCTGTGTGGAAATCCATTGGGTATTAACTGCATATTGTGAGCTGTATCAGAATGTTACAAGGAAGTGCAGTCTCTTTGCCAAAACCAACTAAATATCACCTCAGAACTCAGAGAATAGGTATTCTGGTCTCAATGTGTGCCACAATTAGCAGCTCACTATGTAATGTGCACTCAGCTGCAGTTCGTATGGTCTCATCATCATCTTCAGTGAGTCCTGCACAGGTATTGTGTCAGGTACATGGTTCCCCTTCTAAGCATATTCTGCTTTCTCCATAGCTGATTTGGTTTACTCTAACTGCAGAATGAAAAGAACCCTTTTCTTTTCCCTACTTGCTTCAACTTTGTACAGAATACTGAAAGTTTCCAAGCAGTAGAAAAATTTCTCACTGATTCAGGTTCATAAGTAGTTTCAGATAGGACGGTGCACAAGTTGGTTACAGAAGTGGCATTTTATTATAGGCTTTGTCCTGGATCTTGCTCACCCAAATGAAGTACTGAAACTGCCACTAACAGTCAAGTGAACAATGAGTTTACAGGCCAGTTCTCTTCTGAAACAGTCTGTTGGGTGGGCTTTTAGTTAATGTATTTTTTTAATCATTGTGTTTATTTGTTTTCTAATATTCATATAGAAAAGGGGGTGAGGTGGGAGGTTAGGAATAGAGAGAAAGAAAGAGAGAGAGAGAGAAAAAGATAGTGGGAGGGTGGAGGGTGAGGGGAGAGGTAGAGAAGGAACTTTTAGTTGTTCAGCAGGAGTCAAAGCTCCTTCCAACTGTGTATGAATGGCAGCTGATTAAGTGTGTGTATCGAAAGAGCATTACTGTGTAAAGAAAGCAAGGAAACTGAAATATAGCATTGACACTGAAAGCATGTTTATTTTGAACATAAACATACATCCATAACAACACTAAACTCTTGGATAGAGAGTGCTGCTGTTTATGCAAACCTTGAATATTCCAGAACATATAAGCATTGGCAAAATATATTCTTAGAACTTCTCAGAAGTGATAAATACTAAGTAACAAATAATTGCTGCATCATGCCAGTCAGCAACACTAACCATTGCCCCATACTGCATGCACCACAACTTGTGGCAGTATTAACCAACTCCCTTTTTGCTTAATAATGCCTGTTTCTTCCAGTTTAGATAACAATACTAAATGTTCTGTGAAAACGCACTATGGTGGAAAATGTACTCACTTCTAAAACCAAAAATTAATTTTAGGATTATTAATTTCACTTCTGCCGCCTAAAAAGAACCTACATCTATGAGGGGTATTCAGTAAGTAATGCAATACTTTCTTTCTGAAAGCAGATTAGTTTTTTCTGTATTCCCCATTCTTTTGCCTACAGTGTGATGACCTTACACCACCTTATTGAGGGGCAATATGCCTCATGGTACCAACTTCTGGTCAACATTGGTGCCAACATCTTGTTGCATCAACAACCTCTCCATCATCCACTTATTGCTTCCCATGAAGTGCATCCTCCATTGGATCAAACAAATGTAAGTCAGAAGGGGTAAGATCTGGGCTGTAGAGTGTATGAAGAATAACAGTCCAATGAAGTTTTCTGAGCCACTCTCAGGTGCATAGACTTGTGTGAGGCCTTGCGTTGTCATGGACAAGAAGTTCATTTATGTTTTTATGGCAACAAACACACTGAAGCCATTTCTTCAGTCTCCTGAGGGTAACAAAATACACCCCAGAGTTGATTGTACCATGATGGGTAACAATAAAAAGAATAACACCTTCAGAGTCCTAGAAGATCATCACCATGACTTTTCTGGTTGAGGGTATGATTTTGTACTATTTCTTCAGAGGAAAGGTGGTGCAGTACCACTCCATATATTGCCATTTTGTTTCCAGTTCAAAGGGATGAACCCATATTTCATTGTCTGTGACAATGTTTGACAAAAAATTGTCACATTCAGCCTCATAACACACAAGCGATCCTGTGCAAATGTTCCTTCATTGCTGTTTATGGTCTTCTGTTAGGCACTGAGGAACCCAGTGGGTACACAGCAAGGTGTTTGATTGCAATCCATTGATCATCTTGAATGAGAGTATCCAAACATTCCAACATTGCAGCAGTCCCAGCTATGTATGACCCACTGGCATGCATCAGACAGGTTCATGCAACCTTTTTGTGATGGTGATAGACACCTCACCCAATGACTAACCTTGCTTTTCTTCAATGCCAGGTCTCTGTAAACATTCCACAAGTGCCTACAAGAATCTGTGATGCTCTGGTTTTCTGCCAAAAGAAACTCAATGACAGCTCTCTGCTTGGGCCCCACCTCCATTACAGATGCCATTTTGAAGGTCATGTAGAGTGCTGAAACTCACTGCAACTTCATGAAACTAAAGGGGCTGAAACAGGAATATTCCACAGTGTTCCACAATAAATTCTGCATTCTTTAAGCCCAAAATTGCTGAGGAAAAATGTATTGCATTACTTATTGAATGCCCCTCATATTTCCATTAATGTCAGCACTGAGTGAAATAAGAAGAGTTTATTAATGGAAATTTCTGTGATCCTAGATGGACTTCTCTCACTATATAGACAAAAAAACTATAATAGGGAAGGTTTCATTCATGTTAAGAGCTTTAGTTACACAACAAAAGAAGAGGTGGCCATATCAAAAAGATGTCTTAAAATGTTAAACTAAATTTAAAATAGTTTACATTATTGCAAAACCATATGGCATGATTTTCTTACATGCACAAATACTTCACATTATTCTCTTACATTATTTTCCAAAAAGGAATTACTTCCAGAAAAACTTCTGCCCCTCTAAAGAAGTTCCTCTACAACATAAAAATCATGTAAGTTTATTGATTTAGTAGCAGACTGAGAGTTATTACATAGCAAATGGTGCACCCTTATTTCTAGTAAGCATCTTTTTGTAGAGTGCTAACAGACACATCCCACTTCAGAATGTAAATAATAAGTTAATTTATGGAAGTGGTTTCCTTAAAAAACTTCTAATTTGCTTTTTCGTGTAGATCTTCAGTTTGCTTCCTCTGATTTGTTTGTTTTGTGTTCCTAATACCAGAAAAACTCATCTGTAAAGATTTTATAGAGTAATTGTATAGCCTAAACTTTCTTAATAGATGTTTAATTCCTTTACTTATGCTTGCATGTTTCAGCGTCCGCCAAAAAGTGCAGAAATATTTGAACCACATGAGTGTCGCCTGGCACTTATTTATTTCTGTAAGGTATATTTGCGCTATTTACCACTTCTACATATAGCACTGCTACCAAACTACAAGCTGCATATCACCTGGGATGAATTACCTGAATTAGAGAAAATTACTGCTAAAAAGAAGTAAATTAAATAAAAAACATTTTTGTTGTAGTCATCATTATGTAACTTAAAATTCAAATAAAAAACAATTAGTAATGGAGTTTGATCACTGTTCCTAAGGAGTCATATTATATCACTTTCACTAATGCAACACATTTTAAGGTATTCTCATCTACAAATGAATAGCTACAAATCACAGTTGTCCAAGTGAAGATGAAGTAAGCATGTTCTTACAAAATGAATGTTAGGACCAGCTCCATTGGTACTGAAAAATGTTACTTCTGTGTATATTATTGTTTATTAAAAGATGCAAATGGAGTACCTAGATCTATAAATGAAATTTCAATATAATTTTTTTATGCTCATACATAACCTGTGTGACCACCCACCTCTCAATAATGCATAAACACTTGCAGTAGAACATTGGAAAATATTACTTACTGTTCTTAAGTACAAGTGCACTCCTCAAGGCCTGGAAGTGCTAACACAGTGCAACTAAATATCTGAAAAAACGTGACATAAAATAAACATTTCTAATACTCAACTGTTTTTTGCCTCCTCATTGAAAATTTAGCTTGCTGAAAATAAATAATTCACATCTAGGTTGCATATCCCAAGTTCGAATTTCAGAAATGAATACTGTGTGGTTAAGAAGCATGCATCCATTCATTTATTGCTCTTATACCAGAATACCCTGATATTCAACACTTTTTCATTATACTTGATGACAACATTGATGCTTTCACAATGTCTACAAACTGTGTGCCATGCCTGCATTTGTTATGCTAACTTGACCAAATATATTCCTAGATAAGAGCTCAGTGACGAACTACCTTGATATGATTTGTAGAATAGAAGAGAAAATTTACTGTCACAGAACATGTCATATGCAATCAAATGATTGTGATGTAGTTGACTTCTCATTTTCAAGCTAATTTCTAATTGTAAGTATGTAGAACAAGTTAGAGCTGTTTTATAATTCTAAGTACCACAAAATGATTTATTATAATCGTATTGAAAATAAAGTAAAATTAAACATAAAGTACTTTTTAGCATTAAATAGAAAAAAATAAAACATCAAATATAGTTAGTGTGACAATCAGTCATAAATTCTTCTAAACCATAAAAATACTTACTTGCTAGGTCCATTTTTAAATGAAGTATAAATTTTTCTAGTTCATAATCTTTTGAATTTTTCTCAGATTTGTCATACCCATATAATGAAGCATCTTCTCCAGCAGTTTTAGCCTATGATTTGTTAATTTATAATGAGATCTTCTTGTTACATAATCATGCTTAAAGGGGTTATTCTCATCAAGTTGTGAGTTTTGTTTAGAAAACTTAATTGTCTCAAAGATTAGAGGCCAGGAACAGTCATAAGATCAAGAGTCTTGAAAAGAAGTCTGCATAATTGTCTTTTTCTGCACTTTCCATGGTTCTAATGATTTTTTCTGTAGCCTAAAGACTCTCTGTAAGTTTGTTTTCTCTTATTCCGCAAAAATTACAACTTTTTTGACTGGTGTTTCTATTAAACTGCTTATAACATTCATTGCAAATGTTAGGCTATTTAGAAGGCACACATGACATCTACATGGTCCAACAATGATAAATTCTTGTTCAGTATGAGCAAATGTAGCAGGATGAGATAGAAGGCACCATATTAAGACTCGTCCGAGCTTTCCAAGTGATTTATTGTTTACAACTACAGTGCCCCCATTCCTCTCAATCTGCGTCACTGGGTTCTGCAATGCTGAGGACACCAAATTGCTGTCTGCAAAACAGCTTGGTGTGGAATGGCTGGCTCAGCAACCCGTGCATGCACTGCTGTGAGTCAGCCTTGTACACCAGTGGAGTTGCATCATCAACAGGTGGCCAGCTGTGTGCTTCTCGCTGGCGTGGCTGAGATTGCTGCCACAACATGTGCTAGCGTTCTGGCATCCGAATCTGTGGCCTTGGGTTTGGGATGCCTCTGGTGTTTGTTGCAAGCCAGGACAACTGCCCATGGTAGCAAGCCATAGAGTGGCCTGCCACTAGCTGGCTACAGACCCCGCATTGGTATCAGAGTCTCAAACCAGCAACCTGCCTTGGACTGGAATGCTGGTGGCCCATCTGCTGCTGCATGTAGCTGGTGGTGTGACATGCCCTGCCATCCAAGAGAGCCGCCACACTTGAATGCATCTCGTTAGAAATCCCACACCTATTTATATATGGCTGTGTGCCTCTGTTTTGCCATACACGTTGCTTTGCATCACATACTCATAACACACTAGGTTGGCCAGTGGGACCCTTCTGCCTGTCATTTGTGACATGCAAAACAGCTACGTATACTCTTTAAGCAATTTGATGGCCCTGTGGCCTCTATTCTACTTTGCAACTGTTGGTATGGGTAACTCACTGCAGTCTGGCCTGTACCTGGCTGTAACTTTGCTCAGAATATTGCATGATACTAACTTACCCTGTTCTAAACGGTGGTGCCGCTACATTATTCCCCTCTTCAGAAATACCTGGTCCACGGGTCAACCCTTAACTAGCTCTCAGCTTGTTTGGGTCAGTACCTATGGTATATTTCCTTACTGTTAAAAAACTTAAAAGTGGTCTAATGCCCCTTAAAACCATGACATGAAACAAAACGCAAAAATTCCTTACTGGACAACCACTGCTCGATCAGCCCCATACCTACTTGTGTCATGCCCTTGGTATCCAATCCACTGGGACTTGGACTACCCTTGGTTCCCTCTTGGAATTAGCTCTCTGCCTGATCAGAAAGAAAACAACACACAACAAAGTTAAGGCTGCGATGACACTTGGCACAGAGGTGGTCAAAATGATTGTTGTTTGCCATTGCCTTTCCCTGTACTGAGAGACATATTGCACAAGCTGTTCAGCTGATAGGCACCCCTCTTGCTCTAAAATGAACTGGTTTATGGATATCAACAGACCTGGCTCCCGAGTTTGATTTAAGAAGGTCAGAGACAATGCATCCCGACCCTTTGCAAGCTCAATTTTGGTTCCACAATGCCCCTTGAACAGTCTATCCCTTTCCCCCTGGCTAAAAATAACTGCACCGTGTGTGTATCTGGATTGATACTTACCACCCTGGCTGGTCATACCATTACCTCTCCTCTATGGCAGCTTCGTAATTCCTCCCTTGCCATCTCAGTGTACCAGTTTCTAGTTGTCGAGATCAGAAATACCTCTTTAGTTTTCACTTGCACAAACTCGCTCAACGCTCCCCACTTCACTGGATATTAGTGGACCATGTAACACTGAAACCGCGCGTTCTTCCCCGTAACCTGGAATTGGACCAAAATATACACTCGTGCATGGTCGGTTGTTACCCTTACTGTTGTGACATGGTAGAAAAATGGCAAATTTTGCTTGCTGGGCTCCATTATTAAATATAACCCTGACCGTAGTTCCTTCTACGCCCTGTGCAACCCGCATAAATATTGGTCTGGTGGTAACAAATCGGTACTTATCTGTCCTTGCAATCCATGATGCAGCACTTCTTGCAGATTTGTTATTACTCCATGCAATCCCACACACTGTCAGCTACTCCTTGAAAAAGTCTGTTTAGCACCACCCTGCTATCTGGCACTTCTAGATGCCCCTGTAGGGTTCCCAGGTTACGATTTATTGTGTCTTCTGATGCCTTAGTGTATTTCACTACCTGCCCTGCTAATGTGTGGAGCAACCATGTGTTATTCAACCCATTCCAATGACCCTATCTGAGTTGCATGCCAAGCTTAAGTTGCAGTACTCTCCTTTGCGAGTCGCCTCACCACTTCCACCGTGTTGTTCAGTTCTTTTATATCACTTTCATCTGAGGTTCCAAAAACTGTCTTTAAAATTTTTCCCCCTGTGTTCAGCCATCTTCGTTTCTCTTATCCATAGCACCACTTCCTCCATCTGTCCTACCTGCTACCATAGCATCTTATAAGCCTCATACAATTTCTCATACTCCCCTGCAACTTCCTTCAGCATTCCCTTACCCTCTGCATATTTCCTAAGCTTTTCGCCTCAAGCTTCCTTACTTCATTCCAAATTTCCCATAAGTTCCATACCAACCTTAATGCACACTGGTGACTCGACACAACCACATCTTCCTGCCTTGAATAAAGCACACCCCCATCCAGGTGCTGCACCCGTAAGGCACCCACCACGATGATGAAGAGATGAATCACTGCCGACGTTCCCCTTTCAGTGACCTGGGGACAGGGATCAGCATCACCCTTCCTCCTTCTTCAAAAGGACTGCTGCCCACAGCAGGCTATATTCGAAAATACATAAACATACAGAAATACAATGCCTAATTACTCTAAGCAAACCCAATGATACATGACACAAAAACAAAAAACTACAAATACTCTACTACTTTCTGGATCACAAAGCATATGGTACTTCATGCTGTACTCTACCTTCCTGGTTTTCTCTGTACTTAGACCTCACTTCACTCTCTCTTTCTTCCTGTTTCCTTCCTGTGACACACCTGGAATCACATCCAGGTAACCCTTAAATGGTCATAACCACACAATGTGTGCTATCGTTGTTCTAGTTGACGGCTGAAGCTTAACATTAATGGGGGATGTGGTTTAAACAGCTTGGTATGGCCCTTCATACCTCGTGAGGAACTTCGTTTTCCCTTTTTGCATACAGGGGCTGGACAGCATTACCCATTGCCCCACTCTATACTGCAGTAAACTTCTTTTCCACTTTACTGTGTCTTCCTGCCTTCCCAAGGCCTTTGTATTTGCCTTTTGTTCCCATTTCCAAACATACTGAATTGTCCTTGCAAATTGACATACTGGTTCACCGGTCCTTCCTTTCTGTAGCCTCACCAAATCAAATAGTGATGGCATTTTTCACTTGTTCAACACCTCATATGGACACAAACCGGTATTTGTACGGATTTTTGCATTATATGCGCATACAATATGCTTCAAATACTCGTCCCACTCATGGTGATGAGAATCCACATAAAATCTCAGCATCTTCCCAATTGTTCTGTGTACCCATTCTGTCCTTCTGTTGGCCTGTGCATGCAATGCGATCATCCTCATCTTCTTTACATTGAATAATTGACATAGTTCCTTCATTAAATCCAACATGAAGTTGGTCCCTTCATCAGTAATTATTGTCTCCAGTACACCAAACTTCAAAATCCAGCTGTTTAGTAATGCTTGTGTGATCATTTCTGCCTGCTGATTTGGCATAGCCACCATCGCCACATACCTCGCAAAATGGTCTATTACTGTCAGAAAGAATCTGTTCCCCGATTGCGTTCGCCTAAAAGGCCCTAAGACATTGTTGTCTGGCATAGAGAATGGACATGTCACTTCCAGCAATTGTTGTAGCTGTATCTGTTTCTGGCTAAAATCTGCTCTCTGCGCACATGGTATACGATTCTTGACATACTGATCCACATCTGCTTTCCTATCTCTCCACCAATACCTCTCCACCACTCTCCTATTTGTCTCTTTACACCCTCCATGAGCAGATAACATGCGATCATGTGCTTCCTTTAAAACCTCATCCTTCAACTTCGCTGGAACTACTACCCTCAGCCCTAACTTCGTTTCCCTGCACAGAAGACATCATACATATTAAATTGTGGCTGTGTCTCAGACAATTTACAATCATTGTCAGCATCCTGTAATTCTTGCCATTCCACTGGGTCATAACCTATGACTTCTTCTTTTGCCACCTTCCTACTTAGTGCATCTGCATTACCATGCTTCTTCCCAGGCTTGTGCACCACAATGTAGTTGAATTCACTAAGCCTCACAGCCCATCTAGTGAGTCTGGTGGACAGATCCTTCAACTCCAACAACTACTTCAATGCAGCATGATCTGTCACTACCCAAAATCTTCTACCATGTAAATAACATTTAAAATATGTGATTCCATAGATTACACTAAGCAGCTCCCTCTGAGTTGTTGAATAATTCCTTTCTGCTGCGTTCAGCTACCTAGATGCATAGGCCACAGGATGTTCTTTCCCATCAATTTCCTGACTAAGAACACACCCTAATGCATGATTTGATCCATTACATGCTAGTATAAACTTTTCAAAATCTGGAAACACAAGAACCGGACTTGATGTTAACACTTCTTTCAGTTTGTCAAACGCTTTCTGACACTCTTTTGTCCACACAAATTTCACACCATTCCATAACAATAATGTCAACGGCTGTGCTAAATCTGCAAAACCCTTGATGAACTTTAGATAGAAATTGGAAATTCCGATGAATGACCGCACTTCCTTAACTGTTTTCAGTTCCAGAAAATCCCTTACAGCCTGTTCCAACCTCGGATATGTTCACACTCCATCCTTACTGATAATATGACCAAAGCGAAATGACACTTCTTCAGGCTAAACGTCATATGAGCTGCTCTTAACCTCATAAAGACTCCCTTAACCACTGTCTATGTTGCTCCATACTACTTTAAAACACTATAATGTCATCCAAATAGACAAGACACTGTCGTGGCTTCAAACCCCTCAAGACACTGTCTAGCAACCTCTGAAACATTGTTGCAGTGTTTTTCAAAGTGTATGGCATTCTAATGTACTGGTACTGGCCTCCAGGAGTGGAGAAAGCAGCTTTTGGATGAGCCACCTGTAACTGATGATAAGCACTTGTCAGATCCATCATAGAAAAGTACTGGCACTGTCCAAAGTGATCCAAAGTCACTGATATGTTTGGAATGGGGTATGCATCTGTTACTGACTTATTACTGAGGTATCGGTAGTCACAACAGAACCTGTATTCTTAGTTCCATCCATAGATTTTCTAGGCACAATGACAATGCCTGCTCCCCAGCAACTATTACTATGCTCTATAATACCATCTGCAAGCTGCTGATCAATGATATCCTCCACAGTCAGTTGCAAATACCACGGTATTCTGTATGGTTTATGGGAAATGGGTGCTTCATTCCCTGTTGGTATCCTATGTTGCACCAATGGAGTTGCTGGTAATGGCCCTTGTGGAAAAAACAAATCCTTAAATTCCCACAATAATTCTTCCAGATGCTCTCTTTCTCCTCCTTTCAAATGCTTAATTTTGTCACACAATGCAGTTCTATCAGCAGTTAGTGGTTAATCGCTTTGCCTACCTCATGAACACCAGTCTTTGTCATCTGGCACATCCAAATTTGCTACTAAAACTCCTGCCCTCAAATTTGCATCTACAGCACTAAAGAAGAAGAAGAAGAAGAAGAAAACCAATGTGCATACCAGGGGGGGGGGAGTCATTCCAGATGTGGAAAGGGTCCTTCCGGATGCCATGAAGGGTACAGGGTGCACCCATCTGCAGGTGGTCGCTCATGTCGGCACCAATGATGTGTGTCGCTATGGATCGGAGGAAATCCTCTCTGGCTTCCGGCGGCTATCTGATTTGGTGAAGACTGCCAGTCTCGCTAGCAGGACGAAAGCAGAGCTCACCATCTGCAGCATCGTCGACAGGACTGACTGTGGACCTTTGGTACAGAGCCGAGTGGAGGGTCTGAATCAGAGGCTGAGACTGTTCTGCGACCGAGTGGGCTGCAGATTCCTCGACTTGCGCCATAGGGTGGTAGGGTTTCGGGTTCCACTGGATAGGTCAGGAGTCCACTACACGCAACAAGCGGCTACACGGGTAGCAGGGGTTGTGTGGCATGGGCTGGGCAGTTTTTTAGGTTAGATGGCCTTGGGCAAGTACAGAAAGGGCAACAGCGTCAACAGGTGCGGGGCAAAGTCAGGACATGCGGGGACCAAGCAGCAATCAGTATTGTAATTGTAAACTGTCGAAGCTGTGTTGGTAAAGTACTACCGGAACTTCAAGCGCTGATAGAAAGCACCGAAGCCGAAATCGTTATAGGTACAGAAAGCTGGCTGAAGCCAGAGATCAGTTCTGCCGAAATTTTTACAAAGGTACAGACGGTGTTTAGAAAAGATAGATTGCATGCAACCGGTGGTGGAGTGTTCGTCCCTGTTAGTAGTAGTTTATCCTGTAGTGAAGTAGAAGTGGATAGTTCCTGTGAATTTTTATGGGTGGAGGTTACACTCAACAACCGAGCTAGGTTAATAATGGGCTCCTTTTACCAACCTCCCGACTCAGCAGCATTAGTGGCAGAACAACTGAGAGAAAATTTGGAATACATTTCACATAAATTTTCTCAGCATGTTATAGTCTTAGGTGGAGATTTCAATTTACCAGATATAGACTGGGACACTCAGATTTTTAGGACGGGTGGTAGGGACAGAGCATCGAGTGACATTGTACTGAGTGCACTATCTGAAAATTACCTCGAGCAATTAAACAGAGAACCGACTCATGGAGAAAACATCTTGGACCTACTGATAACAAACAGACTCGAACTTTTCGACTCTGTATGTGTAGAACAGGGAATCAGTGATCATAAGGCCGTTACAGCATCCCTGAATATGGAAGTTAATAGGAATATAAAAAAGGAAGGAAGGTTTATCTGTTTAGCAAGAGTAATAGAAGGCAGATTTCAGACTACCTAACAGATCGAAACGAAAATTTGTGTTCCGACACTGACACTTTTGAGTGTTTATGGAAAAAGTTCAAGGCAATTGTAAAATGCGTTTTAGACAGGTACGTGCCGAGTAAAACTGTGAGGGATGGGAAAAACCCACCGTGGTACAACAACAAAGTTAGGAAACTACTGCGAAAGCAAAGAGAGCTTCACTCCAAGTTTAAATGCAGCCAAAACCTCTCAGACAAACAGAAGCTAAACGATGTCGAAGTTAGTGTAAGGAGGGCTATGCGTGAAGCGTTCAGTGAATTCCAGAGTAAAATTCTATGTACCGACTTGACAGGAAATCCTAGGAAGTTCTGGTCTTACGTTAAATCAGTAAATGGCTCGAAACAGCATATCCAGACACTCTGGGATGATGATGGCATTGAAACAGAGGATGACATACGTAAAGCTGAAACGCTGAAATACTAAACACCTTTTTCCAAAGCTGTTTCACAGAGGAAGACCTCACTGCAGTTCTCTAAATCCTCGCACAAACAAAAAAATGGCTGACATCGAAATAAGTGTCCAAGGAATAGCAAAGCAACTGGAATCACTCAACAGAGGAAAGTCCACTGGACCTGATGGGATACCAATTCGATTCTACACAGAGTACGCGAAAGAACTTGCCCCCCTTCTAACAGCCATGTACCGCAAGTCTCTAGAGGAACGGAAGGTTCCAAATGATTGGAAAAGAGCACAGGTAGTCCCAGTCTTCAAGAAGGGTCGTCGAGCAGATGCGCAAAACTATAGACCTATATCTCTGACGTCGATCTGTTGTAGAATTTTAGAACATGTTTTTTGCTCGAGTATCATGTCATTTTTGGAAACCCAGAATCTACTATGTAGGAATCAACATGGATTCCGGAAACAGCGATTGTTTGAGACCCAACTTGCTTTATTTGTTCATGAGACCCAGAAAATATGAGATACAGGCTCCCAGGTAGATGCTATTTTTCTTGACTTCCGGAAGGCGTTCGATACAGTTCCGCACTGTCACCTGATAAACAAAGTAAGAGCCTACGGAATATCAGACCAGCTGTGTGGCTGGATTGAAGAGTTTTTAGCAAACAGAACACAGCATGTTGTTATCAATGGAGATATGTCTACAGACATTAAAGTAACCTCTGGCGTGCCACAGGGGAGTGTTATGGGACCATTGCTTTTCACAATATATATAAATGACCTAGTAGATAGTGTCAGAAGTTCCATGTGGCTTTTTGCGGATGATGCTGTAGTATACACAAAAGCTGCAGCATTAGAAAATTGTAGTGAAATGCAGGAAGATCTGCAGCGGATAGGCACTTGGTGAAGGGAGGGGCAACTGACCCTTAACATAGACAAATTTAATGTATTGCGAATACATAGAAAGAAGAATCCTTTATTGTATGATTATATGATAGCAGAACAAACACTGGTAGCAGTTACTTCTGTAAAATATCTGGGAGTATGCGTGCGGAACGATTTGAAGTGGAATGATCATATAAAATTAATTGTTGGTAAGGCGGGTACCAGGTTGAGATTCATTGGGAGAGTCCTTAGAAAATGTAGTCCATCAACAAAGGAGGTGGCTTACAAAACACTCGTTTGACCTATACTTGAGTATTGCTCATCAGTGTGGGATCTGTACCAGATCGTGTTGATGGAGGAGGTAGAGAAGATCCAAAGAAGAGCGGTGCATTTCGTCACAGGGTTATTTGGTAACCGTGATAGCGTTACGGAGATGTTTAACAAACTCAAGAGGCAGACTCTGCAAGAGAGGCGCTCTGCATCGCGGTGTAGCTTGCTCGCCAGGTTTCGAGAGGGTGCGTTTCTGGATGAGGTATCGAATATATTGCTTCCCCCTACTTATACCTCCCGAGGAGATCACGAATGTAAAATTAGAGATTAGAGCGTGCACGGAGGCTTTCAGACAGTCGTTCTTCCCGCGAACCATACGCGACTGGAACAGGAAAGGGAGGTAATGACAGTGGCACGTAAAGTGCCCTCCGCCACATACCGTTGGGTGGCTTTCGGAGTATAAATGTAGATGTAGATGTAGATGTAGAAAATTATCCACACTCATGGGAACTACTCACCCGTTGTTCCCCTTTGTACAACACTATGTTTCACAAAACAACCCAATGGACCCAAAACATCAATTATCCTCCAACAGTTCAATTGCACATACTGTACCCACAGGTAGATTTGACTCCACATTTACCCAAAGGGAATTCCTGGTGCCACTAGACACACACTCATGCGAATTAAGCCTTAATGCTAATGTACATGGTTCAATTGGTTTGTTCATTACGTTGAATGCCCCTCGCAACTGCTCTGCATTGACAACAGTTTCCCCTAGCTGAAATAACATTCCACCAAGTTCCACAGTTCGTTGTCCAAGGTCAATTTTGGCATGATGTTGATGCAAGAAATCTACTCCTTCGATCATGTCATAGCCCTCACTTACCCCTGGTACTACCTCCATGCATGCATTAAATCAGACTTTCTCTATTCAAAAGTCAACTGTCACCAACCTGAAAGGTGTGACCTCCTTATCCCCCACTCCACGCAACCTATAATGTGGCCGGTCTTGCTTCCTTCATCCTATTATATTCCTAGTAGCCACTGACACTTGCACCCCTGTGTCCAACAAAATCTTAAACTTTTTAGTTCCTATGGATCCTACCACTGAACATTTCACCTCTGCATATTCGTAGCATTGAAATTAAACGGAAGCTCCCTTAGGTGGGTCTTGGGCCCACTCTGCCATTTAAGGATTGTCCACCTCTCTTATCTCCACTTCTCCATCCTCCCTGCTGCCGATTTTCACCCCTTCCTTTATTCCTTGGTGGCTGGGTACATTGCCTCTGCACATGTCTCGTATGACCACACTTAAGACATTTCACACCCACTGTAAACACTGTTTGCCTCTCACATACCCCTGTTGCCACATCTATTTCCTCACATTGAATTGCCAAGTGAATGGCGGAATACAAATCTTTCGGAGTCCCTTCACAAACTTTCTGTGACATATGTGCCAGTAACCCTCTCAAAAATACATCAAGTGCCCTTTGCTTGACCTGCTGCAACAAAACACTGTTTGCTTCATCGCTCTGACACAAATCGTAGGTATACTCATTAATTTCCCTTATCCTGTCTGTGAGTTTCTCCATCATCTCTCCCTGTCTCTTTGTCATTGTACTTAACCTCTCTCTAAAGTACAGAGTGCTATTCTGTTTTTTTACCTTTGTAAAAGCCCTTCTTAACTGCACATTGTCTACTGACAATTGTGCTACTTTTTCCAACAAAATCTGTGCCAGTTCAGGTTCCGACACACCGCTCATCCCTGACTCTGCAGTTGTGTTGCTTTCATTCCCAGCTAGCCCCGAAACAATACATTTAAGTACAAGAATAGCCTGACTCCCTACACCTCAGTATCATCATACTCAGTAACATCATACTCAAACCAATACAAAAGTAATTAAATGCCATGAAAAAAATAATAAATCTTACTGCTCCAAATACACTAACACTTACTCTGACAAAAAAAAAATTATACCTCGTACAAAACATCTAAAACGGCCTGCCATGAGCCATACTCAAAACACAAAAAGGAAAGGAAGCTTCCAATACTCAAAAGAAAACTGGTCAAAACTCACCACATCTTGTGAACGTAATGCTGGCAGTGAGCTCAAACATTGTACTGTACAGATGATATCCGCTATTCTGACACCAAATGTAGTGGCAACTTCTCCCACCGAATGTATCAGAATGACCAAATGTAGCGGGAAGAGGTAGAAGGCACCGTATTAAGACTTGTGAGACTTTCCAAGTGATTTATTGTTTCCAGCTACAGTGCCTCTGTTCCTCTTGATCTGTGTAACTGGGTCCCACAATGCTGAGGGCACCTCTTGCTGTCTGTGAAATGGCTTGGTGCAGAATGGCTGCCTCAGCGACCGATACACGCACTGCTGTGAGTCGGCATGTATGCCAGCAAAGTTGTGGCATCATCAGGATGCCGGCAGTTGACTCAGTGATCTGTGTCCCTGCTGATTCAGCACCACTCGGCGTGAGCCACAGGTGGCTAGCTGCGTGCTTATTGCCGGCATGGCTGAGATCGCAGCGATAACAAGCTGCCGCAATCAGGTGTCTGAATCTGTGGCCCTCGCCTTGGGATGCCTCTGGCATGTGTTGGAAGCCAGGACAACTGCCCGTGGTAGTGAGTCATAGAGTGTCCCACCACTGGCTGGCTATGGGCCCTACGTTGGCCTGAGAGTGTCGAAACAGCGACCTGCCTTGGACTGAAACTCTGGCACCCCATCTGCTGCTGCCTGTAGCTGGTGGTGTGACATGCCTTGCCATCCAGGAGAGCTGCCACACTTGAATACATCTCATTAGAAAACAGACCTATTTATACACAGCTGAGTGCCTCTGTTTTGCCATATGCTCCACTTCATGTCACATACTCATAACACGCTAGGTTGGCCATTGGGCCCCTTCTGCCTGTGATTTGTGACATGCAAAACCACTACATATACTCTTTCAGCAACTGGATGGCCCTGTGGCCTCTATTCTACTTTGCAACTGTTGGTATGCATAACTCACTGTAATCCGGCCTGCACCTGGCTGTAACTTGTGCTAAGACTACTGCACAAAGCTTATATTCCCTATCCTAAATGATGGTGCTGCTACAACAGTTAGAAATTTGGTATAATTTGTGGTGGCAAGCTGATTGTCCTCATATGATATTTAAAGTGTATTCTGCATAGTTTGTTTTGTGGTAAAGTGAGTAATTTGTGTTTTTGCTAGATTTAGTTTCAGATCACTATTTTTCAACCCAGTCTCAATTTCAGCAAGAATCTGCTGAAGATGGCAAATCATATTTTCACTTATCTTGCAACAGACTATTGCTGATGGATCATATGTGTAAAGATTTGTGTCTGAATTTAGGTTGTCAGCATGTCATTTATATAATACAAGAACAGTATTGGCCCAAGGATAGATCCTTGTGGTACACTTTGTTTTGTCTTGTACTGAATGTAACATCAACAGATTTTGCTTAATTCTTCAATATTATGTTTTTACATAATTTTGCTTATGTCTGATCTTCTTGAAATTAAAATGAAAAATGTTTCTGTCGACTTTAAATGAAACACAAATAGCCATAAAGTACTTCATTGTATCAAGATCTTTCACAAATTCCAAGTATAATGTAATATCTGATTACAGAGGCATCAACATATTCAAAAGGCCGGAAGATGTTGTAAGATTCAATTTACATTAATGACCTCAAATGGTCATTCATTACACCTGGATCACCAAAGGGTCTCAGCATTATTGGTTCATCTGTTTTGGGGGTTTCCATGTCAAGTGACTGATTATGTCTAATGTTGTTCAAAACTGTTGTGCATGTTTGCTAAATGATCAAAAGAAGATTTACAAATTTCTAGCTTCCAAATTTTAATATTGTTTTGTGTAGTGGTCTCTTAAGTGAAGGGTGTGCAAATCCGAAGGTTTGGTGCCATTTTGAAAATTTTAATCTTGTTTCAAATATTGTAATTCAGTAGATAATTTTTATAATCCTGAAAACTTGGTAGCATATTTGAACAGTTTACACGATGCACATTCTGTAAGTCTTAAGTCATTTGGCTCCCTATGTTTGCTTCATGTGCCAGTCAAGGTTTGTCATGACAAACTTTATCCGAAGTAGAAGTAGCTTGATCGCCTTGTGCAATTAGTTTAGAAGCCTCCCCTTTTGTCAAATTATTACCTAATATCTTGATTATGAAACCTTTAAGTAATTAGTTTTGGTTCCATAGTTTTTGAGATAGATAGGGGTGAAGTTGCCCAAATTTTATACAGAAGTAATCCTAATATGTGAGAATGTATGTCTAATCCATACCTGCTTTAACTGTTATTTTAAAGAGGGTCACTTTGTCAACAAAACATCTCATTTCTGTTAACACTTTTTTCTTAGAGGTCTACAGTTGTCCAGTAAAATTTTTCATGCAAGTGACTGATCGAGCATTGCAGAGAAATAGGGACAAAAGGATGAAAAATGAATTTTTATCAAACTTTGTCTTCTATCACATCAAATCAGCACCAAATTTTTACATTTATTGTCTTGCTGTCAATTTTTCCCTGGAAAAAGAATTTCTGCGTACACAGTTTGGTGACTGAGCTATAGAGTTAACGAAATAATTATAGAGATGTTCTTATATTGGTAACTGTGTGTTCTGGACTCCTTTATTTTTGAGGAGGAATGTGATGCCACAGACATTAATTAAAAGCTGTTACAACAGTATATGAAGCATTGATTGCTGTCTCAGGTGCATAATATACTTATTTTTGGTTATTCTATTTTCATTTGTGTGATATCCTATTCATAACATGGTAATGAAACATTTATGAAACACTCAGAATATTCAGGAAGTTCTTATCTTTTAGATTCACATTACACAAGAAAAAGTAATCAACTTTAAAAATTTAATCATACTTAATTTTTTTAGGTCAAGTAATACTGCTTATAAGAGTACCTAATGAGTTCAGCAAGTGAAGAAATCTAACAAAGTGTTCTCTTGGTATGTTTCAAGTTTTAATTTGTTGATGTATAATACCAAAAAAAGGCTGTTAAAAATTGAAGATTTTTCTCTCTGAAACACAGCAAGCTGGAACTTTCCAACTTCTATTTTTCTATCCTGCCAAATAATTAATTTTTTCTTTTACACTTCAACTCGTCTGACTAAATACACTGAATGCCTACTACACATACTTGAAATTTCCAAAATACTTACATACAATATTTCTAATTAATATATTATTCAAGTGGTAGTTTTCAGTCGAACGATTGCAAAGATATATTGACACTGATCAGCTAGAACATTTTGACCACCAACCTAGTACTAATGTAAACTCATCCAGGTGAGAGCAGCATCACCTGATGAGTAATGACTGCTGGTCAGACAAATGCATGGCACATGTCATATCAGCAAGCGTGCTTTGTGCATGTAGAATGGGGAAGGTGCCCAATCTCTCTCAGTTTGGCCGAGGACAGAGTGTAATGGCCTGGAAGCTTGGCAAGAGCATTTCGGAAACTGCACAGGTTGTCGAGTGTTCAAGGATTGTTGTGGTGTCTTCAAAATATGGTAAAACCACATCCATATTTCATGGGGTTAGGAAGTCACCTTTCATTACAGATGTTGGACATCCAGGCTGGGCAGACTTGTAAAGCAGAACAGGTGGGGACTGTGCTGGAGCTAATATCAGACTTTAATGCTGGGCAGAGTACAAGTGTGTCTCAACAAATAGTGCACCAAACACTCCTAATGATGAGCCTTTGCAGCCAACAACCCATGCATGTTCCAATGTTAATACCACGACATCAGCAAATATGACTGAAATGGGCACATGACCATGGGCACTGGACATTGGCACAGTGGCAGAGTGCTGCACGGTCTAATAAATCCCAATACCCTCTTCACCATGCCAATGGAAGATGCCTTCCAGGGGAACAGGACCTTGATACCTGTGCTGTAGGGTGGAGACAAACTGGTGGCAGCTCCATTATGCTCTGGGAAAATTCATATGGGCATGCATGGGTCCAGTGGAGCTCATGCAAGGCACTATGACAACCAAGGAATATTGTACACTGTTTGCTGACCACATACACCCCTCCATAACGATCATGTTTCTGATGCAGTGGCATTTTTCAGCAAGATAATACACTATGTCACAAGGCCCTGAGTGTGACAGAGTGGTTCAAGGGACATAGTCATGAGTTACAATTGATGTGCTGGCCCCCGAACTGAGCCTGATGAAACACATCTGAATTTTTATTACGATGAGGAGTTTGCCCCCTCCCCGGAATTAAACTTGGGTGTACGGATGTGGCGTCAACTCCCTCCAATGACTTACCAAGACTTCATTGCTTCCATGCCATGATGGTCACCACTGTTATATGGCTATTAGATAGTTGGTCATAATGATCTGGCTGATCGCTGTAGTTTTGCTTGAAATCATTTTAATAGAGAGTAACTGATAACTGAAAGTTATTGCTGCAGCATGTCATTTGGAAACAGTGTGACCTTATCAGTAGCTCTAATAATACTGACACTACTCATTAGAAAGGTCTCATTTCATTTTTTCTGCTAACCTCATTCAATTTTCTAAAAACTTATTAACTTAAAAGCCATCTGTAATTAAAGACTGGTCACACCCAAATTTACTTTTGCCAATTGAGCCTCTGCACTTGATAGATTCTGAGATTTAACATTATGCTTTTATTGCACTAAGTATTCTGGACCAAATAACGACCTTCTTTATTCAGCAAGTCACTAATTAAGAACATGCCAATGAACAAGTAGTGAGATGTCCAAGTATTGTTCTCATATAAAAACCAGCCCAGTTTTCAAGTGATAGGAATCTCATGCATCATGAAATACTGCAGCCTGAAGTATACTTTGGTATCAGCTTTTCAATGCCATGTTGTGGTTCAAATTGCAATCAGGTTTGGTTGGCAAAGTGTTAACAGCAATTTGAGTTCTCTTAGGGCTTTCCCTCTAAAAATTCACAGGACCAGGAAATGCAATTTAAAAGATTGTGTCAAATAAGTAAAATAAATAGACATAAGGCTTAATAAGCAGCCAACCAACTTGGTTAGTTGCAGCAGCCAGCAAATTCTGGTACACATGACAGAATGAACTGTTCTCATTATATTCAACTATTGTTAGACTCAAAAGAAAAGATGTGCATTTGTCCTCATGCTGAGACCATAAAGATTCTCACTTTCACACAAAATGAGAAATCACTGTCACTACTAGCACAACCTTTTCTCTTTAAACTATCTACCCATTTGATCCATTCACTCAAATACAAAATATTTCTGAGATTGGAACAATTCCTTGGTGTTAAAGGGAGAATCTTAATTGTCTCAGCATGGGGGGAAACTTACATCTTTTCTTCGAGTCTAACAACAGCTGAGTATAATGAGAGCAGTTCGTGCTCTCATGTTTACCTGAACCTGCTCGCTGCTGCAACTCACCAAGTTGGTTGGCTGCTTTTTAAGCTTTATGCCTGTTTTTACTCATTTGACATGCCCTTTTAAATTAGATTTACTGATCCTGTGAATTTTCTGGTGGAGGAAAGACTTGAATGCATGTTTTTTTTTAGGACAATGCATTCTGTTTCTTTGCTGTTTACTGGTACAAATTTCTGGTATGAATTTCTTTTATAACTGCTGGAGTAAAAGTTAAAAAACAAAATCTACTATAACCAAGCAATTTGAAAGGAACATTCATTACTTACAAGGCAAATGAGGCTAAGAAATCAACTTTTTTAAGTTCTGTGAACACAAGAGAAAGCTGAATCAAAGCCCTGCTTGCTACATCAATTTGAGAGTTGCCTTGGAAAAAATGCAGTTGGGTCATATATGATTGACCTGAAAAAACTGGAGCATAAACAGTGGCTGCAAACAGATTGTACATGACTTGAAACTAGGCAACAGCCAGTATATGATTTTGTCACAGAGATGGGATCAAATATCCCTGACATGATAATTCACCATTTTGTTTCAAAAAATGAAATGCAATATGTAAAAACTATGAAGCAAACCCTTAAACATGATGAAGTAACTGGAATGTTTGATTTTTCAGAGAATAATTTTTTTGTTGTACCAGAATGTTGTCTGTTGCAGTGGACAAAAATACGCTTGTTGGTACAATGGTGGGTTCTTTACTTTCATCCAGAAGGAGACAAAACATTAGTACACTTTATTGTAACATCAATAATAAGAATTACTTAACTCTGTAAAGTCAATTTCCACATAGATGTCAGCTATGAGTATCTACAACTGTCTCTGAACGTCAATTTATCAAAGTGCATATTTCATTTCATTTTATTATATTCCTGTATATCATTTACATGATGTAGGAATTGTCACAACAAAGTTATCATACTAGCACATAAAATATTAGTTCACATTACAACAACACATGCAAACCTAACAATGCTTTGCAATTGCTAAATCTCTCTCTCTCTCTCTCTCTCTCTCTCTCTCTCTCTCTCTCTCTCTCTCTCCCTCTCCTTCCCCCTCCCCCCTCTCACTGTCCATCTCCTCCTTCTCACTCTCTGTGCCCCTGTACCCTGCCACCCCCTCCGCCTGCCCATCTCCTCTTCCCACTTTCCTCTGACCCTGGATCATGTTTATTGTCATTGCTAACGTAACTTTCATTGGGAATTGAAGTCGCTTAAATGAATGGGTAAATTCGTTGGTGTCATGGGTATATGGGGTATGGGACAGGCCTCTCTAGCTGCTGGATCTATAAAGAAGTAGCTTCAATAACAGTATTTTCCATAGTTTAAATCTGGGAATGGATAGTATTACAATGTTAGCTGTAAATGTGACTTTACTCTTTTAAGCCAGCTGCAAATAAGAAAACAAAGTAGCCATACATTTGTGTATAAATAAAAATGACAGTGACAAAGGAAAGAAACGCTCATTTTCACAGCACTTTCTTTCTCACAGCCAGTCTGAAGAGAAAACCCGGACACAGTCATTTAAGAAACATATAGCCTCCGCCCATATGACTGTTAGTTAGAGCAAAAATTTGAAGTAAATTGGTCAATAACTTTTCAAGATTTTTGGTAACAACCTTTTCCCTTTTTTATGTATACTGTTTTCCCTTTATATATTACATATGTATATTTATATATATATTAAAAGTGCATTAGAGCAACATGTAAAAATCTGAAGCTAAATGGGAAATAAATTTTTGGAAACCACATTTCTCTTCATTCATTAGTATGGATATTTCTGTATTAAAAAATACATGTTTCTATATTAACACATTGACTGCCATAATGATAGTTGGACCATGTTTTGCTATGCCACACTGAAATCACGAAATTGTCAATTTATGACTGATCTGGACTGATAACAGGCATGAGCCATGTATGGCTCATGTGGCCCAACAACAACATTTTAACACAATTATAATCAGTGGCCATATGTGGCTCACATGATTTAAAACCGCAATAGACATAAAAAAATCGTTTTTCAAGAAATGATTCAAACAGTTAGATTATTTGATTATATTCACTACATATAATATTGTTTACAATTTTTTTACTTGGTCTGACAACAATGTTCATGAATAAAGATCATAGAACATTCTACTTCTTCAACACAGCATTGTGAATTTCACTAAAACACTCGTTGGATGTAAAATGTCAAATTTATTGCATTTAGTGCACACCCTCTTCATTTTCTTAGCAGCATCTGTTTTTCCTCTGTTCTTCACAGGCACTTATAACAGCCCATTCATCTTCTTCAACTGCTCTCCTTTGGAAACTCTACTGTCACAAGGCAATGGCTATTATCTACATAGAATGTTTGTAGTGTTGCTCATGGATGTGGATCTTTGGCATTCAATAGCAGTAGAACCAAGAGCTCACTGAAATGAATTATTTGTATGCAAGACTTGGATCCTTTGCTTGCCAAGTTGTACAGTACTTGAGCATTTACAACAGATGTGTCATTGAGAATGAGCTCAGCTGATCAGTTGCAGCAATAAATGACTTGGCAACATTGTAGTCATCGACTGCTTTGGGTTTCAAAACTTCCATGCCATTTTTACATTTTACAGGCACCATATCATCCTTATGTTTGGTAGAAATCATCAAAACATCCTGTTTATCTTTCCATTTGATCACGGAGGTTTTTGTGTTGCTGTGTGAACATATTGTTTGCCCTTTTTTCAGTTTTGCAGATATTACAGTTTGTGGGTTACCTTTTCTATTACTCCTAAGAGTTCCAACAAGATGGGTAGAAGTATTCATTAGTTCTGTAGCCAATGATACCCTACTGTACAAATTGTCACGATACAGTGTCCTCCCATTGTGCAACAAAGGATCAAGTAACTCCATAACTACTTTTTGTGGAAGACAGACACATGTAGTTGCTTCTTACCAGCACAGACTTTGAGGTTCTGTGTACAGCCAGAAGACTTTCACCCCATACCTATGCCTTTTGTCAGGTACATATTGACGAAGTGACAGATGTCTTCTAAATGGGATAATAGTCTCATTAATGCAAATTTCCTCTTGAGGACAAATTGTGTCCTTGAATTTTGGTACTATCAGGTCTAAGAGAGGTTGAACTTTGTGGAGTCTATCCCCTTCAAGCCTAGTATCATTATTAGAAGGATGAAATAATCTGAGGAGTATTTCAAACTGATTATGTGACATAATGGAGCTAACTTTGTTAGAGTAAACCATCGACTTGCTCCAGTAGCGAGCTAAATTTGGCATTTTTACAAAGCCATCCACATTATAATGCCAGAGAAACATTTCATCTCTGCTATATTTGTTTCTTTCCTTTTCATTAGCCAGGAATTGTGACTGAGTTGTTGAGAATCTATTTTTTGTTTTGCATATTGATTTGTTTCAGCCACAAGAAACTCAAACATATTATTATCAGTGAAATTAAAATATGCTTCCTCTGGTGAACTATTGCTCAACATATCCCAAACATCATTTGATAAAGCACGGGGAAAGTATATGGGAAATATCTTTGGCTCCTCAGTAGCATCTACCCACATTATATCTGTGACATTGGTAATATTCCCATCTGGTGTTTCATCGGCATTAGTTTTGGAACTATAGCCAGCTTGTATAACACTCACAACCACATCATTTTGCAAAAGTCACTCTCTTTATTATCACTTTCAATAAACTTCTGTTACTTTGTGTGGTCTCTAACACAACGTTCTTTATCAGGCTCATAATCAGGGTTGCTGTCTGTGTTATCAAAAATGTTACTTTCACAATTTGATAATCTATCTTGCATAGTTTCATTCACTAGCTGTTCAAGTTCATCAAAAGTTCTTTTGGCCATAATATTAAACCAGGAAACTAATCAAATACACAAATGTAACTTCAATTGGCATACACAACTAATCAGCAAAACTAACAAAAGGCTACTATAGCTGAGTCATTGTTAAGTATATCTCTGATGGTTGCAGTTAGGAATCCCCATGGCTACCATAAGCAAAAAAACTGAGTGCTATGAACATGAGACTGTTCAGTGGAGCCACCACTTTTAAAACCACAGTTGAAATAAATTTTCTGTGAGCCCTATGAGTTTCACGACACCTCTAAACACAACTCTGCATGTGAGCCAGTTACGGCTCACACAGCACACAATACAACATACACGTGAACCAAATATGACCGACGTGGTGTCACAACCCATGTAATTGTAATCTGACATTGCTTCATGTGGCAGTCAATGTGTTAAAAAAAAGTGCGGCCTATATCTGTCCAAATGTTTATTAGACTAATGTGTAAAAATTATAAGTAAATTGCTCAAGAACTTTGCAAGATTTTTGGGAACAGCATTTCTCTGTTATATATTATATAAATATTTAAACATTACACATATTTAAAATTGTCTGTCTGAATGATTATTAGAGCATAATGAAAAATCAAAGTTATTAGTCAAGAACTTTTCAGGATTTTTGCTAACAATGTTAAAAAATGACATGTTTTCACATAGTAATTGAGATGTAACAGTCCATAGAAACCCATTTAAAACATGTATTTTTCAATCCAATTTGAAATAAACAGGAATCACTGATGGAAACAGAAGGTAGTGGTACAGATAAACCTAAAATTATAAAATTGTTACAATGAAACTGGTTACTAAATTATAATTGTATTGAAGTATATAGCTCCTATAATTGGTATGAATATTTAGCATTAATGTAATTAGGTGAAATCTGGAACAAATCACTGAGTACAATGATCAAAGTCATTTCTTTGAAAATGAGATAGATTTGTGTTGAAACAGTATCTAAATTAAAGTCTATGGTATTTAAAGGAAAAACCAACTGAGAGAATCAAAACTGATTAGAAAGTTAAAATGTAATTAGCAAAAATGTTATAAGTGATGTGTAAACATAGGCAGTTCTTTAGGTGTTTTGTCAATAATAAATAAAAGACTTATTTTGCCACATTCAGTGAGACATTTGGAAACATATACATAAGTAGGAACATTTTATGAATCATGCATCTTTTGTATTTAATAAAAATAGTAAAAATATTGATAATACTTCATATTTTGAGCATTTGGACACTCTTCAAGCAATACCGAGGATTGTTGAGAATTGTATATAAAAGGGGTAGCCATGTTGGCACTAGAGAGTCAGTACTTTATGATCATTTGATGGAGTAAGGTGTATGACAGTGTCTTCTGAGATGTTGTGCAAAAAGCATGTAATGGCTTACGTGAGTACTTTATGTAAATTCATGCAGTAAGCATGTCAGACTTGGCAAATTGTATGGAATATATAAGAAGACTGATCTATCATTACACCAGCTTACATAAATGGGTTAAGAACTAGGTGACATAATAAAAAGAAGCTCTGAAACACAACATTTAATTTAGTCATTCTTGGCATAAAACACCATGTTACAGTCGACATACAGTAACTCATTGTTTGTTACAGCAATGGATTAACAAAAAGGAATGGATAAGTACAACCCACAATATTGTATGAATTTTAATATTTTATTTTGCAGTATTTGGTTTGACAGTTCTTTTTGAGATGTATAGAAGTTGCATTATTAGCAAATAGTAGTCAAAGTGAAAGAACCCAGCAGGCGGGAAATTTCACATGCGTTGAATGGAGCAGGGATATGTCATGAGTCTGTAAATTAATCTTACATTTTGTTTCAGAAAGTTTGTAATTTTATTTTGTATTTCAAAAATTCATGAAGAAAACAACTGGACAACATAAGAAAATTGAAAAATGGAAAATACAATAATGGATAAAAAGATATGGTAATCAGCAGCACTACAATATGAAGAATGTAATAATAAACACCAAAAATTAATCAAAAAGCAGAGAAGAAGAATAATACCATAAGTACAAATTTTATCTCTTTTTTTTTTTATTACTTGTTGGAAAATTTTTCATTAGCTTTGTTAATATGGAAGACAACAGAGAGGTTGACATAAATAATCAGAATAGTGCAAATGTTACTGGGGAGGAAATAAATGATAATGATGCAAGTATTTGCTCCTCAATCCATAATGAAGATAATGTAGTTAATTGAAACAACCAAATTGGGGAAAACACTGATTACTATAATGTAAGTGAAGGTTCACCTTTTTGTGGGTTCGAATCAAGTGTGTCTGTCATGGATAGATTAGTTCAACTAATGGTGGAACAGAAAAAGTTGACTGATGAACATAAAATTTCTCTCGATCAAAAACTTGTCTCTATTGAAAACAAGTTAGATGGACATGGGAACCAAATAGGTGAAACAAATGATAGCTCAGAAACATTTTGGGTACAAGTAGACAAAAATACCAAAACGTGTCAGTTGTAGTGGGTGAAAGTTTCTGTCACGGATAGATTAGTTCAACCAATGGAGGAACAGAAAAAGTTGACTGATGAACATAAAATTAAAACTTGTATCTATTGAAAACACATTAGATGGACAAGGGAACCAAATAGGTGAAACAAAAGATAGCTCAGAAAAATTTTGGGTACAAGTAGACAAAAATACCAAAACGTGTCAGTTGTAGCGGGTGGAAGTTTCTGCTTTAAAACAAGAAGAGCAAAATGTTGAAGGAAGGTTAGATTCCATAGAAAGAAAAGATGATAGTTGCAAAAAATTTGCAACCTCAGAATTTTAGCATTTAAAAAAGTTTAACGAAGATGAAGTGAAAAAATTTACCAAAACAGATAAAAGTATTCAAAACTTTGCCAAAATTGCAAACGATAATTTTACAGAACTGAAAGAAGATGGAGGTACATGTTTAGGGCAAATTTCATTTCAAAATTCAGGAAATTGATGACACTGTTACTATAAAATCTTCTAGCAACTACAATCATTTTTGGAATAATACCAATAATACCAATATCAAAACCTTTTCAGGGAAAGGGAGTATACATCCCGACAACTTTATGTTTCAAACTAAAGATAATTTAAAAATTAAAGTCGTTAAAAAATTCCTAGATGGTGAGGCTCTCTCGTGGGCTAACCAGACAATCAAACCTGACATGACTTTTTGTAAGGTTGAACGTGCTTGTATGAATAAATTTTGGTCAGAAACTAGACAAGCAAGAATCAAGTCCAAGTTCTTAAATGGCCCAAATTTCAAGCAAGGTAGTGGTCTAAAGAAAACATTTTGTGAACAGCACTTAAAAACATTAGTGCATTTAGATAAGCCACTAGATGAGATGATTCAAATTGATGCTTTGAAAAGATGTTTGCCACAAAGTGTACGGTGGAGTCTAGTCTATGGGCCTGACATCACTATTGAGGAATTTTTGAGATGTATTGACAAATTAGACTTAGCCTGAGAAAGAACTGAAAGGTATAATGACAGGCAAGATGACAGTAGAAATAGAAACAGTGGAGCTTTCAATGACCATTTTGAACATTAGGATACGAGAGGAGATTTTAGAAGCGAAAATTATAGAGGAGAGTAACAAGGGAACAGTAGATTCAGAAATGATGACAGAAGAAATGAGGAAAGAAATGATTGGCAGAGACCAGAGAACAGAAATTTTGAACCAAGAAATAGTCAGTGGGGACAAAGTCAAGGAAATAATGGTAACAATTTTGATAACTTAAGGAATGGTCCGGGAACAAAACTATGTATCCAGAAAACAACCTGAAGTGAACAGAATGAATTTTGATAGGGAATTTTGGTAGAACTTTTTATCTGAAAACAAAGATGAACAAAAAAGGAAAAGAAAATCTAAATTCGAAATAGATGAAAACATTTTGACAACGTATTAATGTAGTGGTAGTTACTGATAGTGATGAAAACAGATCTGATTAGTATGGTTTAGTGAATATGTTGAATGATTGTGAAGTGAGTGAAAGAACTGATACTGGTGTTGTATGTAGGGAAGCTGATAATCATGTACTTAGAAATGAAAGTGAAGATGACAGTGTTATTCCAGATAAAATTTCAGTAAGCAATAAGCAGGAAAAAGATGATGATGTAGTAGAACAGAATGATCATAGTGTTGAAGTTGTTGGTGTATTTGAAGAAGTGTGTGAAAATGGAAATGAATTTAGTGTTGAGAATTATACTAAGTGTGATGATAATGTTTCTGATGATGATGATGATTATAAGGTTGATGACACTGTATCACTCACAGAATTGGATGGAATGGTATATGCAGAAGTTAACATTAATGATTGTATGGTGTTTGATTCTGGAAACTCTAATGTAAGCTTGAGTGATGATTTTGAAACAAGTAGAAAAGTACATTATAGATTAATTTTGCCAGTAGATGTTAGTGATACTGTGTCTGAATGTATTAATGAAAATGAGAGAGAATTTGATCAGTGATAAAATAGTGAAAGTAGTTAGTGACTATGGTAACAAATGTAACCATAGCAACTGAAGGTTTAAAATCATAAATGAAATTTGTCAAAATGTGCATTTAGTGAAGGAAAGTTCTTTTGAAAATCTAAAAGAGTCATCTAATCATAAAATAATCAGTGAATGTGTAGAAACAGTAGAAAAAATACATGATTGTGACAAAGGGGTGAATTTCAGGGATATAGAGGAGGATCTGTTATTTCAAAATAAGGTCAATGAAATTGGTATAAAACTTGGAGTCCATATATTGCAGTACAGATTTCTGATTAGATAGGAAACTGTCTTCTGGACACAGGTAGCCCAACTACAGGATTATCAAAGATGCTAAGAGATTAAAAACAATGAGAATTTCACTGAATTTCCAATAACAGGGGTAAGGGTAAGAGGTGCAACAGGAAAAAGTAGTAAATTGATTACCAGACAAGCCTTACTAGATTTTAAATTAAAGATGTGTAATTTGTATAAGGATGTTTAGTGACTAATGATTTGAATGAAAACTTGATATTGGGTATGAACTGGATAGTTAAGGCAAAAGTAAATTTTATCTGGGCTAACATGAAAATAACATCTGTTGAACTAAAAAGTGGTATTTGTGGGGAAGTTAGGATTGTAATGTAAGATCATGGCCAAAGTAATCTGATTAGGGGGATGCAAGAGATTAACAGTGATGGTTATTGTGAGGAAGGGGAAGAATTTTGTATTAGTGATAACAATGTTGACTCCTACAGTGAACTGGTAGCTAAAAAAGTGTCTGAAACTGAAAGCCTTAAAGGAGAGAACAGAAGTGAACTTGGGGATTTTTTGTGGGATTATAAAAACATATTTGATTTAAAACCAGGGATAGTAAAAGGGTATTGATGTAAACTGAAATTAAAAGTCTATGATCCACTATTCATTAATTCTAATGCTATTCCCATCTGCAAAAGAAAAGAAGTGGAAAGAGAGCTTCAGAAAATGGAAAAGTGGAAAATAATAGTAAGAAGGTGTCGTTCATACAATAACACATTGGTGGTGGTTTCAAAACAAGATGGGGGTATCCAACTAGTACTTGATTCAAGACATCTAAATAAATATTTAGAGAGAGAAACTGACCATCCTGAAAGTATAGATGAACTGCTTAACAAGTTTGAAAATGTAAGGTATATGACTAGTCTTGACTTAACTTCTGGGTTTCATCAGATTGAACTGGAGAGAGATTCTAGAAACTACACTGTATTCATATATGCAGATGACATTTTACTATCAAGCAAGACCTGGGAAGAGCATATACAAATATTAAAGGAAAATGGAAAGAAAATGAGACAGGGGAGTATGACATCAAAATTAGAAAAATGTATATTTACAAGGAAACAATTAAAATTTCTTGGCCATTGCGTAAGTGAAAAAGAGATTTTGCCTGATGCAGAAAAGATTGAGGCCATCACAAAATTCCCAAAACCTAGGAATAAAAAATATTTGAAGTCATATTTTGGACTAATAAACTTTTATCAAAAATATGTGAAAACTGTGAAATTTATTATTTAACAAAGCATATAATTTTTTAGGGAGTTGGTTGGTTGGTTGTTTGGGGAAGGAGACCAGACAGCGTGGTCATCGGTCTCATCGGTTTAGGGAAGGAAGTCAGCCGTGCCCTTTTAGAGGAACAATCCCGGCATTTGCCTGGAGTGATTTAGGAAAATCACGGAAAACCTAAATCAGGATGGCCGGACGTGGGATTGAACCGTCGTCCTCCCGAATGCGAGTCCAGTGTCTAACCACTGCGCCACCTCCCTCGGTTTTTAGGGAGTACTCATCCATATACCTACTGCTGTCTCAGGTTCATGTCGTCTACTGCAACATGGATTTTAGATTAAAAAATACATACATTCAGGTTCAAAAAATTTATTCTAAAATATGTTATAATTGTACTGAGATGCTTAAAACACTTCCTTAAGTCATTACACGCTTCTTGCATGGAGTCTAATAAAATACTGCTCTCAAATGCCAACACGGCTATCCTCCCGACCTGGTACAGAAGCAAATAACCAGAGCCACCTCCTCATCCCCTCAAACCCAGAATCCCCCACAGAAGAACCACAAAAGTGCCCCACTTGTGACAGGATACTTTCTGGGACTGGACCAGACTCTGAATGTGTCTCTCCAGCAGGGATACGACTTCCTCAAATCCTGCCCTGAAATGAGATCCATCCTTCATTAAATCCTCCCCACTCCACCAAGAGTGTCTTTCCGCCGTCCACCTAACCTTCGTAACCTGTTAGTTCATCCCTATGAAATCCCCAAACCACCTTCCCTACCCTCTGGCTCCTATCCTTGTAACCGCCCCCGGTGTAAAACCTGTCCCATGCACCCTCCCACCACCACCTACTCCAGTCCTGTAACCCGGAAGGTGTACACGATCAAAGGCAGAGCCACATGTGAAAGCACCCACATGATTTACCAACTGACCTGCCTACACTGTGATGCATTCTATGTGGGAATGACCAGCAACAAACTGTCCATTCGCATGAATGGACACAGGCAGACAGTGTTTGTTGGTAATGAGGATCACCCTGTGGCTAAACATGCCTTGGTGCACGGCCAGCACATCTTGGCACAGTGTTACACCGTCCGGGTTATCTGGATACTTCCCACCAACACCGACCTATCCGAACTCCGGAGATGGGAACTTGCTCTTCAATATATCCTCTCTTCCCGTTACCCACCAGGCCTCAATCTCCGCTAATTTCAAGTTGCCGCCACTCATACCTCACCTGTCATTCAACATCATCTTTGCCTCCGCACTTCGGCCTCGACTGACATCTCTGCCCAAACTCTTTGTCTTTAAATATGTCTGCTTGTGTCTGTATATGTGTGGATGGATATGTGTGTGTGTGTGTGTGTGTGTGCGAGTGTATACCCGTCCTTTTTTCCCCCTAAGGTAAGTCTTTCCGCTCCCGGGATTGGAATGACTCCTTACCCTCTCCCTTAAAACCCACTTCCTTTCGTCTTTCCCTCTCCTTCCCTCTTCCCTGATGAGGCAACAGTTTGTTGCGAAAGCTTTTGTTATAAAGGGTTTTTTTTTTTTAAATAAAATTACAGTTAAAGCTGTTGTCTTAACATTGATGACAAATTTCATCAGTTGCATTGGCACTTATAGAATGAATAAATTTATCAAACTTTAACCATTTAGTATTTTATAAATGTGAAAATATTCAAATATGAAATATTAACAATACTTTTAATATTTTTATAAAATGCAAATGATACATGGATCAGAAAATGTTCCTACCAATATATATGTTTCCAAATCACCCATTGAGTGTGGTGATACAGGTCTTTTATTTATTATTGACAAAATACCTAAAGAATTACCTATGTTTACATGCCACTTATAATGTTTTCACTAATTACATTTTAATTTTTTGATCAGTTTTGATTCTCTCAGTTGGTTTTACCTTTAAGTACCACAGACTTTAATTTACATACTGTTTTAACACAAATCCATCTCAGCTTCAAAGAAATGACTTTGACCATTGTACTCAGTCATTTGTTCCAGATTTCACCTAATTACATTAATCCTAAATATTCATACCAATTACAGGACCTATATACTTCAATAAAATTAAAATTTAGAAACAATTTTCATTGTAGCAATTTTATAAGTATAGGTTTACCCATACTTATATTTTCTGTGAGTGATTCCTGTTTATTTCAAATTGGATTGAAAAATATGTGTTACTTCTCAACTACCCCCAAAAGGATTTGTGCAACTAAAGTCGAACAAAACCTTTTCTGGCAGATCCATGTAACAGTACTCATCTTACAATCAGTTGGATGGATTAGCAATTTATGTATGATATGAGATCAGATTTCTGCTTAATCTCCAAAATGAAGTGTACACATACATCACAATGAACTTTAAACTATGTTTCCAATTAAATGTGTAAGATTATCATGAATTACTTTATATCAATTTCAACCTTATCAGACAAAATATTGATCAATAGCACAAAGAAAGAGCAAGCTAATTCACAGGATTGTCTATAACTTGTATTTCAGCATGAATAGGAGGTAAATCTATTTCAATAAGAAAAATTATCTAATGGAAGTTAGTTGAATTTTATCAAAGTAGTACACAACAGAATTGCAAGACCACTAGCTCAAATAATAAACCATTGTTTTGAAGAGGGCTGTTTCCCTGAGGTACCAAAATATGCTGAAGTCAAACCACACTCCAAGAAGGGATCAAGAGATATCATGGGAAATTTTCATCCTATCTCGATTCTTGCAGGCGTATCTAAAATATATGAAAAACTTGCTGTTGCACAAATCCAAAACTTCATTGCAAAATATTCTATTATTCTAAGCAACCAATTTGGTTTTCAGCAGCGGAAAAACACCATAGATGCAGTAAATAGTTTCACTAAGAAAATAAGTACATCATTAGGCAAGAGAAATAAGGTGGCAAGGATTTTCTCTGACCTCACAAAGGCGTTTGATTCTGTAAACCATTCATTGCTTGTTTACAAACTTGAAAAGTATGGCATTAGTGGAAGTACCCTACAATGGCTTAAATCATACTTGTCCAACAGAAAGCAAAGAGTCAGCATTTCTTCAAATGGCACATATTATTTTTCTGACTGGAAAGAAATATCTCAGGGTATCCCACAAGGCTCCACATTAGGCCCAGTCCTATTTCTCTTTTATGTTAATGACTTATCATTAAATATCATCTCCCCAACAGTTCTGTTCGCAGATGATACTTCTGTCTTAGTTGAAGATCAGGATTTGGAAAAAAATCCCAAATCTCTGATCAGTACCCTTAGTACCTTAGACTCTTGGTTTCAGCTAAATGGGTTGAATCTAAAGATATCTGAGACTCACATGATGCAGTTCAAAATCAAACAGTAAAAGTGTGAGCAGATTAAAATTGTACACAACAATCAAGATGTAGAAGAAGCTGACTCAGTCAAATTCTTAGGTTTAAATGTAGATAAAAATTTGAGCGGGTGAGCATACATTGAATACCTAGCAAACAAAGTGAGCAGCTTTGCATTTGCAGTGCGAATATTATCAACTGAAATTGACATGGACACATGAAAAGTAGCATATACAAGGTACTTCAAATCCATTATTAGGAATGGTATTGTTTTTTGGTGTAACTCGAGAAAGATAATACAGATACTAAAACACAGAAAAAAAATCATTCAAAATATGTGCGCTGCAAATCACAAAGAACCATGTCGACCATTATTTAGAAAACTTAAAATATTAACTCTGCCATTTTCATAAATATATGAGATTATTATATTTTTGTACACCAGTCATGAATAATTTGAGGGAAACCTTTTTGTCCATTCACATGATACTAGAAACAAAGAAAATTTTATGCTCCCCACCCACTGCCTCCGACTGTATACCCAGGGACCTCAATACATGAAAATGAAAATTTGTAATAGATTGAAAGGTCACAAGTTGATGCAGATGAATTAAGGTTCACTCAAAAGAAAACTAGATGAGGTACTGACACTGAAGTGTTATTACTCAGTGGATGAATTCATGCAGGACAAACTTAAAAATTAAGCTGTATACAATGTGTTACATACTCCAAGAAATTTCCTTATAGTGTTATTATTTATTGTAGTTCTATTATTTATTAATGTAAGAACCATTGTAGCTGTATTATAAATTTTTGATATGTCTACTGCATGCAAACCAAATGGATTGCAAACGTATGTCATGAGAGGAATGAAACACAATTCACAATATCACCTAAGTGTAAATGTGAACACACATAATTTGAGCATCTGGGAGTCAGCAAATCTCCATGTAAGATACAACTGCAACAATGCTCCCCTTAATTGAATGTTTTTTGTACCATATCCTGGCAGAAGGTTTATGGGTCTCTCTTTTTCAGTCAACCAACTGTAATTGGTATTTCTTACCTTGATGCACTAGAACTATGGCTCTTTCCACAGTTGATAGAAGCAGAACCACAGAATGTTATTTGGCAGCAATATAGTTTGCTCTCTCTCTGGCATAACTCAGTATGCTATCAGTTTGTTAACAAACTCATATCATGCTGTTTCTGTCTGGTCAGCTAATTCATAAATTCATCTGTAGATTTTCTAAGATCATCTATGCAGTGCTGTAGATATTTCCTTTTCTCTTTAAATTCATTTTCATAAAGGTCATTAATCTCAGTCATTCTTTTTTGTTCAATATTTTCTGTGTTTTTACATCTTCAAATATTGATTGCAATGTTGTCTTGCTGTAAAAAAAAGTGTTGCACAAATCTTTATTGATAACAACTTTTGTTACATCCCCATCTAAGCTATTTGTATGATCATAAATGATTCTCAAAGCTGTATATGATTCCTATTTAATATTTTAACAACAAACATAATCAGTTATTGATAATATAATGTAAATGGATAGATAAAAATATATACTCACCAACTGGTGGCAGGAAACACACACACACACACACACACACACACACACACACACACACACACACACACACACATACACACACACAAAACAATTTAACTTTTAAAAGCATTCAGAGCCAGTGGTTTCTTATTCTGACAGAAGAGTTGAAGGGGAAGGAAGAGGGACAAAGGAAAAGGACTGGAGAGATTTAGGGGAAGGCCTACAGTTCAGAAAAGTCACCCCGAACCCCAGGTCGGGGGTAAGTCTCCACTGACCCAGGGTTCTGGGTGACTTTTCTGAACTGTACCCCTTTCCCTAAACTCTCCAGTCCTTTTCCTTCACCCCTCTTCCTTTCCCTTCAACTCTTCTGCAAGAAAAAGGAGCCACTAGCTCCAAAAGCTCGTAAAAGTTAAATCTTTTGTGTGTGTGTTCCCCTGTTACTGCTTGGTCAGTAGACTTTTTATCTATCCATTTACATTATTTAAGATTTTGAACATCAATTTTTGTTAATGCTGAAACCTCTTTCCACATCTGCTTGACCATGGTTTAATACAAATAGAAAGAGCTTCTGGATACATGGTCAAACTTACATATGTTTCATTTACAAATGAGAGGAAAAGGAATCATCCAATCTGACAGTTTCACTATCAACTTTTATAACTTACTTAGTGTTTGAACAAACAGTGCATTGACAAAACTGACAAAAATCTGCCTGAATATCATTACAATTAGCAGTTTTTACAATATTTGAATATAGGTTACTTAGAAGGCATTTGATCTTCCTCATACAATTTTGTTTCTCTTCCGCAAAAATGTATTGGAATTAAATTGATAAATCTCTTATAATACTAAAACTGGCTGAAGATTTTGAAATAATACTAATAGCACTTTAATTAGCACAGATTTTAGATCTCTGCATGAAGTATTTCTCCGTCAAAAACTTTTCGGAAGACTATATTTCCTTAACCTGTTTTTCATCAACAAAACCAAGGTCAATTTTTTCTACAGGACGACATTTCTTATGGTTGTTGGATTCAACTCTTATTAAGTCAACTATAGTTAAATTATTCAACAATTTTGGTTTCAAAAATCTTTGCGTTAAAGCAAGAATCACGTTTTTAATATCATCACTCATTTACAGGATCATAGGTTTAACAGTCTAATATGTGTTCAGGAAAGGCTGCTATGGGTTAAGGAAACACCTCAGAATGTTTGCTATATGTAAAAAAGCAATAAGCTTTACAGCAAACAAACCATCTGGGATTTTCAATATCTTGGCTGGAGCTAGTTAATTTTTCACTTCTCTAGTATCAGTACTGTCTTGCAAACAGACACATTTTTCAACCATTGATGGGAAACAAATTTCAAAGGGAAGCATGCCACTAAACCCTCACAATACCATTGGGAGGAGGGAGGGTACTCAATCCCCAGCTTTCGTGAAAAATATGTACTGTCTTTAATGAAGCCTTCTTCCAGATTCTAGGAGGTCAGTCTCCCCCCTCCTCTTGGTGGTAGATGCAAGTTCTCACAACTGTCATCTTATTCCACAAATAATAGCATTATGTAACCTTAGAATACATGGATATTAGATTTCTCTGGGTTGACAGCAACAATAGTTTCAACAATGATTCATTTCCCTTTGGTTCTTTATTGTTTCCTGTTCAGTGGCACTTAGTACAGTGTTAGATACAACTGTGATTGAAAATGTATTGACATACACTTACTGACAGAGAAATATCACAGATTTCAGAAGAATCTACGGGTTCTCAAATTGAATCTGATAAAACTGATGATGTAGGGAATGAACCTGAAGAGGAATGTGTTACGCGCGAGGATGTAGACAGTGATAAGAGTATCTACAGACACTGAAGATGAACTCTGGGCACCTGAAACTGATGATGACACAGCTTGTGAGGTTAGTGACAGATATACTACAAGCACTGGAAAAATTCATAGCTCCAGATCTTCTCACATTAGCAGACAAGTAGCACATAACATTGTGACAGAAAGAGAAAGCATAAGATATGAAGGTAAAGTAGGTACAATAAGACAATCATTTGAAAAGATTTTGTCTCCCAAAATTGTCTACATCACAATAAAGAATTCTAATGGAGAGGCTTGAGGCAGAAAATACCCAAGACAGACTGACTTGAATTCATGGCATATATAGGGCTACTTATTATTATGGGAAGGAAAAGAACTGTAAGTCATCTGCTACAGATTTATGGTCCAACACTTCAGGAAGGTTTGTTTACACTGCTACCGTGAGATGAACTAGCCTCCAGCAGCTTACTAAAACATCAAGATTTGATGACAAAGAGTCATGAAGTGATAACAAGAAACTTGATAAGTTTGCTGCAATATGAGAAGTTTTTGATAAAATGAATGAGTTACTACCAAAATTTCATTCTGTTGGGATGCACACCATTATTGATGAAATGTTGTCATTGTCTCATGCTAGAAGCCCCTTCAAAGTCTTAATGAAGGAAAAACCTGGTAAATACAGTATAATTATATGTAAGCTCACAGATGCTAAAACCAGATATGTTATCAATATTGAGCCTTACGCTGACAAGGGGAGGCCGCCAATTGTGAAATTCAGATTCGATTCATACTGCTCATAATAAAAGCTCATGGCCAGAGGTGTAATGTGGCAAAGCACCAAGATGCACTTCTCAGCCGTTGTCGAGAAAATCGACAGTTAAAGGAAACCGTTGCGGTGAAATACTCTCTACGATTAATAATTTCCTGCAGCGTCGTGGCGCAGCGGTAAGCGCTCGGTTCGTAATCGGAAGGTCGCCGGATCGAATCTTGCGCCATGCAATTTTTTTTATTATTAGTTTTTTGTAATTCAAACATTAATGAATTGCTTATGCATATTGGTGAAGGGGGATCGCTCTCCAATTGTACCGCCTCCATTTTTCCGTTTATTTAACAGGGTGTACCAAAGCTCTCACGTATGCACTGATTTTCGACGATGTTATAAGTTGCGCTAGGGACCGCATCTACCTTCTTTCGAAGTTAGCAGGCAACTACGCTGTTATGCGGCGGCTCGTTTCGGCCCATTCAACATCTGTCCTTCAAGTGTAACGAGTGAGTAACGGAGTTTGTATTTCATACCTGCCACAGAAAATTTGTGTTCGTGGGGTCTCTATTCTAATTCGAATGTTTGACTTACGCTATACGTATTCGTTTCGGAATATCGTTTCTACGTCTTTCGTTAACTATATGTGGTTAATATTATGAAGACAATTAATAACATCTGTGAAATACAACTTTGTTTGCGGAAAACATAATGATGTTCGAAGTCGCCAGTTTTTCCAAGACAAACGACTTTCAACAACTTATTATATACATAATTGTTGCAACTGATTGCCGGGAATTATATATATATATAATCAGTGCGGACGTGAGAGCTTTGGTACACCCTGATCAGTGTGTCAGACCCACCATACTTCCTCCGGACACTGCGAGAGGGCTGTACAAGCAATGATCACACGCACGGCACAGCGGACACACCAGGAACCGCGGTGTTGGCCGTCGAATGGCGCTAGCTGCGCAGCATTTCTGCACCGCCGCCGTCAGTGTCAGCCAGTTTGCCGTGGCATATGGAGCTCCATCGCAGTCTTCTACACTGGTAGCATGCCGCGACAGCGTGGACGTGAACCGTATGTGCAGTTGACGGACTTTGAGCGAGGGCGTATAGTGGGCATGCGGGAGGCCGGGTGGACGTACCGCCGAATTGCTCAACACGTGGGGCGTGAGGTCTCCACAGTACATCGATGTTGTCGCCAGTGGTCGGTGGAAGGTGCACGTGCCCGTCGACCTGGGACCGGACCGCAGCGACGCACGGATGCACGCCAAGACCGTAGGATCCTACGCAGTGCCGTAGGGGACCGCACCGCCACTTCCCAGCAAATTAAGGACACTGTTGCTCCTGGGGTATCGGCGAGGACCATTCGCAACCGTCTCCATGAAGTTGGGCTACAGTCCCGCACACCGTTAGGCCGTCTTCCGCTCACGCCCCAACATCGTGTAGCCCGCCGCCAGTGGTGTCGCGACAGGTGTGAATGGAGGGACGAATGGAGACGTGTCGTCTTCAGCGATGAGAGTCGCTTCTGCCTTGGTGCCAATGATGGTCGTATGCGTGTTTGGCGCCGTGCAGGTGAGCGCCACAATCAGGACTGCATACGACCGAGGCACACAGGGCCAACACCCGGCATCATGGTGTGGGGAGCGATCTCCTACACTGGCCGTACACCACTGGTGATCGTCGAGGGGACACTGAATAGTGCACGGTACATCCAAACCGTCATCGAACCCATCGTTCTACCATTCCTAGACCGGCAAGGGAACTTGCTGTTCCAACAGGACAATGCACGTCCGCATGTATCCCGTGCCACCCAACGTGCTCTAGAAGGTGTAAGTCAACTACCCTGGCCAGCAAGATCTCCGGATCTGTCCCCCATTGAGCATGTTTGGGACTGGATGAAGCGTCGTCTCACGTGGTCTGGACGTCCAGCACGAACGCTGGTCCAACTGAGGCGCCAGGTGGAAATGGCATGGCAAGCCGTTCCACAGGACTACATCCAGCATCTCTACGATCGTCTCCATGGGAGAATAGCAGCCTGCATTGCTGCGAAAGGTGGATATACACTGTACTAGTGCCGACATTGTGCATGCTCTGTTGCCTGTGTCTATGTGCCTGTGGTTCTGTCAGTGTGATCATGTGATGTATCTGACCCCAGGAATGTGTCAATAAAGTTTCCCCTTCCTGGGACAATGAATTCACGGTGTTCTTATTTCAATTTCCAGGAGTGTATATGTTGTGTTAGTGATAAGTAATGGAATCATGAGAGGATGGAAGAAAAGGCAAAAAAAAACAGCAGTGATATTTCATAAAACTCAACAAGATACTGTGTTTAATCTGGTTTTATGAAATATGATGAAATTAAATCGGTGTCTTGATAAAGAATTTCTGTCAAACAAAGAGGTAAGGTAAACAGAAAATGAAAGGTGTCAGCATATGTGGAGGAGAAGTCGCAGATTATCTGAAAACTATAATTAACATCTGAAGTAATCAGCTCGTGTGAAATTGCTATGATTTGGTGCAGCAGCAGAGGCAATATGCAGTACAAACCATCTTAAATATGAGATCTTAATATTCATTGTGGCGACTGGATTTCGAGTGTAGGAAAAGGGAGAGAAGGAAACATAGTAGGTGAATATGGTTTGGGGGACAGAAATGAAAGAGGAAGCCGCCTGGTAGAATTTTGCACAGAGCACAAATAATCATAACTAACACTTGGTTTAAGAATCATGAAAGAAGGTTGTATACATGGAAGAACCCTGGAGATACTAAAAGGTATCAGATAGATTATATAATGGTAAGACAGAGATTTAGGAACCAGGTTTTAAATTGTAAGACATTTCCAGGGGCAGATGTGGACTCTGACCACAATCTATTGGTTATGACCTGTAGATTAAAACTGAAGAAACTGCAAAAAGGTGGGAATTTAAGGAGATGGGACCTGGATAAACTAAAAGAACCAGTGGTTGTACAGAGATTCACGGAGAGCATAAGGGAGCAATTGACGGGAATGGGGGAAATAAATACAGTAGAAGAAGAATGGGTAGCTTTGAGGGATGAAGTAGTGAAGGCAGCAGAGGATCAAGTAGGTAAAAAGACGAGGGCTAGTAGAAATCCTTGGGTAACTGAAGAAATATTGAATTTAATTGATGAAAGGAGAAAATATAAAAATGCAGTAAGTGAAACAGGCAAAAAGGAATACAAACGTCTCAAAAATGAGATCGACAGGAAGTGCAAAATGGCTAAGCAGGGATGGCTAGAGGACAAATGTAAGGATGTAGAGGCCTATCTCACTAGGGGTAAGATAGATACTGCCTACAGGAAAATTAAAGAGACCTTTGGAGATAAGAGAACGACTTGTATGAATATCAAGAGCTCAGATGGAAACCCAGTTCTAAGCAAAGAAGGGAAAGCAGAAAGGTGGAAGGAGTATATAGAGGGTCTATACAAGGGTGATGTACTTGAGGACAATATTATGGAAATGGAAGAGGATGTAGATGAAGATGAAATGGGAGATACGATACTGCGTGAAGAGTTTGACAGAGCACTGAAAGACCTGAGTCGAAACAAGGCCCCCGGAGTAGACAATATTCCACTGGAACTACTGACGGCCGTGGGAGAGCCAGTCCTGACAAAACTCTACCATCTGGTGAGCAAGATGTATGAAACAGGCGAAATACCCTCAGACTTCAAGAAGAATATAATAATTACAATCCCAAAGAAAGCAGGTGTTGACAGATGTGAAAATTACCGAACTATCAGCTTAATAAGTCACAGCTGCAAAATACTAACACGAATTCTTTACAGACGAATGGAAAAACTACTAGAAGCCAACCTCGGGGAAGATCAGTTTGGATTCCGTAGAAACACTGGAACTCGTGAGGCAATACTGACCTTACGACTTATCTTAGAAGAAAGATTAAGGAAAGGCAAACCTACGTTTCTAGCATTTGTAGACTTAGAGAAAGCTTTTGACAATGTTGACTGGAATACTCTCTTTCAAATTCTAAAGGTGGCAGGGGTAAAATACAGGGAGCGAAAGGCTATTTACAATTTGTACAGAAACCAGATGGCAGTTATAAGAGTCGAGGGACATGAAAGGGAAGCAGTGGTTGGGAAGGGAGTAAGACAGGGTTGTAGCCTCTCCCCGATGTTGTTCAATCTGTATATTGAGCAAGCAGTAAAGGAAACAAAAGAAAAATTCGGGGTAGGCATTAAAATTCATGGAGAAGAAATAAAAACTTTGAGGTTCGCCGATGACATTGTAATTCTGTCAGAGACAGCAAAGGACTTGGAAGAGCAGTTGAATGGAATGGACAGTGTCTTGAAAGGAGGATATAAGATGAACATCAACAAAAGCAAAACAAGGATAATGGAATGTAGTCTAATTAAGTCAGGTGATGCTGAGGGAATTAGATTAGGAAATGAGGCACTTAAAGTAGTAAAGGAGTTTTGCTATTTGGGGAGCAAAATAACTGATGATGGTCGAAGTAGAGAGGATATAAAATGTAGGCTGGCAGTGGCAAGGAAAGAGTTTCTGAAGAAGAGAAATTTGTTAACATCCAGTATTGATTTAAGTGTCAGGAAGTCATTTCTGAAAGTATTCGTATGGAGTGTAGCCATGTATGGAAGTGAAACATGGACGATAAATAGTTTGGACAAGAAGAGAATAGAAGCTTTCAAAATGTGGTGCTACAGAAGAATGCTGAAGATTAGATGGGTAGATCACATAACTAATGAGGAGGTATTGAATAGGATTGGGGAGGAGAGAAGTTTGTGGCACAACTTGACCAGAAGAAGGGATCAATTGGTAGGACATGTTCTGAGGCATCAAGGGATCACCAATTTAGTATTGGAGGGCAGTGTGGAGGGTAAAAATCGTAGAGGGAGACCAAGAGATGAATACACTAAGCAGATTCAGAAGGATGTAGGTTGCAGTAAGTACTGGGAGATGAAAAAGCTTGCACAGGATAGAGTAGCATGGAGAGCTGCATCAAACCAGTCCCAGGACTGAAGACCACAACAACAAACAATATTAATTGTGGTATAATAGAAGTGTTTGTGTTCAGTGAAATCAGTATATGGAGATAACTATCTACCTATAGAAGTGTGTCATGGTACAGCCTTTTCTAACATTAAGGAATTACAGCTTTAAACATGGTTGCCTGGAGTAATGTATGTGGAAAATATAAGCAAGATTTGTATGTATATCATCCTTCAGGCTAGAATCTCACTGAATTTTATGGAATACAGTGAAATAATAGCTTTTCTAAGTGATAATTTTGTCTGATTAGTAATGCCTTAGCATAAGGATCTGTTGTTGTGGAGTGTTTTTCAGTAGAATCAATTTTGTATTAGATAAGCAGAGCATGTGTTTATTTGTTAGATAGTAGGGCAATAATGAAATAATGAATAAATTAGGATCTTAGTGGTTAGGGAGCCTGTCTCTGCAGCAGAGATATTTTTTGAGAATGCACTCCACTAGTTAATGAGATAAGAAATGTAAGTAAAATAATGGACCTAACAGACATATTTGATGAAAAAGATAACTGTATGCAAACAAATGTGGTGTAACTATTTTGAGGATCTATTTTTGAATCAGGTGACATTTGGTACTGTGTTTATTGTGCAATTCGTGACACTGCAGCTGGGAATGAGAACTTAACTGAAAGAGAAATACTTTAGTGAGGTAAAAGTAAAAAAAGGCTGCATTATTGGGTCTGTAGGTTATCTGAAGACTTCTAGTTGCATTCTGAGTGGTAATACCGAAAGAAGAAAAGTAATTTTGCTTATAAACTGATAACTGTGGTGCTAGATTGATGTAAATGTGCTGATAGGTCAACTATTTGGTAAGATTTTGTGATTTTGCGAAGATTAAATTTTTTGGTTGAATGAGAATAATACTCAGAGTGAAGATGATGAGTCCATAAATGGCGTGAATTTCAAACCAGGACTTTGCATTTTAGTGATTTTGCAAATGGGAAAGAAATCCAAATCTTTCAAGTTTAACCAGTTTGAGACAGAGTTATGACATAGTGTAATATTTTGTAGTGTAATGTGCACTTGATTTTAAACTTTTACTAGTCCCCACCTTTTGTAATATAGTCAATTTATTGCTAATTATTGTGATGCTATGAGATCTGGGTAATGTATCTATTTATGAAGTAAAGACTAGTATTTGCCATTAGTGTGAAACATTTTTTCCTTATACTTAGAAGAAAAAGTGAGTAATCTAAAGTAGGGTGTTTTGTCTAATTTTTTCATGTACTGTGGTGGAGGAGAACCACCTCCAAGGGAATGGAACTGATAGCAATGCATTTCCTTACTAACTACAACTTGGGCCTGTTGAAGGCATGGACAACTTGGTAAGAAAATGTGTTAAAGCTCATTAAAAGAGTGAAAGTTCTTGTGAAAAATACTAAACATTCAAAAGGTGATATATTCTGTCTGAAAATGTCCTGGAAGGCACAGTGTAACTTAACTTTTTGAAACCCATGATCATTTATTCTTTGAAGCAAGACAGGACTTATATAAAGTGATATGTATCTTAGAATGTAATCTTTGTTTATCCAAGAAGGACATCACTTATGGTGAAGATGCCTATTGTTATTAAAAATATAATTTGTGAATATTTTATGCCATTGTACAGTACACTATATGTAAATATTTTGTATGGGCCAGTTCATATAAGTAGGAATTTGAAAAACATATGTACTGTAGTTTTTGTTAGGAGATTTCTTGTGCAATATTCTTTTGTGTGTAGAATGTTAAGCCCACTTTCTGGGATCACAAGTGGTAATTGAATTGCCCAGTTAGCTATTTGCAATATTTATCTGGTCAGTCCAGTGACGGGTCAAGTGACACAGCAAGATGGGATCTCTTTACTCCCTCTCTCGTTTTGCCATCTGCTTCATTGTATTCATTTTCTCATTTCTGACTGATTACCATTAACACACACGACTATAATCTGCATTTCCATAAAAGAAAAAGGTTGGCCCCCAGTCATAAGAAATATAGCACCAGGTCTAATTATGTGCTTAATTTTTGTGTATGTAATTAATTTGCTAATTTATTTTGACCAATTCTAGTTACCACCTTTGTCACAAGGTGAAATCAGTAATTGTTCTGTGACTTAAGTGCTATTGTTGACTTATATACAAATATAAGTTCTGTAATAATTATAACCATTTGCAAGAAGAACTGCTAGGATTCTTAAAGTATCTATTTGGCTCTATTCAAAAACATGTTAGCATAGTCAGTCTTTATTTAATTCCATAATAATTGCCAGGTTTGTCAAAAGCACTGTTTGTGTAACTATATCTGTTAATGTCATTATTTAAACAAATAATATGGCCTAACCTCTGTGAGAGAAGGAACTGTTAAAGAGCAGAAATTTTTTGCTGTATTCAGTTAATTGAATGAGTTCTGTTTTAATTTCAATTTCTGTAAATTAAACATTGAATAATGTACAGTTTCAGTACCTATATTGTGAGGATATAAAAGACCTGATTTTTGGTGTTGAGATGAGTCAGTCCATGGCCAATTTTCAGACAGGAATTCTGTATCAATTAGAGTAACAGAATTGCATTAACTTAACAGTGGAATTAGTGTAACACCAATAGGCAGTGCATTAAAACAATGACAGTGTCTGTTCAATTTATTTGAGAAATAGTGTCACACATACCTTATTATTCTGCAAGAACTGTGAACTGTGTGGTTAGGTATTTACTGCTCATAGATGTTCAACTGCAAACTATGATGCGGTAAATAGTTGTACACTATATTTGTAGAACTTTCCCAACTGGAATAAGAAAAAAACCTAATAAGTAAATGACTTTTTTTTTCAAGAACTGGGAATACAGCTCATGAAACCATACACTGAAGAAAGAGCTACAAATATTGCAGGACTGCTAAAGCCTGTAGTTTCAAATTTGTAGGGCATTGTCAGATGGAAAATGAAGCAGAACATCAATGCAATGGAAACTAATGGAGGTAAAGGTAGATGTAATTTGTGTGTTAGTGAAAGCCATTCAAAAGCACAAAAGTATAACAAAGTGAAAAAAATAACAATAATCTGTGACAATTGTAAGAGATACACATGTGGTAAACACAGCAAAAAAACTGTTGTATGTTCCAAGTGGGGAATAGATTCCAAAGAAACTGGTGGATAGTTCTTCACACAAAACTATGTTGTGTACCTAAGCTATTTGCATATTATATCATGTTTTTGTAACATTTTTTTAATTATAGTAAAGTGTACTTGAATAGTAACTAATTTTTCTCAAGATAATTAGTCTTAGTAAACTTAAATGACAAAGTAAGTGAAAGATATAGAATGCATATTTGAAAACAGTTTTAAAAGAAATATTCAGGTTCTGGGTCCTGATTGTGTATCAACAGATCTTTCAAAAGTATGTTATTAATGAAATTCAAGAACAATTAAAGAATTCTATTTATTTTTTGAATTTTTTATGGTGGGCACAAAGTACCCTAACAGAAAGATGGCAGGGGAAACAATAGAAGGATAAAACAACACTGCTAACCACTGTAACCAATCAGAAATTTCTTTTTTATCCTGCAACCCAAACAAAAATACCCTCAAAATACCCACAAGTACAGAATTATGTAGTGCCTCTTTGTGATGTAATATGCAACTTACGTAAGGGTCCTGAGCTCTCAAAATACCCAAATTCCAGGCAATTACCCACAATCTGACATCACTGCTGCTAACATTTTTCTGAGCTTCACAAGAGAGGGGAAAAAGGGGAGGGAATCTATCTAACAAAGAACTAACTTTCTCTTCTGGCTGTAGAAGAGTAGGTGTTGCTATTAGGGTGATCTGAGCCAGTTCTCATTGTGCTTGAGCTGAATGACACACTAAGAGCATTGTTGTTCATTTTATGAACATGACACACTGAAAAAAGCTTCTGTTGTGATAATACATATATGTGACTCCATGCAGATTTTTCATCATGATAATATAAGGAGCTTGTAAGGAGTATTTTGGTCATATAAGAAGTTCCAAGCACTTCTTGGAAATTTTCTCACAACTAAGGTGTTTCTAAGGAGTATAACAAGTCTGTATGCACCCTTAATTAAGGCTACCACCATCGAGTCCACCCTTCACAAGACTAATACAATAATTACAAATGGCTGGAGGAACAACACTGAGCATTTACTAGACACTCTTTTGCCAAATGATTCTGCAAATACAGACAAAAACCAGCAATCAGTGGCCCATGAAGTGACATGTTTTGAATATAGTAACAATAACGCACTATTCCTGTTTGTTCAGGAAGAAGTGGCACTCACAATGGTCATGCTTAAACGTGGCTTGGCACTGGGTGCAGATAGTATGTTTTCAGGGCTGGTAAAGAAAGTACCTCCAATCATGGTGCCATTCTTAACACATCTGTTGAATGAGGCATTGAGGCAGTGCAGGGTGCCAGAGACTTGGATATCTGTACATATAGCTACCATAAATGAAGACTTCAATAAAGATCCCACAGAACTAAAGAGCTACAGAACTATATGTTTAATAAACACATGATCAAAAGCTCAGGAATGGTTACACTGCAAGCATCTTCAAGAGCAAAGAGAGCTCCAGGGTCTCAGCATATGTCAATTTGGCTTCTACAAATGGAAATTAATAGATGACAATGTTGATCAGGCTTTTCAAAATGAAGACAGAGTGAACAATAAATACTGTACTGCAATTATGACTGAAATTTCTGGCAAATTCAATAGTTTATGATGGCCTGCAATGTTCAGTTACCGAAGGAGCCTTCAGATCCCAAAATGTCTTTATTATAGTTTCCTGAAATCCTGTAAGGGTCACATATTCAAGGGCTTGTTGGAGGGCATAAGGGTATAATACAGATTACACATGTCTGTCCACAAGGCTTGATATGTGAACCAATATTTGGAGACCTAACAACTAAGCCATTGCCTTAACTGCTGGATGTGATTGATGAACTGAATGGAGTTGTGGCTTATGCTGAGGGTATTCTGTTGGTGGTCTCTGGGGCTTTCAGGTGCAAGCTTGAAGAAGATGCAAACCACATGCTCTCAAATATGCATGGGTGGTATAGGAACAACAAATTAACTGTATCTTTAACTAAAACTACATACATGCTGCTTAAAGGCAAACACTCCCTATCCAGGAATCCAGCCCGTAGGTTAGATAGCAGCCCCATTTTGAGAAGCAATCTATTCAGGGAATTAGGGGTTGCTCTCAACAACAGAAGAAACTTCTTGGCTTATGTGCATACAGTCTGCCTAAGGCTGCCAAAATCAAGAGCAAAATTGCCAGCACATGCACTGCTAACTTATCGTTGCAGCAGTTAAACTGTACCACAGTCCAGTACTGATTGGAACTGTGGGCCTTGTAGTTAACTCTTGGGCTCATTGGCTATGGTGGTATGACACATAATCACCCAAAAGGTACACAGTGAGGATTTCTTCTAGGGATGATGAGAGCATACAGTACTACACTGGCAGAGGCTCATCTCATCATTCTGGAAATATCTCCTGTTGTCATCCCAGTATAATATCTTGTCACTACATATTGTTAGTGGCAGGGTAATATAGATAAAGTACAAGAAATTCTGGGTACCAGGATAACTAAAAATTTAGGTCTTCAAGGCTGTACAATTGATGAATAGCAGCAGGATTGAGACAATAGAAATACAAGATGCTGGGTATGCGGTGCCCTGAACATCAGACAGAGACTACAAATGAAGCATATCATCTCAAGCAGTGGAATAGTTCACTTTATGAAAGATACGGGCCTAAAGCCCAATACATAAATAGAACAGGAAAGACCATCAACATTGTGTGATTATGGTGATTGAAAATCCCCTGAGTATGTGGGGTCACATGCCCACTCCAGGTGGAAGCTAGGAGATATTAACCTCCTGAGGGCACAATGACATACCTAATTAGGAATGCTAACACATTCCAGTTACTGAACATAGTCATGACCAATGTACCTAGAAATGAAATAAACAAATTCATAGCATCTGTCAGAAACAAAAACATGCATCTAAGGAACATCAACAGATGAGAGTTGATGAGTGACAGTGAATATGTGACTAATAAGCAGATATAAGAGGATTGCAATAGCAATGGTGGTGATAAAGAGACAAACACTGAGTGATCAATGAAGTTTTGTGTGGTGTCTGTTAATAAGAGCACATTCAATTGCAATTTGGTTTTAATTTATTTTCAATATAAATACTGTTATTAGTCATATTAATTGCACTGACTTAATTAAAGGTAACTGAAGTCTAGGCTATTTTCCCCACTCAACACAGGCCAAACTCAAAGACTTATTAAAATAGTTGCAAACCACAACTAGCTAATAAAATAACACATTTATCTCTTTTGTTTTTGTTTCATTCCTTATTTCCATTTTTTCTAATACTTAATTTTTCTTTATGTATACACTTATTATTAAGTTTTAGTGATGTTTTTAGGACTGATGTACATTGTGTGACCAGTTTTAGACACACTAGAGCAGGTTTTATGATTGCAAAAAATAAACAAATAAATGAAAAATTCAGTTATCTCCATACTATGACATACAAACTTCATTTTGTATCTCCATAAATATATTTTACAAATGTCAACTGTTAAATGTATCTCTTATAATCACCTTCAAGCTAGTTAAACAATCAACAGTGATCTTCCCATGACTTAGAAACTAATAATAAATCATCTACAGACATAATTAGTTCTTGTACTAATTTGTCTCTTAAAGACTTATAAAAGCATAAATAAAAGCAACTACACATACATTCAAACCAAAACAGAACATTTGAAACTGGTAAGAATTACCCTCAAATCAGAATGCTGTGTACAATCTTGATTTTTTTTTTTATGTAGCACCAGCTGTCAGCATCCAGCTGTTAAATATGTTAAACTAAAGAATTTAGCTTCCTCAAACTTTGACAACAACTCCTCTTTACTGATGGGCCTGTCCTGTTCAGTTTCAATCTGTTTATTTGAAGTTTGTGCATCTAGAACTCATCAAACACTTTCTGCAGGTTTTTTAATCACTAGCAATGAATTATTATATACATTTACATCTACATCTACATACATACTCCACAATCAACCATACAGTGCATGGCGGAGGGTAGCTCGTACCACAACTAGCATCTTCTCTCCCTTTTCCGCTCCCAAACAGAATGAGGGAAAAATGACTGCCTATATGCCTCTGTACGAGCCCTAATCTCTCTTATCTTATCTTTGTGGTCTTTCCGCAAAATGTAAGTTGGCGGTAGTAAAACTGTACTGCAGTCAGCCTCAAATGCTGGTTCTCTAAATTTCCTCAGTAGTGATTCACGAAAAGAATACCTCCTTTCCTCTAGAGACTCCCACCCGAGTTCCTGAAGCATTTCCATAACACTCGCATGATAATCAAGCTTACCAGTAACAAATCTAGCAGCTCGCCTCTGAATTGCTTCTATGTCCTCCCTCAATCCGACCTGATAGGGATCCCAAACACTCAAGCAGTACTCAAGAATAGGTCGAATTAGTGTCTTATAAGTGGTCTCCTTTACAGATGAACCACATCTTACCAAAATTCTACCGATGAACCGAAGATGACCATCCGCCTTCCCCACAACTGCCATTACATGCTTGTCCCATTTCATATCGCTCTGCAGTGTTACACCCAAATATTTAATCAATGTGACTGTGTCAAGCTCTACACTACTAATGGAGTATTCAAACATTACAGGATTCTTTTTCCTATTCATCTGCATTAATTTACATTTATCTATATTTAGAGTTAGCAGCCATTCTTTACACCAATCACAAATCCTGTCCAAGTCAACTTGTATCCTCCTACAGTTACTAAACGACAACACCTTCCCATACACCACAGCATCACCAGCAAACAGCCACACATTGTTATCCACCCTGTCCAAAAGATCATTTATGTAGATAGAAAACAACAGTGAACCTACCACACTTCCCTGGGGCACTCCAGATGATACCCAAACCTCCAATGAACACTCACCATTGAGGACAACATACTGGGTTCTATTACTTCAGAAGTCTTCGAGCCACTAACATACTTAGGAACCAATCCCATATGCTCGTACCTTAGTTAGGAGTCTGCAGTGGGGCACCGAGTCAAACGCTTTCCGGAAGTCAAGGAATATGGCATCAATCTGATACCCTTCATCCATGGTTCACAAGATATCATGTGAAAAAAGGGCAAGTTGTGTTTCGCAGGAGCGATGCTTTCTAAAGCCGTGCATATGCATGGACAGCAACTTCTCTGTCTCAAGGAAATTCGTCATATTCGAATTGAGAATATGTTCAAGAATCCTGCAACAAACCAATGTTAAGGATATTGGTCTGTAATTTTGAGGATCCATCCTTCTGCCCTTCTTATATACAGGCGTCACCTGCGCTTTTTTCCAGTCACTTGGGACTTTACGTTGGGCAAGAGATTCATGATAAATGCAAGCTAAGTAAGGAGCCAATGCAGTAGAGTACTGTCTGTAAAACCGAATTGGAATCCCATCAGGACCTGGCAATTTATTTATTTTCAACCCATTCAGCTGCTTCACAACCTGAGGGATGTCTATCACTATGTCCTCCATACGGGAATCTGTACAAGACTCATACGGTGCTATGTTTGTACGATCCTCCTGTGTGAAAGATTTCTCATATGCTAAATTTAAAATTTTAGCTTTTGTTTTCGTGTCTTCTGTTGACAGGCCAGACTATCAGTGAGTGGCTGTATGGAAGCCTTCGACCCGCATACCGATTTTACGTGAGACCAGAATTTTCTTGGGTTTTCAGCAAGATATTTTGCTAAGGTATGACGGTGGTAGTGGTTGTATGCTTCGCGCATCGCTCTTCTTACAGCAGCACGAATCTCTACTAACTTTTGCCTGTCCTCATTCTCCCAATCTTCCTTGTACCGCGAGTGCAACTGTCTTTGCTTCCTGAGCATTCTCCGAATTGCTCTGTTAAACCATGGTGGGTCTTTCCCACCCTTAACCCACTTTTTCGACACATACTTGTACAACGCGTGATTTACAATGTGTTTAAAATTAGCCCATAATTCTTCCACGTCCATCGTACTGAAGTAAATGAAGTCGATTCATTTACTAAGTGGGATGCTAACAACTGCTTACCTGCTCTTTCTAGTAAGAATACTCTCCTAGCCTACTTGACCAACTTTTTAACTTTCGTAACCATAGTCATAAGGACAAGATCATGATCACTAATTCCTGTCTCAACACTGACACTGTCGATGAGGTCTGGTCTGTTCGTGGCTACCAGATCTAAAATATTTCCATTACACATTGGCTGTCGATTTAGCTGCTCAAGACAGTTTTCAGATAATGTGTTCAAAAGTAATTCACACGACAACTTGTCTGTACCACCTATAATGAATCCATAGACACCCCAGTCTATACTAGGTAGGTTGAAGTCGCCTCCAACTAATATAGCATGATCCAGGTACTTCTGCAATACAGAATGTAGACTCCCTTCGAATGATTCTAGAACTGTCACGGTGGATCCTGGTGGCCGGTAATAACACCCCACAATTAACTTTTTTCCCCCTAGCCCTGTTAAACGTGTCCAGATAACTTCACAATCACACTCTACTTCGACCCAAGTAGACACAATATTTTCGTCAACTGCAATGAAGACACCACCTCCTATGGTGTCTAATCTGTCTTTCCAATACACATTCCAACCCTCACTAAATATTTCAGAACTTCCTATCTCTCGGTTCAGCCAGGTCTCATTCCCAAGAATAATTTGCACGCCACACGCTTCCTGGAGGGCAGTAAATTCAGGAACATTATTCTGAACACTCTGAAAATTTACTGCTAATATCTTGATAGCTGAAGTGTCTTTACACTGAGCACGTCCTGATTTCCCTGCCTGCACATCGACTGGTGAGTGTTCATCAGGACACCTCGCACTACTGCCTAGCCTAAAACACCCCCACGTGCACACCACAATTACTCTGCTACCTGAGTAGCCGCTTCCTTTGCGTAGTGCACCCCTGACCTATCTAGGAGCATCCTACAATTCCCCAACCAATAGCACAAGTCTAGAAATCTGCAGCCAAGTCCGTCACAGAGTCGACGAGCCTCTGGTTGAGACCCTCCACTCGGCTCCAAACCAAAGGACCCTGATCCACTCTGGGAACAATGCTGCAAATAGAGAGCTCTGCTTGCACCCCGCGTGCAAGGCCAGCGGTCTTCACCAAATCCACCAGCCACCTGTATGAACTGAGGATCGCCTCAGAACCCAAGTGATAGGCATTATTGGTACCGATGTGAGCAACTACTTGCAGACGTTTGCACCCCGTACCCCATAGTTATGCTACATTCAATAATATCATTATCAATCAGCTCAAAGAGTCACTGGTATTCTGCAAGGTTTATAAATTAAATGCTCAACTTTTTTATCTCTAATTACACTGGGTTCATCAGAAAGCATAACTTTATGTGCTGATTAAATATTTTGTAATTAATTTCATGTTCTGCCATTCATAAAGTAGAATCATCCACATCTAATTTTTTGTTTTCTGATCATTCTTCCCAAATTTCACTTCTTCTCTTCACTGCAATAATATTAGACATATTCAACAAATTGACTTGTTTAACCACCTGTTGTTCTTCCTTAAAATTTAATAAAGTTCTTTTGAAAGGAATGCTATAATTATTATTTTCTCCTTTCCATACAACTCTTTTTCTATTGAAGTCCAGTGATATTTTATTACCATGTAAATAGTCTGATCCTGATAGCACATCAAATTCAGATTAGGTAGTATTCTATGTACCGACTTGACAGAAAATCCTAGGAAGTTCTGGTCTTACGTTAAATCAGTAAGTGGCTCGAAACAGTATATCCAGACACTCTGGGATGATGATGGCATTGAAACAGAGGATGACATGTGTAAAGCTGAAATACTAAACACCTTTTTCCAAAGCTGTTTCACAGAGGAAGACCGCACTGCAGTTCCTTCTCTAAATCCTCGCACAAACGAAAAAATGGCTGACATCAAAATAAGTGTCCAAGGAATAGAAAAGCAACTGGAATCACTCAACAGAGGAAAGTCCACTGGACCTGACGGGATACCAATTCGATTCTACACAGAGTACGTGAAAGAACTTGCCCCCCTTCTAACAGCCGTGTACCGCAAGTCTCTAGAGGAACGGAAGGTTCCAAATGATTGGAAAAGAGCACAGGTAGTCCCAGTCTTCAAGAAGGGTCGTCGAGCAGATGCGCAAAACTATAGACCTATATCTCTGACGTCGATCTGTTGTAGAATTTTAGAACATGTTTTTTGCTTGAGTATCATGTCGTTTTTGGAAACCCAGAATCTACTATGTAGGAATCAACATGGATTCCGGAAACAGCGATCGTGTGACACCCAACTCGCTTTATGTGTTCATGAGACCCAGAAAATATTAGATACAGGCTCCCAGGTAGATGCTATTTTACTTGACTTCCGGAAGGCGTTCGATACAGTTCTGCACTGTCGCCTGATAAACAAAGTAAGAGCCTACAGAATATCAGACCAGCTGTGTGGCTGGATTGAAGAGTTTTTAGCAAACAGAACACAGCATGTTGTTATCAATGGAGAGACGTCTACAGACGTTAAAGTAACCTCTGGCGTGCCACAGGGGAGTGTTATGGGACCATCGCTTTTCACAATATATATAAATGACCTAGTAGATAGTGTCGGAAGTTCCATGCGGCTTTTCGCGGATGATGCTGTAGTATACAGAGAAGTTGCAGCATTAGAAAATTGTTGCGAAATGCAGGAAGATCTGTAGCGGATAGGCACTTGGTGCAGGGAGTGGCAACTGACCCTTAACATAGACAAATGTAATGTATTGCGAAGACATAGAAAGAAGGATCCTTTATTGTATGATTATATGATAGCAGAACAAACACTGGTAGCAGTTACTTCTGTAAAATATCTGGGAATATGCGTGCGGAACGATTTGAAGTGGAATGATCATATAGAATTAATTGTTGGTAAGGCGGGTACCAGGTTGAGATTCATTGGGAGAGTCCTTAGAAAATGTAGTCCATCAACAAAGGAGGTGGCTTACAAAACACTCGTTTGACCTATACTTGAGTATTGCTCATCAGTGCGGGATCTGTACCAGATCGGGTTGATGGAGGAGATAGAGAAGATCCAAAGAAGAGCGGCGCATTTCGTCACAGGGTTATTTGGTAACCGTGATAGCGTTACGGAGATGTTTAACAAACTCAAGTGGCAGACTCTGCAAGAGAGGCGCTCTGCATCGCGGTGTAGCTTGCTCACCAGGTTTCGAGGGGGTGCGTTTCTGGATGAGGTATCGAATATATTGCTTCCCCCTACTTATACCTCCTGAGGAGATCACGAATGTAAAATTAGAGAGATTAGGGTGGGCACGGAGGCTTTCAGACAGTCGTTCTTCCCGTGAACCATACGCGACTGGAACAGGAAAGGGGCGTAATGACAGTGGCATGTAAAGTGCCCTCCGCCACACACCGTTGGGTGGCTTGCAGAGCATAAATGTAGATGTAGATGTCGAATAGTGTTTGATGAAAGGTAAAAATATCAATTTTGTTAGGTAGTTGTTTCTTCCTTTCTTTGTTTCCTTTTACTGCCTGCTATACACACAATTTATGCCCCTGTTACTGACAGTAGAGTACATTAGTGCTCATCCCTCATTAATCATCATGCCTCCTATGATATAAAGGATATCGAAATGAATAACCACTTTTATTCCCAGAACATCACCCAGTGCTATTGGTTTCATTTGTTCTTGCTCATTACTATTACCTTCTCCCTCAAGTAATCACTCACACATGGATAATGGATGAATGAGTGCTACTACTATGTCAATATGTGAGTCTTTTTTTCTTTTAATGTTACACCCTGAAGCCTGGCCCATGATGCAGAATGTACACAATTTCCTGAAATCGAGTATCAAATATTTTTAGGCAGTGGGCCTATTTGGGCACCCACAATGCTCATTATTAAAGAGCTTGTCGCAGAAGTGCTGAGAAAATCATGAGCTCCAGAGCCAGTACAAATTAGCAGTGTCCAGAACTTCCCAGCACCCACAAAGATTTACCAACAGGCTAAATATTGGCAATGTCACAGTGCACACGGGTGCACAACAATCAAAGCAGTGCAAGCTGAGCAATGGAATGGTGTGAATGCTTCTCCAGGACTCTGATCCTGTTTTCCATGAGCCACATGGATTGAGTTTGATGAGAGCTCTCCACAACACAAATGGGATTATTCAGTCAGTTGTTTCATTGTGACTGAAAAGTACACAGCACCCCATATGTCGGGAAGATGGATATCAGTTTTTCCACTCACATGTCCATCATTTTCTGGCAGTTACATGACCAGACATGGGAACAGTGTTTGAGCAGTACTAATGTGCTATACCTGTTACTGCAGCTGCACAATTACAAGAGCACAGAATTTCACCATTACAAAATATTGTTATATGGTAGTGTACTCTTTTAAAATAAACAAATGTATCATTGTGTGGATACTTTCTTTGTCAGTTACCATAACCAGAGCCTACACCCTGGGCACAGTGCATGGGCATGGTAATAAAGTCAGCCCATTCAATTGATTTAGCTTCACCTGTTTGTAGCAGATGTATGATGAGTTCTGCCACATTAACACTGTTTAAAAAAATATGTATTCCAAGCATAAATTAAAGAAGTGCTATAGAAAGTTATTAGGAAAGCAAAGTTTATTCGTAAAGTCACATTCTATTCATCGATTCACCCACACTGAGAATTCTGCAACAAGAGGATCAGAGCAAACAAGAAGAGTTTGCATGAGCAGGGGAGAGGTGATCTGGAACCAGTACTGTCACAACAATCTCTATGCACAGTAATGGTAGCAGGAAAAGGAAGTATGTAAATTTACAAATGTTAATCTAATAATGTATTGAATATTGAAGGTCTGTTGATGTTAACATCAGCTAGAGTGTATCCCGAGGTGAGTACTTCCCAATTTCTTCCAATTATTCTTTCAAAATTTCTTTTTTAATTATTTAAGCAGCAATTTCAATCAGTTTCCAATATATATTATACTTTATGCATGCCGCCCCCCCCCATTCTCTCAGATACTATTCAATGGTGACCGTGACAGGACGGCATTGAGGGGAGTATGAACAGCCCTTTCAATTGTTGAGATAAAATTTTTTGTGATAAATGTTCCATTTTATTGTTACAAGAAACTAATGAGGCCTTTGTTGCATTTGTTAGATGTCTGCATGATTGCGATGAATAAAAACTTGAAGGAGCAATTTTAAATTCTGCCTACAAACAAGATGCACCGGGAATGCTGCTTTCAGTGGTAAGGGTAGGAAGCTGCTACACTGTATACTTATACGGCCACACTTGGCACTGTCTCTCTCACAATAAATAATGTCCTTTCCTTACAATTAATATCCTTTATGGAAAGTGCATTTCTATAGGAAAGATGAAAATCTGTATAAAGTCAACATTAAAGTGCAAAATAATTCATCCAAATTCTGTAAGACCGTATTATAGAATAATCAGGTTCATTACTGAACATGCATATAAAACTGCTTTAATTGAAAAGTACCAATACACAAAATTTCGTTTTTGAAAATCTTTTTTTTCATAATTTTGTTAAACATTGTTCAAAAATGAGACAAAAGGAATGCCCATTGTTGAAAACTCATTATAAAATGCAGTATGCCAAGATGTCAGAAATCTGAGCTTGGCAACAGTTGAAAGTAATGCGCCAACTTGTGAGCAGGCCGATGGTTACCAAAACAACCAGGCTGACGTCCCACTGTTAAAAAGTGGTAACACTGGTAATATACCTAATCATGATGTCACTTTTATGATGCTCAATGAGACAATTTCTCACGTCTCACCAGGAAACATTTTTTCAAATAGTGAAACTGAAGCACACAACAGCAAAAATTTCTTTGATTATTTGCTCATGATGTCATGAACACAAGAACAGGAAACAGTTCACAAAAACAATGCAAATACTAATGAGATACACACTTCAACACAGCTCATTCAACTAATAACATAACAGTTTGCACTGCAAAATCAGGCATTTAACGATTTCAGGAGTATTATTAGTCAACAGTTAAAAGAGGTGAGCAAAACTATACGCACTAAATTATCTAATGAATTACCCGGTAAGTTCACAGAGTTCGTTAAACAACTAAAACAAGAAATAATTACCAATGTGTCCCACGATATAAATATATTAACAGAAAAAGTGACACCCATCGACTATAAACAAGAACAACATGCAGGTGAGTTACAAAAACTTAGTGAAGCATATTCTTAAATTCAGGAGACACAATCCAAAGTGGATGCATTGGTAAAAAAATGTTATAAAGGCAGTCATTGAGATGCAAGACATATACAAAAACTTACCTACAGAAATACACAAGTTGAGTCCAAGAGTATATCAGGTAAGTCTAGAGTCAGAATTTTCCAAAAAACAGAGGGATAAGTTCTGTGCGGATGTAAAGGTAATAACTGAAAAAGGTGAAATGGGGATGCTGGATAGGGGCAGCACCCTTGCTGAAAAGGTAGTGTCTCAATGCAAAATTTATGTAGATACTGTAGAAGCAGCTCTAAAAGGGAAAGAAAGTCAATGTCTAGCTAAAATGGATTTTGGTTTAAAGGAAGCAGAGGAAAGGTTACAAGGCAGTGATGCTAAAACTGCTGACACTGCATAACAACATATGATAGGAAACAAACCAAGCTTTTAGAGAAGATAGATACCTTCACTGGTTACCCACAATATGGTGTTATCCTGTTGAAGGAAAATAGTGAAGGTTGCATGAAGCAACAACACTTGCTGGCAGTTGCACCTGTTGAGCAAGTGCAGTTCCCATGCTCTATGCCATGAGTGAGCGTAAAAACACCTGTCACTGACAGTGTGACATGTTTGTCAACATTACTTGCAGATGAGATATTACTTAGGCATCGACAATTTCTGATATTTACTTCTGAAGGGAAAAGAATACACCCTGTGGTCTTTATCAGAGCATTTTGAAATGTTTTACCTCATACCTGGACCAAACTCCAGAAAATTAGATTTGTTGTTCGATATACACAGGGTGATGGTCTGCAATGGGCTACGTACATGGCGGGACATTGCCATTATTATGAACAGTTTGAGAGAGCATTTCTGGATAAGTATTGGGCTGAGGCTGTCCAAGAGAGGCTCAGACATGAAGTAATCAACCCAGCTCTGTTCAATAGCATGTATGGAAGCTTAAGGGTGTATTTTGAAAAATATTTGAATAAAACAAGATACTGGATGAACCTGATATCTCCAGTAGATGAAGTAGATGTGCTGAAAATTTTAAAGAGCCGTCTTCCTGCTCAAATAAGGGAAAAACTCATTACCATCCAGGAACATGACACCAAACACTTTCTATTTGTACTGGACTCAATAGATTTGATATACAAAGAGAGACCACTACAACCCAAGCCTGTTAGTACGCCGATAGCACCACAGAGATTTATGGACCAACAAGTAAAGAACGGAGTCATAGTACAATATGGATGGCAACGTTATCCCACACAGACCTTTGGCAATGGCAACAGTAATCACAATGGCAATGGAGAAAGCCATAAATTTAAAGGTGGATATAAAAGAAATGCACAAAAATTTAGCAAAAAGACCTACATATGGCCATCCTACACAATATATACAGACACAAGCTACCAGCATTAATCAGCCGACTGCTTGGCAAACGCAATACAATAACAGACAACTGAATAACCCACAGACAGCAGAATCCGTCCAGGAAAGTAACACACATATGCCAAATAATGTGCACAGGCAAAGAGAATTTCATTCAAGAGCCTCTCAGGATGCTAATTGGCATAATCAAACACCAACAGTACACATAGTGGAAGTAACACCTAACCCACCGCAATGCTGGAAAACTTGAACCAGTCAATGTAGGCCCCTGTTCTGTGACCTTGGAGGGGAGTGGGGGCATGAACTTGATCAACACTTTCCTTATCAGATACGATCGTGGTAATGATATGAGAGATGATCTGTATCAAGCTAATGAGGGTATGCAGAAAAACTTGACAGAGGACAAGGTACAAGTTACTATTAAAGCCAAAATATTTAACCTTGATGTACCCATTGTGCTTGACACAGGTGCTACAACTAATTTTATGTCACAGGTATTCTTTCAAGAATTGAAGAAACGTGGATGTATACCCACACTGCCAGTGCAAAATTGCAAGGTACATACTGCCACTGGTCAGAAATTGAAAGGAGTCAAGGCACAAGCGTTAATTCCCATACAATTAGAACAGTTTTCTGTATGATGCAATTTTTTGATAGTAGAGAAATTTATAGTTGTTTGTTCAATCAGTATAGATACATTTAGGACATACCAAGTACAAATTGATATAGGAAAAAGCCAATGTCATTTCACTGTAAATAATCAATTATTTGTAATAGACCTAATCAGGGGAAATACTAATAGCTGTAAAACTGAAGTTACTCATGACTTTGAAGGTCAATTGGTTAATCCCATAGTTATGTTTTGTCGGTAAATCCCATAGTTATATTTTGTCAATACATACAATAATGAACAATCACCAGTAGAAGAAGTAAATGTCAACACAATAAGTGCAAAGATAAGTGAATCAAAGTGCTTATCTCAAGAACAGCAAGCAGAACTTAGGGGACTGATACTTGCTTATATACATGTATTTGAAAAAAGACCAGGTATTATTAAAGATTTTGTGTACAAAGTGGAAGTGTATCTTTATGAAACTTTTTGTTCTACTTCGTACACTATACTGTGGACAAAGAGGGAAGCAGTAAGAAAAGAAATTAACAGGATGCTTGAATGGGACATAATACAACCATCATTTTTCTCTTATTGTAGTCTTATCTTGTCTGTGACTAAACCAGATGGCAAGGTGCACTTGGTCCTTGATGCATGTAACATTAATAAGATTATTGTACCAGTCCAAATATGTCCAGACAATTTAGAGGAACAGTTTATGAAACTCCATAATGCTAAACGTCTTCATTTTGGCAAATAAAACTACATAAAGAAAGTTGAAAGTATACCGCCTTCATATGTGAGGGAAAGAGCTTCGAATTTCAAGTATTACCATTTGGATTGAATGTAAGTGCAGGTGTATTTATCTCTGCACTTGACAGAGTGCTAGGGCCCAAACTTTTGAGTAAGGTAACAATATACGTGGATGACCTTTTAGTCACTACACCTACTTGGGTAGAACAGCTAAGATTAATTGAACATGTATTGAGCTGTTTTTCCAAATATGGAGTAACAGCAAATCTCAGCAAATCTAATTTTTGACAAGAAAAGGTAAAATTTTTAGGTCATATAAGCTCTTCAGAAGGCATACAGCCAGATCCTAAAACACTTGATGCCATTAGGAATTGTCCTGTTCCTCAAAACAAGAGACAATTAAAGGCATACTTAGGCCTAATGTCATTTTTCAGGAAATTCATCCCTAACCAATTTACGAACAGTAAAGCTTTACTCAATCTTCTCCAGAAAAACAGATCTTGGTTGTGGGACAAGCAATGTCAATCCAATTTTCAAAACAACAAGCAAGCCTTATTAAATGCTAATATTTTATCTCAACCAGACATGAAGAAAGATTTTTGTTAATGCACCGATGCATCTTCTCACAGTCTGGGTGCATGCCTTTTTCAAATGGTAGAAGAAGAGGGAAATCCCATCTTTAAAGTAATTAGCTTCACCAGTCCCACCATATGCAGAGCTGAACACTCATATTCAGTCATGGAGTTGGAGGGTTTGGCTGTAATTTGGTCCTTTAAAAAGTTTGAATATTTCCTTTGGGGTAAACACACTAAAGTGTACAGTGTGTTAACTGTAAGATGGCAGAGTTGTGAGGGGAGTGTGGGGAGAGAAGGAAGCAAGCATTGGCTGGTGAAGGGAGGGGAGCCGTTGGTGGAAGGCGTGGAACTAAAACTTGCTTTAAATGTTGTTCATAAACGAAACTGAAATCGTCATGTGTGTGTGTGTGTGTGTGTGTGTGTGTGTGTGTGTGTGTGTGTGTATATATATATATATATATATATATATATATATATATAGAGAGAGAGAGAGAGAGAGAGAGAGAGAGAGAGGGGGGGAACATTCCACGTGGGAAAAATATATCTAAAAACAAAGATGATGTGACTTACCAAACGAAAGTGCTGGCAGGTCGAACACAGACAAACACACAAAATTCAAGCTTTTGCAACCCACGGTTGCTTCGTGAGGAAAGAGGGAAGTGTATGTATGTTTGTCTACTATGCACTCACAAACCATTCATCCGATTGCAGTGAAACTTTGGTGAGATATTAAACTAAACTACTAATTATAAAATTAAAATATACTTAAACAGGTCATATAGTATAACATAACTGTCAATCTCTATATATAAAAATGAATGTATGTATGTCTGCCCTCTGTGCATTCCCAAACCATTCATCCGATTGCGATGAAATTTTGATTTGTTCTCCGTACGCCCACGAAGGTTCCTAGCTGAAAAAAAAAAAAAAGAAATAAGACACATTCTTGAGGAGATATGACATCATAAACAATGAGATGCCACTGCAGGAAAATACCCAGATTTATGCATCCACTATTTGAGAATGAGAGCACTCAGCGACTAGCAACAAATGTTACATACAATTTCAAACCTTTAAGAAAATTTTTCTCGCTGACACCCCCCACAAATTAATGAAAGGAAAAAAGGTTGTTGCTTACTACATTTTCCATACAAAGCAATACAGAAAAATGAAATATAAGGTAATTTGGATGAAATAGGAGACTCCTTCAAAGTGATTGCGAACAAAATATCTGAAATGAAAACTCACCTTTTCTTGCCAGGTGTTTGTGGTGATACAACAGGATGATTCTTGGAAAACTGTTTGAATCTTCCAATGCTACGCATGCTTTGTGCTGTGTATGTAGCAGCTCTCACTGAAGATTTGTAAATGGGGTGAAGCAATTTTTTCTGCTCCATTTCCCTTTTGCAGCATTCAATCACACGCAATATAATTTTGCGAGCATCGCTACGTAATACTGGTTTCCTTCTAACCATAGGCCCACCGGTAGGGATTGTTGGCAACTCCCGAGATGGGCCAGCAACTGCCTCTTCACTCATTTTGACAATGTTTAGCACAACTGCACAATAAAAACATGCAGAACAGTATAGAGCAAAACAATAATGAAGCAGACGACAATGACTACCTTGTACAACACAGTCAGCTACGTAATGTTGGTAGCAGTCGAAACTGCGTGCCTACTGAAGTCTCCTGACGTATACCGACTTCTACCAATTCAGGACTAGGGAGAGGGCTGCCATCTAAAAGTTTATACACAGTAGTGTGACCATCAGTCACTGTCAGTTTTGTTAACTTGTAAATTGCTACACCGATGGATAGCCAGATGGTGTATGTGTCTTCAAGAATTTGATTTTTAAATAGTATACATAAAAGGAAATCAAAAAATAATAGCTGATGCTCTTTCTCGACTACACAAGGATTAGAGGAATTCAGCCATCTTTTAGAGCAGTAAGGTGAAATAAGAGCTATGTTGATGGAGGACAAACACTCTGACCTTACATGTTCACTTGTGTAAACATATGGAGCAATTACAGCAGGAAGACACACTGGAGCAAGGTAAGAGCAAAACTTACACATAACAGGGATGAAAAATTAAAAAAGGTTTTCACCATTTACAAAAGTGTTCTGTTCCACATGAACCCTTCCTAACTAGAACAATGGTGCATGTGTTTGCCAGAGGAATATGTGGATGATTTTATCTTATACACACATGATACTTGGGGCTATTATGGCTCCGTAAAATGCACTGATAAAATAGCTAAATATTGTTATTTCCCCAACCTCAGATGAAGAGTACTACAGGTGGTGAGAAAGAGTACTGTTTGCCTGAAAGCAAAACATTCTAACATCTCCAAACAGATAGAACTACATCCCATTGTGGCCAAAAAACCTCTAAGAGGTATTGTTAGATGTGGCTGGATACTATTCCAGAGGTAAAGGGGAGTAAAATATATAGTAGGCCAGTATGATATTTTCACAAAATATGTAAAACTGTATGCTGTACAGAAAGTTACAGCCAGTTCAATTATTTTCATGTCAAAGCTTCCCCCATAGAAATGGTGTTTAAGGAATTCAACAGATTTGTGAGGACCTATATACCTCATGAACATACCAAGTGGACTGAATATGTCACTCCTTTCTTACGAGTTGTTAACAACCTTTGTCCTACATCAACTGGTTTTACACCAGATGAGCTGATGTTCAATTGCAAACAAGTAGACAAATGGAAAAAACCTATGCCCAAGATACCAATACCAGAATTATCACTAGATGATAAAATATGAAAAGCAGTAATCAACCTTGAAACCTGGGCTAAATATAGGAAAGGAAATTACAATAGAAAACAGAAACTGGACCATCATAATTACTAAAATCCCCTACCCAGGAGCATACAGATTGGCACACACAAACATGGGTAAAGACAAGCGCCTTTACCCAGACAAAGATTTGAGAATGTTTATGTATTGAAGAAGGGCTGTATACCCTCTAAGTTGTCTGAATTTATAATAATATTAGATTTTGGATGCAGGAAAATCACATTCCAGAATTTATGTTGTTAGTTGATAAGGAAAATTTTTGGTTGTGTTTTTTCTTATATGTCAAATGTGTAAATGATAAGGGGAGTGGATGTAACAAGGAAGAATTTTACTTTTAAGTGTCTAGATACAATGATACTTTAAACACAACACTTCATCTTACAAGTAGCCCAGTTGTAAATGAATAAATGAACTTGTGAAATGCAATGCACTACACAATTCGCTGCGCTGTTAGTGGTAATAGAGCAATGCAGTGCGTGCATTTTGGGGAGGAAGCTAGTCAACAAATTGCAAGCTGTGTGCACCAGACAGACACAGCTGAAAGTGTTGAAGCACCTAAAACAAACAAATCCTATGAGCTACAGCCTGCACTAGCATTTTTAAAGCAAATTGGATAAACAGGGACATAGAAAATTAAGGGAGAGTTTATACTACAACTATGACTATCTACACAATACACACAAACAAAGATAAGCTAAGGGATTATATACACGGAAAGGGATCCTAAAGTATGAGATATTTACTGAAGTTATGCTGCTATTTACATTATATCTATACATTTACAAATTTAATTATTGAAAGTACACACACTAATTATAATTGATGGACTAGAAAACTCTTGTTGCAGGTAAACAAGCAAGTACAATGTAAGTGGCAAACTGAACAAGAAGCTGTACCACACTTATAATACACTTTATTTTTCAGACTTATAAGGTAAATAGAGTGCACACATGGAATTAAATGAGTTTGTGATAGCATGGCTGCACACTAAAGTAAATGAATACATGGTTGAATACATGAAAGAGGTATTTAGTGACCATTGAGCCACTGTACACTTATCTATGAAGATTTAGTTTTAAGTTAGTATTATTTTTTTTTTTCTTCCAGGGAATGATGCATTGACACATCCTAAAGTGAAGAAAGATAAAATCTTGTCAATTGTTAGGTACCATATGAACATAAGAAAGGACCACACCACAAGTAAACATAGTTGTAAGTTTATGATATGTATGAATGTGATAGTGTGAAAATATGTGTAGAAGAATACGGTTGCAGTACATTCCATATCACAATGCTGAACTAAGGTGGAGCATTATCAAATAATCAAGGGGTCAAAACCTAGTTATTGTCAGAATTGACTGCCCACGAAAGTGTCAAACACCTGATTTATATTGAAATTTTTACACATATTTGCTACTTATATAAACACTATTTTCGCTCATTGTACATAACATATAATACTGATGATACAACTCTGTATACCTTAGCATATGAAATGGTTATCCCTTATACAATGAACATAACAAGTAAATACCTCACTTTGAACGATAAATAAGTATTCAATACATTTGGTATTATCAGGTTTGCGTTGTGTTTATAAACAACAAACTATTTTGTTCTTGGGATCACAATTAAGTCTAGTTATGAGATGTAACTGAACACATAAATGCCTTTCCATGAAATTTCCTCAACCGTGTAGTGTGTCCCAGATAGCACAGTAAGCCAGTTTCAAACTTGTTTCCAGATATAAAGTTCAAGTATATAAGCTTGTTCAAAGCTGGAATATTCAGGCCTGTTAGTTGGATTCAAGCTTGAAACAAACATCAAAGTTGGCAGAGTTCAAGCTATATTTCAAGCTTGACTTATCAAGTTTGGCTCCAGCTGTATCTACACACGTGGAATACAGCCTGGTATTTACAGCCTGTTTGAAGCTACATAATTATTAATCTGAATTTATTGAACCTAATAAATTAAATAAATATCACAATGGAAATGGTGTGAAAAAAATTATCAAGACATGTATGTTTAAATTTTTTTATTTTCAAAGTGTTTAAAATTGTTTTATTTTAAAATTTAATTATTCTGAAGCCCCTCCGGCCCCAGCACACAGACCAGAGAAGGATCAAATATCGCTGACTTCTGCCGGTATAATGATCCTGTAACAGGTAAAGGAAAGTGTTAGCCATACCTAAACATAAAAAATGTAAACAGTTGAAACTGATCAACCTAAATATAATTTATGCCCCAGATTAGCAAAATAACTTCAAACTCACTGATGTAGTAAGAATCATTAACTAGTATAAACGTCACTGAGTAAGCAGCTGCTTCTGGTGACTTCATTCCAAAGAGTTGCCCGCGAAAGGCAAAGGTCCCGAGTTCGAGTCTCGGTCGGGCACACAGTTTTAATCTGCCAGGAAGTTTCAGTTTTTAAAGTAATTTGAAATAACTTTTTGTTTGAAATTTTTAAAGTAAAGATGACATTTGCATAATTTTGCGATGACTTCGTGAAGAAGCCACACATCACTATTTCTAACAGTTTCAGGGCCATTTAAACTGAATTATAAAGAAACAATTACTTGAAATCATATACACCTCATACTGTAAGCTTGTAAGGAAACTACCGTTTAGAAAAACGTAGACGTTTTATTCTATCCACAATTATTTTTTGGCGAGTAAAACTGAATCAAAATGAAATAAAAGATGAAATTGAAATGAATTTAAGAAATTACCAGTTCAGTGGAACTGAAATGTAAAAGAACAAAAAATGTTCTCCTTGTCATGTTTTAATATTGCCTTTTATTAGATTTCAGCCACATTACAAATAACAATAATAGTAAGACGTGCCAGTAGGCCTTGCAGTATTATTTCACCTAGGGAACAACAAAATTAAGAGCAATTGAAGACCACGCAAAGCTATGCAAATAAAAAATACTGACACCTATGTAGCGACTGGTTCTTGATGCACTTTTTGCCGTTCACCGTGTCATTACTATTTGTATTTGCAAAGAAACTTTTCACACTACACGATTATTCACTCATGGTGTGACACACGTGAGTATTTACAAGTAAACAAATATAATAGGGCGATATATATAAAAAGGCGAGATTTTAAAAAGGTAAAATAACATTAAGTTTTAATTTATTGGTGCCACGCACTAGAGAGGTAGTTTAAAATGACCTCTTTTTGCTGAACAACTTGTAATATGTTTTCTTAGCTGGTAATCCATTTCACTTTCTTTATGTTACGTAATAATATTTAACATTTGTAATATTAATGTACCACTAGAGAAAAATGCACCAGCGTACCTGTAATACACTATATATCTTCTTCAGACACGGTGTAGCAGTAAGGCAGGGGACGCCACACACTTTCCGAACTATTTTCCAGTATAAAACAAACTTCACAACAGTCAACAATCATTAACACATGTCACAAAAATAAAATGGCCGTAAACCTAGCAGAGTCAGTGCAAGGCTTATAAACGCTTGTGGCGCTTCCCATGGACGTCTATGGAAGCTATGCTGCGCGCGCATCTGCTGTACAGCCTTCCAGGGAAATTACAGTTTATTTCAAGCTTGGGAAAATTATTTTAATTCAAGCTAAATTTTTACAGCTTGATGTAAACTGTGTAACAGGTTGATTTTTCAATCTTGAATTTTCAACTGAACCTAAACTCAATATCCACCTAGAAATAAGCTGTTTAACAGGTTGATTTTTCAATCTAGAATTTTCAACTGAACCTAAACTCAATATCCACCTTGAAATAAGCTTGAGTGCTAGCTGGGGTAGATCCATCCTGGAGAATGCTAGAGAGGCAAGGCCACATGTAGTTATTCGAGCAGCGCATAGAATCTGTTGTAGCTACTATTGTCTACTTCTTTAATTCTTGGAAACTGATAAATATATTCTGACAAGAAGTCAATGTAAATTGAAATGAAATGTATGTCAATTTATGCCATAAAGAAAGGAAAAAAATAATCTTTTATTGCATGAAGGTTATGCAAAGAATATAAAACCAAATGAGACTAAAGAGTGTACTCATGTTATTGAAATTGAACAATGTAATGAAATCACAATTTAAGAAGATATACTAAAACAAAATGAGAATCAGACTGTAGTGTATATAAGCAACAATAATGGCATGTCGTCAAATGAATCTGATAAGTCTATTTTTGTAGTTGTATTTTTTTTTTATGTGTATAGTATGTAGAAAGGGCACTACAGAAATTTTGTGTAATGCAACAGTATGTAAGATGCACAAAAACAAAGTGCAAAGACATACGAAACCTGCCTACAAAGTGTTAAGTGTGCATGTGAGATATGTGGGTGTGCACGCAATGAATGAAAAATGATGATACTTCGTGTAACATGAATTTTCTTTGCTCAACAACATCACAAAAACATGAATTTTCTTTGCTTGACGACGTCATAGAAGCAGCAAGAAACTTACCTCTTCGGCGGAATAAGTGCAAGCAACGAGGTGAAATGCATCCCTCGGTCTACTGATATGGAGACCAATTGTCACCACATCGAAGATTTCACAAAGGATCGCACCACTGAACATGAGCTTAGCGAGTTTGTGCAGTGAAGGCTATTTGAATGCACAACACAGGCACTCTAACTTTGTATGAAACACGTGAAAGTGGCCTGGAATGGGACGGATGTTGAGTTGTGCACGCATGCTTCATGAGCTAAACATTGGGCAGATACTGACTGACAATAATGGGACTATGTGGTTACACAAAGCACTTTGTTATAAAGGAAAACTGATGTATGTATATGTTAAAGGAGCTGACATGCCTATATAAATTGACAACCATATAGGATAACTACAATGGCTGAAAAATAAAGGCTATGCCCATACCAGCAAGAGTTATCAACCCATAAAAAGAGAAATAAGCTCAGACTCTGTGCACCTCTGTATGACATCAGTGCATAGTGGGGGGCAATTGTAAAGAATCATATTAATTTTTTTCCTTTTTTTCTCTTATTCCTTTCTTTATTATTGGCACACAAACAAAAGAATGCAAGATATGCTCTTCAATTGATTAATCTTCACAAGTTTCTCTATAAGTGGTAGCGGATGGACATATGATGAGATCCACCGCATTAACACTGTATAAAAAAATGTGTAATTAAACCATACATCATTTTGCCCATGCCGAGAATCCTGGATCAAGAGGATCGAAGCAAACAAGAAGAATTTGTGTGAGCAGAGGAAGGGTGATCTGGAACCAGTATTGCCATACCAATCTCTACGCACAATAGCAGTAAGGGGAAAAGGAAGAACGTAAATTTATGGATATGAATCTAATAATGTATTGAATATTGAAGTCTGTTGATATTAATGCCAGCTGAAATATTTCCAATTTATTTCAATTACTCTTCCAAAATTTCTTTTTTAATTATTTAAGCAGCAGTTTTTAATTAGTTTCCATTATACATTATATTTTATGCATGCCCCCCTTTTCTCTCAGACACTATTCAACATTCCCACTTCAACTTTATTTCTGTTTCAGTTACTCATTATATTATTTTTATTTCTAACTATCCAATAGAAGCGGAGACACGCATACCTAGAACACCCGGTATGCGCGTCCGGGATAACATTCTGCTGGCCACTGCGAAAATTCTATGTCCCCGCACGCTATATAAGCGAGAGTGCTCCCTCGCTACGCTCAGTCTGTGCCTTGCTGCTGCACAGGCAACTGCATTGAATGCCGCCAACTTGCCGTACAGGAGATATTGACGTCACCGTCGCACAACAGTGTACAAAACCATAGAAAACATTGAACTTACAACTACTTCAGGAGACAAGATAAATCTCGTTCCAGTGAAAAGTGCTGCAGCCCATGCCCTCATTGATGTACCTTGTCTATTTCTTGGATGTTCACTTAATTTTAGCTTGGATATAAATGACACATTCTCACATGGAAATGGATGGTTCTCTGTTGCCATAGTTAGAGGTGGTAGTGGAGTGTCTAGTGTACCTGGACTTGAAAGTTTTAATGAAAGAGATGTAATTGCCTATCATACGTACCATATGTTTGAAATTGCTAATAAAGACTTTGGTAAATCTGCTTAAGACTCTACTTCTCCACTTGTATTTTGTTTCATTTGTAAACTGGAAACTAGTTGAATAATGATTATCTTTGTTAGTGCCAAACTGCAAGTTTTCACAGTGATTAGATCCTCTTGTTCTTCATTTAAAATATCTAATCTCCCTATAAACGCCAATAATTCATTGCAATTTGACCAGGAACTGTAGCTTATTTCTTTCTTACATGATAATTCAATCTGTGACTCAACACATTCATTAATTGAATCTCTTCTATAGGATCATCAAAGTACTTGAATCTCTTTATGTGCTATTCCAAATACTTTTTATAGAGGCCCCAATTATTATTATAATGCCTAGAGTCTAGTAAGACAAGGACAAACTTTTCTTGAGTGCTCAAGGAACAATACTACTTTTTGAATTGAGTCAATTCTTATCAAAATGGACATATAATCAGGAAATTAAGCCCTGAGTTGATTCATATAGAAAATTATAAGCTGGATGGTGCTAACTATTTGCATCAAATCTGGACATAAATATAAACAAATGAATGTCAAATATCAGTAGGTCAAACAAAAGGTGGACATATGAGACTATAGTTTCAATCAAAACTGGACACGTGATTATAAACTTATCAGATACCTTGATTTCGTCACATGACCAGCTAAAACTGTCATGGCAGATACTATAATGCTTTGTTTTGATGTGTATGGACCTAGTAGATTTTTTGTTTCTGTGTAAATAATCTGTTCAGATGATTCAGTTTTAGTGTCAATCAATTAAAAATGCAATCCAGATAAGGCACAAATTTCCACATCAGACACAATGAATTGGAAACACAATTTTCAAAAAAAGAGAAGGTAAGCTATTACTGACTGTCTTACTCTACAGCTTACAACATACTGCACAAAATTATTGTATCTTTATTTAGTATATTTACATTAAAACCATAGATGTTAATGTTTTTTTTTTTTTCTGCACATATTCAGCTAATTGTTCATCTTTGTATCACACATTCAGCCATCAAAGGGGATTCCAATGTACATTGCTCACTATGAAGTATATTGAAGAGTTTCATGATTCCTTTTATGCAATCCCTGATAAAGAGAAGCAGGATGCATTCATATTGAAATACATGCGAGCTAGCATTCCTAGGAAGGTGAATACATGATTCATCCACAAATCTAAAGGCTTTGTCATCATCATCATCATAATCATCACTTAAGACTGATTATGCCTTTCAGCGTTCAGTCTGGAGCATAGTCCCCCTTATAAAATTCCTCCACGATCCCCTGTTCAGTGCTAACATTGGTGCCTCTTCTGATGTTAAGCCTATTACTTCAAAATAATTCTTAACAGAATCCAGGCACCTTGCCCTTGGACTGCCCCGACTCCTCCTACCCTCTACTGCTGAACCCATGAGTCTCTTGGGTAACCTTGCTTCTCCCATGCGTGTAACATGACCCCACCATCTAAGCCTGTTCGCCCTGACTGCTACATCTATAGAGTTCATTCCCAGTTTTTCTTTGACTTCCTCATTGTGGACACCCTCCTGCCATTGTTCCCATCTACTAGTACCTGCAATCATCCTAGCTACTTTCATATCTGTAACCTCAACCTTATTGATAAGGTAACCTGAATCCACCCAGCTTTCGCTCCCATACAACAAAGTTGGTCAAAAGATTGAACGGCACACAGATAACTTAGTCTTGGTACTGACTTCCTTCTTGCAGAAGAGAGTAGATCGTAGCTGAGCACTCACTGCATTAGCTTTGCTACACCTCGCTTCCAGTTCTTTCACTATGTTGCCATCCTGTGAGAATATGCATCCTAAGTACTTGAAACTGTCCACCTGTTCTAACTTTGTTCCTCCTATTTCCCACTGACATTACTTTCGTTTTGGAGATGCTAATCTTCATACCATAGTCCTTACATTTCTGATCTAGCTCTGAAATATTACTTTGCAAACTTTCAATCGAATCTGCCATCACAACTAAGTCATCTGCATATGCAAGACTGCTTATTTTGTGTTCACATATCTTAATCCCACCCAGCCAGTCTATTATTTTCAACATATGATCCATAAATAATATGAACAACAGTGGAGACAGGTTGCAGCCTTGTCTTACCCCTGAAACTACTCTGAACCATGAACTCAATTTACCATCAACTCTAACTGCTGCCTGACTATCCATGTAAAGACCTTTAATTGCTTACAAAAGTTTGCCTTATATTCCATAATCTCGTAGAACAGACAATAACTTCCTCCTAGGAACCCGGTCATATGCCTTTTCTAGATCTATAAATCATAGATACAATTCCCTGTTCCACTCGTAACACTGCTCCATTATTTGCTGTAAGCTAAAGATCTGGTCCTGACAACCTCTAAGAGGCCTAAACCCACACTGATTTTCATCCTATTGGTCCTCAACTAATACTCGCACTTTCCTTTCAACAATACCTGAGAAGATTTTACCCACAATGCTGATTAAAGAGATACCTCTGTAGTTGTTACAATCTTTTCTGTTTCCATGTTTAAAGATTGGTGTGATTACTGCTTTTGTCCAGTCTGATGGGACCTGTCCCGACTCCCAGGCCATTTCAATTATCCTGTGTAGCCATTTAAGACCTGACATTACACTGTATTTGATGAGTTCCGACTTAATTTCATCCACCCCAGCTGCTTTATTGCACTGCAATCTATTGACCATTTTCTCCACTTCCTCAAATGTGATCCTATTTCCATCATCATTCCTATCCCATTGCACATCGAAATCTGAAACATTACTCATCGTATTTTCACCTACATTGAGCAACTCTTCAAAATATTCCCTCCATCTGCCCAAGGAATCCACAGGATTCACCAGCAGTTTTCCTGACCTGTCCAAAATACCTGTCATTTCCTTCTTACCTCCCTTTCGAAGACTGCTAATTACACTCCAGAATGGTTTTCCAGCAGCTTGACCCAAAGTCTCCAACCTGTTTCCAAAGTCTTCCCAAGATTTCTTCTTGGATGCTGCAGTTATCTGCTTGGCTTTGTTTCTTTCTTCAACATAACTTTCTCTGTCTACCAGAGTTCTAGTATGTAGCCATTTTTGATACGCCTTCTTTTTCCTTTTACAGGCTTTGTATATCATTCAAAAACAAGTTGATAACTACACATATGTCTGTCAAGATACTTTTCTAAAGGTTCTCAAAATTACTAAGTTTAGAATAATAGGTGCATTTACAAGATTCAGAAGTGGTAATGGCCAATTGCCTGCTGAAATTTGTGGAGGAGACCACACAAAAAAAAAGTATGGACGAAAGCAATAAGTTGTAGGTGTGAAAGGCAGCACATGTCGTGGCAGCAGGGGAAGAGTACTAGGATCTATCTTTCATCTGATCCAAGTATTGAAAACTTTTCAAAGCCTGAAGAGAAAGTCTCATAATGGCAGCCAGACTTACAGGTTAAAAAGTCTTTCTTTTACATTATTTTTAGCAGGAAATTCAACACAGAAATTTCCACATCTACTAAAGATGAACATAGCACTTGCTTGCAATTTGATGTCAAGATGGAGGAGGCTAAGAAAGACACTGACAGGAAGAAACAATGAAGACTGAGAAAATAATTCATATACAACAAACAAACAGTTTTTTTAACAGTTGAAAACTAAAAACAACCATTGTTTCTTGATTACTTCTCACTGTCAATAGAATTTGTTCTTCCGAAACTCCAATACCAATCAAAACACTATAGCAGGTGGCTGTATTGTTATAATTTTTCTGTCATGAAAGGTGCGTTGTGTAATTCCCTGCCGGCCGGAGTGGCCGTGCGGTTCTAGACGCTACAGTCTGGAACCAAGTGACCGCTACGGTCGCAGGTTCGAATCCTGCCTCGGGCATGGATGTGTGTGATGTCCTTAGGTTAGTTAGGTTTAATTAGTTCTAAGTTCTAGGCGACTGATGACCTCAGAAGTTAAGTCGCATAGTGCTCAGAGTGTAACGTTCCCTGGCAAACTCATGCTATTAATGAACAAGAGTTTATTTGTACCATATACGCCGCTCTGAGCAAGTTGTATATACCGTAATTATTGAACAAAAAATATTATTGAATTTTGTGTAAAAGACATTTGTTATTATCGTAATATTTTTTGTAGTAATATTCTCTCTGTATTTAGGATAGTAATTTTTCTATATTCATTATGTGATTGCGAAATGTGTCAGTATCTGTGATAACAGAGATGCGAAATTTAGCCAGAGGAGAATAATATTGTCAAATTACAAAGAAATGTTAATAGTCAGCAGTAGTATAAAAGAACCATGTACAGCGTATTCTTTGGTCTTCTCTGTGTAGAGCTGAATGCGAGAGGAAGCTGTGTTGAAGCGATTTATGAATGTGTAGACTTCTTTTGTCTCTGTCTAGATTTAGCCGCCATTAGAGCAGAAGTTACAAATTAATGTGAGTTGAATTATTGTTTGATCTAAATATATCATAATTTATCAAAAGTGTGTATTATTAATGTAAATTAGCTTGCCCATGTCATCTATAAAATTTCTTTAAAGAATTTTCAGCATTTTTAGTGGTGTTGCTGGGCTGTGCCGCGACCGATCGATTTGCAGCGGCGGCACATTTAAAAAATTGTTCCGCTAAAGGAAAATCAACCAAACCCGTAAATCGGGAACAGATAGATAAAAATTAACAGTGAATTAAGAAATTGTTCTTCTTTTACAGTGATCCTGAGACTGATGAATTTTAAACTAATTATACGTTTGTGCATTCGTAGGCGGATAGTTAATGTTAGTTAACATTGAAATTTAACAATTTTGGTTCTTTCAAATAACTTAAATGTATAGCGAAGTAGGTTTGATCAGTGATAATTAAATGTCGGCTTGGCAATAATTAACCATTTTCTGCTAATAGAGATAATCTTGTGTTCCATAGTTAACGCCGGGATAGAATTCAGTAAATATTTAACAAAAAAATCCACTGCATTTAGAAAATGTGTGCCAAGGCCGAATGATGTAAAGGATTTAATTCTCAACTAAATATTCTTAATCAGTCAATATGAGTTCACGTAATTTTTAAATGTATGTAATTCTTTTGAAAGTGAATTTTTTTTATTACCACACGTAAATAAGAGAGAGGTTCTACAACAAAGTTCGTACTTACAGAAGAAAGTTAAAGAAAGGCAAATTAAGTAACTAAAAGCAATAATAATTAATAATTATTCTTTAACAAAAACAATAGCAATTTCGTTAAATTGGCGCCCAAGGTGGGGCTCGAATATGCAGTGGCCACTAAATACCCATGAGATAACTAGGGAATTATTATAGTCGAACTTTGTTGGAGAACATTTAATAATTTTTCCATGTATTGTATGTATTGCATAACCAATATTGAGTGGTAATACCTGTATATGATTTTTTGCATGAGAACACTATATACCCAGAGGCAAGCTGAAGAAGAGAGCTCATTATTTCGAAAAATTAATTACCTACCACAATATCAGGGGGCAGCTGCACCCAAGATAGATCACCAAAAGGTAAAGCTACAGTGTAGTTGTCCTGTGGGTAGTAAAGTAGCCTCAGTGCAGTGTTCTCGGATCATTAGTGGTGTGCTTGTTGTTAGTGCTTTGTTTTAAAATAACAGGACATTTGAGTAGTTAGTCACTGTAGTATATAATAAGTGTGTTTTAACAAATGACCATTTCTTGTGTGATTATGTCAGTGAAACCTGAGTGTTAGGATATTTAGTTCAGATTTTATTTCTTTTGTTTACTATGGTTAGATTGCATAGTCAGAAGGATATCAACATGGATAATGAACAACAGTTAGTAAGTAGTGATACCGAGTTAGAAAGTGGGACACAAAGTAATGTTAGTGACGTAGTTCAGGAAGTACAATGTGAGAATCTGGGGGCAGAAGGGCAAGAAATGTTGCCACTGCCACCCAGTGATTCAGTTGATAGCGGAAATACTGTGCCACCCGCAAGCACTGGACACGGACCAGAGAGTGGTGAGGTGTCAGAAGTGCAATCATTAAGAGTTATGTTCGAGCGCATGCTCAATTTCCAAGCTGAATTTGTACGTATGCAAGCAGAGCATGATAGAGAACGTGATGCTGAACAAGCAGAGCGTGACCAGAGATTGGTAGCTGAATTTGCCCGTATGCAAGCAGAACGCGAAAGAGAACGTGATGCTAAACAAGCAGAGCGTGATCGACGCCTGCATGAGAGAGACTTGCAGTTAATGCAATCTTTGGAAGCTATGCAAAGTGAGATAGTTAGTTTGAAACAAAACTATGAAACCATACCCAAAACGGTGCAAGAACTAAGCGAAAGAGTAGATAGTATCCAAGTGGCTAACGCCAGTATCATAGAGGAAATCAGAGTACTGACCAACAGGGTGGAACAATTAGAGATTGACACAAATCAAGTAATTGAGCACAAAGTGTCCGAACAAGTGCGCAAAATGGAAAGCGAATTTATAAAGGAAATAGACGAGAAAGTGCACGCCGCGATTGAAGCCAAAGATGTGGGCTCAAATGCGGAAGTGGAGAACCTGAAAAAGGTGGTACACACTGGCATTCTGCTGTGGCAGCGAAATGTCAACCGTCGTCTTGCCGAAATAGAAATCAGCTTGCGGCATGACGACTCACAGCTGTATGTCACGCCAGCCAGGTCCAACAATGATAGGCATATAAATACAGCAGTAAAAAATTGCGACTGTGAGACAGAACAGGCAACCAATGTAAGCGAAACAAATAAATGTCATTCCAAAGTAGTGATTGAAGAAAGCCTGATTAGAAACCGACAGTTTCAGATCTTTACAACGGAGAAGAAATCTGTTCACCCTGTAGTGTTTATCAAGGGATTTAGAAACATTTTGCCTAGCGTTTGGAGTCATACACAGAAAATACAGTTCGTTATGTCTTACATACAAGGAGATGCGGCATTATGGGCAACCGAAGCAGCTGACAGTTGTGATACATATGAGCAATTTGAAAAGGCATTCATGGCCAAATATTGGTCAACATGTATTCAGGAGAGATTACGGAAGGAGGTATATAATCCAGAGCCGTATTCCCCACGATTAGGCAATTTGCGAAAATATTTTGAGAAGTACATTAATAAGACCCAGTATTGGGATGAGCAGACTTCATCCCGGAATTTGGTCAGACTTTTGAAATCACACTTGCCGATACACGTAAAGGAAAAACTTATACACGTGCCCAAAAATGACATGGAACATTTCTTGTCTGTTCTGGACTCAATTGACCTGATTCAGGAGGACGTTAAGGCAGCCTCTAAACAGGCTAGAAGTAATGGAAATGGTTACAGAAATGGTCGAAATAACATGCCTCCACCAAATAATGGAAACAGCGGAGGTAACAATAGGAGACAAGATTATGTACAAAACGGGAATAGAGGTAGAGACCGGAACGGCAATAGTCCGCCGGTGAATAATGACCGGAAAAGGAGGTCTGATGACCGATATGAAACAGGCCCACCAAGCAATAGTAGATGGAAAAATGCCAGGGGGCCATGGAACACTAATACCTATAATGATGCAAACCGAACTTGGCCACAAAACCAGAGGCCCAGTACGGACTGGCCAAACAGTGAAGGATATGACAATAACTGACCGCCACCACAAAAGGCGCCAATTGCGCAACCGTGGCGGCCGACGCAACACAACTTACACATAGTGGAGGTCAGTGACACAGAGCAGCCACACCCATCCACCTGTAATAATTCAACAAACTAGATTCAGCCGAGATACGCTCTCCATCGTCGGCTGAGGTTTGGAGTGAGAGCAGCCCCACACCGAACAAAACATTGGGAATCTGTATCCTCAGGTATAATGACGGGGTACAGATGGGACATGAATTGATAACTGAACCATCCACGTGCATAAAGGAGCACAAAGACAAAGTACAAGCGATAATAGAGATCAAAATTAACAATACTGATGTGCAAGCGATCGTAGATACAGGTGCTACTGTCAGTGTCATGAGTATGGACTTATTCAAAGTACTGGGGAAAGAAAGGCGTATGCTGACTTTTCCTGTGAACAATTGTAAAGTCACTGGAGCCATAAGTGCACAGCGACAAATAATTAAACTCCAAGTGCGGGTAGAGATGTATGTAGGGGAAGAAGCCATAGTGTGCTCATTCCTGGTAGTAAAGGGTTTAAGGGTAGCCTGCATTTTGGGGGTAGATTTTTTGAGAGAAAGGGACGCAGTAATCGACCTTTCTCGGGGAAAATTAAGTTTGATGAACGCTGGTAGGAGGATAGAATTGTCCATGCTCAGATCTGAAGAGGTACCTGTGCCTAATTGTAATGCTATTAACATAAAGTGTAGGAATCAGTGGATACTACATTTAGACAATCATTGTCAAGGACAAAATCTCTATTATCCAGACGTACAAAGTGATCAATTAAAAGCAAATGTGGACGCACTAGTGAACAAAGTATCACAGTCCGAAAATTTGAACTCAATGCAACAGCAGGATTTGGTACAGTTATTAACTAACTATGCAGATGTATTTTCAGAACGACCAGGAATTGTTAAGGGATATCAGTACAATATCGAGGTGAAGCCTTACGAAACCTACTGTCGAGCCTCATACTCCATTCCTTGGTCCAAGAAGGAAGTAGTAGCTAAAGAAATAAGAAAACTGATCGAGTGGGGAATAATAGAACCGTCATTGTCCCCTTATAGTAGTCCTTTGGTGGTGGTAGCAAAAGCAGACGGAAAGGTACGGTTAGTATTAGATGCGAGAGACATAAACGAAATTATTGTACCTGTCAGGACTCATCCGGAAAACTTAGATGAGCAAATTCAAAAATTCCATGGAGTGCAATATTTGACATCTATTGATATGAAAAGTTCATTCTGGCAAATCCTGCTCACACCCGATTCGAGGAAATATACTGCATTTATATTTGGGGGAAGGAGCTACCAATTTAGGGTACTACCTTTCAGCTTAAATGTAAGTGCAGGAGTTTTCATAACAGCCCTCGACGCGGTTTTAGGTCCGGATTTGCTGCAAAGGGTAACAGTGTATGTAGACGATCTGGTGATTGCTACTGCCACCTGGGAGGAGCACGTAGAACTACTGAGTAGAGTCTTAGAAAGGTTTAAGCAAGCGGGAGTAACAGCGAATCTTGAGAAATCCAAATTTGGATGTAATCAGATTAAATTTCTAGGTCACATAATAACACCACAAGGCATCAAACCTGACAGCAAAAAACTTGACGCAATTCGTGGGTTTCCTAGTCCGAGAACTAAGAGACAACTCAAAGCGTTTATAGGTCTTGCATCCTTTTTTAGACGGTTTGTTCCAAACCAATTAATGAATAACGAATCTTTATTGAGCCTGTTGTGTAAAAATGCACACTGGGTGTGGACAGAAGAATGTCAAAGCGCATTTGACGCTATCAAAAACGCCTTGGTGAATGCAAACATACTGCGACACCCAGACATGACAAAAGATTTTTGCATTGTGACAGATTCGTGTTCATACGGTCTGGGCACTTGTTTATTTCAGTGGGACAGGAGCAACGACCCCACAACAATCAATGTAATCGGATTTGCCAGCCGCACACTAAACAGCTGTGAGAGAGCATATTCCGCTACCGAATTAGAGGCTCTTGCAGTGGTTTGGGTGGTAAAGAAATTCAATTATTACACCTATGGTAAAGAAGTCAAAGTATTCAGTGACCACCAGGCTCTGAGCTATTTAATGTCTTGCAAATTATACCATACCCGCTTGCTAAGATGGAGGTTAGCATTGCAGGAATATAAAATTAAGATTATGTACCTAAAAGGACAAGATAATGTTGTAGCTGACGCCTTGTCGAGGCTTCCACTAGGGCAATCCTCAATGTCAAAGATTTTGGAACAATCGGAGGAATATCGAATACTCTTAGTACAAGATAAGGTACATAGGAGGGACTTTTTACACATGTGTAAGAATATGTCTATATTGCAGGAAACTGATCCGACTTGGCGAGATATCATTAGCAAAATTAAAGAAGGAACAAATCTTAAAAGTGTTCAGAATTTCAAAATAGTAGATAATATTCTGTATTATAAAACAGGTGTGTCAAATGACCATGGAGTCGTGTGTATACCGCAACAGGCTATCCCAGCTGTAGTGTGGCACACGCATTTAGCATGGGGTCACGCTGGGATAGGCAAAACAATAAGGATTTTATCCAGATTCTGTTACTTTAAGGGAATAAGCCAGCAGACTCGCACCATTATCAGGACTTGTCCTCTGTGCCAAAGAGCTAAGTTTCAAAATAAGTCCACAAGGTTTGAACTGCATCCTATAGTGCCTCATCGTCCACTTCAGTTAGTATCCATAGACATGGCAGGACCCTACCCACGAGCCAGGGGTGGATTAAAGTACATTTTAGCAGTGTGTGACCTTTTCTCTAAATACTTAAAAATATACTGCCTTAAATCAGCCACTGCTCGTGGAATAGTTAAATCGTTAGGGAAAGAATATTTTACACAAGTGGGTAAGCCTGAAGCGATAATATCGGATATGGAGAGCTGCATCAAACCAGTCTCACGACTGAAGACCACAACAACAACAACAATGCTTCCTATTTTACAGGCCATACCTGGAAAAACTATTTACATGAACAAGATATAAAGCACATACTAATATCCCATTTTCACCCACAAGCAAGTTTAGTAGAGAGAACATTTGGAGAGTTAAATAAATTTTTCAGGTAATACATTGCATATAAGCACACAAGATGGCCAGGTCTGCTACCTAAGTTTTTGGAAATTCACAACGCAACCCGGCATGCTTCTACGGGGTATCCACCAAACGAGATTATAATGAATAATAATAGAGTTCTGAATGAGTGGCTGGCACCTTTGCCTAAGGTCCCAGTCATTCCTGAGCCTAAGGAAGAGAAGATAAGAAAAGCAGGGTGCAACCTTACCAGGTGCGCTCAGAAAAGGAAAGAAAAATATAATCGACATGTGACGAATAACCAAAAATTTAGTGTTGGGGACTTGGTACTCTTACGCAATCATCCTAAGTCCTCGGCATCCTTGAAACAGAATAGCAAGTGGCATTTGGTGTACAATGGACCTTTTAGAGTAGTAAGTGTGCCACATGAGTGTAGCTATCTCTTAGCAGATCCCCACTCAGGGAGAGTACGGGGACTGTATCCGCGTAAGGATGTAAAAATATTTCTACAGTAAAAGACTAATAGTCCTATATAGATACACCATTCTTTTGTAAATGAATGAACATTAATGATGTGTGATCTATAGACATAATGTACTAGTGTAGAAGTGTTTAGTTATAAGAATATGATTGACTTTCTCTTTTGTTTATGAATATTTGTGTTATGTCTTCTTTTAATTAATGTTAGCTTAAACATGCTCTAAATGTCTGCACAGATAACCTGATTAGTGAAATTATTTATAGTGTTAAATTGTGACAGAGATCAGTCAGGAGGAACATTTTAGTAATGATTAGTTTGTGTACTGCATAATATTCTATATGTGTGTCAAACTTGAAATATTTCTTGTACAATCTTTCCTATTATATGTGTATATATGTATATATGTGTAGCTGTCAGATTGACAGATTCGAACCCAGAATAATATCAATAATATGAGGCCCTGAGAACTTTATTATCTAACCAATGTTATCAGAGAGAATAATGCACCCAGTAGTGACCCGAGGGCACCATGGGAGGCAAACTTATTGCAAATTTAAGTAGCGCAAAGTTACGCACAAAGAAGCTTCAATTGAAGCATGTACAGATTCAATCAGTAAAAAAGGAGCTAGCCTGATACAGTCCAAGTCAATTTTAGCCTACAGAGACTACACTGTAGTTACGTAGGACCTTGCAAGTGAAGTAAGACATAATTTCAAAGGAGTTATTGAACAATGTGCCTGAATCCGGCTGGAATGCACAAATAAAATCTACTCAAACACGAATATAGATGATTTTTGGGCAAACTAATACGAAATTTTAATATTTGTTACCATGTACGCAAATATCACACACCTTGGTAAAGAGTTACGAATGTGCTGTTACAAAAATTGCACAACGGACATTGTAAATAAAAATAAAGGAACTTAAACAAAAGTACAGTATTGTGTGGCAGAGACAGACAGTGACTGTTAAACCTGCAGCAATACGTCACGAAGTTGTTGTGTATAAGTAATAAAAAACTGTATCATCGCAGTGTGTGCAAGTGGACAAGGAACTAGCACGACACGAACAGTGAGCCGATAACGGACGGTGGACCAAGTTAGTGTCAAACTTTAATTCTTTGTGTGTCAAGGGACGCTAGGAAAGCGCATTGACTACAGAGATACATTTTGTCATAAGGTGAAAACTTGCGTGTGACTAATGACAAGTCATGACATGGTGAAAAATATTGTGTGCCCATAAAACGTGTTACTGTGACAACGAAACATTGTGCAAACCAGACTAGTGAAGGCCTACTGAATAATAACTGCCAATAACTGTGTGCATTTTTTTTCCACAGCAGGAAAATGCCCATAAAGATAGTACACTGTTTGTGAACTTGTTGCATGTTTGCTGGAGCACTGCAAGAAGACGTCACACGGGCGAGCTGATATACAACGCGCATCCGGCTACATCAGCCATGCAGCGGCCGCAGCAGCCCGTAGCAGACCAGACAGCCACACGCCTCTCCGCGCCGTAGCTGTCAACACCGGGGGCAGTGACCTACACAGAGCCGACGCGCCGCGCCGAGCGCCGCTCAACAATCACTCCGCACCGCTCACCAACTACAGCATTATTGACTTTTTCCAAAATATTTACATAAACTGCATAACATGTCAATGACTCCATTTTGATAAACATAGAACATTTATTATGTATGTCCGTGAACTGATAAGAGAAAATGAACACTAACAAGTGTAGGAGATGGATTTGTAACACGTAGGTAGTGGGAACATTATAAAAAGTGATGCTGTGCTAAATGATTTCAAAAAACTAAGTGATATATCCTAGGACAAGTGACCTTGCAGTATATCGTTGAACTGTATGTGACTGTGATATTATGTAACCGTTGGTGACAATCTGCTAAATTAATTCAAATGAATGACTGTTAAAGAGACAATATTAATCATGAACCAACTGGGATGGCTGGGCTCCGGCACAGTTTTGCCCAGGTTTCCTGTCTGCCTTCACCCAAATGGGGGAGCCATGAACATATATAACCCTGGGACTAATTAAATGAGCCATTCCATAAAAAATACAGAATTGTAAAGAACGTTACTGGCAACATTGTGTCAAAGTATAGAAACTCTTTGCCAAATGCTGCCAGGGGGCAATGTAACGTTCCCTGGCAAACTCACGCTATTAATGAACAAGAGTTTATTTGTACCATATACGCCGCTCTGAGCAAGTTGTATATACCGTAATTATTGAACAAAAAATATTATTGAATTTTGTGTAAAAGACATTTGTTATTATCGTAATATTTTTTGTAGTAATATTCTCTCTGTATTTAGGATAGTAATTTTTCTATATTCATTATGTGATTGCGAAATGTGTCAGTATCTGCGATAACAGAGATGTGAAATTTAGCCAGAGGAGAATAATATTGTCAAATTACAAAGAAATGTTAATAGTCAGCAGTAGTATAAAAGAACCATGTACAGCGTATTCTTTGGTCTTCTCTGTGTAGAGCTGAATGTGAGAGGAAGCTGTGTTGAAGCGATTTATGAATGTGTAGACTTCTTTTGTCTCTGTCTAGATTTAGCCGCCATTAGAGCAGAAGTTACAAATTAATGTGAGTTGAATTATTGTTTGATCTAAATATATCATAATTTATCAAAAGTGTGTATTATTAATGTAAATTAGCTTGCCTATGTCATCTATAAAATTTCTTTAAAGAATTTTCAGCATTTTTAGCGGTGTTGCTGGGCTGTGCCGCGACCGATCGATTTGCAGCGGCGGCACATTTAAAAAATTGTTCCGCTAAAGGAAAATCAACCAAACCCGTAAATCGGGAACAGATAGATAAAAATTAACAGTGAATTAAGAAATTGTTCTTCTTTTACAGTGATCCTGAGACTGATGAATTTTAAACTAATTATACGTTTGTGCATTCGTAGGCGGATAGTTAATGTTAGTTAACATTGAAATTTAACAATTTTGGTTCTTTCAAATAACTTAAATGTATAGCGAAGTAGGTTTGATCAGTGATAATTAAATGTCGGCTTGGCAATAATTAACCATTTTCTGCTAATAGAGATAATCTTGTGTTCCATAGTTAACGCCGGGATAGAATTCAGTAAATATTTAACAAAAAAATCCACTGCATTTAGAAAATGTGTGCCAAGGCCGAATGATGTAAAGGATTTAATTCTCAACTAAATATTCTTAATCAGTCAATATGAGTTCACGTAATTTTTAAATGTACGCAATTCTTTTGAAAGTGAATTTTTTTTATTACCACACGTAAATAAGAGAGAGGTTCTACAACAAAGTTCGTACTTACAGAAGAAAGTTAAAGAAAGGCAAATTAAGTAACTAAAAGCAATAATAATTAATAATTATTCTTTAACGAAAACAATAGCAATTTCGTTAAAAGAGCCATTTGAACGATTTGTAATTCCCTGAGCTCTGATAATGTTACAGCATATACTTGGCCTGAATATCAGTCCAGAAAATCATCTAATCAATAAAGTTGTGTTAGTTGTTTTTAATGAGTTGTACTGTCTCAATCTGGCAGATTATAAGAGTGTATGACATGTTGTTGATGGATGCACCAGCCAAAACAAGAAAGTTAAAGTTCTTACTATGTGCAGATACTGGTTGTATGATCATGCAACCACTGGTACCACACAAATAGAATTAGTTTTTCCCTTTACTGGTAATTCCATCTTGCTTGTTGGCCATGTTTTAGGAATGACTGAGAAAAGGTTGCAAAAGATGAAAACCATTTTAAATGTTTCTGCTGGACATAGGAAAGTGAAGATGTTAGGACAGGATTGGAAGCCACTAAATTGGAAACTTGCAGTTCAAGAGTCACTAAAGTTAGTTGCACAGTTACACTTCAAGATCTTTCAGAGCAAGAAAATCATTCTCCATAAAACTAGAAAAGGGAACTTTCTTTTCCAAGGTGAATTTGCATAAAAAAAAAAAAAAAAAAAAAAAAAACTGGCACAGCAAAGCATAAAACAAAGAAAGGAAAATATTTCCACGACATATGACCTGGTGAAAGTGGTCTCAGGATCTTTGTGAAAGATGACAAACTGTAGGATGTGAATAAACTTCCTCAAAAAAACTTTAGTACAATTTGGCAAGACATAGAAAAGCTGAAATTGTCCACAGAAGTACTTAACAGCAGCAAGAAAACCTCTTGTACTGATGAAAGTTGTGATGAATATGAGTGCCTCGGTGATCCTGGGTTTGCTGACCAAGTGGACATTATGGCCACGGCAATTAACAGTTATTTAAGTTAAAAATTAAATTTGTTTTCCAAATTTGTCAGTAGTTTTCAGGATTTATTTCAAGGACAACTCACGAATACTTTTATATCACACTTGAAATTAACTTTTATTTTATGAATTATTATTTATGCTTAATCAATAGAACCTAATGACAAATTTAGTTGTACTTGATTTGTATTCTTAGGAGTGTGTATTCTATTTTAAGCGTAACATTTTCTTATTAGCCACTGTAAATGTAATTTAGCAGTAATAATCAAACTGTATGATAATGACCATTGTTTAATAAAACACTCTTAAACATGTTTGTTCCAAAAACAGACTTTGTTGCTATTTTCCAATCAAAAATGGACAAAAAAAAAAAAAATTAATTCCCAAGATGGATGTCTTGATTGTCAACAATAAACTTGAAGCATTTAATTTGAAGTAACATGGATAACATGTTTTTAAAAATGAATCTGCGTGTTGTTGTTGTTGTGGTCTTCAGTCCTGAGACTGGTTTGATGCAGCTCTCCATGCTACTCTATCCTGCGCAAGCTTCTTCACCTCCCAGTACCTACTGCAACCTACATCCTTCTGAATCTGCTTGGTGTATTCATCTCTAGGTCTCCCTCTACGATTGTTACCCTCCAAACTGCCCTCCAATACTAAATTGGTGATCCCTTGATGCCTCAGAACATGTCCTATCAACCGATCCCTCCTTCTAGTCAAGTTGTGCCACAAGCTCTTCTTCTGCCTAGTTCTATTCAATACCTCCTCATTAGTTATGTGATCTACCCATCTAATCTTCAGCATAATTCTGTAGCACCACATTTCGAAAGCTTCTATTCTCTTTCTGTCTAAACTATTTATCGTCCATGTTTCACTTCCATACATGGCTACACTCCATACAAATATTTTCAGAAACAACTTCCTGACTCTGCAGATGACGAAGAGATTAATGAAATGTATGATGACATAAAAGAAATTATTCAGATAGTGAAGGGAGACAAAAATGTAATAGGCATGGGTGACTGGAATTTGACAGTAGGAAAAGGAAGAGAAGGAAATATAGTAGGTGAATATGGATTGTGAGTAAGAAATGAAAGAGGCAGCCGCCTGGTAGAATTTTGCACAGAGCATAGCTTAATCGCAGCTAACACTTGGTTCAAGAATCATAAAAGAAGGCTGTATACATGGAACAAGCCTGGAGATACTGGAAGGTTTCAGATAGATTATATAATGATAAGACAGAGATTTAGGAACCAGGTTTTAAATTGTAAGACATTTCCAGGGGCAGATGTGGACTCTGACCACAATCTATTGGTTATGAACTGTAGATTAAAACTGAAGAAACTGCAAAAATGTGGGAATTTAAGGAGATGGGACCTGGATAAACTGACTAAACCAGTGGCTGTAGAGAGTTTAAGAGAGAACATTATAGAACAATTGACAAGAATGGGGGAAAGAAATACAGTAGAAGAATGGGTAGCTCTGAGGGATGAAGTAGTGAAAGCAGCAGAGGATCAAGTAGGTAAAAAGATGAGGGCTGGTAGAAATCTTTGGGTAACAGAAGACATATTGAATTTAATTGATGAAAGGAGAAAATATAAAAATGCTTTAAATAAAGCAGGCAAAAAGGAATACAAACATCTCAAAAATGAGATCGACTGGAAGAGCAAAATGGCTAAGCAGGGATGGCTAGAGGACAAATGTATGGATGTAGAGGCATATATCACTTGGGGTAACATAAATACTGCCTACAGAAAAATTATGAGACCTATGGAGAAAAGAGAGCCACTTGTATGAAAATCAAGAGCTCAGATGGAAACCCAGCTCTAAGCAAAGAAGGGAAAGCAGAAAGGTGGAAGGAGTATACAGAGGGTCTATACAAGGGCAATGTACTTTATTTATTTATTTACTTAACCTGATCAGATTAGGGCCATCAGGCCCTCTCTTACATCAGACCTGTGTTCCACACATGCAGTATTTCACACATCAGAGTTACCTCATGGGGGACAATATTAACGGAAATGGATGTAGATGAAGATGAAATGGGAGATATGATACTGTGTGAAGAGTATGACAGAGCACCGAAAGATCTAAGTCGAAACAAGGCCCCGGGAGTAGACAACATTCCATTAGCACTACTGACAGCCTTGGGAGAGCCAGTCCTGACAAAACTCTACCATCTGGTGATTAAGATGTATGATATAGGTGAAATATCATCAGACTTCAAGAAGAACATAATAATTTCAATCCCAAAGAAAGCAGGTGTTGACAGATGTGAAAATTACCAAACTATGAGTTTAATAAGCCACAGCTGCAAAATACTAATGCGAATTCTTTACAGACAAATGGAAAAACTTGTAGAAGCCAACCTTTGGGAAGATCAGTTTGGATTGCATAAAAATATTGGAACACGTGAGGCAATACTGACCCTATGACTTATCATAGAAGCTAGACTAAGAAAAGGCAAACCTACATTTCTAGCATTTGTAGACTTGGAGGAAGCTTTTGACAATGTTGACTGGAACACTCTCTTTCAAATTCTGAAGGAAGCAGGGGTAAAATACAGGGAGCGAATGGCTATTTACAATTTGTACAGAAACCAGATGGCAGTTATAAGAGTCGAGGGATATGAAAGGGAAGCAGTGGTTGGGAAGGGAGTGGGACAGGGTTGTAGCCTCTCCCCGATGTTATTCAATCTGTATATTGAGCAAGCAGTAAAGGAAACAAAAGAAAAATTCGGAGTAGGAATTAAAATCCATGGAGAAGAAATAAAAACTTTGAGGTTCGCAGATGACATTGTAATTCTGTCAGAGACAGCAAAGGACCAGGAAGAGCAGTTGAATGGAATGGATAGTGTCTATAAAGGAGGATATAAGATGAACATCAACAAAAGCAAAATGAGGATAATGGAATGTAATCAAATTCAGTCGGGCAATGCTGTGGGAATTAAATTAGGAAACGAGACACTTAATGTAGTAAAGGAGTTTTGCTATTTTGGGAGCAAAATAACTGATCGTGGTCGAAGTAGAGAGGATATAAAATGTAGACTGGCAATGGCAAGGAAAGCATTTCTGAAGAAGAGAAATTTGTTAACATCATGTATAGATTTAAGTGTCAGAAAGTCGTTTCTGAGAGTATTTGTATGGAGTGTAGCCATGTATGGAAGTGAAATATGGATGATAAATAGTTTGGACAAGGAGAGAATAGAAGCTTTTGAAATGTGGTGCTACAGAAGAATGTTGAAGATTAGATGGGTAGATCACATAACTAATGAGGAGGTATTGACTAGAATTGGGGAAAAGAGAAATTTGTGGCACAACTTGACTAGAAGAAGGGATTGGTTGGCAGGACATGTTCTGAGACATCGAGGGATCACCAATTTAGTAATGGAGGGCAGCGTGGATGGTAAATATCATAGAGTGAGACCAAGAGATGAATACTCTAAGCAAATTCAGAAGGATGTAGCTTGCAGTAGGTACTGGGAGATGAAGTAGCTTGCACTGGATAGAGTAGCATGGAGAGCTGCATCAAACCAGCCTCTGGACTGAAGACCACAACAACAACAACAGCATTGTAATAGATGCAACATTACTGTCTTTCTTTGTCATATTCACTAAAGTTCAGTGAACTACTTACCTCTCCATGCAATCTGAATTACTCTCACCCCTGCTCCTCCGCCTAGTTTTACAACAATGCATTAAATCCTATCCTTACTATTTAAAACATTCAACAAACCAAAGCAATAGATACAAAATCTATCTTTGAATATCACACATTTTTCACTTAAAATTCCACTTAACATTACATTCATATTCAAAGCAACCTTTTCACATTTACATGCATAAATAATTGCATACATCTGGTACAGGCAATTTAACAACTGTTTGTTGACTGTAGAAAGGTTTACTTCTTTTACATGATCACATTTCATTTAAACATTACTTATATTGATCTCTACTAATGGCTGATGACTTACCTTATTGTTGTTGACACAAATTTTACATTTGTCCTCAATAAGGTCATTAATATCGTTTTCACAGTTGTCTAAATTTTCAAATGATTCTTGAAATTGTTGGTCAGTCTTGGAACTGAGGTCAGCATAGATCTGTTTAACACATGTTCATGTCATTTTTAGTAGAACTCCCAAACCTTAAAAATATAATTAAAGTTCCTTATTGTTACTTGTATGCCTTTTGTTGAGTTGTGGTCAGTGGTGCTCTAGTTGGTCTTTAAATATTTATTATGTTATTGTCATTTTACTGTGTACAAGTCCATCGATCTCAGAAATATTCATGAAGAACAGCTTTGATTTCAGTACAAGCATATAAGTTGAAGGAGCCTGCATTTGGTTCTACATCTACATAAATACTCTGCAAGCGCCCCTACAGTGCATGGCAAGGGGTACCCTGTACCTCTACTAGTCATTTCCTTTCCTGTTCCACTCACAAATAGAGTGAGGGAAAAACAACTGTCTATATGCCTCCATATGTGCCCTAATTTCTTGTATCTTATCTTCATGGTCCTTACATGTGACATATGTTGGCGGCAGTAGAATCGTTTAGCAGACAGTGTCAAATGCCAGTATTATAAATTTTCTCAATAGTGTTTCTCAAAAACATCACCACCTTCCCTCTAAAGATTTTTGAGTCCCTGAAGCATCTCCGTACAGCATCGCTGTACCACTTATGTGTTGTTTGAACCTACTGGTAAGAAATTCAGCTGCCCTCCTCTGAAATGCTGTGATGTCTTCCTTCAGTCCAACCTGGTATGTGAAACGTAACAGTCCAATTAGAACTAATAAAAATGCATAAATTTTAATCATAAACAGTAGTTTCTGACATAGAGGTGTATGGAAATATGTACTTGTGAAAAAGTTATGAAGGAAATAATTACGGAATCTTAATTACACTAATGTGTAGAAGTCTGTTAATTGATAGGAACATTTTATATGATAGGAAATTAGTAAATATAACAAGTGTATTGTTAACATTTAACACCTAAGTGCTTATACACTATATAAATAGTGTATAAACTAGAATTTGCTCATATGTTTAATATATAAGCATCTAGGTAATCTCTAAAATGTGAAATTTGTTTAGGGTTGAGAGTTTTAATTGTTAATCAATGAAATAATAATTTTAAACAATGTTGAGGATTGTTCAGGATTGTTAAGAAAGTATAAGTACTAACTGCCATGTTGGCAGAGTCAGTCAGTCTGGTTTTGAGAAAAGTTATAATTGGAGTATGGAGCTGGGATGCAGTGTAAATCTGTAAACTAATCTTGTATTTTGTTTCAGAGTTAACCCACTTGTTGAAATAATATTCTATTTTTATGAGATTTTTGAGTCCCTGAAGCATCTCCGTACAGCATCGCTGTACCACTTATGTGTTGTTTGAACCTACTGGTAAGAAATTCAGCTGCCCTCCTCTGAAATGCTGTGATGTCTTCCTTCAGTCCAACCTGGTATGTGAAACGTAACAGTCCAATTAGAACTAATAAAAATGCATAAATTTTAATCATAAACAGTAGTTTCTGACATAGAGGTGTATGGAAATATGTACTTGTGAAAAAGTTATGAAGGAAATAATTACGGAATCTTAATTACACTAATGTGTAGAAGTCTGTTAATTGATAGGAACATTTTATGATAGGAAATTAGTAAATATAACAAGTGTATTGTTAACATTTAACACCTAAGTGTTTATACACTATATAAATAGTGTATAAACTAGAATTTGCTCATATGTTTAATATATAAGCATCTAGGTAATCTCTAAAATGTGAAATTTGTTTAGGGTTGAGAGTTTTAATTGTTAATTAATGAAATAATAATTTTAAACAATGCTGAGGATTTTTCAGGATTGTTAAGAAAGTATAAGTACTAACTGCCATGTTGGCAGAGTCAGTCAGTCTGGTTTTGAGAAAAGTTATAATTGGTGTATGGAGCTGGGATGCAGTGTAAATCTGTAAACTAATCTTGTATTTTGTTTCAGAGTTAACCCACTTGTTGAAATAATATTCTATTTTTATGAGAGCAGGACAAAGAAGAATGTAACACCACAAAGTATTCTTATGTGAAAACGCAACTTGGGGGACCAACTGTAAGTACAAAAATTTATTTGAATCTTCACTTTTGGAAATTGATTTTTGTCATTATGGAGGATAATAGGGAGATTAACAACATTAGTGAAGTTGACGATAACGGGGAGGTTAAGGGAAACTTGGAAAACATCGTAGATATTCCTGCTAATAATGTAAATAATCGGGACAGTGAAATCGGAGAGGATAGTGACCACAGTTGTGTATGTTCACCCTTTCGTGGTTTTGAACCTAATGTATCGGCCTTGGATAGGTGAGTTCAACTTATGGAAAAACAAAAACAATCAGTAGATGAACAAAAACAGTCAATTGACGAGCATAGAATCACTCTTGATCAAAAGGTTGATTTGATCGATAAAAAATTAGACAAACAAGGAACTCAAATTTGAGAGACAAAAGAGTATTTGGAGAAGTGTTGGGATAAAGAAGATGAGAATACCAAAATGTGTCAGCTATAGAAGGAGAAATTGTTACCTTAAAACAGGAAAATCAAAAATTCGAAGAGAGGCTACATTCCGTGGAAAATTTGGAAAAAGTTGCTACTGTAGTAGTGATACAATTGAAAAAACTAAACAAAGATTTCATAAAGAAATTCACAGAAACGTATAAAAATATACAAAATTTCACAAAAATTGCAAATGATAATTTTGCGGAGTTAAAAGAAGATGTAGGCACTTGTTTAGGTGGAATTTTGAGCTTCAAATCTAAATTTCAAGAAATCAAAGATTCCATTGCTACGGATCTGATGATACAATTGAACAATTTCTTAGATATATAGATAAATTGGATTTAGCATGGGAGAGAGATGACAGATGTAATGACAGACCTGATGATAGCAGGAATAACAATAACACAGCTTTCAATGATAATTTCAATAGCAGATTCAGAAATTATGACAGAAGAAATGCAGAGAGAAACGATAGGCAGAGACCTGAGAATAGGAATTTTGAACCAAGAAATAGGCAGTGGGGGCAAAAGCAGGGAAACAATAGTAACAATTCTGAAAACAGAAGAAATGGTCTGGTAAACTAAGGCCTGCCTCTTTAGAAGCCTGGAAAAATGGGGAAAATAGACATGAAAATTACAACCAGGCACACTGTAGTAATTTCAGAAGGGGAAGGGGCAGAAAAAATAGAACATACCAGAATTTTGAACCCAGAATACAACCCGAAGTGAGTAGAATGAAGTTTGATAGGGAACTTTGGGACAATTTTTTATCTGAAAACAAACACACAAAAAAGTAAAAAATCTGAATTTGAATGAGAAGAAAACACTTTGACAAATTTCTTTAACAGTAGTAATAAAAACAACAGTAGTAATAAAAAAGATACTAATTGAAAGAAAATTACAACTCATAAAAAGCTCAACTAATGTCCACTGCTTTTTGCTAATGCAAACACTGACAAGTGAGAAATTGGATAACACATTTGAAGCTAATGCTGTAAAATATATTTTTATAGTTTATATTCATATTACTTTTGTGTGTGAATATCTGCATATTTTTACCTATATTTTGTCTATTCATAGAGTGGGGGTTGAAAAGGGTATATTTGAACATTTGTGTGTGCTTTTACCTGGCATAGAGGGGGGGTTGTTTTTATGTGAGGCCATTTTAATTTGTTTTATCTAGACCGTAATCACCTGTTTTAGCAGCATGGTATTTGTTCTTTGATTTTTGACAAAATGGTTCAAATGGCTCTGAGCACTATGGAACTTAACATCTGAGGTCATCAGTCCCCTAGAACTTAGAACTATTTAAACCTAACTAACCTAAGGACAACACACACATCCATGCCCGAGGCAGGATTCGAACCTGCGACCGTAGTGGTCACGCGGTTCCAGACTGAAGCGCCTAGAACCGCTCGGCTACATCGGCCGGCGATTTTTAACATACCATTGGAAATTTATTTGTTATGTATCTTACTTTACACAGTCATGGCCATACTGTATACTTTAGCAAACTCTAGTGTGAGTACTTTAACCTAGTGAAAGTGAAATAACCAATAAGAGGAAAACTATTTTCATTTTTGCTATCACTGAACATTTCAAAATTTTTTTGAATTCTTATGTCCATCATAAATTATGAATTAAATAGTGATTTGAGGAGTTGAAATAGTTGAGAATACATTATGTGCACTGTATTGTCAAGGCAAAATCTGGGGGTGGACATCCTCTCAGAAACATTTTTCAGTAGTTTTGTGGTGAAATTTTTACAGGTAGGGGATCTGTGGTACTTTCATAGATACACCATGTGGCATATGGTGCCTTACCCCAGCCAGTGACTCCATGTTTATTTTCTGGAATCACTCCCCTTTTACTATCCTATCTAGTTAGTAAGAGCAGTTAGGATCCTTGTACTATCTTAGAGTATACAGTGTGCATTTTGTAAGACACGAGTATATATCTTGACCAGGCACTTAACTTAGAGTGTGAAAGAACAAAACAACACCAATTTCTATTATTTTTGGTAACCAGTTATTTCAAAATGATATCCATTTTTTTATTTAGATTAATCGTATAGTTATTTGCAACTGAGTACTAGTAAAATATGAACAAAATAATTTAGTATATGGTTCTTTTATGTGAAGGAACAGGACTTATTACATGTAATTTTCAGTGTAAAAGCAGATAATGTGAGTGACAGGCTCTGAGTTCAGCAACGCTGGAGGCGGTGTGCAGCCTTGTCGGGAAGTGACGTTGATGGATGAAACAAGGAAACAAATGGTTTGTGATCCGTAACAAGATGAAATTTTGAGCCATAGAGAAAAACACCAAACTTATGAAGAGCATAAATAATGGCCAAAGCTTCTTTCTCAATTTGTGAATACTTTTTTTGGGCATCCGTGAGTGGTTTGGAGGCATAAGCAATGGGTTGTTCCAAACCGTCAGAAAAACGGTGCGCAAGGACTGCACCAACCCCGTATTGAGAGGCGTCTGTGGCAAGAACAAGATGTTGGCCAGGTCGATAAGTAGCCAGGCACGGGGCCTGTTTCAGCATGGACTTCAATTTCTGGAAAGCCACTTCGCATGACGCGGACCAGTGAAAAGGCACGTTTTTATGCAACAGGTGAGCCACCGAAGCCACAGACAGTAAAAACTTGTGATAGTATGCTATTTTCCCCAAGAAGGCCTGCAGTTCCTTACTAGATGTAGGTCGAGGAAGGGCATTGATCGCAGCGACAATTTGCTGAAGCGGACGAATACCATCCCGAGAGAGTTGAAGCCCCAAGTACGTGATAAATGCCTGAAAAAATTGTGATTTCTGAAGATTACACTTAAGACCGGCAGTCTGTAAGACATGAAAAAGTGTGCGGAGATTTTGAAGATGTTCTTCAGTGGTGGAGCCAGTGACAACAATGTCGTCCATGTAATTGATACACCCAGGGACAGGGAGCAATAATTGTTCCAAGAATCGCTGAAAGAGAGCAGGGGCGCTAGCAACCCCGAATGGCAAGCATTGGTATTGATAGAGGCCGAAAGGCGTGTTAAGGACCAGAAACTGCCGGGAAGCAGCATCGAGAGGAAGTTGATGATAAGCTTCTGACAGGTCAATTTTAGAAAAATACTGGCCTCCAGCAAGTTTAGTGAACAGTTCTTCAGGACGGGGCGTAGGGTAAGTGTCAATGAGGCATTGAGCATTTACAGTGGCTTTGAAATCGCCACAGAGACGAATATCACCATTTGGCTTAGCAACGACAATGACAGGAGAGGACCACTCACTAGAAGTGACAGGAAGCAAGACCCCTGAAGTAGTGAGACGATCCAACTCCCATTTTACCCGATCATGAAGGGCCACAGGAATGGGCCGAGCCCGAAAAAACTTAGGCCGAGCAGTGGGTTTGAGCGTGATATGAGCTTCAAAGTCGTTTGCACGGCCTAACCCAGGAGAAAAAAGGGACGAAAATGTCGTCGACAAGGAATCCAGTTGAGCATAAGGAATAGCATCAGAGAAAATATTGACAGAGTCATCTATGGAGAACCCAAAAACGCGAAAGGCTATGGGAACAGCATTAAACTGTCCCAAGAGAGAAATCTTCTGTTTATTGTACATCCGTAATTGCCAAGTGACAGGTGACAGGAGTGGAGAACCCAACTGAAGATATGACTGAGAATTAATTATAGTGGCAGCAGAACCGGTATCCACTTGCATGCGAACATCTCGACCAAGGATTTGGACAGTGAGGAATAACTTCCCTGAAACGGAAGAAGTGCAATTGACAGACAACACAGACTCAGAATCAGTGTCATGTTCATGAACATCATGTATGCAGTCGGATTTGCAAACGGAAGACACATGACCTTTGTTTTTGCAATTGTGACACACAGCCCAACGTTAGGGAAAGTCCTCGCATGAATGTTTTGTAAAACACCCCGGACATGAAGGAAGTTGCCAGAGGTTTTGCTGCAGTTTCTTAGCGGGTTGTTTACGGCTAGGCCGAGGCTGCAAGTGGGAATGCACTGCAGCCACGTCGGCCAGCGGGGACGCGCCGCACGCGTCGTCAACAGCACACAGAGGTTGTATTTCACCGACATCACCCCACGCCTCGATTTGTGCCCCAGCGGCGCGAGAAATTTCAAAAGACTGCGCAATGGAGAGAACCTCATCTAGAGTCAGATTCGCCAACTGAAGGGCATGTTGCCGAACTTCTTTGTCGGGCGCCAACCGGATAATAGCATCCCGTACCATGGAATCAGCATAGGATTCTTTGTGAACGTCAGTAACAAATTGACACTTTCAACTGAGGCTGTGAAGTTCAGCAGCCCAAGTGCGATAGGATTGATGTGACTGTTTTTGACAACGATAAAAGGCAACACGAGAGGCTACCACATGCATTTGCTTTTGAAAATAGATAGACAGAAGTGAGCACATTTCAGCAAAGGACAAAGACGCAGCATCCTTCAAAGGAGCCAATTGCGACAACAACCAATACATTTGAGGTGAAATCCAGGAAAGGAATAGAGACTTACATGGTTGTTCATCCGTGACATGAAATGCCAAGAAGTGCTGTCGAAGATGTTTTTCATAATCAGATCAGTCTTCCGCAGTCTCGTCGTAAGGAGGAAAAGAAGGTATAGCCAACGACGAGAAACGCCCCGCATTTGACGCTGCGATGAAATCGCGAATCGCCACTGTTAGCAGCATTTGCTGTTCAAGGAGATTTTGCAATAGTTGCTCAACAGTAGCCATGGAACCCTGTGGGTCAATGGTGAAAAGGAAAAATCCCATCCTCGTCACCAATTGTTATAACATCAAGTTTAACACATATATTTCAGAACAACACAACACATATAAGTCACAGAGTAAGTTGACAAGCAAGACATGTGTACACATTAGCATTCGAATGAGCATTCAGTCCCATTCTAGCGGCCGCTGCTCGGCTGGCCGCTTAGGTGGCGCAGGTGCTGCATGGCTGGCAGACAGTGACGCACGTAGAGGACGCGTGTAATTGCGCGGCGGCGCTTTGTATGATCGGCGAGTCACAACAGAAAACATTTAGGGTTATAAACACACACACCACTGAAACCTTTAATCAGCAATTATGGCTTGTGGACAGCTCTCCTGTATATGCTACAGTTGATGTTAATTCAAAATTTAATATATTTATCAATGAAGTTACAAGCCTTTTTGAAGAAGCATTTCCTACAAAATTAGTGAGAGAAAGCCTGTTCAAATCTGGAAACAAGCCTTGGATTGCTAAAGGCATCAAAATGTCTTGTAAAACAAGAAGAGAACTATATGCTGCGGTCAGGAGTTCAAATGATAACAGTAGGATTACACACAATAAAATCTACAATAAAGTTCTGAATAAGACCATTCAAGCGGCAAAGAACATGTGCTTGAAGGCAGAAATTGACAACTCGAGGAATAAAGTAAAAGCTACCTGGAAATTGTAAAGAAGGAAACGGGGAAAATGTAGTTTGTAGTGAAAATATCTGTAGCGATCATACAGTAATAGCCCGTACTTCCGTGCATACCTATGTATATGTCTTTGCTATATTTAGGATCTTTGGGTCTGCTTCGCCTAGAGAGTTGTTAGTATTCGTGTGTTTACTTTTGCACTGTGACGTTAACCTGTGAACGTTATCCGAATAAATCGTTATTGTGCTGTAAGAAGTTGGTTTATGGGACTCAATACCTACCAAAACTCTATATTGGTGACCCCAGACAAGTTAATTCCACGTAACGCGAGTTATTGCCACTCAGTTACGAAATTTTCGAATAAACTATGTTACCGACAATGCATCCAAACAATGATACCGTACCAACCGCCGGATTATCTTTTCTGCCTTCTACGGACGTTTTAATTGACTTAGAATCAGATTTTCTTTCCACAGTGCTTCCGCATAGCTCTGAATGTGTGTTTACCCACATGGAATTATTTGACGCCTCGTGTGACCATTAACTGTTACAGTGTTAACAGTGTTACAGACAGTGCTTTCGACTCAGGCATGTCACAATCGCCGTTCCGTGGTTTTCCTGACTCCATGGCACAACATTTTTCGCCGTTTGAACCAAATTGTGATATATCGCTAAATGTTGCACAACGTGCTGAATAGACCAATTTGTGTGTACCACCCATCATGGACAGTGCACTACCTTCACTGGACTCAACGCCAAACCAGTTCTGTATGACTCAGAAGGCTATTCAAAACCAAACTTTACCGCCGCAACTGCCAACCATGGTTTCTGCCGTGCCTGCCGCTCCATGTGTTTGGGGAATGATTCCGCCCACTAACTTGAAAACCGCGGTGGTTGCAAGCTCACCACAGTTCGACAGCGACGTTTCAGTGTATTTTGTGCCTGCCTCGGGTACTTTTCATGGATCCCCACTGCCAATTCTGGTTCAATCGGTCACTGCTGACGTTTCGGACTCCAACCTGACTACATGGGACAACATTGCCTCAACGGCTCTTCCTGCACCACAGCAACGTCTCAAGTGGCTCTACAACCAACCTGCATTGCACATCTCCATGCCGTTGAGTACAGGTTAGTCATTGCCCACCGCTAACGTGGGTTCTGCCCCCGTTTCCTTGGCCCAGTTTATGGTACCCCCATCCTGTGGCTCAACCTCATCTGCTGCCGCACTGTACTATCCACCAGCTCACAAGCCTGACTTACCACCATTTAATCTGGCTAACCTACGCATCTGGTTCGCCATTGTGGACAGTATTTTTCATATTCTCCGAATTCATGAGGATGACACAAAATTTGCTCTCCTCGTCAGTCACCTCCATAATTTCACGGAGTTATTTTCTGATATTATACTTGACCCACCTGCACATGACAAATATGTTGCACTTAAACAAGCCATTATTGAGCGTGCTTCGTGCTCCAAAACTGAATTGTTACGCCAAGCAATTTATCACAAACCACCCGGAGACCAGTCTCAATCCCAGTACTGGCAATACTTACAAGCTATGGTTCCTAAGGAAGCCCTGCCAGACGACTCCCTTTGGACTATTTGGTTGGATACATTCCCTTTAACCTTGCAGTTAACGCTCTTGCCACAGAGACACCTTTCCTAGATGCTAATCTGCGCCTAGCAGATGAAGCTTATACCCTATTCAAACCCCATCAACCAGTTGCTGGTTCCAACAGAGTTTCATCATACAATCATTACACCTTCCTACATCCCCTGGCGACCACACAGGACATGACGCACTCTTCGCCAACTGAGGTTGGCAACTCCGCACACGCAGCCACACAACCAGCTACGTGCACCAGTATTAAACCACACACCAAACCGACCGCACCCAGTACCAGGTCATCCCCCATGCGGAGAGATGACTCTGCGGATTCTACCAACAGCAACAGGGCTCTGTCATCAATGTGCTGGTACCATGCAACATTTAGTAATAAAGCCGCGAAGTGCTGCGCACCTTGCAACGCTTTAAACTCGGCAGACGGAGCAGTTTAGGTGCGCCAATCTGTCATAATGAACCTCTGCGCCTACAATCATGCTCTAATTTTTCGAGCCTTCTGATACCATCTGTGCGCCCGTACATATTGATCATACGTTACACTCTTCATTCTTAATCGATATGGGTGCAGAAATGAGTATATTACCTGACTATATGACCCCTGCCACTGAGTCTGCTCCACCTGTTGAGCTTTTTGCAGCTAACCGCACACGCATGCCTATCACTGGCACAGCTCTCGTCCAGCTCGATTTCAATACTGGTACTACATTCCCATGGTCCTCTTGCGTAAGTTCAGTTGATGAACCCATCATTGGTATAGACTTCATCCGTCACTACAATCTATCAGTGGACATCGATGATTCTTCTTTACTCTAAAAATCAGGCATTCGCATTCCATTCTCGATGTGCACCACCAACACCTCATCCTCTATCATCGAGGAATGTGTGTGGCACTCTCCGCCAATTTTGCTACAACCACGTCTTCTCTCATCCGCCTCCCACGTGAATCCTCAGCCCTCATCATTGACAACAGCACTCTTCGGTGCCATCTATGTGAATTACAGGCTGAAATCGACTCCTGCGACCACACAATTGTGTCTCTTACTCGACCCCGTAACTTTGTTTTGCCGCTGGACCGCTCCTTTTCTGGTCACCGTGTTCAACACGATGCCAGGGTTACTGATGCCATGGACACAGCGACCGTGGCTGACACCTCGCCGACCCAACATGACACCACAGTGCCAAGGGTTATTAAACGGCGCCCGTTTGCCACCCAGACCCCACCACACCGCCACAACACCGGACATGCCTTACGCGTGCCCTCGGAACCTGTAGCTGTCACCACGACGCCTCCACCACTGACCTACGAGGCGCTGGTTGCAGTAACAACGCCCATTCCGAGCACTGCCACCTCACATGCCGCCACCACATCCACACCGACGCCCTCAAGATGCCACATACAGGCCAGTCCAGCGTCTCCCTGTGTTGCCCCACTAGGACATGCAGGTCGACAACTCCACACGTCAGTGTGCGCAGTAACAACAGGTACTGTACATCATATTCTCATAACACCAGGACCGCCGATCAGACACAAAGCCCAAAGGCTTAATTCGGATAAGCTCCTGAGTGCACATACCATCATATCCGACCTCTTAGACGCCAACATCATCAGATGCTCTAGTAGCAGTTGGTCGTCTCCTATTCATTTAGTAGATAAACCCGATGGCACGTATAGACTTTGCGGCGACTACCGCGCTTTGAATTCCAGAACAATTATGGATAATTATCCGGTGCCACATATTCAGGAATTCACACAGTGGTTACATGGCTCTCAGGTTTTCTCAGTGATAGACTGTAAAAAAGCGTACCATCAGATACCGATGGCACCAGACGATATTGAAAAGACGGCAATTATCACACCCATCAGGCTCTTTGAATTTACATGCCTTTCGGGTTAAAAAACACCGCGCAAAGCAGGCAGAAATTTATGGACGAGGTGTTACGACCTTTCCCTTTTGCGTATGCATATTTAGATGACATTTTAATCGTCTCACCCTCTAGCGAGGATCATCAAGCCCATCTACGTCCTGTCACAGACGCTTTGTCAAGTGCAGGTGTTGAAATCAACCAGGAAAAATCGCAACTTGTGCTTTCACAAGTAACTTTCCTCGGACACGTGGTTTCCACTGCAGGTATCGCTCCACCACACCCTCACATGGAGGTAATTACCAATGTCCCACGACCGAATGATTTTCAAGGGTTACAACGGTTCCTCAGCATGATTAATTTTTATAGAAGACACATTCCCCATACCGCGGCATTACAACTTCCGCTTACCGATGCGCTTTGCGGGAAGAATACTTCAGGCACGCGCAAATTTCAATGGACAGATCAAATGATGACAGCTTTCGACAAACTCAAAACAGCCGTTCAGACAGCAGTGACGTTTTCACATCCTATGCCAGACGCACAGCTTTCACTTACGACAGATGAAAGTGACTCAGCAGTCGGCACCATGCTCCACCAACATTTAGGTGGTTCTGTCAAACCGCTACACTTCTTTTCGCAAAAACTGTCACTTGCTCAGACTAAATGGTCAGCTTTTGATAGAGAACTTTTCACGGTTTACACTGTAATTCGCCACTTTCAGGATGACCTTGAGGGACGTGCCTTTGTAATTTACACCGACCACAAACCCCTTGCAGAGGTGATCTGTAATCCGAGTGCCAACGCACCCCCTCGCTGACTTCGCATTTGGAATACATTACACAGTTTTCAACCGACACACGACATGTTCATGGTTTTGATAATGTGGTCGCTGATTTTTTGTCGAGGATCGCAGTGGTCTCAGCTGACATATCCCTCACCAACTTTGCACGCCGCCAGCAGACTGAACATGAAACTCCTGCTGAGTTTGATAGCTCAACCTCAACCCTTCGATTTGAAGACCGTCCACTCCTGGACTCAGACCTTACACTAAGGTGTGACATTTCAACTGGACGACCTCGACCATGGGTCCCACCGTCCATGCGACAACCCGTTTTCCATGCACTCCACGATTTAGAACACCCGGGCATCCGGGCCACGATCTGCCTTGTGACTGAACGATTTGTGTGCCCTGGCATACATCAGGACTGCAAACGGTGGGCACAAGCGTGTGTGGCGTGCCAACGTAGAAAGGTTTCCCATCACACCCACCCTTTGATGTACGTACCGGACGTTTTTGCCATGTCCACATTGACATCGTGGGACCCCTACCACATGCGGGCCCATTTAACTACTTATTCACAATGATAGACAGAGCGACTCGCTGGGCCGAGGCCACGCCCATCATCGATACTTCCACCACAATGATAGTCCACACCTTTATCAAGTTGTGGATCTCACGTTTTGGCTGTCCCTCCTCTGTAACAACGGACCAGGGCCGCCAATTTGAAGTGAACCTCTTCGCACGGCTCTGTCAACTGTGCGGTGTAGATAGATTCTGTACAACAGATTACCACCCTCAGAGCAACGGCTTGGTGGAGAGGTTCCACCGCACCTTAAAAGCAGCAAACATGCCACATGGTGACCAGTGGACAGACGCCCTCCTGTGGGTTTTACTGGGCTTGCTAACTGCAGTCAAGGAGGATCTAAATGCTTCACTCGCAGAGGTACTGTACGGGGAAACCCTCATCCTCCCCACCGAATACGTCAACGACTCACCTCCGTTGCCAACTGTTGACTTGCCCCTTTTATTGGAGCGAGTACAATCTGTTATCTTGAAACTCTGCGTGCCAACTCCAAGACGCACTTGGCGCCATGAGTTTTTGTCCACAGACAGTTGGCGACCAGCACATATGTCATGTTACACGACGACACAATTTGCGGAGCTTTACAACCACCATATTCAGGCCCACACCGGGTAATCCGACGGGGTGCAAATACCATGGACATTGATATTAATCAAAAAACAGTTACTGTTTCGACACATCACGTGAAACCAGCCTGGACACTCTCCGAACAATCGGATGAACCTGTCCCAGCACTGCCCTGCCCACTCCGCCTGTTGTTCACACTGACACGACCTTCGATGATGCGTGTGACGAATATTCAGGTGATGATACTGCGTGTGACAATGATGATGCGTGCGATGATTATTCGGGAGGCCATATTGCGTGTGACGATGTCCCCCCCTCCCTAGTGCATGATGCCGAATGACAATCGTGGGCTGGCCACCTCCTCGTTCCCCCGCGCTACCTAGAGGATTATGACTGCAATTAGACAGTTTTTTGTGTATATTTCTTGTACTTTCCTTTTCAGCATTGCTTGACACTCAGTGACTGTGCATTGATTAGCACTAATTTTGACATTTTTCTCTGTGTACCGATGTGTACCTTTTGCTTTCTTAATGTACATGTATTTTTTTTTCTCTTGTTTGTTCTGTATGTCACTCTCCTGCATTCCTCTCACTCCCTGCTGGAGGGAGGGGGAGGGGGGGGGGGCTCTGTAGTGACCGTACAATAATAACCTGTACTTCCATGCATATCTATGTATATGTCTTTGCTATATTTAGGATCTTTGGGTCTGCTTTGCCTAGATAGTTGATAGTATTCGAGTGTTTACTCTTGCACTGTGATGTTAACCTGCGAACATTATCCAAATAAATTGTTATTGTGCTGTAAGAAGTTGGTTTATGGAACTCAATACCTACCAAAACTCTACATATCCAAATCACAAGTGAGGGTAATCTTGTTAGCGATCCGTCCATGAAGCAAGCCATCAATCTTTTGAAAGCTAGAGTACCTGGTTCAGTACAACACATGAAGGTAAAAACAGTCACTGTTCAAGAAATTGAAAGAGTTATTAAATCCCTTAAAAGTAAAAACTCAGCTGGAATTGGCACATTTCTCACAAATTATTAAAATACTGCTCCAGTCATGTAAGTAAAGTCCTTTGCAACATTTTTGATGTGTCACTTAAGCAAGGAATAGTTTCTGAGAGGCTTAAGTATGCAGTTGCAAAACTGCTGTATAAGAAGGGGGATAAGATGGATACTGCTAACTATAGGCCAATATCACTACTGACAAGCTTTTCAAAGGTTTTAGAGAAACCAATGCATGGCAGGATTGTTAAGCATCTCAGTGAACACAAGAGCTTCAGCAAAAGTTTGGATTTCAGAAAGGTTTGTCAACAGAAGATGCAATATTTGCATTTACTGGCAAACTCTTGGAATCTATCAACAAAAAACTGAAAGTTATTGGCATGTTTTATGACCTAACAAAAGCATTTGACTGTGTAAATCACAAAATTCTTTTACAAAAAGCTGTACATCTTGGTATAAGTGGTGCAGCAGGGAAATGGCTTGACTCATATCTGTCAAACAGGAAACTAAAATGTTGTAGTAGATAGTCAAGATGGTGTCCCAGTATCTTCAGAATGGGGTACCATCACATGTGGAGTGGCGCAGGGCTCAGTTCTGGGCCTCCTACTTTTTATTATATTTATAAATGATATCCCTCTCTCTACGGAATATTGTAGATTCACCATTTTCGCGGATGACATTACACTGCTTATTGATAATTCAGTAGATAAACTTGAGGTAACATCAAATAAGGTTTTAAATGAAACGGTGAACTGGTTCAACATTAATGGTCTTTCTTTAAATTACTGTAAAACAAACTACATTCAGTTCCACAAAACATCCAAAGATGAGGAAATAGTAATAAAAATAGGTGAGCGGGCAATAACTAGGGTCGATTCCTCAAAATACCTAGGCTTTCATATTCATAGCAAACTGAACTGGTCATAGCACATCGTGGATCTGTCAAAAAGACTAAGTTCAGCAAGATACGCATTGCGCATTATTTCTTCTTATGGAAATATTGAAACCATGAAGTGAGCGTATTATGGTAACTTTCATGCAATTATGGCATTTGGAATTATATTTTGGGGAAATCACCCACTGGCTAAAAATTTACTTTGTGTACAAAATAGAGCCATAAGGATCATGTGTGGAGTCCATCCTAGAGCCACATGCAGGAATCTTTTTAAGAAGCTTGAAATACTTACATCCACTGCGCAATATATATTCTCATTGATGTGCTTCATAAGGAAAGAAAAATCCATCTTTAAGCTGAATAGTGCATATCACAGTCGCAATACTAGAAGGAAACATGATATCCACTATGAACAGCCAAATCTAAGTATGGTGCAGAAAGGAGTCCATTTCAGTGGCTGTAAGATTTTTAATGCCCTCCCTTCAAGAATTAAGTGTTTGGTAGATGATGATCTCTTGTTTAAAAAAACTTTAAGGCAGTTCCTATTGCAAGGATCATTTTATACAATAGAAGAGTTCCTGAACTACAGTGTTTAACATTTCTTGTATTGTAAATTGCAAATGTATGCCCAGATTTGTATTTGTAATACCGAATATTTTTATTGTAAACATATATTTTGCAATATTTATTTCTCTCTAACACTTATTATTTTGGAATCTTTATCTATCTCTAAAATGTATTTTTTGTAGTGGGACCTAAGTTACTGTTTAATGTTTTTTGTTTTGTAATCTCTATCTATCTCTGAAATGTATTTTTTGTAGTGGGACCTAAGTTAATGTTTACTGTTTTTGTTTGGTTTTATGTATTACCATAAATTCTGGCCGAAAGCTTGTAAAAATTTGCCCGTTCTGTATCCTGTGATAGTGTCACAATATGGATCACTGGAACAAGAGATAAATAAAAAAAAATAATTATCATGAGGAATGGCTCACTTGTTAATATTTGTAATTATTGTGAGGTATGGCTCACTTATTAATATTTGTAATTATCATTAATCGTGGTTCACCTACATTACTCTCTATCTTTATCAATGTCCAAGAATGTTGTATGTATTTTTTTTTTCTTTTTTTTACATGTACCAGCACTCGAAACTGTGAAAACTCACTTATATGCATGTGTTCTTCAACTCTAACACTCTGAATTTTCTATTTCATTTCTTACTTCTCGTCAGAGTACAAAGCTATTCTTCCTCCTGTCCACATCCATATACCTCTATTGCTGAGATCATTCTAATTTATCGTGTCAACATTTGTCGTTGTTGACTAAAGCCTATTTTATAGGAGAATCCGAGAAACAAGCTAGTATTTCTGTCTGCACTGTTGAAGATACTGATCTTACTTACATATATATAATGCTCAACCATATAACTGTCATGATGTGTGTGTCACTTATGAACCAATATGGCGCTGAATGAAACATTGTTCTGTAACGATGTCTCAGTTTCCTTAAAATGTGATAGTGATTGTGTAAAATCTGCGTAAAGAAGGGAAAGAGTGGTATCCTATGCATCGAGAGCAGGTCATGGTATCACGATAAATGTGTTAAAGTGAGTCTAAAATATATAAAAGACTGGGCATGCCGTCAGTGCATTGAGAGTGTCACGAAAAACGAGGTAATGAACACGATAAAATCAAAACAAAAAATAATAAATGTGCTTACAGATGTTTTAATGACTATAAATACGTAATATGAAGATCTACGGCAGAAATATCAAGAACTGGAAACGAAATACAAAGAGATAGAGCGAGATCATCGGCTAGCACAAGACAGTGTTGTTAACCGTAGTTCTGCGCAAAAAACGTGGTGTGTGCCGAAAAAAAAAAAAAAAAAAAAACAAATAAACAGACAGTGAGTGCAGTTCCGGCGATACCGCTATCAAATAAATTCACAGCACTAGACGAAGATTGTGATAAGACAATGAACAATGATGAACAAAAATCAGATACAAAACTTCCAATCGAGTGCTCAGTCAAGAAAACATCTAATACGAAAAATAAACCAGTGAACATCAAACGACGAGTTGTTGTACTTGGTGATAGCCACGCCAAGATAATTGCCGAAAAACTAAATGAATACAGCACGTTATTCACGGCAACAGGTATGACGAAACCCAGTGCTTCTTTGACTGAGATAATTAAGAGCAGCAACTCACTTAATGAGCTATCTAAGAATAATGCCGTTATAATCATGGGTGGAAGTAATGATGTATACAGAAATGAGGGTAAACATGCGACCCAGTGTTTAAAAACTACATTACTTGATCTGAAGTTTCCGAACATCATAGTTACTAGCTTGCCTCACAGATACGACCTACAAGACAATTCCATCGTAAAATCTGGAGCTTGCAAAAGTAAACAGGCAGTTCTACAAAATATGCTAGTCCCAACAAAATGTAATATTTTTTGATCTTCCTGATGCAAGAGATTTGTTTACGAAACATGGACTACATTATAATAATGCTGGGAATTCATACGTTAGCAAAACGCTAGCGAAATTAATACAAAAAGATGACGACGTTGCAAGGAAAGCAATTGCCATGCAACCAGTTTCGACCAAGGAAATGGAAAAGCGGGAAAACAATTTCAAAATCACACACATAGTCGCAGCCACAGCGCCAGCTCAAACAGGAACATCACGTCCAGAAGATGAGACGGTGCCAGAACGAGCCTCAGAAGATACAGCAGAGATTGAAATTATCGTCAAGAAAACTGTAGCTACTCATCATCCAGATGCTCACACACAGGGAAACTGATGAAAGGGGCCAATTCTTTTCGAATTTGGCCCAATACAACAAATCCAGAACAAGCAGTCAACACTCAGATGGACGTTCCAATACTTTATAGTCAAATTACTTTTAAAGGCCCTCTATCTAATAATATATGCAGTAGTAATTTCATTATGCCCTAAAACATCAGAGGTCTGTCTGAAGGAATGATCAGGAAGCTTTATGATATAGAAATTTTGCTAGAAAGTGTGAAACAATCTGTGAAAGTAATATGCCTTAATGAACATTGGCTAAAATCTGAAAATATCAGTCTCCTGAATAAACTTACAGGTTATAAACTGGCTACCAGCTTTTGTAGGACCAACGGGTATGGAGGCTCTTGCATACTAGTTCATTCCACGGTAGACTATGATATAAGACAGAATTTTAGCCATCTGAATGAAGAACATACATTTGAAAGATGTTGTATAGAACTTAAAGAGTATAACATATTAATTATCAGCATACATCGCACCCCTGGGTACCATATAAGCTCTGTATTTTTAGATAAGTTTGATACATTGCTACATAAATTAAAATGTTAGAAACTGTACAAGAGAGTGGTTATACGTGCTGACTTCAACATAGATGTAAGGACTGATGACAAATTTTCCTCACACTTACAGAACCTGGTACCCACAAACGGGCTAAATCTCAATTTTGATCAGTATACAAGATTTACAGCAACCTCTGCAACATGTATTGGCAATATTGTAAGTAGTTATAATTATTATGTAAAAGAAAAGTTTCTTCTAGATTTAGGAGTATCAGACCATAAAGCACTATTTGTATCACTACCGAATCAAAATTCAGTCTGCACAACAAAAAGATGTAGGAATTTCAATCAAGAAAATGTGGAAGTATTTTGCAAAAAACTAAGCTAAACCAAGTGCACAGTCAGCAAACACACTTCCACAAGTGACAATTACAATAACTTTTTAACTGAATTCTTGGGTATATTCAATGAATGCTTCCCTTTTGTAACAGTAAGGACCAGGTCCCAAAAATGTAGATCCTGGGTAACAAAAGGAATTAGAGTGTCTAGTGCTACTATGAGGGAACTGCATATGGAGGCAAAAGAAAATTGAAGCCCTCAGTTTCTTAAGAATCTAAGCACATACAAAAAACATTTGACAAAATAGTTAAACTAGCAAAACGAACTGCGAATAATAACTTCTTTTCATATGCAAAAAAAAAAAACAAATCAAAAGCTGTCTGGTCTGTTATAAGAAGCGAAGTTGGCAGTGAGGCAGAGAGAAAATGCCCTTCTAAAATAGTGATAGATGGTAGAGCTGTTACAGAACCCAGTGCCATTTGTGACTCATTCAATGACTTTTTCATAAACTGTAATAAATTTGGTGACTGTTCACCACCAAAAACAAAGCCCAATATGACAGACAGCAATTGTCAATGTTTTAAGTTTTCTCATGGTTCCATCTCAGATGTCATCAAAATCATAATGTCCCTAAAAAATTCAAAATCTGCGGGGTGGGGTGAGGTCCCCACTGAAATAATAAGAATAGTCTGTCACAGTAATGCATATCCACTCACTTTCATAATCAATCAATCTTTTTACGAAGGATGTTTCCCAGATCGATTAAAATATGCAGAATTTCGGCCATACATAAAAAGGGCAAACAAGATGAATTGGCCTACTATAGGCCAATCTCACTGTTACCAATTTTCTCACAAATATTTGAAAGAGCTGCATGTGATCAGATCGAAAATCACAATTCATCTAACAGCATTATCTTAGGCAGTCAATATGGTTTCAGAAAAGGCAGCAGCACAATCCATGCAATAAATGAATTAGTCACAAAAGTCAGCAGTTGTCTTGATGATAGAATGTGTGTGTCAGGCATCTTTTGTGACCTGTCCAAAGTCTTCGACACAGTAAATCATGACCTGCTTCTCCAAAAATTGGCACGCTATGGTTTTCAAGGCAAATCTCTTAGCTGGATGTCATCATACCTGGCAAACAGATAACAAAGAGCACTTATTAACATCAACAGCAAGAAATTTCTCTCTGGCTGGAAACACACTCAATTAGATGTTCCACAAGGTTCAATATTAGGGCCACTCCTTTTTCTGTATTATATTCCTGATATGTCATGTCAGGTCCAGTCTGATACTATCCTCTATGCAGATGACTCAACAACTGTAGTCTGTTGTAAAAATGAGGTAGACCTAATTCATCATATTGAACAAACACTTGGGGAAGTGGAGGCATGGGTCAAAAACAATAACTTGACATTAAACTTTACAAAAACAGAATTTTTTCATTTCACCACAAAATAATCTTTTAAGTCTATAAGTGAAATAGGATATATTGACAAAAAATTAGAGACTGCAGACTGTGTCAAATTCCTTGGCGTATTAGTCAATAAAAACCTGTTATGGAGTCACCATGTGGACAACAAACTGGTTCGACTGAATAGCCTTGTATATATTATGAATATCTTGTATAGTATTACTCATTTAGCTGTAAGAAAAACTGTATATAATGCATATTTTGTTCCAGTCATTAGGTATAGTATAATTTTCTGAGGGTCTGAAAAAACAAATTTACTTACAGCTTTTAGACTACAAAACAAATGCAACATTGTAAACCTGTATTTATAAAACTAGATCTAATTAGCTCTCACTTTCATGAAAAGAAACCCACAACTTTTTGAGGGCAACTTCTTCTTACATCAATATGATACTAGATATAGAACGAACTACATGTTACCTACCCACCGTTTAAAATCATATGGAAAAACCCCATACTATATGGGCATGAAATTTTTAAATAAAATATGGAAAGATCTGGATGAACCAAATGTAAAAAGTACCAAAAGAGACCTGTAAAAATATCTGAAAGATAAATGTTACTATAGCGTAGAAGATTTCTTGAATGGCAACAATGCATTATAATTGTAATTAAAATACCTCTTTGAAGATGTTATACCATATATATTATTAGTTTATTGTCTATTTTTAGTATTATTATAAGCAGTGTAAAACTGACAAGTCACCTATGTAATAATCTTTGATTGTATAAGGTATGTTATGTGATAATAAAAATTGAATTGAGTTACCAATGTATAATGTTCAACCATATAATTGTTATGATGTACAAAATATTTATGATTCATTTAGTGTGTATTCACACCCAAGTGGTGAACACGTACCTGTATATAAGACCCAACCTCATAGTTTTGGGTGCTGTTTCAATTACTTATAAAACGCAACCAATGTGATGTATTATGTAACTCACTCTTACATATCATGTTTGAATGATTGTAAAGGTGGGAAAGTGGCATTGGAAGTGCCTTGACAAATGAAAAATAGTAAGACTGGTCATTGGTCAGACACTTCACCCTAACAGCAGTCTGCGTACAACAAACCAGTAAGTTTGAGTAATTATTTTTGTTTCGGTGACTTTCTAGATTACATTTATCTGGGGCCACTGGTTTCAGAGGCTGTTAAGATGGTCATTGGGTTACCAAGCTGGAGATGACATCTTTTGCAGTATTAGTACCTTTGGGATCAGTTTTCTCTTTGTAACCTATCAGTGGCTGTTATTTCCATTTCATGTTTAAGAGCCCCAAGACAATTCTGAATTGATGTCCAGCTAATGTGTTTACATTGGTTAAAACAGCTCACTTGCTGCATTTGGTTGTTGCATCTCCATATGAGGTTATACTTCAGTGTACATGAAGCTGACAAGGGTCACATTTCTGTGTATATGAATAACCTTAAATGTTGCAGAATGATAATTGGCGAGCAGATTATTTGTCCTAGCTAGGTTTCGTTCTAGCCCCTGACTTTGGTATAGTAATTAGAAGTTGTATAAGTATCATTCAAGGCATGAAAGCAGCTGCCCACTCAAATATTGCTCATGGGGACAAGCAAGGGTTATATTGCTACCAAAAGTATCTAAATCTGAACCAGGTTTTTTCCCCATTTTCTATATTCTTTACCAAACAATATATATATTCTTTATTATTCACAACCTGCAAACCAGTTTTAATGATGTTGAAGTCACTATTATATTCACACACAACAAGCATTGTTTGCAAATTCATTCAGATTCAATTTTATGTACTTTCTAAACCTGTCAATCATTTATTTTATATATCCATCTTTTCTTACGATCTTTTTCACTTGTCAAATAATTCTGCATTTTCTTGTCACCTACTTTGTTAATAATCTTATAAACACTTGATAGCATACACAATTTTATCTTTTTTTGTACTGATGTCGGTTGTTGCTGCCATCAATAATTGTCATCCACTTTTTGTATTTTGTGTGTAAGCAGTGTTGTCATCCAGGCTCTTGCTGTTCCTCAATGATTACTACAGTGTCCAAGATGAGGTCAATCTCATACTCTCGTTGGATGAAGTGCTTCCAAAGATGGGAGCTGCTTCTTGCACTGTGTCATCTGTACAGATGTGTTTTTAAACAGGTCTCATCTCTTGTTACCCTGTTTACTGTTGTTACAAATATGTCCATTGTTCTAAAGTCTTATGTTGCTACTGTTCAATGGAATATCTAAACTGTGCACTGTCACTGTTCATATGTTTCAAACATCTATTAATCTTAGCGACACTGTTGACTTTTTCAAATTCCTTCACTCTCACTTCAAGACTTTGTGATTCTGTTTTCACTGTGCTTCTCCTGCAGTGTGGCCCAGAATAATGGGGCACCGAGTGGAAGGTTACCTACCTGTGAATTATATTTAGCTTTCAGTGTCTCATGAAAGAAAATTTGTGGGATTGCTATGAAACTGTATTTTTGAGTAATACTCCAAAAATCAGCATCACATAACTTCTGAGTAATTGACTTGGTCCACATTTATTTCTCACTGCTGGCCCTATATAATTACATAGTTAGTGGATGTAGTAGATTTCAGGTGACTGATGTTAATTAATTGAAATATATGTAGTTGACACTGAGCCATTAGCTCAATATAAATGGACAGTAGCCTTGCAGTATTGTATAATTGATGAACAGGCATCAACTGAAATTTGATCACAGAGATTTACAGGCTTATGATACAAAATTAATCTTACTTCTATACACAGATGTTGAGGGCATAAAAATTTTGTGGTGGAGTTGGCCTTATACAGACTGGTGTATGAACTTTTTACTATTTTGAAAACTATTTAATGGTTTCAAAAGCTGATCGGTTAGTTTTAATAATTTGGCTGAGTTGTATTTTGTTACAACAATTCAGTTGACAAAATACATAGTTAGTTAATACAGAAGAAATCATAGAAATATTTATTGTGTCTACACTATGAATTTACTTATTACAAGTACTGCAGTCATATTTACAGTTTTACTCATTAGTTACAGTTTCTGCAAATTCTTAATTAATGTCTTTATTAATTAGTGAATGGTGTCATTTGGTCCAGAAAAATTAGAGCAACAAGAGTATAGCAGCAAACTGGGAATCTAATATGGATGCAACAGAAAGGCAACTGTAGTTTTGGAAGTTTATGGACGTTGACTGCAAATGTCTCTTAAGTTAATTACTTTTAGGAAAGCTGAAATAGTTCATTATCAAGAGTGTATATATAAAAAACTTCACAACATAAAATTCACTTCAAATGTGATCAAGATGGCGGCTAGTGTTGATATGCATAGCGTTCATGCGAAAAAAGTGAAAATTACACCGATAAAAACAGCGTGTGCACGAATTGTAGTGATGAAATCAGAAAGTTAGATGATCATGTAAGTAGTCTGCAACTAACCATTAATACTCTGATGAGAAAACTAAAAAAACTTACGTCCGGAAAGTGTGAACCAACATCAAACTTGCCTCACAGTAACCACGAAATTCCAGGCAAAGTGAAAAACAAAGTGCATCATTCTCAATGAAGCTTATTGTATGAGCCTAATATCACATTTACAAGCAGGTTCAGTGTTCAATCAACCATGCAAGATAAGAAACATCGTGCACATGATAAAACTAACTTCCAAGCTGAATATGAAACTACAAATATGTGGAGTGATACATCCAAAAGAATGCCTAACAACTCAACTACTGTTATGGAAGGAAATGAAACTGAAAGACCCGTACACTTGCGTGACCCAAATATCAAGTATTTGTCCAGTGCTGAGGCTAAATTGTTTGGCCATAACGACGGTGAGCCTTCTAAACATGCAGAGAAACCTGAACGAAGAAAAGTAGTTTTGATGGCAGACAGTCATGGTCGTGGATTTGCTCACCTTCTGAACGGTCAGTCCAGTTTACAAACAATCGCTTACATAAAGCCTGGTGCTTCTATGTCGGAAGTTTGCAATCAAGTACGATCCACAGACGTTGCTGACATATCCTCTGAAGACTTTGTTGTGCTAATTGGTGGGTCAAATGACGTATACAAAAACGAAACCCACAAAGCAAAACAAGAACTAAAAAGGTGCTTAGGACAGTTGACACACACAAATGTTTCAGTGCTGAACATTCCACATCGGCATGACTTACCGTCTTGGTCATGCGTAAATAAAGAAATAATCAATGCCAACCAACAAATTTCATTACTTTGCAAACATTTCAGAAATGTAGAACGCGTAAATGTTAACAATATTGGGCGCAGATTCCACACATTACATGGACTGCATGTTAACAACATGGGGAAAAAACTGCTCATCGGAAAAATTGAAGAAATTATCATCAAGAGGCATCAAACACTCAAAAGCAAAATCATCCTGGATTGGCCCCCCAAATATTTGAAGGAAACAATGCCAGCAAGACCTCACTCGCCAACATCAACAACAAAAGAAGGAACTACGTGCCTCCAATATTCAGGCACAGCAACAACAATAAATGCAGTAATAGCTCTACCAATTGCAGACCCCGCTCTAACACCAGCAGCAATATTATCAACAGTAGGAGCAGCAGCTGAACAACTACCAGGGGAGCCAGACACAGAAGAAAATTCTGCTGCAGATGATAATAGAAGAATAGGTGCAGTCGGGAAAAGAAAAGCAGTACTTCCAGCACACCTGAATGATTTTTTTATTGACAAGGTAAAGGTAAGTGATCAATTAAATATGCCAAAGTCCAACAAATCCTTTAATTTCATGCTGATTCATCAAAATGTCCAATCATTGCTAAACAAATAAAGTGAAGTTGAAATTTTATGTATTGATGAGCTAAAAAATGTTTCTGTGATGTGTATAACTGAACACTGGCTGCCTAAAGATGCAATGGCAGTCACAAAACTTCCAGGCTTCAATATTTCATCATCATTTTCTAGAATTACATCCAGTCATGGAGGGTCATGTATATTTGTTAAAAGTGGCATTGATTATTGTAACATAAAACCCATTGAACTCTTAGCTGAAGAGAAAACTTTTGAAGTATCCACAGTTGAACTCTCTGCATTAAAATTAATAATCATCTGTGTATATAGGAGCCCTGATGGGAACTTAAATGATTTCTGTCATCTGCGGTAGCGTTCTTGCTTCCCACGCCCGGGTTCGATTCCCCGCAGGGTCAGGGATTTTCTCTGCCTCGTGATAACTGGGTGTTGTGTGCTGTCCTTAGGTTCGTTAGGTTTAAGTAGTTCTAAGTTCTAGGGGACTGATGACCATAGATGTTAAGTCCCATAGTGCTCAGAGCCATTTGAACCATTTGATTTCTGTCATCAACTAGAAGCAACTTTAAGTACTATAAAAAACTTCAACAAAACAGTGATCATATGTGGAGATTTTAATATTGATTTTCAAGAAATCTCAAAACACCAGCAAAGCTTGATGACCCTACTGGAAACATATATCATAAAAGCCACTATATACTCTCCTACAAGAGTTACACCAACAACTAGCTCAACAATTGATCAGATATTAATAAACACAAATGTAAATCACAATCTCTGTGCGGAAATCTTAATACTGGCTTCAGTGGTCACTATGCACAGTTTATTGCTTGGCACACCCCAAGTGAAACAGCTGAGAAAGAGGAACTTGTAAAAGAAGTAAGGAAATTCACTAACAAACAAATAAACCTTTTTGTACAGAGACTAAGTGAAGAATCTTGGTATGAAGTGTATACTTGTGAAAATACTAACAAAAAGTTTGAAAAATTCATGGAAATCTTCATGTCATACTTTGAAGCTGCATTTCCATTAAAAAGGCAAAAATGTCAACCTAACTTCAAAAAGAACAAATGGATTACAACAGGTATTAGAATATCTTATGCAGAGAAAAGAAGATTACATGATATAGCAAAGACACAGAACATGCCTCATGAATTTCATTTGTACCTGAAGAATTACAACAGGATCCTCAAAAATGTTGTAAGGAAAGCTAAAACAATGGCAAATGACAAATACATTGAAAATTCAAAAAACAAATCTAAAGCTATATGGGAAGTTATAAAAAATCAAACAACAAGTGAAACTAAACAATATAAAAATATGAATTTATGTTATGAAGGACAAGTGATTTCTTGCCCAACAGAAATTGCAGGGACCTTCAACAAATATTTTGCAAACATAAGTGAACAGTTGGTGAGTGGACTGGAAGAACACAACAAAATATCACCTCCATCATGCAATAGTATGAGAAATGTGTCTACATCTTTGTTCCTTTCACCCACAAATTCTGAAGAAATTTTATCAGTTATAAAAACCTCGAAAACAGGGTACTCATGTGGAATTGATGGAATACCAGATCCAATTATTAAAATATGATGTCTTGCCTTAGCTGAACCCTTGACACATTTGTGCAACAGCTCACTGGCATCAGGAACCTTCCCTTCATGCTTAAAAACAGCAAAGCTGAAACCACTGCTCAAAAAAGGAAATCCAGAATGTGTTTCAAATTATAGACCAATAGCCCTACTGTCTGTATTTTCAAAAATTTTAGAAAAAGTTTTTATAAGAGATTGTCTGATTTCTTAAATAAAAATAAAATTCTCTCTCCTTCACAGCATGGCTTCAGGAAAGGCTATTCAACTGAAAGTGCAATATTTGAATTTCTTAATGAAATCTATACTAAACTGGATGCAAGTGAGTTTGTGACAGGAATATGTCTTGATTTATCTAAAGCTTTTAACGTCATTGACCATAATGCCCTACTGCAGAAGCTTGACCAATTAGGAATTAGAGGTATATCCAATGAGTGGCTCAAGACATACCTATGTGGTCGCAAACAGGTGGTTGAAGTGCAATATACTGACCATAACAAAATCAGCTACTACTATTCAGGATATGAAAATGTGAAATATGGTGTCCCTCAAAGATCAGTATTGCGACCCATTCTGTTTCTCCTCTATGTCAATAATCTTATGTACAACAAGTATTGCCAAACTACCCTCCAATTTGCAGATGACACTAGCTTCCTTATTAGTGGTAAAACAGAAGAAAAACTAAAAGACTCCGCTATCCAAACAATGAACAGTGTAGAATAGTGGTTCAGCTACAACAAGCTAACTATAAACAAAGAAAAGACAGTAGCACTGAACTTCTATAATGTAAAAGGAAGACACCACCCAAACATAGAAATAGAACTTAGGGACAGAGTTCTTGGAAGTGTTGACAGCACTAAATTTCTGGGACTCTGGCTCCAGAACAACGCAAAATGGGAGGTACACATTGATTATTTGCAAATAAGTCTAAGCAAAACCTGTTACATGATACGGATCTTAAAAACTTGTTGCAGCAAAGCCAGCCTGTTAAATGTATACTACTCCTATGTGCATTCTGTAATTAAATATGGCATAATCTTCTGGGGCAATAGAACAACAACTATTAAACTTTTCAGGATGCAAAAGAGAATACTAAGAATTATTGAAGGGGTAAACAATACGAAATCATGCAGACCCATATTCAAAAAACTGTCAGTTCTTCCTCTTCCTTGCATTTTTATCTACGAAACATCAGTTTTCATCAAACAATATATCAATAGACACCCAGATATCTTATTAAAAAATGAAGATATACATGCACACAATACAAGGCAAAAATCTGACCTTCATATGAAACAGGTGAGAACATCATTGTACCAAAAAGGCACACTGCATACTGGGACAAGATTTTCAATAATCTACCTAAACATATTAAATCAATACGTAAACTCTGTAGTTTTAAGGCTGAAGTAAAGGCATATTTAATTGAGCATTGCTTTTACAGTCTGACAGAATATATAAAAGCCAAACAACAAAAATAAAGACGCATTATTAATATTCTACTTTGTATGTTGCCTGTAATGTTTGTTGTATTTATGAATCTGTGCTAAATTACTTCTAGTCCTTAGGATTGCAATACAAACTGTATTTTATCTTGTAAATACCTAACCATGTCCAATATCCTCGTATATATTCTATATATATAGGATTTGAAGGACTAAATAAATAAATTAATAACCCCCCCCCACACACACACACCATAAGAAAAATCAGTTCATTTTGAATACAGCTCACTTAATTTGGTTGCATAGCTCACCTGGTCGCAGCTGCTGTTGCTGTAAGTTTTCAAATAGCCACCAAGAACATGGTAGCTGCTCCATTGTTATTAGGGGCCCAATGAACATGCATTCACTCTGCGTAATGTCAGCCAAAAACCCTCCAAATCGTAGACTTACTGATATTTGCACCACAGCTTTTGCTGCTAAATTTAGTTTCTATTTATTGATGCAATCATCTCTTCTTAAATGTCTGATCTTTAATGCTAGTATTCATCTATGCACCTCTTCATACTATTCTGTTATTTACTGTGATAACTTTTTAATTAAATTTCCAATTAAAATTTCAATTTCTTATTTTCTTCCAAAGGTGTGATTTACATTAAAAGTATGTCAGTGGACATTTCTAGAAGTCTCAAACGACATGCTGATTTCTCCTACATATATCTCATGAAAAGATAACAAAGGCAAAAATTAGGGAGATTAAAACTCATTCAGAGTCTTACCATCAATCATTCTTATCATGTACCATTTGTGACTGGTACAGAAAAGTAATGGAAGTGAGAGTGGTACTTGAAGAACTTCTAAGACACACCACTTAAGGTAGCTTTTGATACAGATGTTAATGTAAATGTTGATGCACATGTAGATTCCTTATAAGCATTCAAAAACCATATCAATACTTCCAGTTTTGCTGGCTCCAATGATCACTGTGTGGAGAGCTGTTTCCTTACTCATAAAAAAATATTCTGGGTAATTCTGTGATGGTTTTCCAACAAAAAATTAAAAAATTTAAACTAGTACAGTCTGTGGGCTCAGGTTCTACAAATCTGAAGATAAACACTGAATATGTCAAACAGTGAGATAAATGGAGTTAAAGACTGGCATTAAAGTCATGATTGACAATTACTGAAGATTTAATTAACAAATTTGGTCTCATACAAAAATTTTGTAAATTGATTCGTACATTAAAGCAGAAAGTGAGATACACAAGACATGAGATGATCAATTATGATTTTTTGTCAAATCACAAACTAGTAACAAGAATCTTCACAAAGATTTCAGGCAGACACATAAATTATGTAAAATATAATGTGTTTTATATATTTTTATGTAGATTTTGTGTGATATTAGTCCTTTGATAATAAACACACTGCTTAATAATATCGGTAACACTAAACACATCTGGTACCTATTTAATGTTCCTAACCTAAAAATCACTCTTCTTGAACTCCCATAAATATGTTGAACACATTAAGACAAGCGTTTCAACTATTCACTTCACACTATATTCAAATTTTGCTACTTGAAGAGACAGTCAGTTCTGTCAAAATATGAATGACATGACACCATAGTCAGTATCTTACAGTATTTGCACAATCTTACTGCATTTTCACACCTCCCATGATTTATTTGGGTAATACTCTGTAGATGAACGGCATTTCTGTAGCACTTTTATAACTGGACAAGTGTAACATCTCATGTTGGAATGGCCAATACTTTCACATAGCTTCTGTTTTAGATACCGCACGTTGTTGTGTAATGTATTCACAGTTCTTCTAAGACATCTGTAAATTCAAGTATTATTCACATGGAATGTTTTATGATTTTATTATAGTAGTAATCATATGTTGTAATTATAATTACTGAAACTGTTATCAAACAGAAGGATAGTTCAATGGAACTTTTATAATAAGAATATTAAATCAAAGTAATGTGACACACAACTGAAATGCGTGAGACAAATAATAAGAATTCTACAGACATCTGTTGAGGTACTTTGATTACTACTGCCTGTTTAAGAAAGTGCAAAAACTATCAAAAAATAATCTATTTATAAATGATTTGAGACTCTAAGTTCCAGCTAATTTTACCAAGCTTAGACAATATGTCTATAGCCTAGATGTGTCATACAAACCAGCATAGCTAGTGATTTTCAAGTTAAAATGTAACACAGCTTAAATAATACTTAAAGCCTTAAAAATGGCTGCAAAACAGCAACTGTGTAATTCACAATAGATTGAAAAATCAGTCAACCAGTTGCAAATAAAGGTTTATTATCCCTTGACCATATTTGTAAAAATATATTCTTCAGAAGTTTTGGCCTTGTTACATCACATGATGCAACAGGCATCACAAGATAAAATATTTGCTTATGTTACACATACCTTATGTCAGAGTCTAAGGCCAACTGCACTTTTTATCACAAATAGTTATCAAGCTTGAGTTTAAACTTTTAATTGATGTTATAGTTGCTTTGAGCTCAAATTTGGCACTACTGTATCACCAGTATTTTACCCCTGATGTTGCATCAGTGTCAATATCATTAAGAGTAAGCCTTATAGCAGGTACTGTTAAAAAGAAAAAAAAAACAAAAAAAGAAATACATAGGGGTCGGACTATATGTTTGCTAATAACTGTTTTGTACCAACTGTCTGTTAATAAATTTGTTTTGAAGGATGTCTGAATTCATGATAGCCCAGCACCTTACGATTCCTTAGTAGCTACTACCATACCAATAGTAAATGATATCACATACACATGAGAAACATGTTTCACACACATATTGAGACTTTAGTGGAAATGTGATTTCAACTGATGGAATATTCTCATATGTGACTTTCCATTCTGTAATTGTGTCTTTCACATTTTACTTTAGAAGCCATCATAAACTGGAAGCAATTAACAGCCCTCTTGTCACTAAGGAAGCTGGGATATTTTTACCTCTCCTCTTGTTTTGATATCTGCCTCCCTAAAATTCATTTTTTCATTTTTGACTAATTACTGTTAACATACGTGAGTATAATCTGTATTTCCATAAAAGAGAAAGGTTGACCCTCAGTTTTAAAGTAAATAACACCAGATCTAATTTTGTGCCTAGTTTGATGGATGTAATTGATTTTATAATTTATTTTGACTATTTCTAGTTAGTATCTTTCATTACAGGGAGAAATCAGTAATTGTTTCATTACTTAATTTCTAATGTTGACGTACAAACAAATACAAATTCTCTGCTAATTATATACATTTGGAAGATAAAATGCTAGTATTCCTAAAGTATCTATTTGGCTTTAGGCGGAAATAAAGTAATAAACAGTTTTGTCAAAAGTATTGTTTGCATAATGATATATGTTAATTTCATAATTTAAACAATTAATTTGGCTTAACTCTTGCAGTAGAAGAAACTGAATAAGATGCTTCGATGTATTCCATTAATTTAATGTTTCTGTAAATTTAACTTCGAAAAATATGTAGTTTCAGCCCCTATTATTGTGAGGATATATAAGGGCTCAAATTTTGCTCACAGGACAGTCAGTCCACAGATGAGTTTCAGATGAGGATGTTGTGTTGCTTAGAATGACAACAATGCATCAACTTAACAGTGAAATAAGTGTTACACCAATAGGCCATGTGTTAAAACACTGACAGTGCCTTCTCCATATGTCCCTTTTTTTCTTCAAGAACTGTGAACTTTGAGATTAGGGTTTTAGTGCTCGTAGATGTTCAACAGTAAACTATTGTAGCAGTATATGGAGGTTTGTCTGCAAAGTATTAATGAGGCTTATCGAATGTTAAACATCAGTGCACTGGCCATATAACTGTGTATTATTAGGGTGTCGTGAAGAGCCAGCTCCATTATTTACAGTAGTCAGTGTTGGAATCCACAACCCATTTTTCCACCAGTACATCAACACTGAGGACAACAAACAAAGAGGTAAACAAAGCAGACAGAACTGCTACACTCTCTCAAGCTCTTCATTGACTCAGGTCTTTCAAAAACTGGAATAGGTTGAAACTTCTTTCACACAGAGAATTTAAAAAGTGGAATGGGTGAGAAATTCATTCACACAAAATGTTTAAAAACAGAACTTTTTAGAATACTCCCCACTGTGGTATGTACCAAAGATTTGGGCAGATCTGCATCAGAAAGCATAACATATTAACAGTAGCTACTTTCTGTCAGAAATTTGTCTCTAGGAATGTATTCAGAACCTCATAAAGGTAGGCACAAAAATCTTGACACTGGCATACTTCTCCCAGCTGGTTGCTAGCCCAACAATCTAATATAGGAAATGCCATGGAATAATAACACTGTATCATTGTCCTAGGCAAGACTGATTTTGGGGGGAAAATCATGAATCCTGTAATAGAACTGATCAATGAATCATTTAGATTTCTTTCTACTTGATGATGCACACAAATAACTGGAGTACTTGAAACATACAAACAATTCACTTCAAACACAGACATTTCTATTTACAACTTGAATTGAAACCAGATGGCAATTATAACAATCAGAGGGCCTGAATGGGAAGCAGTAGTTGACGAAGGAGTGAAACATGTTTGCAGCCAGTACCAGATGTTATTCAGTCTTTACACTGAGCAAACAGTAAAGAAAACCAAAGAGAAATTTGGAGTGGAATGTAAAGTGCAGAGACAAGAAATAAAAACCTTGAGTTTTGCCAATGAGGTAATTCTGTTAGAGACAGCAAAAGGCTTGGAAGAGCAGTTGACCAGAATGGACAGTGTCTTGAATGAATGGTATAAAATGAAAATCAACAAAAACATGACAAGGACAATAGAATTTAGTTGAATTAAATCAGGTGATGCTGAGGGAACTAGATTACGAAGTGAGACACTTAAAGTAGTAGATAGTTTTGCAGTTTGGGTAGCAAAATAAGCGATGATTGCTGAAGTCGAGAGGATATAACATGCATACTGACAATGGCGAGAAAAGCATTTCTGAAGAAGAGAAATTTATTTACTTTAAATGTAGACTCAAGTGTTAGGAAGACTTCTCTAAAGATATTTGGGTGGAGTGTAGTCATGTATGGAAGTGAACATGGATAATAAACAGTTTAGACAAGAGGATAATAGAAGCTTTTGAAATGTGGTGCTACAGAAGAATGTTGGAAATTATATGGCTAGATCACATAACTAATGAGGTGGCACTGAATAGAAAAGGGGAGACAAGAAACTTGTGCCATAACTTGACTAAAAGAAGGGATCAGTTGATAGGACACATTTTGAGACATCAAGGGATCGTTAATTTGATATTGGAGGGAACTGTGCAGGTAAAAATCATAAAAGGAGACAAAGAGTTGAACACAGGGAGAAGATTCAGAAGGATGTAAGTTGCACTAGCTATTTGGAGATAAGGAAGCTTATACAGGATTAAGTAGCATTTAGAGCTGCATTAGACCAGTATTTGGACTGAAGGCCACAATAAAAAACAGTAGGTGTAATTTTCTAGACATTGCAAGTACATTTAAAATTAATATTACTAGTAGTTACATAATTATTTTTCTATAATTTTTTGGAAAATTTGTAACATGACTGTTAATCACATACCTTCCTGTGAATGCATCTTTGAAAATATTTATCTTTATCATAATAGATTTGCATCTCTCACAAGTTTTTATACCTTTGGTTCTGTGTTTGACTTGTAAATAGTAGTACATACTTGGTGCAAAGTGAAATATGTTGATTGGCTCTGTTTCATCTACTGGTTATAATGGTACAGCCTCCCCCAGGACTCATATGAAATGTCTGATACCACCATTTTTCATACGCATCCAGATAGTCATCAGACAATTCAGTGGTTCCTAAGGCCTTGTATGTGTGTCTGTATATATATATAATTCTGTCCTATTTGATAAACAACTTGATATTCATTGGGAAGGCATGCTGAATGTTCTGGAAGGATGTATGTTGTCATAATTATCGGTGAATTGTTGTCATTGATAAAATCATGTACATATACTAAATTAAGTAACTAATCAAGAAATTGAAGTAATAAATAACTAGAGACTGCAGAGATGTTAGCATGAAAAATCAATGCTTCTAATTAACAAAGCGGCAATCTAAAAATCCAATAACAAAAGAACACACTATCTTGAGAAACAGCTTAAAAGTTATTAACAAGGGACGTATTTTCATTGGTTATTTATTTTTATGTCTTCCTCTGTAATTAATATTCTTTGTAATTACATTTCTAATCAACTCTCCAATTGTTTACATCTCACAGTTTTCCAATTTCGAGAATTTGAGGCATGAGCTGTATACTACCATTACATGTTAGTAACCAAATCCAAACTGTAATTAATTACATAACTAAAATAATATGAGAGACATTATTGTAATTCCTGTTCAGAATGATTTTCTTATGGAAAACCAAGATATTATTATAAAAGATTGTCACTGAATATTGTATTTTATACCTTATTCAGCTGAAACATCAGTTTATGTAGGATTTGTAAATTTTAATTGTAACATCAAAATTGTACAAAATTAATAATGCTTTATTTTGGTAGTAATTGTTATGATTCTGTATAAAACAATGCAGCGATGCTGCGACAAGTCAGTTTTGAAGTTACTTTTGGAAGTCAAAGAGATCAGTGAAGTCTGTCCGTGTTTTGTTTACATGATGAGTGTGCAGTTCAGATGTCAACTAATGTGAATAAATTTTATGAAGCATGAAATTTCCCATTCATTCAACAATGGATATGGCAGAAGAAAATTAAGTTAAATAACATTCAACATGAATTGTTACATGGTGAAGCTGTGACTGTAAATGGTAGACAAAAGTAAAATGGAATAAATATCAGTGGAACACCTGCAACTTTTTTCAATACAGAAATTAAACCTAATTATCCTACTGCAACCAACAGCAATGAGTAATACTAGTAGACAATTGAGCCTACATGAAAAAGAAACTAAAATGGAGTTCAACAATGAAGTCAGGTCAAACTAATTACATTTGGTAATTATTACCCCATTCATACAGTGCCAGGTTAAGGTCCAAGCAACACAAGCTACCACTTGGGGCACCAAGCCAAGAGGGGTGCCAGAGGCACTATACCTGCAAGATTTCTGTGCAGGACATATAACAATTAGTAGCAGCTGCTTGGAATTCCAAACTGAGAGGGGCACAAAAGTGGAGAGGAGGTGGGGTGGGGATTGGGGGGGGGGGGGTGAAATGGTAAGTCAGTTATGTAGAAAAATAATCTTGAACTGGTCTCCATTCATACAAAAAGACTAATGTTTTCCCTTTCTTCTTCAGTGGTTTGGTACACTGGAGAAACTCATCCCCATCTGAGTCATTGTACACATTATGTTTGAGAAGATATTTTCAAAATTTGATAAAATTCAGTGTCATTAAATATGTAAAACATTACAATATCTCCTTCAGAAATTGGAAACACAACAATGAGCAGATTGCAGTCTCTTGTCTTGCACTCTATGTGTATGATTTCAGTCTCTGAATCATACAGCCCTTATTGCATATCCATTGCCTATTTCTCCTCAGAAAGATAAGATGGGTCTTATAAAGTTACCATATTAGCTTCTAATCAAATACTGCTTACTGAGTCTCATCTCAGTTCCACTACTGGATGCATTATTTCCTTATAGAAAGGTCACAGGTGTTAGTAATGCATGGGAAGTCATCTGGTAAAACAGAAATTATTGCCAAGGATTTTTCAAAAAAGACTTAAATGTTTCTGCTTTTCTTTTTTAATTTTTGTAAATCATTTAGTATCCAAAATGAACAGCACTCTTAGATTTGTAGCAAGCAGGGATGACAATGCAGTAGGAAAAGTAATACAGTTAATGTAAAGCACTTTATTCAGAAGAGTAATTATACAACAGGTCTACATCAGACACTGGTCGAGAACACACTAACTTTATTTCCCTGTCTCCAAAGATCATCACAATATGAACAGCAACCCTTAGTTTTGTAGCAAGCAGTAAAAACGATGGAACAGGAACAGTGATTTAGTTAGTGTAACATACTTTATTTGGAAGTGCAATTATACAACAGGTCTACATCAAACACTGGTCGAAAATGCACTGACTCTCTTCTCCCTCTCCCCAAAGATCATCCAATGTCACCAGCCAGAGACATTCAGGCATCACATAGAGGTCAATATCCCCACAGAACCCCCTGCTGGGAGTACGGAGTACTGTGGGACGTGGTAATCAACTACTATCAGCATGCGTAGATGCATGTGACTGGTCTCGCAGTGGCTGGCACCATTCAGGACATGATGGGGACTTTTCTCATAGCGCTGTATGATGTGCTGATGCTTCAAATGTGGTACAGAGCCAGATGTTGCAGAGGGCACCTGACATGGCCATATTGTGACTCAGATGGGGCAACAGATGGAGGAAGTGGGGCAGAAGCTCACTGAATTTAGCTCACATCAAATCCAAGTATGGGAATAATATGGTCATCATCCTTAGTGTCCACTGTTTGATGTTCAGGTGTGCTGGAGTGGAGTCCCATACAGGTTTACAGGTTTAAATTGGGCACATAAGACTGCCATAGGTTTGCCACACACTAAATTGCAAATGTCTGTGGACTGTGTTTGAGCACCCTATACAGGCCTGAATGAGGTGTCTGCAGAGTGATCAAACAATGTCACCTCACAACATGACAAAGTTGCAACAGGCAAGGTTCTTGTGTATAAATATCTTTGGGGTCAAATGAGTTGAGGGGAGCAGCATGTGCACGTTCCAAATATGTTCCCGAGTATGATGCACAAGTATAGGTAAGTCCACCGGTCTTGTGTTGACTACAGGCTGAGCAAATTCTGCAGGCAGGACAAGTTCATCTTAGACCACCTCTGCCAGAAACACCTGTAGATCATCCTTGCATGCTGAGAGGATGCCAAGCAGGAACCACAGGAGAACCTAGGTCCAGAAACTGCCACTGCAGATCAGGACCATCTTCATTGTTCTGTTTCCCCTCACAATGAGGCCATTACTCTGTAGGGATCTGAAGTAGTCCACATGTGGGTGGTCCCACAGAGATGACACAGGTTGTTGAAGAGGACAGATTCAAATTGACAGAATTGATAGGTGGTAACCACAGTTCAGGAGTGCTAAAGTGAGCAATTCACATCTTGACAAATGCATGTGTGGTTGTTTTGGCTGTGATGTCATGCATGGATAGGGCTTCTACCTATAATAATGTCCTGTCTGCCATGGATAAAAGGTATCAAAACCCTTCCAGCTCTGGCAAGGGCTCAACAATGTCAAGGTGGACATGCTGGAACTGAGTCTTCAGGATGGGAAAGTATCTGGGGCGACAGCTTGTCTTACTACACTGAGATGCAAGACAGCTTTGTGCCTAACAGTGGCAGTCTCATTTGATATTTACCCAAATGAATCTCTCTGTCACTAGGCAGACTGTTGCCTCAACACCAGGGCGACTCAGGTTAAGCAACTGATTGAAGATTTTGTGAAACACTGTAAGAGCACTAGAGTTATGGCCTGTTCTGTGAAAAATCACAAACTAGGGTTGTGTGAAACATGGTAAGAGACTGATTTTGATGTGAAGGTTTGTGTCACTCTCGTTGAGGTCATCAATGCTTGAGTCATTTGTTTGTTCAGTTGCCATGTGCTCATAGTCATATTGGAGAGAAATTATGCTGATTCTTGAAAGGTAGACTGCACTGATATGGTCCACCCCATGGACATATGTATGTCAGGCATGTACTGTGCCATAAAGTTTAAATGTCTGCATCATTATGGCCTGGTATCCTTAGGTGGGATCCTGATCCAGCAAAGGTTTATGGTCCACATACATGGTCACTTGGCGACCCCCAGTACCCTCACAGGAGGATGTGACCCCCGTGTATACTGTGAGGATCCCACAGCTGAAAACTAACTCTTTGAATGTGAGAGGGACAGTTTCCTTAAGAAGAACTGAAGCAGTTGGGAGTACCCTATCTACTACCTGCTGCAGCACAGTCCCATCACAGTGTCACTTGCATCAGCTGTGAGTGTGAGTTGTGCTTCAAGGTAACAGTGTTTGAAAGTAATGGCTTCTGATAGACAGTTCTTTGTGCAATGGAATGCTTCTGTCATCTTCACTGACCATGGAGCTTGGCTGTCATATTTATCTTTTCCTGATAAGGTGTTTGTGAGAGGTGACAGCAATGCAGCTGCATGAGGAAGGTCTTGGCAGTAGAAGTTAAAGATTCTGGGGGATTGATACAGGAAATAGAAAATTTCTGGGAGTACAAGGTTTTTCACCATCTCCATGCATTCTGATGTTGGACTGATGTCTGATGCATTGAGTGTATGGCCTAAGAACGTCACCTCCATTGTCAAAGTTGTGACTTTGCTTCTTTAATGACAGAACACCTTGTCATAGTGTGACTAGAACTTGTTCTAAGTGTTTCATCATGAGTGTCTAGGTGCAATGAAGGTTTGGCAATAGGTGAATGATGCGAGTAGTCATACCACAGATTGGCATCTCTGAGTTATTCACCAAATGAAGTCAGAGTCCCGATGTTGGTTTATTGATGTGCCATCAGAAGATAATGAACTTATGTCAGAGTCCATATCCACTAAAGGAAAAGTAGTGTTGCATTATGAGATCGGGCATGAAGAGACATCCTTATGTAGGTGTCATCATTGCAGCATATGTTTGCTCTATTTGTGGATGGGGTGGGCAGCTTTACTCATTGTGATGGACCAAAGTTAATTTTTTGTCCAGCTGACATCTTTTGGGTACTCGGAGGGAGTGTAATATTTGTGAGTGTCATGTCTGAATTGACTCTGAAACCAGCACACCAACGGCCATGGGCCAGCTATGACATCAGTCCCATCATTGCTAAGTGATGCAGGCAAGGTGGTCATGTTATGGCATTCTGCCAACTGTGTAGGTAACATGACATCATCCTCATGTTGTGTCAAGCTAGCTTGAGCAGGATTGGGTGGTGTGGGAGATGTTCTTGGCCCAGTGCCACACATTATGGCATCTGCCTGTCTGTTTAATATCTGCCAGTGGCATACAATCTACCAACAGAAATCGTTTTCCTAGAGATACAGACTCATGTACAATCATCACCAGTTGCAACAGAGTCAGTAATTTAATGATCCAGGCATGTCAAGCATTATGATCAATAGTTATGCGAAGGTAACACCAAAGTCATGAGGGTGTGCTGTTGTGGAGTCACTGTTCGTAGATAGCCTCCTGCAGCTGTTACTCCAAGGTTCAAGAAAGTCTCTACAAGAGAACTGTCTTTCTGGGCTGTATCTGTTTGCATGTGACAGAAAGAGGATAATGTCACTGACTAGTTCAGCCTGTCCTTCCAGGTAGCAGAGCAGTTGACATACATTGAATCAGTGTCTAAAACGCATGTTGCTTCTGAAATGCAGTCCAGTGTTGCAAACCCCAAATCCCGGTGAGCAAGATAAAACAGTGGTAATCTGAAGCATGAGCTGAACCTTGGAAGTGAGGCTGACAAAATAAATGTAACACACTTCAATGTGATAGGCAACATGGTTATCAATTGTTTGTGGCAACAAGATAATCTGATGCCAGTATCCATTTCAAATTGCAGAAAGAGAGAAAGACATGAAAGTGGCATTACAATTATCTTTAAGTCTTTGCTGGTTAAGAGCACTGTCTGTGAAAGAATTCTACATCTACATCTACATCCATACTCCGCAAGCCACCTGACGGTGTGTGGCGGAGGGAACCTTGAGTACCTCTGTCGTTTCTCCCTTCTATTCCAGTCTTGTATTGTTCGTGGAAAGAAGGATTGTCAGTATGCCTCTGTGTGGGCTCTAATCTCTCTGATTTTCTCCTCATGGTCTCTTCGTGAGATATACATAGGAGGGAGCAATATACTGTTTGTCTCCTCGATGAAGGTATGTTCTCGAAACTTCAACAAAAGCCCGTACCAAGCTACTGAGCGACTCTCCTGCAGAGTCTTCCACTGGAATTTATCTATCATCTCTGTAATGCTTTCACAATTACTAAATGCTCCTGTAATGAAGTGCGCTGCTCTCCGTTGGATCTTCTCTATCTCTTCTATCAGCCCTATCTGGTATGGATCCCACACTGGTGAGCAGTATTCAAGCACAGTGGGCGAACAAGTGTACTGTAACCTACTTCCTTTGTTTTAGGATTGCATTTCCTTAGGATTCTTCCAATGAATCTCAGTCTGGCATCTGCTTTACTGACGATCAACTTTATATGATCATTCCATTTTAAATCACTCCTAATGCGTACTCCCAGATAATTTATGGAATTAACTGCTTCCAGTTGCTGACCTGCTATATTGTAGCTAAATGATAAGGGATCTTTTTTTCTATGTATCCGCAGCACACTACACTTGTCTACATTGAGATTCAATTGCCATTCCCTGCAACATGCGACAATTCATTGCAGATCCTCCTGCATTTCAGTACAATTTTCCATAGTTACAACCTCTCGATATACCACAGCATCATCCGCAAAAAGCCTCAGTGAACTTCCGATGTCATCCACAAGGTCATTTATGTATATTGTGAATAGCAACGGTCCTATGACATTCCCCTGCGGCACACCTGAAATCACTCTTACTTCGGCAGATTTCTCTCCATTGAGAATGACATGCTGTGTTTTGTTATCTAAGAACTCTTCAATCCAATCACACAATTGGTCTGATAGTCCATATGCTCTTACTTTGTTCATTCAACTGTGAGGAACTGTATCGAATGCCTTGCGGAAGTCAAGAAACACGGCATCTACCTGGGAACCCGTGTCTATGGCCCTCTGGGTCTCATTAACAAATAGCGCGAGCTGGGTTTCACATGATCGTCTTTTTCGAAACCCATGCTGATTCCTACTGAGTAGATTTCTAGTCTGCATAAAAGTCATTATACTCGAACATAATACGTGTTCCAAAATTCTAAAACTGATCGACGTTAGAGATATAGGTTTACAGTTCTGCACATCTGTTCGACGGCCCTTCTTGAAAACGGGGGTGACCTGTGCCCTTTTCCAATCCTTTGGTATGCTACGCTCTACTAGAGACCTACAATACACCGCTGCAAACAGGGGGGCAAGTTCCATCGCATACTCTGTGTAAAATCAAACTGGTATCCCATCACGTTCAGTGGCCTTTCCTCTTTTGAGCGATTTTAATTGTTTCTCTATCCTTCTGTCGTCTATTTTGATATCTACCATTTTGTCATCTGTGCGACAATCTAGAGATGGAACTACAGTGCAGTCTCCCTCTGTGAAATAACTTTGGAAAAAGACATTTAGTATTTCAGCCTTTAGTCTGTCATCCTCTGTTCTGAAACACAACCATTTTGGTGACAGAGTGTCTGGACATTTTGTTTTGATCCACCTACCGCTTTGGCATAAGACCAAATTTTCTCACAATTTTCTGCCAAGTGAGTACATAGAACTTTACTTTCAAATTCATTGAATACCTCTCGCATAGCCCTCCTCACACTACATTTCGCTTCAAGTGATTTTTGTTTGTCTGCAGGGCTTTGGTTATGTTTATGTTTGCTGTGAAGTTCCCTTTGCTTCTGCAGCAGTTTTCTAACTCGGTTGTTGTACCACGGTGGCTCTTTTCCATTTCTTACGATCATACTTGGCACATACTCATCTAACACATATTGTACGATGGTTTTGAACTTTGTCCACTGATCCTCAACACTATCTGTACTTAAGACAAAACTTTTGTGTTTAGCCATCAGGTACTCTGAAATCTGCTTATTGTCACTTTTGCTAAACAGAAAAATCTTCCTAACTTTTTTAATATTTCTATTTAGGGCTGAAATCATTGATGCAGTAACCACTTTATGATCACTGATTCCCTGTTCTGCGTTAACTGTTTCAAATAGTTCAGTTCTGTTTGTCACCAGAAGGTCTAATATGTTATCGCCACGAGTCGGTTCTCTGTTTAACTGTTCAAGGTAGTTTTCAGATAGAGCACTTAAGAAACTTTCACTGGATTCTTTGTCCCTGCCACCCTTTATGAATATTTGAATCTCCCAGTCTATATCCGGCAAATTAAAATCTCCACCCAGAACTATAACACGGTGGGGAAATCTACTCAAAATATTTTCCAAATTATCCTTCAGGTGCTCAGCCACAACAGCTGCTGAGCCAGGGGGCCTATAGAGACAATCAATTATCATGTCTGAGCCCGCTTTAACCGTGACCTTCACCCAAATAATTTCACATTTCGGATCTCCGTCAATTTCCTTCGATACTACTGCACTTCTTATCGCTGTAAACACGCCTCCCCCTTGACAGTCCAGTCTGTCTCTGTGGTTGATGTTGTTGTTGTGGTCTTCAGTCCTGAGACTGTTTTGATGCAGCTCTCCATGCTACTCTATCCTGCACAAGCTTCTTCATCTCCCAGTACATACTGCAACCTACATCCTTCTGAATCGGCTTGGTGTATTCTTCTCTTGGTCTCCCTCTACGATTTTTACCCTCCAAACTGCCCTCCAATACTAAATTGGTGATCCCTTGATGCCTCAGAACATGTCCTACCAACCGATCCCTTCTTCTAGTCAAGTTGTGCCTCAAACTTCTCTTCTCCCCAATCCTATTCAACACCTCCTCATTACTTATGTGATCTACCCAACTAATCTTCAGCATTCTCCTGTAGCACCACATTTCGAAAGCTTCTATTCTCTTCTTGTCTAAACTATTTATCATCCATGTTTCACTTCCATACATGGCTACACTCCATACAAATACTTTCAGAAATGACTTCCTGACACTTAAATCTATACTTGATGTTAACAAATTTCTCTTCTTCAGAAACGCTTTCATTCCCATTGCCAATCTACATTTTATATCCTCTCTACTTCGACCACCATCAGTTATTTTGCTCCCCAAATCGCAAAACTCCTTTACTACTTTAAGTGTCTCATTTTCTAATTTAGTTCCCTTAGCATCACCTGACGTAATTCGACTACATTCCATTATCCTCGTTTTGCTTTTGTTGATGTTCATCTTATATCCTCCCTTCAAGACACTATCCATTCCGTTCAACTCCTCTTCCAAGTCCTTTGCTGTCTCTCACAGAATTACAATGTCATTGGCAAACCACAAAGTTTTTATTTCTTCTCCATAGATTTTAATACCTACTCCGAATTTTTCTTTTGTTTCCTTCACTGCTTGCTCAATATACAGATTGAATAACATCAGGGAGAGGCTACAACCCTGTCTCACTCCCTTCCCAACCACTGCTTCCCTTTCATGCCACTCAACTATTATAACTGCCATTTGGTTTCTATACAAATTGTAAATAGCCTTTCGCTCCCTGTATTTTACCCCTGCCACCTTCAGAATTTGAAAGAGAGTATTCCAGTCAACATTGTCAAAAGCTTTTTCTAAGTCTACAAATGCTAGAAATGTAGGTTTGCATTTCCTTAATCTAGCTTCTAAGATAAGCCGTAGAGTCAGTATTGCCTCACGTGTTCCCATATCTCTACGGAATCCAAACTGATCTTCGGCTTCTACTAGTTTTTCCATTCACCTGTACAGAATTCGCTTTAGTATTTTGCAGCCGTGACTTATTAAACTGATAGTTAGGTAATTTTCACATCTGTCAACACCTGCTTTCTTTGGGGTTGGAATTATTATATTCTTCTTGAAGTCTGAGGGTATTTTGCCTGTCTCATACATCTTGCTCACCAGATGGTAGAGTTTTGTCAGGACTGGCTCTCCCAAGGCTGTCAGTAGTTCTAATGGAATGTTGTCTACTCCTGGGGCCTTGTTTCGACTCAGGTCTTTCAGTGCTCTGTCAAAATCTTCATCTACCTCCTCTTCCATTTCCATAATATTGTCCTCAAGTACATCGCCCTTGTATAAACCCTGTATATACTCCTCCCACCTTTCTGCTTTCCCTTCTTTGCTTAGAACTGGGTTTCCATCTGAGCTCTTTGACATTCATACAAGTGGTTCTCTTTTCTCAAAAGGTCTCTTTAATTTTCCTGTAGGCAGTATCTATCTTACCCTAGTGAGATAAGCCTCTACATCCTTACATTTATCCTCTAACCATTCCTGCTTAGCCATTTTGCACTTCCTGTCGATCTCATTTTTGAGACATTTGTATTCCTTTTTGCCTGCTTCATTTACTGCATTTTTATATTTTCTCCTTTCATCAGTTAAATCCAATACTTCTTCTGTTACCCAAGGATTTTTACTAGCCCTCGTCTTTTTACCTACTTTATCCTCTGCTGCCTTCACTACTTCATCCCTCAGAGCTACCCATTCTTCTACTGTATTTCTTTCCCCCATTCTTGTCAATTGTTCCCTTATGCTCTCCCTGAAACTCTGTACAACCTCTGGTTTAGTCAGTTTATCCAGGTCCCATATCCTTAAATTCCCACCTTTTTGCAGTTTCTTCAGTTTTAATCTACAGTTCATAACCAATAGATTGTGGTCAGAGTCCACAACTGTCCCTGGAAATGTCTTACAATTTAAAACCTGGTTCCTAAATCTCGGTCTTACCATTATATAATCTGTCTGATACCTTTTAGTATCTCCAGGCTTCTTCCATGTATACAACCTTCTTTTATCATTCTTGAACCAAGTGTTAGCTATGGTTAAGTTGTGCTCTGTGCAAAATTCTACCAGGTGGCTTCCTCTTTCATTTCTCAGCCCCAATCCATATTCACCTACTATGTTTCCTTCTCTCCCTTTTCCTGCTACCAAATTCCAATCACCCACGACTATTAAATCTTCATCTCCCTTCACTATCTGAATAATTTCTTTTATTTCATCATACATTTCTTCAATTTCTTCATCATCTGCAGTGCTAGTTGGCATATAAACTTGTACTACTGTAGTAGGTGTGGGCTTCGTGTCTATCTTGGCCACAATATTGTGTTCACTATGCTGTTTGTAGTTGCTTACCATCATTCCTATTTCTTTATTCATTATTAAACCTACTCCTGCATTACCCATATTTGACTTTGTATTTATAACCCTGTATATGCCTGACCAAAAGTCTTGTTCCTCCTGCCACCAAACTTCACTAATTCCCACTATATCTAACTTTAACCTACCCATTTCCCATTTTAAATTTTCTAACCTACCTGCCCGATTAAGGGATCTGACATTCCACGCTCCGATCCATAGAATGCCAGTTTTCTTTCTCCTGATAACGACGTCCTCTTGAGTAGTTCCCACCTGGAGATCTGAATGGGGGGACTATTTTACCTCCAGAATATTTTACCCAAGAGGACGCCATCATCATTAACCATACAGTAAAGCTGCATGCCCTCAGGAAAAATTACGGCTGTAGTTTCCCCTTGCTTTCAACCGTTCGCAGTACCAGCACAGCAAGGCTGTTTTGGTTAGTGTTACAAGGCCAGATCAGTCAATCATCCAGACTGTTGCCCCTGCAACTACTGAAAAGGCTGCTGCCCCACTGCAGGAACCACACGTTTGTCTGGCCTCTTAACAGATACCCCTCCATTGTGGTTGCACCTACGGTACGGCTATCTGTATCGCTGAGGCACTCAAGCCACCCCACCAACGGCAAGGTCCATGGTTCATGGGGGGGTCTCTGTGGTATACATTCCAATCTGAGTTTAGAATTTCATTACTGTTTACATCTGGTTTCAGCCATCTTTCTGTCCCTAGTACTATGTGGGCATTGTGACCATTTATTAATGAGAGCAGTTCTCCGACCTTTCTATAGATGCTCCTGCATTAGTACATTAATATTGTTATTCCCTGTTGCATTATGCCTACTCCTAACTTGCTGCATCTCAGGAGGCATCTTGTCAGGCCTAGGGAGGGAATTCTCTAACCTAAAAAACCCACATGTGCACTCCACATGTTCTCCGCTACCCTTGTAGTCGTTTCCTGCGTGTAGTGCACGCCTGACCTATTCAGGGGGCCCTACATTTCTCCACCCGATAGCGGAGGTCGAGAAATTTGCACCCAAGATCTCCGCAGAATTGTCTGAGCCTCTGGTTTAAGCCTTCCACTCAGCTCCAAACAAGAGGACTGCAATCGGTTCTAGGAACGATACTACAAATAGTTAGCTCAGATTCCACCCCATGAGCGAGGCTTTCCACCTTCACCATTCCGCCAACTGCCTGTATGGACTGAGGATGACCTTTGAACCCAGACGGCAGGAGTCATTGGTGCCGACATGAGCAACAATTTGCAGTCGGGTGCACCCAGTGCTCTCTATCGCCACCGGCAGGGCCTCCTCCACATCTCAGATGAGACCCCCCGGCAAGCAGACAGAGTGAACACTGGCCTTCTTCCCCGACCTTTCCGCTATTTCCCTAAGGGGCTCCACCACCCGCCTAATGTTGGAGCTCCCAATCACTAATAAACCCCTCCCGCCGTGTGCCTGCTTGGACCTTGCTGAAGCAGCAGCCACATGTCCACTCACAGGCAGAGCGGGCAATGCCACAAGGCCAGCCTCCACATTGATCCTCCACCTCGTGCACCGCAAATGCCGCTGAACCCGCCACTCCCCTTGGGGAGAGGGTGACCCAACTGCGCCCGGTACCTGCGAAGATGTCTCGACAGCAGGGACAGTGGGTGAAGCATGTAACATGTGGGGTGTACCATGCCATGCACCAGACTCCCCACTGCCGCTACATTGTTCTCAAAGAGCATGCATTTTGATGACAGTGGCCAGAGGTAGCAGCCATTTGGTCATGTGTGTGTGTGTGTGTGTGTGTGTGTGTGTGTGTGTGTGTGTGTGTGTGTGTGTGTGTGTGTGTGTGTTTGTGTGTGAGGTGTGCTTGCTTGTGTAAATGAGCCTGTTTCTAAAGAAGGCTTTAGCTGAAAGCTCAATGTGCGACAGTTTCTTCATTGTTCCTATCTGCAACTCAGTGTGCCATCTTTATGGTGAGCAGCAATCCATCCTTTTCGTAATATTATTGATATTACAACCTAGATTTTCCATTGTTTGATTTCCACTAAGCATCATTATTATTCAAATTCTGGAAGGAAATTTTCTCTTCGCAGTGGCTTTGGCTACCAAAGTTTGAACGGAAGTACAGTGTATGGTCAATAATCTATGCTACATCATCCACTTCATATTTTGGTTTAACAACAATGTATGGTCAAATATCTACACTGCAATGTGCACCTTTTAGGGGACTGCATGGTCAGCAGCTACACAAGATTTCTGTGATGACAGACCACAACTGCTGCCAATGCATGACATAGCCTACAGGAGTACTGCAACTCAATTATGACAACCAGGAGGTCACTGATACATTCCAAATGATATGGCATGCCACACTCACCAAGGTAAACAGCAGAAATCAGCAGCAGTTAACCACAGCCATAACAGCTCATCATTGTTTGGCCAACCAGGTAGTAAGTGATGCACAGCCACGTCAATTGAAGTCATCATTATAAGTACTGCTGCCAGCAGGTCACAAACCAATGACTGCTGCCTAACTCAGACCACATGCATTCCACTGTCCATCTAACTATGCTCTCCAGTCATCAGTCCACATGGCAGACCCAGCCAAGGCCATTGCCATGCCCTGGGGCACCACAGCCTGCTATTTTTAAGAGCAAAGACATGGGTGGCTGGCCTTGGTCCTCAGCTGTACAGGGCCTTGCATGGCTGCTGCACCAGCTACCTATGACGTCCTACATTTTGGTGCCCAGTGTGGGATGATTCTGCTTCCACTTTCTATATTTCGTGCCAGAAGTGGGATGATTGGTTACTGGTGGGTCAACTATGACCAAGAAGGTGCACAGCACTCTGATGGAAGATTGTTGCAGCAGTGATTCAACAGGTTCACTCATGGGATTCCCTACATTGTTTGGTTTATAATTTCCCTACTTTTCTTACATTATGTCAGGGTTAGAAACCACTGTAGCATTTCATCAGGGTCTGAGGGCCAAACGTTTAACTCCACCAATAAGCACCTGCTGCTGTTTACCTGGGCTCTCCACCCCATGCACTAAGTCACACCCCATAATACATAGGGTTCTTATGAAAAATGGCATTATAAACCTTGATACCATGAAAAGTTTAGTAATATTGCAAGGATAAGCCAGAAGAGGTTGAAATATTTTTTTCTGTGAATGTATAGATTAAATGTTTTAGGATGAGAAAAGACAATAAGAGTAACATGTAGGGGAAAGAAGGGTAAAGAGGTCTTGTTGAGAAAAGTGGCCACTGCTTATTTAATGTCTTAAAGAGTGTGTGACGAAGCAAGCTGGGATCTCTTTACTACCTCTTTTGTTTTGCCATCTGCCTCTTTAAATTCATTTTATTTTCATTTTTGCTAATATGCATTTTCATAAAAGAGAATTTCTTAAGAAATAATGCACCAGATCTAATTTTGTGCATATTTCTATGTATGTAATCAATTTCCTAATGTATTTTGACTATTCCTAGTTAATATCTTTTGTTACAGGGTGAAATCGGTAATTGTTTTGTGACTTAAATTCTATTGTTGACTTAGAAACAAATATAACTTCTGTACTAATTATAAACGTTTGGAAGAAAAACTACTAGGATACTTTAAGTATTTATTTGAAAACATGTTAGCAAAGGCAGCCCTTATTTAATTCCAAAATAAGTACCAGATTCAGTTTGTGTAACTATATCTGTTAATTTCATTATTTAAAGAAATAATTTGGCATATCCTTGGTGGTAGTAGAAACTGTTAAAAAGAATGAATTTTTCAGTGTATTCAGTTAATTGAATGAGTCATGTTTTAATTGTAATTTCTGTAACTTCAACATTAAACAATGTATAGTTTCTGTGCCTATTATTGTGAGGATATATAAAGGATGGATTTTTGCTCCTGAGACAGTCAGTCCATGGCCAGTTTTCAGAGAGTAATTATGTACTGTTTTACGTAATAACAATGCATCAAATTAACCATGGAATAAGTGTACCACAAATAGGCCGTGTGTTACAACAATGTCTGTTCAATTTATTTGAGAAATAGTGTCACATGTACCTTATTACACTGCAAGAACTGTGAACTGTGTCGTTAGGTATTTACTGCTCATAGATGTTCAACAGCAAACTGTAGTAGCAGTATGCTGATGTTTGCCGGAAATGAATTAATGAGGCTTAACACTTATGAATAGTGAACTGGCCATTTAACTATAATATTGAGAGGTTGTGAACAGTGAAGGTAAAGAACTCTGAAACACAACTGTGCAACTGTCAGCTACATCATTTACAGTAGTCAGTGTTCTCATTTTTCAGCCAGTATAACAATGCAGTACGTTGACACCAACGAACTATCAAAGAAGAAATAAAACGGGTGAACAGCATAAGTGCTGCTCCAAGAAGTGACCAAACTACATGTAATAGACACCATTACTGTTGTCAATAGCTCTGATAAAGAAAGCTTACTCCTTTACCTTTCTGTGAAAACATTTAGGTTTTTTGACCATCTGATGTAAAGCAAATCACTCACATTATTTTAGTTGCTTCACTTTTATGTACAGCAATAGATTTTGTGGTATCACTGTTTATACAGTGCATTTTGGCTTACAAATACAAGCCACTGTCATTTCCTTCTGATGTACTGTTTCACATGTGAACCACTGATAAAGACATGGCATCCGATGAGGGAAATTGGTCACCCTACACGTCAGAAAAAGTGCCCAAGGTAGCCACTTTTCCTAACAGATGGCAACTGTCCCCAACAATTCATTTTCAATCTGTTATCCCAATGAGAATTACTTAATTCCATATTTTATGCATAGTATAGCAATAGAAATTAAAACAATGCAAATTGTTTTATACAAGAAACTAATATCCCTTATTCTCCTCTTATGCAAGGGTTTGCAAGAGCTTCAAGATGCCAAGAAAATACATTTAGAAAACAGAGCAACAAACATGAGACACTGTTGCAGTGAAAAAGGCAATTGATGCAGTAATGAATGGTAACATGCCTTTTTCAGTGGAGCAAAAAATTCAGTATACCATGTAATATGCTAAAACAAAGAGTTCTATGGAAAACCAGAAATGCAGTTGGCAGTAAAAAGATTATGAGCAGCTTAAGGGCAGTGTTCAGTGAAGAATAGGGGCAAAAAATCCTCAGTTATACTTTTGAAATGGAAAAGCAATTTTATGGAATTATAGTGAATGACCAGTGGTGATTAGCATTCCAAAGAATAACAAAATAGTACATTTTTCAACAAAGAGTCTGAAATGGCAAGAAAAGACTGGGCGGTGTGTTTCAGAAAATGGCAGCTTAACATTAGCCTCAGGAGACCACAATCTACCACATGACTACAGCACAAGCATTTAACAAGGTGAATGTAGACAAGTTTTTTGATATCTTTAAAACATTGCAGGATAAATGATTTCATATTGCTCAAAGTATTTATAATGTAGATGAAACTGGTCTTCTGATAGGTCAGTCCAAGGACAGCAAAGTGTTTGCACTCAAAGGAAGATGACAAGTCAGAGCCGCTACTTCACCTGATAGAGGTTTGCTGTTGACTTTTGTAGTGTGCACGTCTACAGGAGGAAATATCATTTCCCCTTTTGTAATCTTTCCTAGGCAACGAATGAAGGTTGAAATTAAAAATAGGGCTCCATTGAATTTGCCTGCCACCTAGTGGATGGACATACAGTGAAAAGTTTTTAGATTGGTTTGAACATTTTTTAAAACATGTAAAATCAACAGCTCAAGATCCAGTTTTACTGTTCTTAAATAGTTACTCTATCCATACTAAGAACACAGGTGTCACTGATAAGGGCAGAAAATAACTGTTGTGTGCTTGCCCCCACACTGTAGCCATAAGCTCCAACCTTCAGATGTTGCTCTCATGTCACCTTTTAAAGCCTTCTACACACAGGCTTATGAAAAATTTCTTGACGATAATCCATAAAGAACTATTAAACAGTTTGAAACAAGTGCACTCTTGACTGAAGCATTTCTCTGTGCAGACATTCTGATGACAGCAATCAATTGCTTTCTAATGTGTGGAATGTTCCCTCTAGACCCTAATCTGTTTACCAATGAAGACTATACTGCAGCTGAGGTTATTGATATTCCTTTGAATTGGAACACTAACATTGTGCCTTGTTCGAATATTGGTTATTCTCATTGTGAAACTGCTGAGTCTTCTGCAAGTGCTGGCCCCTCTGGTCACCAAACTGCTGTGTCTCTTCAAATAGTCCTACTTGTTTCTTTCTGGAATCAACTTAAGAGCTATCTTCAAGTGCAGTCTGCCTTCATATTATAGGTGGCAATCCTCCAAGAGAACGTTTCCCTCAGAGTCCAACCACTGAGTATCCAACACGTGGGTTCCACATAACCCCAAAAGATGTAAAACATTTGCCTAAGAAACAAAGTGTGAATCAATGACAAACTAGGAGCAAGAAAGTACAGACTGCCATAATTACTTCAATTCCTTATGAAAATGTGTTAGCTGAAGCTAAAAAAAAAGAAAGATACAAAAGTGAAGAGCTTTTAATCAAAAAAGGAAATCCAAAGGAAAATGACAGATAAGGCAAAAATTTTACAATGTGTAGTGGGAACTTCTGCCACCAAATGTGGTATCATATTAAGACTCGTCCGAGCTTTCCAAGTGATTTATTGTTTCCAACTACAGTGCCCCTGTTCCTCTCGATCTGCGTCACTGAGTCTCACAATGCTGAGGACACCACTTCACTGTCTGCGAAATGGTTTGGTACGGAATGGCTGCCTCAGCGACCCATGCACGCACTGCTGTGTGTTGGCCTTGTACACCAGCAGAGCTGCGATGTCATCAAGATACCGGCAGTCAACTCAACAGTCTGCATCCCTGCCAACTCAGTGCCACTCGGTGTGAGGTGCAGGCAGCCAGCTGTGTGCTTCTCACTGGCGTGGCTGAGATCACAGTGACAACAAGCGCCTGCAATCTGGCGTCCGAATCTGCATCCCTCACCTCAGGATGCTTCCGGTGTGTGTTAGAAGCCAAGATGCCTGCCTGTGGTAGCTAGCCATGGAGTAGCCCACTGCTGGCTGGCTACAGACCCCATGTCAGCCTCAGAGGGTCGAATCAGCAACCCACCATGGACTGGAAAGCTGGTGCCCAATCTGTTGCTGTGTGTAGCTGGTAGTGTGACACACCCCGCCATCCAGGTGAGCTGCCACACTTGATTGAAACTGGGTTAGAAACCCGCACCTATTTATATATGGCTGTGTGCCTCTGTTTTGCCATATGCGCCACTTCATGTCACATACTCATGACACACTAGGTTGGCCAGTGGGGCCCTTCTACCTGTGATTTGCGACATGCAAAACCACTACGTATACTCTTTCAGCAATTTGATGGCCCTGTGGCCTCTATTCTACTTCGCAACTGTTGGTATGCATAACTCACTGCAATCAGGCCCACACCTGGCAATAACTTGTGCTGAGAGTATAGCACAAAACTAACTTTCCCTGTCCTAAACAGTGGTACCACTACAAATGTAAGAGGGACCAAATGCAAAGAGTGTTTCTGCTGAAAAGAAACTTTTTCAAGAAGAAATTAAAAAAGGAAATTCCACTAATGAGAATGGTGACACAGACAGCTTTTACTGCAAAGAAATATTTTATAGATCTAAAGGAAATTAAGGATGGATAAGACGTCACAGCTGTAAAACAGCACTCATGAACTGTGCGCTGCATGTAATGAGGATACTGACAAAGTCACATGTAAATTTTATGCATAAATTAACATTATTTTCGAGTGGATAAATTGTGAATGAATTAGACTGAAATAGTAGCCCATTGTTAGTTATTGATTTCTCTATTTACACCATTAAGAATAATAAATACTTTTCATTTTTTGACCTCCTTGTATCAACAATATATTGCAACACATTCCTTTCTCATTTGTATTATTTTTCTCCTAATAATAATTAATGGTGAAACAAAAACTATAAGCCTAACCATTTTTTAAACTAGATAGTCTACTTAGTAATTGTGGAAAGGGAATGGCCACTTTGCCCCATTAGCTAGGGAAAAGTAACCAATATGTAAGCATTCAGAAAAATGTTATGTATTTTATAAAATATACTTTTCCCTTAGCTATAAGTATTTGGTATTATACCTTACAATACGAACATTAGAGATGTATATAACACAAGCTTCTGTTAACAGTTACTACTTTGTTAAGATAAGCTTAAGCCATGGTTCAATGTCAATAAATTAGAATTGGAATACAGAGTCACAATGGAATTGTTTGGTTACATTTTACTGTCTCCAAATCACGTGACATTGTCTCAAAACAACCATTGTGCTGAGATACTACACAGATGCAAGACACATCACTGACCATGACATCATCATTGAGAAATAATGTTCACGACAGCTGGAAATTGTGACTATACTAAATGGTTATTCTGCCTAACAGCATCCCATATGAGCAAACCAGTTGCATCTTTGTCTGATATTGCTCACACCTTAGGTACTTGGACTATCTCTGTTTGAAAAGAATTGCTTAATGTAATCACAGGGTCGAGCCGTGCATGTCTGCTTTCATGCCATGCAGCTAATTCACTGCAAATAATAACCTATAACAGTGATCTTGCAGTAAAACAGTCTGTGAATTGGCTAGAATTATGTATTAATAACATACTGACAAAACTCTACCATCTGGTGAGCAAGATGTATGAGACAGGCAAAATACCCTCAGACTTCAAGAAGAATATAATAATTCCAATCCCAAAGAAAGCAGGTGTTGACAGATGTGAAAATTACTGAACTATCAGTTTAATAAGTCACAGCTTCAAAATACCAACGTGAATTCTTTACAGACAAATGGAGAAACTGGTAGAAGCTGACCTTGGCGAAGATGAGTTTGGATTCCGCAGAAATATTGGAATACGTGAGGCAATACTGACCCTACAACTTATCTTATAAGCTAGATTAAGGAAAGGCAAACCTACATTTCTAGCATTTGTTGACTTAGAGAAAGCTTTTGACAATGTTGACTGGAATACTATCTTTCAACTTCAAAAGGTGGCAGGGGTAAAATACAGGGAGCGAAAGGCTATTTACAATTTGTACAGAAACCAGATGGCAGTTATAAGAGTCAAGGGGCATGAAAGGGAAGCAGCGGTTGGGAAGGGAGTGAGACAGGTTTGTAGCCTCTCCCTGATGTTATTCAATCTGTATATTGAACAAGCAGTAAAGGAAACAAAAGAAAAATTCAGAGTAGGTATTAAAATCCATGGAGAAGAAATAAAAACTTTGAGGTTCGCCAATGACATTGTAATTCTGTGAGAGACAGCAAAGGACTTGGAAGAGCAGTTGAACAGAATGGACAGTGTCTTGAAAGGAAAGTATTTGTATGGAGTGTAGCCATGTATGGAAGTGAAACGTGGACGATAAATAGTTTAGACAAGAAGAGAATAGATGCTTTCAAAATTTGGTGCTACAGAAGAATGCTGAAGATTAGATGGGTAGATCACATAACTAATGAGGAGGTATTGAATAGAATTGGGGAGAAGAGGAGTTTGTCGCACAACTTGACAAGAAGAAATGACCAGTTGGTGGGACATGTTCTGAGGCATCAAGGGATCACAAATTTAGCATTGAAGGGCAGCGTGGAGGGTAAAAATCGTAGAGGGAGACCAAGAGATGAATACACTAAGCAGATTCAGAAGGATGCAGGTTGCAGTAAGTACCGGGAGATGAAGAAGCTTGCACAGGATAGAGTAGCATGGAGAGCTGCATCAAACCAGTCTCAGGACTGAAGACAACAACAACAACAACAACCTGTACAGTGTGAGTACTGTAAAGACTGATACAAGTTTCTTGTAAAGGACCACACCCAGAATGAAGGAGACAGCATGCACGTTGTTGCTGAAAGGCAAAAAAGGCTTGAACATTTATGTACCACAGCAGTGGTACACTCTAGCAGGAACAGCCAAGCAAAACAGGAAAAATTATGATGCATGCGAGATGTCACAGAATGATTTCTTTGATTTCAAACATGCTTCATCAATGGTCAAAAACTGGACTAAAGCTAAAAATGGAAAAAGGGTAAGATGACTCAGACTACAATACAACTGATATGATGCACAAGTTTTGAGGTTGCAGGCCAAGTGTAGAGCAGGCTGTTGAAGACTCGCCCTATGCATATTCATCTCCACTCCCAATTTCAGAGGTAAAGTTTTCTGATATGATGCTCTGCTGCCACAAGAAAATTATTTCAGCAGTTTACCATGATTCTATCACACTCTGAAGCCTGGGGAAGCTCATAATATTGAAGAAGAATGATGTGTTAAAACTATTTTAATTTCAATATTAGTTTTAACATACAGTCCTTGTTTTTTTCTTGGCAACTATTTTTTGTGGTTGCGTTGTGTTTGCATAGTACCACATTCATATGCTAGAAGACTTTGAAAATAAAGAATGTCACACAGGCATTGTTACTGCCAATAGAATTCATTAAATAAAGATAGTTAAATTTGTAGCCACAAGCTGACATAGTACAATTACAGTGATATCTTCAATATTTTCCCCTGTTTTGGACTCATTCCTGTATGTCTGCCAAACCTGAGATCAGACACTTGGATTAGTATGCTTGGGTCATCAGCAAACATTATAACCCTTAGAGACATTACAGGAACATTTACATGGGTTACAAAGAGTGGGCCCAGTGTAAACCATTGGGAGACTTCACATGTTATGTTTCTGTCTCTGTGCTTAGTTCCATGCCAGTAACACAGTCTGTCAGTGAGGTCCACAGCCTTTTTCTTATGAAGGTAAAGCTCCATTCATGAAAGAGGGATGTCACATTACTACTACTACTAATACTACTACTACTATTATTATGTTATAACACTTTAGTATGAAAAGTAAAATTTTGTGGTATACACAACCAACAGTTCTAGCAAGATCAAATAATACACCAACAAGATAATGATTAGCTCTGCCAGGACCACTTGTGAGTCCTTGTATTTTTTCTGCAGAGAATCTTTGATGAAAGCCAAATTGAGAGGCAGTTAAAAAGTTTTGCTCTGTTAAGTGAGTCAATATTATTGTAGTACTTTCATTATGAATTGAGAGAATGACTTCCATTTCAGCAATAAAGACCTCATGACAATATCAAAACCTTATGGCTCATTGATAAGAGGTCTACAAGTAGATAGAAAACCATTCATTATTCAAGCAGATGAAGCTGGCTAACAATACTACCTGCTTTAGGTTACTGAAGTACAAAGTATGAGGGGCATTCACTAAGTTTTTTCTGAAAACAGTTTGGTTTTATTCAGAATTACAGAACACCATATTATTCCTGACTCTTTTGGCTACAAGACCTTGCTTATCAACATAATCCCCAGTGAATGCAATGGGCTTATGCCACCTTATTGGGAGGGCCTGTATTCCCACATGGTACCATTCGACTAGTCAAAGTTGGAGCCAGTATCTAGGTGCATCAATAACCTCCCCATGATCCATTTACTGTGTACATCCAGTTGTGCAGCAAGGTGTTTGACTGTGATTTGTCAATCACCTCAAATGAGAATGTCCACATGTTCCAATATTGCATGAGTTATAGCTGCATGTGGCTGGCCAGGACATGGGAGGTCAGACAGGCCTGCATAACAATGTTGGAATGATGACAGATCCCTTGCCCAACAACTCATCATGAAACTTTCTGGCAGATTAAAACTCTGTGCCAGACCGAGACTCAAACTCAGGAACTTTGCCTTTTGTGGGCAAGTGCTCCTGCAAGGTTCGCAGAAGAGCTTCTGTAAGGTTTGGAAGGTAGGAGATGAGGTACTGGCAGAAGTAAAGCTGCCGGCGTGAGTCATGCATGGGTAGCTCAGTTGTTAGAGCACTTGCCCACGAAAGGCAAAGGTCCTGAGTTCGAGTCTGAGTCCGGCACACAGTTTTAATCTGCCAAAAAGTTTCATACCAGCACACACTCTGCTGCAGAGTGAAAATCTCATTCTGGAAACTCATCGTGCTTCCATTCACTGACAGAACTCTATAGACATTCTACACCCAAAAATAGATGTGACGCTTTGGATTTCCACCAAAAGAAACCCAATGACAGCTGTCTGCTTGTTTTGCACCTCCACCACAGATGCCATTTTGGAGGCTAGGTATAGTGCTGCCACCTATTGGAACTTCATGGCACTGTAGGGGCTGAAGCAGTAATAGTCAATGATGTCCCACAACAAATTCCACATTTTCTCAACCGAAACTGCCCAAGAAAAAAATTATTTATCACCACTCGTACAACAACTTCTGCCTATTTATTCAATCAATTTTAAAAATAATGACAGGAGATGAGATTTACTTTGATACAACAGATTATAAAATTACGATGGTGATACTTTTATAGGTCATTTTATGAATAAAAATCAGTAAATATGAAGGTAAATGACTTCTTGTGAATGGGCATATTTTACATGGAGAAGATTTTTGGAATTATAAACCTTTTTGTTCCACATCACAGGGAGAAATAACAATTAAGACACATGGAGCTTGCAAAATACTAATTAATTTTGATCTGAATATTTTTCTATGTGTCTGGCAATATGAAAGATGTATTTTCCTTGTAATGTGTAGAGCTGCTACTGGAATCCAAACTGAAAATGACAGAAGGTTGAAGCAATTATTTTCAAAGAGTTAATTGTTTCTGTAATTTCATTCAGCCAGATGGAATGACGAACTGATCATGTGTTTCAGATGCTGCAATGTTTCCCTTACTTCTTTTGAATCAACATTCTCTGTTAAGTTTACAAAGCAATTAGCAGATACATTTTCTTTCACAAATACTGTCATGTATCATTTTGTCTTATCTAAAACCAGTCCCTTGACAGATTTTCCAGTTTGCTTTCTTACTACTCCTCATGTGGATTTAATTTACTTACTTTTTCATAACTATCAAATATAGATATAATGTGCATGCATTATTTTAATAATGGAAAATCCAGGGTGGAATAATGCCAATATTATGGAAAGGATAGACGGCTATTCACCATATAGTGGAGTTGCTGAGTTGCAGACAGGCACAACAAAAAGACTGTTAACAAGCTAAACTTTCGGCCAAAAAGGCCCTCTTTTGCATTAAACAATTCACACACACACACACACACTTACACACACACACACACACACACACACACACACAGACATATTCACACAACTGCAATTCACTCTCACACAGTTCTGGCAGCTGAGTCCAGAGACACAGGTCATATGAGTGTGAGTTGTGTTTGCATGGATGTGTGTATGTATGTTGTTTCCATTACTTTAATAATTTTTACAGGTGTATAAATGCGTTTCTTATAATATTCAAACAAGATTAACCTACCCCACATAAACCAGTGACCTTTCCAAGGTGAGGTTGCTTGCATCCCTCAACAATACAGACAACCACAATGGTCGGGTATCTGTGGAGAGGTGAGACTAAACCATGGCTCCTGAAGAGAGGATGCACACTTTTTAGTGGATGCAAGTGCCATAATCCACATGATTGATTGCTCTGAGCTTGTATTATTAGCCAGTATGGCTTTGCTGTGCTTAAAGTATCTCAATGGTTGAGAACAAGAGAAAACTACAGCAATTACCTTTCCACAGCCTTCTTTCCCCAAGGGCATGCAGCTCCTCTGAGTGGCTTAATTATCACAGTACTCTCTTGGATAAAACATTCTGGAGATAAAATAGCCCATATCTAGGTTTCTGGAGGATGTCATAAGAAAATATAAAAATTGGCATTCTGTGGTCAGGAAGTAGAATGTCAGAACTGTTACACTCAAACTAACCAGTTATTGACAATATAGTGTAAATAGATATATAAAAGTGGCAGCAGGGGAACACATGCACAAAAAGATTGGGTTTAACTTTTACAAGCTTTTGGAGCCACTGGCTCCTTCTTCTGGTAGAAGAAGGATGAAGGAAAAGGACTGGAGAGGTTTAGGGAAAGGGGTACAGTTCAGAAAAGCACCTAGAAGCCCTGGTCAGGGAGACCTTCCGGACGGGACAAGAAGGAAATCAATCATCCTGGCCGTCCTATAGTTGCTGGCTTCAAAGCACCCTCCAAACATATGTCTGCCTTAGTTGAGCAACAACTGCAACCATATTACAAAGACTTCTTTCCTATATTAGAGATACCAACTATTTCCTAGATTGCCTGAAATCTGTGCCCATCCCACTGCCACCACACACTTTGTTTATCAACACTGATACATATCCCTCTATACCAACACTCCCCATGTACATGGTCTGTTTGCTGCTGAATCTTTTCAGTCAATGCCCACCTGATTCCATACCTATGACATCCTTCTTGCCCACCTTAATCAACCTCATACTTGCCAACAATTACTTCACCTTTGAGGGGCAGACATACAAACAGATCAGGGGTACGGCCATGGGAACCAGAATGGCTACTTCCTAGGCCAACCTTTCTGTGGATCACTTGGAGAGGGCTTTCCATGGATCCATAAGCTTTCAGTCCCTGGTTTGGTTTAGATACATTAATGACATCTTTGCCACATGACCTGTTAAAATTCCTGGAATCTCTAAATACCTTCTACCAATTAAATTTCACATGGTCATATTCTGAATCACATGCCACTTTCTTTGATGTTGATCTCATCTTCACCAAAGGCCAGCTACACATTTCCATCCACATCAAACTTACAAACAAACAACAGTACTCACATTTTGACAGTTGCCATCATCTCCATGTCAAAGGTTCCCTCTCGTACAGCCTTGGCATTTGAGACAAACATATAGGTTCAGATGCAGATTCTTTACAGCAATACACCACTGGATGTAATTATCCCAACAGCCTAGCTCAAAAGAAGATTTCCTGGGCCATCACATCCAATACTGGTACTGCTGATCACTCCAAAAAAACAGCTTCAGAGCACACCACATGTCACCCCGTATTATCGGGGTCCGGAATGTATTAACCAGCTGCTTCAACACGGCCATGACTTCTTAAAATCATGCCCTGAAATGAGGTCCATTCTTTCTGAGGCTTAGCCCACCAAACCTAGAATAACTTTTCATTGCCCTCCCCATCTCCGCAACATCCTTGTCAGACACTACTCTCCTTCTGCACCCATCTCCCCATCCTATGGCTCCTACCCCTGTAATCATCCCCTCCACAAGACTTGCCCTATGCACCCTCCTACCACCACCTATTCCAGCCCTGCAACTGGCAAAACATATACTATGAAAGGGAGAGCCATCTATGAAAAAACACGTATCATATACCAGCTGTTGTATAAACACTGTTTGGTATCTTACATCAGCATGACTACCACCCAGTTATAAGTCAGGATGAATGGGCATCAGCAGAGGGTGTATACTGGCAACACACAATATCCTGTTGCAGAGCACACTGTACAACATGACACTCATGACCTTGGTGCATGCCTGTTTCATTTGGATTTTTCCCCCAGACACCAACTTCTCAGAACTCCGCAGGTGGGAATTTGCACTACAACCTGTCCTTGGTTCTTGCCACCCACCCGACCTTAATTTATGTTAATTCCTTCCATCTCAGCATTTCTTCAAATTAAATACTCCTTTCTTCACTCCATTTTAAGTTTCTACAACTTTCATTTTCTGACCTGTCTATTTTTCACTGACTTCCCTCCTACCTCTGTTACATGTACTACACTTAGCTTTTCACTCTTATTAACTCATGCACAACATTAGTGGTAATCTCTGTCTTGCATATTATCCTTTCTTCCACCTTTAAACTCTCAGGTTTTCAAATCTTGTCCAGTGCAGTCCCAACAGTCCACTGGCTCCAAAAGCTAGTAATAGTTACCCTTTTGTATGTGTTTTCCCCTGACGTCACTTGGTGAGTAGTTTTTTTTATCAGTCCATTTACATTAGGAATCTTAATCTGGTAGATATATTATAAAAAGGGAAATGGATAGGTTGAAATTAGACATAGTTGTAATTAGCGAAGGGTGGTGGCGGAAAGAACAGGACTTCTGGTCAGATGTTTAAGGGATAGCAATACAAAATCAAACAGACGTAATGCAAGAGTAGTACTAATAATGATTAAGAAAATGAGAATGAGGTTTAGATACCATCAACAGCATAGTGAACACATTTTTGAAGCCAAAATAAATATGAAGCCAACACTCACCACAGTAGTACGAGTTTATATGCCACTAGCTCCACAAAGGAAGTAGATTGCAGTAGTAGATAATAAGATAAAATAAATGAATCAGATAGTTAATGTACAAGAAAATTTGACCACAGAAAAAAGAAGAGAACAAGAAATAGTAGTAGAACATGGACCAGAGGAAAAGAATGAAAGAGGAAGTCACCTGGCAGAATTTTGAATAGAGCCCTGGGAACACTACAAGGTTTCAGACTGATTATATAATGGTTAGGTAGAGATTTTGAAACTAGATTTTAAACAGCTAGACATTTCCAGGCACTGATGTGAACTCTGCTCAGACAATGTTGGTTAGGAGCAGCAGATTAAAACTGATGAAACTGCAAAAAGGCAGAAATTTATGGAGATGAGACCTGAACAAAGCAAAAGACCTAGACTTGTTGAAAGTTTCAGAAGGATATTTAGGCCATTTGTACTGAAACAGGGGAAATGAATATAATAAATGATGAATGTGTAGCTTTGAGAGATGAAATAGTGAAGGCAGCAGAGGATCACATAAGCAAATGTGGACTCTGGTCACAATTTACAGGTTTTTGAGCTGTAGATTAAAACTGAATAAATTGCAAAAAGGTAGACAATTAAAGAGATGGGACCTGGTAAGTTGAAAGAACCAGAGGTTTTTGGGAGTTTCACAGGGAGTATTAGGAAATGATTGACTACAACAGAAGAAAGGAATACAGTAGAAGACAAATGGGTAGCTCTGAGATATGAAATAGTGAAGACAACAGAGGTAAAAATACAATACAAGGAAAATAAAAATCCTTTGATAACATGTGCGTTATTGAATTTAAATGATAACAGGGCACAATATAAAATGCAGTAAATGAATCCAGCAAAAGGAGAATACACACATCTGAAAAATGAGATCAATGGAAAATACACAATGGATAAACATGAATGACTAAAGAACAAATGCTAAGCTGTAAAAACATGCATGAATATAGAGAAAATAGATGCTGCTTATGGGAAAGTTTAAGAGACCTTTGGGAAAAAGAGAAACGTCTGTGTGAAGATCAAGAGCTCTGATGACAGGCCAGTACTACTCAAAGAAGGGATGACCAAAAAGTGGACGGAATGTAGACAGACAAGAGAAAAAAAATTTGAGGGCAATGTTATAGAAAAGAGAAGAAGAAGGTGAAGATGTCATGTGAATATGAGACTGACCCAAAACAGCATCAGATATGACACAGCAAAATGTGGTTACACCTGATGCCAGTCTATTCTAGAGTTTTCATGTTTAGATTATAATATTCAGGGGCTGAGAAATAAGTTTTTTGCACTTACAGTTGCAATTAACAATACCATTTGAACTGTATGTGTATTGTGGAGCACTTGTGCAGGGATTTTGAATTAGGTATTGTTAACATCAACATTATAGTTTGGCTGGTCAATTTTGTAGAAAGGATAACAAAAGTGGTGGAGTTCACATATAAAAGGAGGAGTGAGCCAGAAATACTGAGTATTGAAAAGAATTTTGAAGTTGCTTCTGTTCAATTTTGTGGGGAGCTGTGTAACACAATAATTACAGCAATATATGGAGCACTAGGTGGCAACACAGAAACCTCTATTAATAAAGTGGAATCTCTGCTGGACATTATGTTTACTGAAAAATTCACTATAATTGTCTGTGGGAACTTTAACATAAACCTTGTGAATTAGTCTGCATCAAGAAATTTGTTTCTTAATGTATTGCAGAGTTTCAGTATGTTTCTTTTCACAAATAGTCCCACCAGAATAACAAACACAATGGGAAGTTGTATAGACATCATATTTTCAAATGTGGACACTGACCTAAGGATATCTGATCATAATGCCTTCATCCTTACAATGTCATCTACACCTGTGAAAGAAAAGGATGTACTTCTTTCTTACAGAAGACATCAAATGAAGGAAAATCCAGGATGAAGCAATTACATTATAAGAAAAGGATAGATTGGCAACTATGGACAACAAAAAGGCATCTACACATTTCAGCTGTCACCCTAAAAGACTTGTTCTAAACTAGAAGACACATGCATGTTCATCCAAGTGTAACTCACACACATAATGCCACTGTATCTGGCTGTTGATAGGGGTCATGTGTGTTTGAGTTGTGCTTTTTGTGTGTATATGTGTGTGTGTGTGTTTTCTACTTTAGAAGGCCTTTTGGCCAAAAGCTCAAATGTATAGCTGTCTTTTTGTTATGCCTGTCTGCGCCTCAATGTCTCCTATTGCGAATATCAATTGATACTCCTCCATAGTATTTTCTTATAGAAGAAATTTTTTTCAGAAAATTTTGCTAATTTTGTTGACAGTCAAACTAATGAATGTTAGAAAAGCTTTCAAAATTAGGTACTAACAATGTTCATGATGCTTTCTCTTCAATGTTCACTTGCAGTTTTGAAAGGTGTTTTCAAGGAAACTGACAATAGTCATTTCATGTCATATCTCTAAATCTAGCTCCTGGATTATGTCAGGCATTAAGGTTGCCTATAGGACATTAAAACTGCTCAGTTCTCAGATGAAAAGCTCTGCTGGTTGCCAGTTTATAGAATACATAAAGATCTATAAGAAAATATATTACAGGTAATTACAAAGTCAAAGTTATTTAGGTATGATAGCATAATAAGAATATCAAGTCAAGCAACAAATCAGAACCAGTATGTGATATTGTAAAATGTGAAACACAAAGATACATGAAGAACAGGAAATTACATTTACAAATGTTGATAATATCAATTCTATATGCTGATAATATCCATTCTGCAGAAAAAAATTAATTTATGGGTGCTTCGCAAACATTTGGCTTAAATTTCACAAATAAGGATAAATTTATGTATTGTACATCTGCATCAGCATGAGGATAGTTCCAAGTACTGGGCACTAAGCAGAACAGGTGATTAAAAGCAATGTAGATGATGTACTAGTGTCACTTATAATCTATGTTGCTTCACAAATTGCAAAACCCTTGGTGCAAATTGTTAATTTATCATTCACTGAAGGAGTGTTACCCCCAGAGATTAAAATTCTCAAAAATAATATTCTTTATTCAAGTGTTAATAATATGAATAAAGTTGAAAATTGTAGACCCATTTCATTCCTCTGTGTATTTTCTAAGGTAATTGAGAGATCAATGAAACAATGAATTACTATGTACTCAAAAGACCACAGTCTTCTGAGTAATAAGCAGTGCAACATTTGAACAGGTAGACGACAGAAACAGTGATAATGGATTATTCAGATGATATTGTTAGAAACTTTGATAACAATGATAGTGTTGAAGGAGTTATTTCAGAAATTTCTTAAGTTTTTGATGCTATTAGTCATGAAATTATTTTAGATAAGTTGGAAGCAATGGCAATAAAAAGAATTGAAAACAAATTGTTTCAATCACATTTGTGCTACAGATCACACATTTTGCAACTCACATCAGTTCATTGTAATCAGAGAGCCACTTTAATATCCAAGACAAAGAAATTCAAAATAGGTGTATCACAGGGTGGTGCCATAGGCCCCCTACTCTTCTTTATTTAAAGAAACATACACACCTCAGAAGCTGCAGCTACAATCACATTGTTTGCAAATCCCACTAGCGTAGTTGTGAGCAATGTTGTTCTTTGTGAATCTTTGTTCACAACAACTAATAAAGTCCCCAACTCCTTGCATTCATGGTTCAGTGGCAGTAAGCTGACCCTCAATGGAAGAAAACAAATTATATACAATTTGGAAAGATGAATTACAACCAAGATCTCCAACTGGTACTGGATAAAATTGAGTTAGAAAGGGTATGATGCACAAAATGTTTAGGAATGTATGTTGATCAAGACTTAAACTGGAAAGGCCACACAACTCAACTCTCCCAGACTCTCAGTTCCACATTTTTTGCTCTGGGAATTACTTCTAAAGTTTGCTTCTCAGATAATGCTAGAATGGCTTATTATGGCTACTTCTAGTCCCTTGTAGATTATGGTGTGGCGTCGATAGGTCACATCAACCATAGACAACATTATTCTTTGGGATTCAGGTCGCTCACCTGAGCTGCCATGTTAATTCAGTCTGTTCTTATACCTTGTACTGTATGATTGTGTATGATAATTGTCGAAATATACGTATATGCAGATATTGGTGGGGACAGTTTATTCCATATACCGCTGTTTGTAACCTGTTCCCATACTGGTGACCCTGAAGTTTCTACGTCTTCCGTGACTTCCATGCCAGGAGTTTCAAATCAACAGGTTTCTTTCTGCTCCCAGGATTGGAATGACTCCTTACCCTCTCCCTTAAAACCCACATCCTTTCGTCTTTCCCTCTCCTTCCCTCTTTCCTGACGAAGCAACCGCTGGTTGCGAAAGCTTGAAATTCTGTGTGTGTGTTTGTGTGTTTTTTATCGTGTCTGTCTACCAGCGCTTTCCCATTTGGTAAGTCATGGAATCTTTGTTTTTAATATATTTTTCCCATGTGGAATGTTTCTTTCTATTTTATTTAAATCAACAGGTTATGCGCACTCCGCCATGGCCACCTCACCCAATGCTTTGTTCGAACATTTGGAAGCCCAAATACGACTGCCGGGCCCCTTCAATACTTCGCCAATGGCCGGCTCTCCATTACTCCATAGTGATTCACGATCTCCAACCACATTAACCTCAAACTTTGTTGTTCTACAACAGTCGAGTACTACACCATTAACTCAAATAATGGACTCGGGTTTCGTGTCGCCGGACTGTGCTCGCAAACATGTGAAGTGTGAAGTGGATAATATTCAGAACTGTGTACCAACCAATTGATCTTATAATGTTCAAAGTGATCTACATTTGCACACGTACTTTGACTCTCAATGGGCCGCAACAATTGTTACTGTCATGCTGTGTGCAACACCGCCATTTTTCCAAAATGCACCCGGCCACTATCAGTCATGACCTGTTCCAGTTTTGCCTCATTTGAAGACTAACAATGAACATTTTCATGCACAAAATTTGCCTTGCTCACCCCCCAGACCTGTTGCTCAACTTTTTGACCACATAGGCTCAAAAACATCTTTCAGCGTTTCGTCTTCCAGGGGCATCTTACCACACCACAGTGTTCTTCCACAAGTTCCACTAGTAATTTATAGTCCGACCCCATGTGGCACATTTTCAATGTGCCCAGAGAACTCACACTTTTGTCACATTCATACTGTCATGGACAATTACACTGTGCCTAACATAAATGATTTCACTCATATGTTATCGGGCGCTACAATCTTCAGTGTTATTGACGAGGTCAACAAAGAAAAATTCCAGTTGCGTCAGCCTTCCATCACTTTCTTGGGGTACATCGTCTCCACTAATGGAATACAGCCTCCCAAATCTCGCGTGCATGCCATCACTTCACTGCTGCCCCTGGCTACTTACAAAGAACTCCAACATTTCCTGGGCACACTACTGTCATCACCTGCCTTCTGCCGTGCAGGACCCGCTGACAGACTCACTGTCAGGTAAACAGACATCAGGACAAAAACCCTTTCGCTGGACTACACCTATGCATCCTCATGGATCACAAACCACTCACAGATGCTTTCTTCAATCCCCCCCTAGGACTCACCCCCCCACCCCCCACCCCCCTGGCGTTTCTGTCACTTTGATCTAGTCTCCCAATTCACAACCGACATTCGCTATATCAAAGGCATGGACAACATTGCTGCAGAGATTTTTTTTTTTTGCAGATCAATACTATTTCATGCATCATTAATGTATCTAATCTGGCCACCCTACAAGCCTCCGACGAGGAATCTCAAGCTCTCCTCACGGACCCTCAAACATCCCTTGTGTTTACTGAAACTACATTCCCTGGCGTTGTGGACGAGGTGTAGTGCAACTGTTCTACCATTACCAACATGCCCGTTACTCCCACCCCCTGTGCTAGCAGGCCTTCAACGCTCTGTATAACCTCGCACCCGCACCATTACATGATTCGTCTCCGAGCATTTCATTTGGAAAAATATAAAATGGGACTGTCAGACCTGTGCACGCAGCTGCGTCCCCCACCAATGCAACAAAATTGGCTGCCACGCCACCTCACCACTTGGCAAGTTCGACATGCCTCCAGGACGATTTCATGTACATACCGATCCTATCGGTCGTCTTCCACCGTCAGAGGGCCACAGATACATTCTATCCACAATTGACCGCACGTTGCACTGAGTAGAGGCAGTCCCCTTACCTAAAATCACTGCCGAGACCATGGCCAAGGGTTTTATCTCCTCATGGATTGCTAGGTTCAGTTGTCCAATCACTATCACCACTGACCAGGGACAGCAGTTTGAGTCTTCCCTGTTCAGCATTTTATGTAATGTCTGTGGCATAAAGAAAATTCACACCACAGCCAACTACCCACAAAGCAACGGGTTAGTGGAATGGTGGCACCACACTCTAAAAACGGCGCTCAGGTGCCATGACTGCCTCTGGTCCGAAGCACTTCCATGTATACTGCTCGGCCTCCGTTCATCTTTCAAGCCCGACTTACAGGCAACTATCTAAGAATTCGTTTTTGGGGAGAACCCCATCCTACCAGGGGAACTTATTCAGCCTCAAGTACCTGAAGTCTTCCCTCCCCTCCCCCCTCCCTCCCCTCCCCTCCAAGGATTTCACAGGTCGCATGCGCACCCACTTCTTCAAACGTGCACGCCTGCACCCACCTATCAGCCATTCCCCACCACTTATGTGCCAACCGCTCTCAATACCTGCTCCCATGTAATGCTGAGAGACGATTCAGTCTGACAACCTCTGCAACCACCTTGTCTTGGCCCTTTTAAAGTCCTCTGGCAGGGCAATACAACTATCGACATCATCATCAAAGACAGTCCGCAAACTGCTTCATTACACCGAATCAAACCAGCATTCGTGGACCCCAACAACCCTCTGCTCGCTCAGTCTGATTCTCCTAATGACTCTCCTACCAGTCTCCCTCCCACTGTGGAGTCCGACAGTGTTTCTCCTTGGGTCACCACACCATTTTGTTCACCCGATGCCTCACCATCACCTTTCGTGTGTTTATCAGACATCGCGTGTGTGGGTTTCATTGCTACCTCATCGACTATGGAGACACCTCCTCCCATAGTCACCCTCCTCTGCAATGTACCCCCACACCACGTGGACAACATTTCAATCGTCACTCTTGGAGACTGAGTTCTCATTCTACTCACAAACACCGTAGCCCCACCACCCAATGACCAGTTAAACATCATTGTTGTGCATAGCCTCACCCTCCCTCGTGGGTGTGACCCGATGAAAACTCATGCCATCATCTCGCTGGACAGTTCAATTAGCATCTGGGATTGCCACACCTACACCCTGCCATCCCCATTCAACCCACCTGCTCTCAGGCTGGCTGTTGCATCGTCCATCCTTGCTGACTCAACGACTTCGAAGTGGACCTGCCTCCCATCGCTCCGCCTCTGCACCTCACCCCAGTCGGGGTGGAGGTCCCGGTCATGCGTCTACCAGCTCGTACGACCACATGGTTTTCCCTCAAGACTCACATGTGGTACTCTGTACTGCGGGGTGGGGGGGGGTTCGTTTGTGTGGCATCAATAGGTCGTATCTTTGGGACTCAGGTCACTCATCCAAGTCACCATGTTAATTCACCTGTTCTTATACCTTGGAATGTGTGCACATGTATGATAATTGTCGAAATATATGTATGTGCAGATATTAGGAGGGACAGTTTATTCCATATACTACTATTTATATTCTGTTCCCACAATGGAACATTTTTTTGGGGTTAAAATTAACAGTCAATTTAAAGAAATTTTTACATTGCAGAAAAGGGCTATACAATTATTGTCACTTAGGACTGACTGCACGTTCCTTAAAGTTCAGTCTGTGCACTGTACTCTCCTAGTACTTGTACAAATGTTTGTTGATGATAAGAGTTATATGTGGTAACGTGCAAACCAGCTGCAATTACCACAGTTGTAATATTTGCAACAAGTGCCTGAACTTGTAAATCAAGTAAGAACAATTCATACTCAAAAACATGTGAACCACTTTGGTGTCATTCTTTACAATGCACTGCCAACTTACATAAAGGAGCTGGAGAGGGAAATTGATTTTAGAGCATAGATAAAATCATTTCTTGTTGAGACTTGTTTCCACAATGTAAATGAATATGTTAGCTTATAGATATATTAGACCCTCTTTTATTGTTGAGTCCTTTTGATTTTGTTAATTGATGCACCGTCTATACTCTGTCTGTATTTGCGAAACAATTTTTCTGCTGTTTTTACCAGATGCAGTGCAATACACATCCTCATAGAAGGAGCTACTGCTAGATTAATTTTCATGGATATAGTGGTGGTAGGCTTTTTATGTGTTCCTGTGTTAGACTTCTCAGCAGTGTGCATAACATGTTCTACATGTACATCTACAAACATACTCCACAAGCCACTGTACAGTGCATGGAGGAGGATACCCTGTACCACTATTTGACGTTTCCTTCCCTCCTCCACTCACAAATACAGCAAGACAAAAATGACTGACTGTATGCTTCCATACAAGCTCTACTTTCTTTTATCTTATCTTCATGGTCCTTATGTAAAACATGTGGTAGAGGCAGTAGAATTGTTCTGCAGCCAGCTGTAAATGTGGGTTGTCAAATTTTCATGATCATATTCTGTGAAAAGAATGTTATCTTCCCTCCAAAGATTCCTGCTGGAGTTCACAAAACATCTTAATAATACTAGCATGTTGATTGAACCTATCAGTAACAGATCAAGCAGCTCATGTATGAATTGCTTCAATGTATTTCTTTAATCCAATCTGCTGGGGATCTCAAACAAGTGAGCAGTATTCAAGAAGTATTCTCTGTGTGGTCTCTTTTGTAAATGAAGCACTTTTTCCTAAAATTCTCCCAATAAGCTGAAGCCAACCGTTAGCCAACCCCACTGACATCCTTACATGCTCATTCTATTTAATGTTATGTCTAAATACTTAATTGATGTGACTGTGTCAACCCCCTACTAATGATCTATTTGAGCATTATGGGACTGTTTTCCTTGCTCATCTATATTAACTTGCTTTTTTCTACATTTAGGGCACACTGGCATTGATCACACTGACTAGAAATTTTGTCTAAGTCATCTTGTATCCTCCTGCAGTCACTCAATGATGACATGTTCCTGTATACCACAGCATCATCACTAAACAACCACAGATTGCTGCTCACCCTGCCCATCAGGCAGTTTATGTATACAGAGAATAGAAGTAGTTCTATCATACTTTGCTGGATACTCCTGATCATGTCCTTGTCTCTAATGTGCACTCACTGCCAAAGGGCAACATACAAGGAGTCTTCAAGCCACTCACATATCTGGGAAACTACTCTGCATGCATACCTTCATTAACAGTCTGCAGTGGGACAGCATGTCAGCTGCTTACTGGAAATCTGTCTGTCTGTTGCCCTTCATCCATTGTTTTCAGAATATCATATGACACAATGGCAAGCTGAGTTTTGCAACAGCATTATATTTGAATTGAGAATATGTTCAAGAATTCTCCAGCAAATTGGTTTTAAGGATAATGGTCTCTACTTTTGTAGATCTGTTCTTTTAGCATTCTATAGCGTCCCCAGTGCCATATTACGAAAAGACAATATTTATAAAGAAGATATTCATAATTTGTAAGAGATTTTTTTTTTCATGTAGCCGTAAAATAATAATTTCTCTGTGTAGGTTTAGATTGCAAAGAAATAATTTATGACAGAATGATCTAAAGAGATGACAAGTTACACTCTTTTGTTAATTTTTTAGTCGACCTTACTTCTTCGCTTGTCTTGAATGTGTCTAGAGGGACATCTTGCGTGTGCTGACAAATGTAAGCATATTTGTATGAGTTAAACATATAATATAACTATTTAATATTATTGTGCACTTTTAATTTGTAAGAGGTGATCCCGATTTCATGTCCGCCTTCCTTGAATTAACCTGCATTCAAGTAATTTACAGCTCAACAATCGCAGCGGCCGATGCAGCCAACGACGCCATTACGTGGCGATATTAACTTATGAAAAATTAGCGGAAGCAGAAAACTCGCCCGCTATTAGCATAATATTAATTTTTCTCCACAGCCGCATGAAGTTGCAGAAATACTTAGCTTTAAGATTCTTATTTTCAGTAGCATAGCCGAGACCCAGAGCCAGGACTCTGACTACAATACAATGGTTAACGGAGGTAAGAAAATACTCTCGCACGTGTGTGGGCCGCAATTGTAATTAATAACTAAAGATCTTTTGCTTTAACGTCAACTGACTAGCCGAGGAAATTTATATGAAAAGTTTATTACATTGTTCAACTTAAATATCATTTTTATGAAGGCCCACCACATAAGTCGGCAACAATCAAAAAATAATAATAACAATAATAATATATACATTAAATTACGACGACCGACGGACGCGAGATTGGCGCCGCAACTTTGGGGCCCGATTAATATGATTCTATTGTAATGAATGTAATTATGTATATGTCTAATTGTTGTAAAATATTAATGCTTGTATGAATTCTTTTACATGTACAACAACAAAACCACACCCTGAGGAGATCTGGAGAGGAAAAAGTGTAGAAAAGAAAAAGGATTGCGAGAAAGAAAAAGAAGTAAGGGAAGGCCTATTGTGCAAGCATCCTGTGTAGCTCTGTGCGGAATATCGAACCCATGTGCACATGAGATACCTTCGGTGTTTTGTGTATTTATGTGTTTATTTTTGGAGGGATAATTATTCGTTTTGTGTATTTATGTGTTTATTTTTGGAGGGGATAATTAATCGTGTGTGTATCAGTGTTAAAGATTCGTCAGTGGCTTAAAGTGAATTTAGTATGGGTAAGATAGGACAACCTAAAGCATCCGTACCAGAAGAACAAAATTCTGTTAATATGGAAAGTGAGGATCATTTGCAATACGTAAACGAATCCCAAGCCACCGCCTCGGATAACATAATTTCCGGAGCGGGGGGCGAGGATCTGTGGACGGTGAATGACGCTCCACAGCAGAATGGGAATAGAGTAACAACTCCACTGCCTGGGCAGGGGGGCCAATCGAGTGCTAGATTAAGCGGGGCACCAGTATGCTCACCGATTGCAGACCCATTTGCAGAATTTCTGCGCAGGTTAGAAGAAAGAGATAGGGAAAGAGATCAGAAACTGGCTCAGATGCTCCATGAGCAAGAGCAACAAAGAGAACTGAAAGAAAGGGAAAAGGAAAGAATGTTAGAACAGAGGGAAAAAGAAAGAGACGAAAAACTGGCTCAGATGTTGCATGAGCAGGAGAAAAAATTAACGCAAAAGCTCATTGAGCAAGAGCAGCGCAGTGAAGCAAAACTCGACAGTATCCAAAGCGAACTAGCCGAGATGCGGGATGCGTGCAAAGAAATACCCGATCTTGCGCAAAGCTTAGCCGGCGAGATGCAAAAATTACAGATATCGCAGGCTAGGCTTGAAGATAATGTCCAGACTTTAACCAACCGCGTAGATAATGTGGAGATAGATGCACGGAAAAGTATTGACGCATATTTGGAAGTGCAAGCTCAAAAAGTAGAAAAAGAATTAAATGAATGGCTAGAAGTAAAGGATCGCGAGATATTTGCTAAGATTGAAAGCGACGTAAAAACAGCTGTAGAACAAGCGACTGCGGCCGCGAGTGTAAATATTGACGCCAGCGCTGCCGCACTACATGCCGAATTAACACAGATCAAATCCCGTGTGACAGCGGAGTTGCCAAATTGGCAACAGGAGGTCGCGCGGAGACTGTCTGCGTTGGAAAGCAATGTAAACAGTGGCGGGCAGATCATGAATCCGACTCCGCATACTGATTACTGTAATAACGCTGACAGTAGCCAGGGTGCGAGTGCACAACCGCAACCTAATGCGAATTATGAGCACGAACAACACGCGATACCGTGCAGCGCACATCACGAAGTGATGAATGTCCCAGAATGTAGCAATCAGATGTGCAAAAAAGAGGACAATGTAATAAAACACAGGACATTCCAACCCTTCAATAGCGAAAAACGAAATGTCCACCCTGTTGTATTTTTTAAGAGCTTCAGGAATGTGTTTCCCAGGACATGGACGGAAAGACAAAGAATACAGTTCGTGGTCTCCTTTATTCAAGGTGACGCGGCACTGTGGGCCACCGACGTGTCCGAAAAATGTCTAACGATGCAACAGTTTGAAGGTGCATTCTTGCAAAAATTCTGGTCCGATAGCGTCCAAGAAAGACTACGAAAGGAGTTGTACAGTCCAGAAATGTACAATCCTAAGATGGGAACGTTACGCAAATATTTCGAAAAGTATATAAACAAAACCAGGTACTGGGACGAGCCAATGTCCGATCGTGACATAATCAGAATAATAAAAATGAAGTTTCCCAGTGAAATTAAAAGATATTTCATCAATGTGCCGGAATACGATATAGAACAATTCATGGAAATAGTGGATTCTGTTGACCTATTGATCGAAGATATGAAAACCGAAAACAAGTAGAACCATGCAGGCTATAATCAACACAAAGCCGATTACAATAGCAGCCACAGTAACGGTAGTAACTTAGTACCAAATGGTAACGGGAATAGGCAAGAGCACCGGCAACAGAATCAAGGCACAAACAATGGCAATGGTTATAACGGCAACGGTTATAATCGTGAAAATCGAAAGAGACATCATGATGGACGTATGAGTAATGGATATAATGGTAACGGCAATCCGCAATGGCGGAACAACCGAAACCAGTGGCGTGGTTGTAATGAACCGACACCACAGTGGCAACAAAACACAGCGCCACAATGGAACGCCAACCCAGGTCCATCACAGAACATGTCAGGGAGTTACAACCGACCACCACAAAACCAGAGCCATACACAATATCAAAATACACCATCGGGGAGGCAGGGCGGCCAACCCAACAGTAGCAACAACAACAACCAGAACCACAATGTGAGGTTAGTGGAAGTGACAGACAACTGTCAACCCACTAATGCTCATCCGTTAAACTAAAGACAGCCACAATACGCTCTCCGTTTTTGGCTGCAGGATGGTGTAGTGAGGGCACATTCACGGATGACAGCCATAAACTTTGTATGCTGAGATACAATGAAGGAACAAAAATAGAAAAGTAACTTGTAGACATACCGCAGACATGTAACCGAACCGACAAAAGTGTTGTGCAGGCTATATTGCAAGCAGATATGTATGGAGCACCAATACAGATAATAGTCGATACCGGTGCGTCAACCAATGTCATGAGTGCAAATTTTTACAAGTACTTGAGTCAAAATAATAGAATACCAGTATTGCCAGTGAAGAATTGTCGTGTTACAGGTGCAATAGGTGCACAATCTCATATCATAAAGCACCAGGTGCAAGTCGAGTTTACGGTAGGAAATGAAGCAATGAAAAGCTCGTTCCTAGTAGTTAAGGGATTAGGTGTTGCTTGCATCCTGGGGATGGAATTTTTACGCGAGAGGGACGCAAAAATCGACCTCTTGTGCGGGGAAGTAAGCCTTATGAATGAGGATAGACGTGTAATTTTGCCGTTGTTGAGGACACGGGAAGTGCACGGTAAATATTGCCGGAGCTTTCAAACGAGATTCGAAGGAATACAGGTAATGAATTTATATTCTGACTTAAGTACAAGACAAGCATGTTATAAGGAGTTTATTACTGAAGACAGAGAGGAAAAAAGGAAACTGATAGCCATGAAAGTTAGGGAGTCAGAACATTTGACTGAAGCACAACAAAACGAATTGACTCAGCTACTTATAGATTATGAGCATGTGTTTTCAGAAAAACCCGGTGATATCGAGGGCTACACCTATAACATCGAAGTGGTACCTCACGATACTTTCTGTCACGCAAACTACACCATTCCGTGGTCAAATAAGGAGGCAGTTACCAAGGAAATAAGAAAAAATACTTACAAAGACTTAAAGAAGTTCACTCAGTAGAGCAACGTTTACATTTGTGTGTAGTAGGTTAAGTTTAGAGTGTATTTTTTTTCTGTGTGTAAATGTTAAGATTTTAGTGTAACATTTAAAGACAATGAGGCACACAAGATTAGTGCGATTCAATTTTGTAGATGTTAAGGAATAATAGTATTTTTAAACAATTACATTTTGAAAAAAAAGTGAACGTAGATTTAAGAATATTTTAAAAATTTCATGTTGAAAAAAGCTAAAAAAAAAAAAAAAAAGAAAAAAAATATATTTAAAAAAATAAATTTCAATAGCATTTAATGATGAAAGAATTTTTCATTAGTGTGTCATGAATATTTTGAACTGTAGTAGTAATGCAACTTATGAAATTCAATATTATAGTGTATAAGTCGTTTCATGTATTTATGTCTATACCGATCTTGAAATATGCTCAAGCATAATTTACTTAATAACATGAGTGCAGGGTGTACATCACCCAAGGTACCTCAGGTGTTGTGGACAAGGTACAAAGCAAATCAGTAAACGCGACTACCGCTTAGCAGTGTTAAAATATATTGCCATTTGCTAAGGCAGAGATTTGCACGAATTTGTAGTGTAAACAAAAGTCACAAATCTAACATTAATCTAGGAACTTGCACGCTAGGCCTAGATTATAAAATGTCTACAATAATGCGAGAGGCAAAGTTTTGTAAAGTCGAGCCTGGCTCTGGAGGGCAAGTACGCAATGAGTGGGCAGACATGACATGGGGACTTACCTCAGATGAGACGGAAATACAATTGTATAGTCAAAAAATCTGAAGGCAACTACGACTCTAAGTGGAAAATAAAAAGAGATAATTAGTGCGAGAGACTGGTAAAATCCAGCACTAGCCAAAATCCAGTTCAGACTGAATGAAATACATTAGTGTTTGTGAACTAATCGAAACAGTTACTTTAAGCAGTGTGAAAAACTGTGAAGGTGAAACTGTGATATGGACAGTGAAGTGCTAGTATTGAACGTTCAACAGCGGTGAGGACGCCAAACGCCAATATTACGCACGAAAAACTGTGAATTTACTATAAATGTGAACTGTTAACGTGAAGTGAACCCACAGTCAATATTTTTGGGACAGACTGTAGTTTCAGTGAGCACAATAATGCGAGATTGGAATGCGATGCGTGGACTGTTGCAAAACAGCGACCGCAGAAACGGCGAATGTTTGTGCTAAGCTCGTATTGGGACACTCACCAGTGCCTGCGAGTGCAGCGAAAACATAAATAATTTTATCAAGACAAAAACTGACGTGTAATGGAAACAGTATTGCATCAAAACTGCATTCACGGGAGAAGGTCCATGTCATGTTTTCTGCAAGACATTGACACTCGGAAACTGGCGAAAACTTAACAACAACTGCCGCACTAATAAATGCTCCTTTCCCACTAGCGTAACCATCTGCAGCGGGAAACAAATATTACGTTGGTTGTGTGTGTGTTTCATGTACTACATCGGAGATGCGTAGCAGAGCTGACTCCTGCCAACAAGAGCGGGGGGCGGATATCATCCCACTCCGCCACGCCCGGCCGAGACAGAAGCGCATCGCCAATGGTGCAGCCGATCAGCTGATTCTGACGTTCCGCGACGGCGAGACACACGCTGGCGTCGAGCGGGCGTTGACCTCTCCGCAGCCGCCGCGAACGCCGAGCACCGAACACACCAACCGACGCCGTCGCGAGCCAAACGTCGCGGCGTAGATCATCAACGACACCGCAATCAATTGTTTTAATGAGCTCATTTTTTGCATAGTGCAACAAAAATATTTGTATGCACATCCTGTACTCCAATGACATTCCAGAAACAATTAAGTGAAAGTGACCAAAGCAGTTAGTCTGTCGCTCCGCCGAGGTTTTCCCCACGTTTCCCTACGGCCGCGCCAAATGGGGAGCGAACAGTTGACACCCCTGGGACTTCGAATATTCCGGACTAACTCGTGGTTGTATACCTTGAACTTCATCTGTATTACACTTTGTGTGCAACGCACCTCAGTAATTACAACATACGATGTGACATATGTAAACTGTGAAAGAAAAATCTGCGTGTGGACACTGTGGACATGAAAGTGGAAATATTTGTGTCAAAAAACAAGAACATTTTTTATGACACAAACATTTCGGGGGGCAATATAGCGTCCCCAGTGCCATATTACGAAAAGACAATATTTATAAAGGAGACATTCATAATTTGTAAGAGATTTTTTTGTCATGTAGCCGTAAAATAATAATTTCTCTGTGTAGGTTTAGATTGCAAAGAAATAATTTATGACAGAATGATCTAAAGAGACGACAAGTTACACTCTTTTGTTAATTTTTTAGTCGACCTTACTTCTTCGCTTGTCTTGAATGTGTCTAGAGGGACATCTTGCGTGTGCTGACAAATGTAAGCATATTTGTATGAGTTAAACATATAATATAACTATTTAATATTATTGTGCACTTTTAATTTGTAAGAGGTGATCCCGATTTCATGTCCGCCTTCCTTGAATTAACCTGCATTCAAGTAATTTACAGCTCAACAATCGCAGCGGCCGATGCAGCCAACGACGCCATTACGTGGCGATATTAACTTATGAAAAATTAGCGGAAGCGGAAAACTCGCCCGCTATTAGCATAATATTAATTTTTCTCCACAGCCGCACGAAGTTGCAGAAATACTTAGCTTTAAGATTCTTATTTTCAGTAGCATAGCCGAGACCCAGAGCCAGGACTCTGACTACAATACAATGGTTAACGGAGGTAAGAAAACACTCTCGCGCGTGTGTGGGCCGCAATTGTAATTAATAACTAAAGATCTTTTGCTTTAACGTCAACTGACTAGCCGAGGAAATTTATATGAAAAGTTTATTACATTGTTCAACTTAAATATCATTTTTATGAAGGCCCACCACGTAAGTCGGCAACAATCAAAAAATAATAATAACAATAATAATATATACATTAAATTACGACGACCGACAGACGCGAGAATTCTTATATACAATAGGCACCCGAACTTTTTCTTGAGACTTTCATTGGTTGCCATGCTCATGATAAATGCAAATTAATTAAGGAGCCAACACAGTACAGCACTCTCTGCAAAACCAAACTGGCATTCCATGTGGACCTGGTAAATTATTTTTTTCAACTCTTTCATTTGATTCTCCACATCAGGTGTGCCTAGTACTATGTCCTCCACATGGGAGTCAGTATGATGGTCAAATTATGGTGCATTTGTATGAACCTCCTGTTTGAATGATTTCTTAAACAAAAAATTTAAAAACTTCAGCTGTCCTTTTGCTGTCTTCCATTGTCCTACCTCCAACAAGTGACTGAATAGAAGCCTTTGACCCACTAAGTGATTTTATGTACAACCAGAACTTTCTCGGGTTCTTGTGAAGATCTTTTGCTATGGTATGATAATGGTAGTTGTTGTATGCTTGGCACATCATACATTTTACAAATGCAGTAGTGTCTACTAACTTTTGCCTGCCATCATTTCTGCGTTCTTTTTTTAACAGAGAGTGCAATAGTCTCTGTTTCCTCTGCAGTTTCTGGATTTTCTCAATAAATTATGATGGATCTCTTTCGTCCTTAATCCACTTACTTGGCACATTCTTCTCCAGAGCACAATTTACAATCTGCTTAAACTTTGACCATAATTCATCTATGTCCATCACACTGTAACTAAATGATGTCCATTCATTTTATAAGTGGGATTCTAACAACCTCTTATTTGCTTTTTCTAGCAAAAATACTCTTCTAACCTTCTGGATGGATTTATAACTTCAGTAACTACTGTGATTATGATGACATCATGATTGCTAATACTTCTCTCTGCTGACACCATTAATAATGTCAGGCCTGTTCGAAGCTACAAGAACTAAAGTATTTCCATTGTGTGTGGGCTGTCGAACTAGCTGCTTAAGATAGTTTCTGGAGAACATGTTCAAAAGTAATGCACAAGGCTGCCTGTCTGTACCATCTGCAATGAATCCATACATGTCTCCTGCCATACTCATTAGGTTAAAGTCACCTCCAATTATTAATGCTTGATCTGAGTGTTTTCATGCTGCTGAGCACAGGGTTCCTTTGAATGATTCTAAAACTATCAGAATGGAATCAGGTGGACAGTAAAAACATTTGATGATTAACTTGGGTTCACCTAGACCTGTTGCATATGTCCAGATGCCTTCACAGTTAGACTCAGTTTTGACCTTGATAGACACAATATTTTTGTCAACTGCAATGAGTACTCCCCTTCTATGGTGTCTAATCTCCCTTTTCATGTCTGTTCATGTGTTTTTATTTTTTAAGACGTGTTTTATGTCAAAGATTCATGTTCTAATTACATCACTGATTTACTTCTTGTGCCTGGTGTACTTCACAGCAGTGTTACCAGTATGTAATGAGTTCAAGTTGTCACATTGTCAGAAATGTTTTACATAATAACTTTATGTTCTGGTTATACCATTGATTTACTTCTTGTACATGTTATAATCTCAATGTATTTGTGACTTCCTTTCCAACCATATATGGAGTAAGGTGACTATGCAAGTCTTTATGCACTAGACTCACTTTCACGATTAAAGGGTTTATTCCCCATGTGGCCATCTTCACTTAGATTTATCACAGTTTTCCCAGATTGCTAAGGTGAATCTTGGGATGGTTCCATTGACTAAGCTATGGTCAACTTCATGCCCTATCCTCACTTATCTTCATCCAATTTTGTTTATGTTTTACGTATGTACATATTGTTTCTGTAATATACAGGGTGTATGAAAAAGAATCATCTGATTTGGCATGTCTATATTTTTAAAACTAGTAAACATATACAATGAATTTTGTTGTTTGATGAACAGGAAACTCAAAAAGCTTTTCCTCATACCTTTTCATAAGTGTTCAATATGCCACCCTTGAGATACATGGCATATGTCAACACAGTTTTCAAATTCTTCCCACACTGCACCAAGCATGTCTTGAGTTACAGTTTCCACAGCAACTGAGATTAATTCATTGTTGTTGAAACACAGGCACATAAACAGAGTCTTTCATAAACCCCCACAAGAAATAATTACATGAAGTCAGGTCCGGTGACCTTGGAAGCCAGTAATGTAAGGCTGAATCATTTGGTCCAGTGCAACCAATCCATCATCCAATAATCCTTTGATTTAAAAATTCCTGCGCTTCCAGTTACCAGTGTGGCAGTTACCAGTCCTGTTGGTAAATGAAGTCATTCAAATCAGTCTCCAACTGTAGGAAAAGAAGTTTTCAAACATATTAAGGTATGTGCTCCCTGTAACAGTGCTCTGGGCAAAGAAAAATGGACCATACACCTTTTCCTATGGAACTGCACAAAACACATTAAACTTTGGAGAGTCTCTCTCATGTTGTACAGTTTCATGTGGTTGTTCCATAAACCATATTCTTACATTATGATGGTTCACCTTTGCATTTAAATGGATTGTTGCCTCATCACTAAACACTATGCATGGAAGAAAACTGTCATCCCTCATCTTGCCAAGAACAAAATTACAGAACTCTGCAGATTGTTGTTTGTCACCTTCAGAGCTAGCATTATCTGAATGTTTTATGGTTTCATGTGTAAACATCGACACAACACATGCCAGATGGACATCGGGGGCATGTTGAGCTGTCAAGCTGCACGGCGTATTGATTTCTGTGGATCCTTGTGAAACTATGGCAGATGAATTTGACATCTGTGTCAGACCCTCATGGACAGCCCAGCAATTTGCCTTTACACAAAACAACCTCCTTCATGCCATCATCTAATGCCCTGTGCTGTAGGAGGATCCATACCACGCCTAATATGAAAGTCATGCTGAAACGTTATTACTGACCCACACTGCACAAAACATAGAACACAAAATGCTTTCTGTTGTCCCAGCACCATTTTTACTAGAACTGAAGTAGGCACACACTGCTGCTACTAGCGGGAACCACGTAAAATGCAAGAGTTTTCTCTTTCCAATGGTAAATTGTTCACACACATATATCAGACATCATAATACTTACAATTTTCTTTAATCAGATGATTCTTTTTGATACGCCCTATATCTGACACATACAATACCGTTGTGCTGACAGTCTAAAGATAAATAAATAAATAAAAGCGTTTGGCATATCACTGACAGACTTAAGTAGAAACAAAGCACTTTGAGTAGACAAAATTCTATCAGAAGTTTTGAGTTCCTCGGGAGAGTTCACCATAACAAAATATTTCCATTTGTTCTGTGAGATACATGAGACAGGATAAAACCCTAAAATTTTAAGAGTAATGAAATAAGTACAATTCCAAAGATGGCAGATGCTGACAGGTGATAACACCATCGAACTTTCAGTTTAATAAGTTGCAGTTGCAAAATGTTGGCACAAATTATTTGCAGAAGAGTAGAAAAAATGATAGAAGCTGATCTTGGGAAAAATCAGTTATGGTTCCAGAGAAATGTGGGCATATGCATGGAAATACTGATCCTACATCTTTATCTTAAAAGACAAGTTGAAGAAAAGCAAACATACATTTATAGCACATGTAGATTTAGAGAAAGTTGTTGAGAATGTTGACTGGAATACACTCTTTGAAATTTTGAAGGTAGCAGGGATAAAATACATGGAACAAAAGTTTATTTACATTTTGTTCAGAAATTGAGCTGTGATTATAAGGGGTGAATGACATGAAAGGGAGACAGTCACTGAGAATATACGGAGACACTGTTTTAGCCTATCCTTGATGTTATTGAACCTGTACATTGAGCTAACAGCATGGGAAGCCAAGGAGAAATGTAGAAAGGGAATTAAAGTTCAGAGAGAAGTAACAGAAACTTGGCAGTTGCTAATGACATAATAATTCTGTCAGAGATAGCAAGACTTGGAAGAGCAGTTATACAGAATGAATAGTGTCTTGGAAAGAGAAGATGAACACAAACAAAACTAAAACAATGATAACAGAATGCAGTTAAATAAAATCAGGTAATGCTGAAAGAATTAGAATGAGATACTGGACAGTAGAATTAGTAGATAAGTTTAATTATTTGGCCAGTAGAATAACTGTTGTTGGCCACAGTAGTGAGAATATAAAATGCAGACTGACAATAGCAAGAAAATAATTTCTGACAAAGGGGAAATTGTTAACATCTGATGTAAATTTAAGTGTTTGGAAGTCTTTCCTGGACATGAAATGTAGCCTTGTACAAAAGTAGTGAAATGTGGACAGAAATCAGTTCAGAGAAGGAGAAAGTAGAAGATTTATGAATCTGGTGTAAGAGAAGAAGGCTGAAGATTAGATAGACAGACTGAATAACTAATGTACTGCACTGAACTGGGGAAAAAAGAACTATGTGACACAACTCAACTAATAGAAAGGGATCGGTTGAGAGCACACATCTTGGGACACCAAAGAAAAGATACTGTAGTTAGGTAATGGAGGGAAGAGAGAGAGAGAGAGAGAGAGATAGTGAGAGAGAGAGTGTGTGTGTGTGTGTGTGTGTGTGTGTGTGTGTGTGTGTGTTGGGGGAGGGGGCATGGGGGGGGGGGGGGGGAATGGGGCAATAAAATTGTAGAAGGAGACCTAGGAATGAATACAGTCAGTAAGTTGAAATAGATGTGGAGTAGTTGTTCAGAGATGAAAAGGCTTATAGAATAGACCAGTATGGAGAGCAGCATCAAACCAGTCTTCAGATAGAAGATCACAATAACAACAACTACAACAACAACAACAACAACATTGTCAGCTTTACATTTGTGCTTCTCATGAGTTCTCATACTGCTGCATTCTTTTAGAATATTTTAATTACTTATTTAAGCATAGCTTTCATGTAGCTGCATTTGCTGCATGTTTTACAGCTTATAATGAGAGTACATCCAAGAGATTCTAGTAGACAGTGATACAGCTATAACCAATCATACATCATGATACACTTCTTTGCTATTATAATATTTTTTAATGTTGGTTTGTACTAAACATAAAAGATTGTTACACACTTAGCTTTTGCATGAAACCTTCTTCAAAACAGGAAACACACTTACATTCATTCACACAAGCAAGTACACCTCACACATACATGATCAGCATCTCCTGCAGCTCAGGCTGTAATGCAGCACCAATCTGGCAGGAGGAGGAGGAGATTAGTGTTTAACGTCCCATCGACAACGAGGTCATTAGAGACGGAGCACAAGCTCGAGTGAGGGAAGTATGGGGAAGGAAATCGGCCGTGCCCTTTCAGAGGAACCATCCCGGCATTTGCCTGAAGTGATTTAGGGAAATCACAGAAAACCTAAATCAGGATGGTCGGAGACGGGATTGAACCATCGTCCTCCCGAATGCGAGTCCAGTGTGCTAACCACTGCACCAACTCACTCGGTTAATCTGGCAGGGGTGTGGAAGGGGAAGGAATGGCAGGGTACAGGTACGGGGAAAGAAAGAGTGCTGTCTGGTGGAGCAAGTAGGGAGTAAGTGAAGCCATGACAAGACTGCTACCAGCTGCAGTATCAGGAAGCTGCAGGGCAGGAGTTGGAGGGTACGGCGAGGGGGTGAAAAGGGGAGAAGTGAATGTGTTGGCAGAGGACAGCACACAGTGAGGTTGTAGAGTTGAGGACAGGGAGAAGGTGATAGGACAGATGGGGGCAGAAACTGTTGTGAAGGGTCTGGGGACAGTGATTGCTGTGGGATGAGGTTGGGATAATATCAGGAGCAGAGATTGTGATGTAAAGATAACGCCCATCTGCACAGGAGACAGAAACTGTTGGATGGAGAATGTGGGGTCAGAGGTTACTGTAGGTTGAGGATGGTATAGTTTTGGGAGCAGAGAATGTGTTGTTCTATGAGCCATTTAAATCAAACATATTATGTTTAATTTGCATGCTGCACCCCAGAATTGTGATGTAAAGATAACTCCCATCTGCACAGGTGACAGAAACTGTTGGATGGAGAATGTGGGGTCAGAGGTTACTGTAGGTTGAGGATGGTATAGTTTTGGGAGCAGAGAATGTGTTGTACTAGGAGCCATTTAAATCAAACATATTATGTTCAATTTGCATGCTGCACCACAGAATGGTCTACTTTGCTCTTGGGCACAGTTTGGTTGTGGCAATTCATCTTGGTGGACAGCTGGTTTTACCAACATAAAAGACTATGCAATGACTACAGAAAAGCTGGTATATGACATGGCTGCTTTCACACTTGTCTCAGCCTCTGATGGGGTAGGATAATCTTCTGACAGGATTTGAATAGCAAGAAGGTGGATTGGGCTGGTCTTGCACCTGGGTCTTCCACAGGGATATGGTTCCCGTGGCAAGATGTTGGGATTGGGAGTGGTGGAGGGACAGACTAGGAGGTTGTGGAGGTTGGGTGGGTGATGCAACATCACTTTAGGAGGGGACAAAAGGATCTTGGGTAGATTGTCCCTAGTTTCAGAGCACCATGAGATATAATCAAAGTCCTGATAAAAGATGTGTTTTAGTTGCTCCAGTCCAGGGTGGTATTGCATAATAAAGGGAGCACTGCTTTGTAGCTGGTTCTTGGGGATGATGGGAGGATTTGGGTTGTGTGGGGAAATGACATGAGGGATCTGTTTGAGGACTGGGGCTTAGTGCCTGTCTGTGAAGGCCTTGATGAGACCTTAAGAACACTGGGCAAAGGCATTCTTATTACTGTAGATATGCTGTTCTCAGGTGATCTTGCTGTGTGGGAGGGATTTTTTGGTGTGGAAGGGATGGCAGTTATCAAAATGCAGGTACCATCAGTGATTGGGGGTTAAATATGGACAAAAGTGTGACAGGAGCCATCAGCGAGGAGGAGGTCCATGCCCAGAAAGGTGGCATGCAGGGTTTAGGAGAACCAGGAGGTTGTGAAGGAATGAGAATGGGGTGACTTGGTTCTGTGTCCAGATCATGAAGATATCATCAATGAAACTGAACCAGCCTAGAGGTTTGGAATTCTGGGAAGCTACACTAGTCTCCTCTAGATGGCTGATTAACAGGTTGGCATAGGAGGGAGTCATGCAGGTGTCCATGCTTGTGCCATGTATATGTTTGTATACTTTCCATTCAAAGCAGAAGCAGTTGTTAGTTAGTATAAAGTTTGTAAGGCATATCAAGAATGAGGTAATGTATTTGGAGTCTGAAGTACTGGTACATTAGGAAATTTCTGGATTTTCCATTGTTTGCCTTTGTGACATTGATAACACACAGTTTTTAATATTAGATTATTGGTTTATTTCAAAGTTCACAAATCCACTTTTTTATGTCATGTTTATTTATCTCCTTTTATTATAAAAGACTATCCACATCTAAAATTGATTATTCAGACTTAACTAAATACAGTAATTATTTGATTTAAGCTACTCCACATATATGTCACATCTGTTGAAAAATTGATATGAATGGGAATCTGTGATCTGCCAATGTAAATCCTATGCATCTATGGTTTATGTTTTTCTCTGTTTAGTAGTAAAAGTAGCAGTAGTGGTAGTAGTAGTAGTAGTAGAATAGAGTGGAGAGCTCATGTGAGCTGTGATGGAGAGAAGTTGAAATGTAATTCATCCCTGATGTACTCTTGTAGGTTATATTGTTAATGTTTCGTGAAGAGTGAGAAAATCATTTTGTGGTTATTTAGTGAGGAATACAAATTAAAGTGACTTAAACTGCTCTTTCATTTTAAATATGTTACATTTAATAGCTGTATCTGAGTACAAGAGAGAAATGCATTACTGATGATTACTGAATGAAGGAATTATGCCACAATACTGACAGCAAGAAGAAGATTAACATTTGTTTTAAACACTTCTAAGACCCATGAATCCTCTCAGCAAAATCACATCCCATTTACTTTCTGGACAATGAGCAGCAACAGCTGCTATTATACTAGTACTACTACTACTACTACTACTATACTACTATGGCAACAAACAGGAAGATGATAAGTGTTTCAAGCTTATGACATTTAAGAACATTTCAGTGATAAAAAAGTTCTAGAATCCTTTCCCTGAAATTAACCTTAATCAATTCAGAATTTTGACTGTGCTCTTATTATGTCAGTTAATTAACAATATTTCAGTTATAGGCTGTTAGGAGCTTTCACTGGCAAACAACTCTTAAATGTAGAAAGATGGTTATAACAAATATGTTAAATTTCAGATCAACATCTAATGCATTATATCCATCAATGAACTGGTATTCGGCAGAGTCTTCCAAAATATGGCTGCTGTGAAATTATTAACAAATCTTATTATTTAACACTGAGTTTCCAAGTTGCCTATCATCATTATTTTCCCTTCTAGTTTGCCACCATGGTCTAATAGGCTATTTGAAACTAAGTGAGTCTTCATGATGATAACATTCCTATGTACAAAAATGTTATCTTTGAATGTGCTACTGCATTGTACACTTCTCATAACAGAGTTTGCAGTTGAAATCTGAATTCTAGAAAAATATGAAAATCATAATTAATTACTTGCCTACTCTTATATGACAAGAAACAAAAGCTTCAAATTTTTAGAAACCTGTAAAAATGCCTTGGCAGAGATTTGTAAACTTTATTGTTAAAATATGTCCTGAGGTAACACCAGTTCATACATGCATACTTATCGTTTTTCCTTTTAAAAATTACATGAGTGCACATTTTTGAAATTATGATTGTGTCTCATACATATAACAGTTCCCCATTTTTTCAGATAGTTTATAGTATAGTAATTGCAATTTATAATATTTCACTATGATTTTCTATATTCTTGTGTTTAAATTTTGTTCACATAAGAAAATTAAAACAACTGTCTTTTCATATCCTCTTTCATTTAAGATGGTAAGAAAATTATTTCCTTTCCAACTCTGCAACATTTAGCTGGATTCTGTTAATTGTATTCTCATGTCCAAAATTTCAGTTACTCTTGCAACAACTCAACAGTGATTGCATCAGCTAACACTTGTTGTTTAGTGGAACAGTGGGGCCACAGGACTCTCTTCAGAGTCAGCTCATTCTGAGCTTCTGTAGTATGCATATATGTTTTATGTAGTGCTACCAAGCAACAAACTTTACTATTATGCATTTGTAGTCTGAGTCATTTTATCTGAGCATACTGGCCTGGGTCCTCTCCACACCCTAATCTCTTTTAGTACTTACCACCTGACTGAAAATAATAGGCTAGAGAAGCTGCCTCTTTTACACCAGTGATCGCAGGGTTTCCATCATTTGTAGTGGCAATGTTTCATATTGTTTCAACTAAGAAAAATCTATCAAACCACTTTTAACTAATATGACAACTATGTTTTGTAGGCTACATCTCCTCCACCTAATACTACCACTGGTACAGGTTTACTGTGAGCTTTAAATAAAGCCATTTCAGTTCTCAGTTTAGTAAGGACTGGTAATACTAGCAGGTAACCTCAATAACATCTACACTGACATGCAGAGTTGCTGCTTCTAAAATCATTCTTGATATTGAACAATGTGTATACTGATGTTTTAAACATATATCTGCAATTTCTTCTGGGTTTTGAGATGGCACAATTTCTAATAAAACAGAGAACACTGAGGGCAACTGCTTCAGAATGATTCATGTCTTGGTTACTTATAGAAAGACTATTTCAATACCAGTAGATAAAAGTTACTGAAATATATATCTGTTTTTTTTATTATCTTAGTATAAGGCATGTCCAGAAATTAAGAGCACTCAATTTTTGAAAAATTGCAAAGGGAATAATTTTATGTATATAATTTACAAATTCACAGATGTAGATCAAAATCTGTTTTCCAATGTAGTTGTCTTTGTTCTAAGTGCACTTTGTGAGCCAAGGGATGAATTTTCGGATACCTTCATCAAAAAAGTTTCCTGTTGCTGCCTCTTTGTTCCATTGTTTGATGGTATTCTGGACCTCATCACCAGTAGAAAACATTTTTCTATTCATAAACACATTCAGAGAGATGAACAAAAGCAAATTTGAAGGTGTCAGATTAGGGCTGCAAGCAGGGTGGTTGACGATGTCCTAACTGAACGAATTCAAGGTTTGTTTTGTAGAGTTGCCTATGTTGGAACATACACTGTTGTGTAACAACTGTTGATTTTCCTCTTCTTTTGTTCTGCATCAGTTTCACAATTTTTAGGGTCCATCTGGGCCAAAAAATTCAATGAGGAAAATCCCTTTATGGCCCCAAAACACAGAGGTCATTATTTGTCAGACCAAAAAAGTGGTTTTGAATTTTTTCAGTTATGTTTAAAAGGAAAGACAGCACTGCTCTGGTTGTCTTTTCATATTAAGGGTTCTGGGAAGCACCCATTTTTCATCACCATTCACAACAGAGCCAAGGAACTGTTCATCCTCCAGTTCAAAGTTCTCAAAAAAATTTCATGAAGATGTGTTTCTGTTGACTTTTTATTGATTTGTGAGCTGTTTAGTACCCATTTTGCATACAAATTTTGAAAACCAACTGTTCCAGTAATGCTTTCTTGCAAAATACATCTAAAGATTTTTGGAAACATTGCATTCATCTCATACAAATTCAATCAATGGTTGACATGAATCATTTATTTGACCTTGTTCACTACCTCATCAGCCACAATTGAGGGACACCCACTCTTTTGTTCATCGTGAACTTTTTTTCTGCCAACTTTAAACTCATGAAACCACTTCTGCACTGATTCATCACATAATCTCCGTTTAGATTTTGTTAAAAATCTGGAGCAGCATGTTTCCCTTTTCACAAAGAAACTGTATTATGCTCTTCACTTCCTAATATTCTAAATAAAGACACTAGTTTCAATACAGCATTACAACAAGAGATTTTAGATGATTGTGACAAATGACTGTGTGTTCTACTGCCAACACCTTGTCCTTGAATGGAATGCTGCCACCTTTATCAAAAATAATCTCTTTGCACATCGAAGGCTAAGTACTCTTACTTTCTGAACATTTCTTGCAAAGCTATTTTAGATATACTTTGTTCTTTTATAAGATGAACAATGAAAAATCCTATATTATGTGTCTCAAATTATATCACATTCTACTCAAATCTAAAAAATTCTTAAAGAAACAATTGTTTATAGAGCTATTTATTACAGCACTTACTTCCTTTCCCTTTTGAGATTTTTAATTACATATAATTTTCGCTGAAGATTTACTGTAAGCCTACTCTGCAGTGTATGTCTCTTTAACATCCACTGGTGAACAAATTCAACAGTAGCCAAAAACTCTCTGCAGACCTCATTGCAGTACATATTTGCCCCATTAAGCTCTTTTTGCAGGGAACTAATTTCTTCTTGCAGAATATTATTCTGTCATGAGAAGTATAACGGGTTAAAATGTAAATATTGTGGACATAAATTTAAAAAATATGGGAATTATTCACAACTATGTTAATTTGTAATACATGAAAATGTAATGGTAATTCTATTGAGATTAGAGTAGATTTTAATTAAGGTACAGTTGTAATTCTAAAAGTAATTATCAAATAAAAGAATAACTTCTATAAAACTGAGAAAAATCAATGAAAGGAAGGAAGACATATAGTGGCAACAGCAATGTATCATGTTACTTCAGGATGTTTAAGTCTACAACTTTAAATACTATATTTCAATGCTCTGGTGATCAAAAGTGCTATGAAGTTTGCATAATAAATGTGCTACCAGAACAAGGTAAACTAATATACTTGTGATATTCCCTTCATTGCAACTATCAATGTCTTGATCACAAATCATTACCTAAACCGGACTGCTCAAAATATTATAAACAATCCTGTGGCAGTAACAGCAGAGCTTCTCTGTTGTTTGGATAGGGTCATGGGGGTGGGGGGTGGAGGGGGGGGGGGTCATTATGGCACATTGATGGAATCTTGTACTTATTGATTTTGTCTCAATAGTCAGACCAAAAACACTGGAACTCTAAATTACACAAAGAAAGGCAAGTATTAATTTTTAACTTCCTTCCTGAATTACTTTATGCTGTGCAACAAATTAGCTTCATATTTATGAGACACTTTCTCAATGAAAACTATGACATCATGCTTACATTTCTATTACCCTCTTAGCTACATCCTTTTTTTTTTTTTTTTACGTACTATAATATTTACTTAACTGTGTTCAGTCTCTCCCTCTCTATCTCCCTCACTCCCTCCTTCTCTCAGATATTCTTTGTCAGAATAGAAGGAACTTTCAAGCAGATATGACTTCACTTTGTGATTGAAGTAATGTCTGTTAACTATTAGATTGTTTACATCACTGAGTACATGGTCAAGAATTTTTTTACAGCCGAAAATACCATCCCTTCAGTGCCAAACCAATGCTGACTGTTGGATACTGAGTCACTTCTCCTTCTAGAATTATATTTATGAATGTTACTGTTTCAGGCTAGTTACAGTGGCTATTCTCAACAAACAAGGGTACTAAAATAAATGTAAAACTTTCTAATTAAATGGATCTATTCTAGAAAGAAATCCTCAAGTAGGCCTTCCTGGAATACTGACATTAGAATGAAGGTCCTCACATAATACCAACAGCCATAACTTTGAAATGTACACTGGCATTGTGATATTGGTATAAAATACAGCACATGGAGCACATTATTATTCAGTTTTCAAACAACTGTTGGTAACAAATTCCCTAAGGAACTAAATGTATTGTAGGGCTGTTGGAAGTATGCCCAAATGTATAAAGATAAAATGTAACTGGACAGATAAAATATCTACTCACCAAGTGGTGCCATGAGAACACACACATAAAAGGTATTAAAGTTTGTTAGCTTTCAGAGCCAGTGGCTCCTTCTTCTGGCAGAAGTTTTGAAGTGGACAGAAGAGGGGTGAAGGAAAATGATTGGTGTGGTTTACAAAAAGGGGTAAAATACAGAGAAGTCCTGCAGAACCCAAGGTCAGCAAGACTTACCAGACATGATGAGAAGGAAAGAATGGTTGTTGGGAACTGCACCAGGCAAGATCTTAAAACCTGAGAGCTTAAAGATGGAAGCTAGTGTAATGTGCAAGACAAAGGTTACTGCCAAAATATCATGTACTAGTTAACAGGAGTGAAAATCTAAGTGTGTTGCATGTGATACCAGTTACATGGCTAGTATAGGTGGTGGTGAACCCTCACATTCCTCACAAGGAGTAACACCTCACAATATAGAACATCTTACCCACCCAAACCATGCATCCACAGCTTTTACCTTCTTCCTAAGATCAACAAACCGAATTGCCCTTGCTGTCGCATAGTTGCTAGCTTCAAAGCACCCACCAATCATATATCTGCCTTAGTTGAACAACATCTGCAACCCATAGTACAAAGACTTCCTTCCTACATTAAAGACACTAACCATTTCCTTTCTCTGAAATCTGTGCCTGTCCTACTCCCACCACCCACATTGCTTGCAAAGTTGATGCCACCTCCCTCTATACCAACATCCCGCATGTATATGGTCTGTCTGCTGCTGAACATTTCCTCAGTCTGCACCCATCTGATTGCAAGGCAAACCTGTGACATCCTTCCTGCTCGCCTCAGCCAACTTTATATTTACCAACAACTACTCTACCTCTGAGGAGCAGACATAGAAACAGATCAGCAGCACAGCCATGAGAACGGGGATGGCTCCTTCCTGCACCCACCTTTTCACAGATCATTTGGAGGGGTCTTTCCTGGGATCCATAAGCCCTCCGCCATTGGTTTGGTTTAGATTCATTGATGACATCTTTGTCTTATGGACTCATGATGAGGCTGACCTTTTAAAATTCTTGTAATATCTAAAAACATTCTACCACTTACATTTCACATGGTCCTATTCCAAATCCCATCCCATTTTCCCTGATGTTGATCTCATCCTCACCAAAGGTCAACTAAACTCTTCTGTTCATATTAAACCTTTTAATGAAGAACAGTATTTGCATTTTGACAGTTGGCATCCTTTCCATGTCAAAAGTTCACTCCCATACAGCCTTGGTGCTCAAGGAAAACATATTTGTTCAGATGCAGACTCTTTACAGCAATACACCACCATTCTCACCTCAACATTCACTGGATGTAATATCCCCCAGCCCACCCCAAGAGCAGATTTCCCAGGCCATCACATCCAGGATGAGATGAGGAAAAGATTGGTGTTTAACTTCTTGTGGTCAGTGAGTTCATTGGAGACAAGGTACAATCCCGGATTAGGGAAGGATGGAGAAGGAAAGCATCCGTAATCTTTTAAAGGAACCATCCCAGCATTTTCCTTAAGCAATTTAGGGAACTAACCATCACATCCAGTCCTGGGTCCTGGTACTGCTGATATGCACCCCCCCTCCCTCGCCCCCCCCCCTCTAACCCCCCACCCCCCCCACCCCCCCAAAAAAAAGTGTAATCAGCTACTTCAAAAAGGATATGGCTTCCTAAAATCATGCCCTGATGAGATACAGTCTGTCCATCATTTTGCCCACCACACCTGGAATAGCTTTTCATTGCCCTCCCAAACTCCGCAATATCCTCATCCGATCCAATGCTACTTCTCCACCTTAATTATGGCTCCTACCTCGGTGACCATCGCCACTGTAAGACTTGACCCATCCACCCTCCTCCCACCACCTATAGCATCCCTGTAACTGGCACAATATACGCTATCAAAGAGAGAGACACCTGTCAAAAGACACAGCTACTATGTAAACATGCTTGGCCTTTTATATAGGAATAACAAATACCTGTTGTCATAGGTAGGAAAAGTAGGTCTTTTTTAGGATAAATCCAGACAACAGGTTCCCCTGCCTAAAGGTCATCTCCAGCTGTTTAAAAAATACTGAAACAATCACTCACAAAACAGATTTTAACATTTCAAATATCACATATACCAGATGTCACAAAGAAAAACAAACCATTGGAAAGAATAACATGGGGCATTTCACAGACTTAACAATCCTCCATCAAAACATGCAATCAATAAAAAATAAAACATAACTAATAGAGATTGAGCTCCAATCTTTGAACTGCACAGTAGTTTGTATTACTGAGCACTGGTGTAGAGACACAGAAATCCAACATCTAGTATTATCATAATATGAAAAGGCAAACTCTTACTGCAGAATGACTTCAAGGGGTGGAGGATCATGCATTTATTTCAGAAAAGGAACAGAGTTCAAATCAAGACATGACCTCAGTACAGTAAGTGAAGACAAACATTTTGAAATATCAGCTATTGAATTAACAGGACTTGATATTGCCAATAAATTAATCATTTTGTGTGTGTATAGATCTCCCAGTGGTAGTGTGGGCACTTTTTTCAATAAATTAGCAAAAGTTCTAGATACAGTATCAAATACAATGGTCAACATAATTCTGTGTGGGAACATTAACATCAACACTAATATCATAAATGAATCCGGCAGCACATTCATAAACATCCTTCAAAGTTTTCGCATGTCCCTATTGGTCAATAGTGCAACAAGGGTTACTACAATGACTGTATCAGTAATTGACCATGTGGCCACAAATATGGACAATGAAAAATGTGATGTAGCTGTAAAAGACCTCAGACTATCAGATCAACTCTGTCAAATAACAACAGTAAAATCAGGTATCAAATCATTCCCTAAACTACAAACCTACAAACGACATCTATCAGAAATCAAAATAAAAGATTTTTCAAAAGAACTAGAAAAACAAAGCTGGGATGAAGTAGATAAGAAAACCAACTGAATATGAAATTTTCTAAATTCTCCACATTGTTTAAATTGAACTTTGAAAAGGCATTTCCAAAAGTATGCATGTCTGTATCAACATCTCACAAAAAAAGATGGATAACAGCAGGTGTTAAGAAGTCCTCCCAAACACTTAAACACCTCAGTTCCATGAAAAAGATTCACAATGATCCAGAATCCTTCATTTTCTATCGTAGATACAAAAAGATCTTTAGGAATGTGCTGATTTCTGCAAAAAAAGTCATTTAATGACAAAATAATTTATAATGCAGAGAATAAAAGCAAAGCAGTCTGGGATGTTATAAAAAAAAAAAGGGAACAGGGAGAGGCAAACAAACGCAGAATAACATACTGCTAAGGGAGGGGGATAAGGTAATAACTGATCCACAACACTTAACAAACTATGAAAATGGGCATTTTTCAAGTACTGCAGAGAAGTTACAGCAAAAATTCCCCAAAACAAATATAACACCTATAAATAATGTTTCACTAAATACAATGATGATACTTCCAACCACATAGAATGAAGTCAATGAAACTGTTCAAAAACTAAAAAATAAAAAGTCAGTAGGCTTAGATGAAGTACCAATGTGTCTACTGAAACAATGCATAGGGATTATACAAGGCCCCTTAACAAATATAATAAATGAATCCTTCACATCAGGGACATTTCCAGAGCAGTTAAAAAAGGCAAGAGTTGTACCTTTGCTTCAGAAGGTAATGCAGAAGACAGAAAATTACCAGCCCATTTCCCTGCTGTCAGCATTCTCAAAAATAATAGAAGCAATTATGAAAGACAGATTAATGAATTACCTGAATAAATACAATCTTTTAAGTGAATCACAGTTTGGTTTCCAAAGTGGCAAAAATACGAAGTCAGCCATAGTAGAATTCACAAAAGTTGTACTTGATACTCTTGATAAAGATGAGTGTGTCACAGGCATATTTCTGGATCTTTCTAAGGCATTTGATACAGTTGACCACAAGACTCTATTAAATAAATTAGAAACATTAGGAATAAGAGGGGTAGCTAATGACTGGTTTTGATCATACCTAACAGATAGGGTACAAAGAGTAGAGACAACACGTACTTCAAATAGATCTAAACATTTAGTAAAACACTTATCAGAATCAAAATACATTAATATAGGGGTTCCGCAAGGTAGCTATTAGGACCAATACTGTTCCTGATATACACCAATGACTTTCCCAGTAGTGTTACTCATGGTGAAAAACTTCTCTTCGCTGATGACAGCAATATTATAGTCACTGAGAAAACAAGAGAACTCCTTGCTGAGAAAGCAAATGAAACTCTCAATCAAGTTTATGATTGGTCAATAAGCAATAAAGTGACATTGAACATAACGAAAACTAATGCCATTGATTTCAGTTTGAAGAGGAAAAATGACAATAATAAATTAAATGTAGATGGCACCTCTACAGACTGTGTAACAAATGCAAAATTTCTAGGAATGAATATTGATTCTCAGTTGAAGTGGTGTGAACACACAAAGACACTTGCAAACAAAATGTCATTAGCATATTATGCCCTCGGAATCCTATCATCAGTGTGTAACATTCAGCGTCTTTTAGTTACATATTATTCATATGTACACTCAATTCTTAGCTATGGCATTCTTTTTTGGGGAACAAATGCACAAAATATGAACACAATTTTCAAACTCCAGAAAAGAGACATAAGAATAATAATCAAAAATACTAGTCGAACTTAGATAAAACAGAGTAAGGGTTTGATAAAAAAAATGTTATACAAATAAGTAATAATAATTATGATTATAAAACATACAACATTCCACATAACATCTTCACTTTAGGTTTTTCTCCCTTCTTTCTTCCTTTCTAGAAATACTTACCCCCAAGCAATGCAAAGCACAATACTAACACCTCTTCCTCTTTCTGAGCTCAATATCTCACTCATTAAGGAGGGATGCTGACTCAGTTGTGTGTGTGTGTGTGTGTGTGTGTGTGTGTGTGTGTGTGTGTGTGGTGTGTGTGTGTGTGTGTGCATGTGTGCATGTGCGTGTGTGTGTGTAAGTGTTATGACACAATGTATGTATAGTGTGTGCAGTGACTGATAGTGAGATATGAGTGAACAGTGTGGCATTACATTATTTAATAATTATTTGTAAAAAAAAAAGTATTGTATACCAGGAGCAAATTTAATGATTGTCTCTAACTAGAAGTCTGTAAATATATGTGTATATGAATTAGCTTATTTTAAATTGATCTAAACTTGTAAATATAATAGAGGGAAACATTCCACGTTGGAAAAATATATCTAAAAACAAAGATGATGTGACTTACCAAACAGCACTTTCATTTGGTAAGTCACAACATCTTTGTTTTTAGATATATAAACTTGTAAATAATTTTACATGTCCTATATCCTTGTAAAAAGAGATCTATGGATGAATAAAGCTACTACTACTAATACTACTACTACTACTACACATGGGCATAGGAAAAGGGTGTGTACTGGCAACACACAGTAGCCTGTTGCAGAGCATGCTCTGCAACATGACAGTCATGATCGTGGTGCCTGTTTCACCACATGTGCCATCTACATTCTTTCCCCAGACACCAGTTTCCCAGAACAGCCACAGGTGAGAAATGGTATTATGTGACCTTAGTTCTTAACACCTATATGGCCTTAATTTACATTAATTTCTTCATTCTCAACATTTCTTCAGAGTACTATTCCTTTTTTCACTCCCTTTTAGATAATGTCTTGGATACACTAAGCAAATAAACCTCAATTTTTTTCTTAATGATACTACTTCATTGCACACATGCAAAATACAGTAACTCACAAATAAAAATGACCTGCAGATAATAGCAATACTGATTTATCAGTTTCTGATTAGATGCTACTTTTAGATGTGTAAAATTTCAGCAATTTCTTCCTGGGCCCATATCCTGTTGGATACTGATTCCAGTCAATCCTTTAAGAGATTATAAAGTAGTAAAGAATGAAATTCACACATACCAGAAAACAGACACTCAAAACTATTTATTCTTTGATAATTGCAAGGGAGACCGAAGATTCAAACAATAAACTGCTACTGTGCAAGGTGTCAGCAAAGATAAAACATAGTTGTTCCCAACATCTTGATTATTTATGTAGGCCTATATGAGCCAAAACATTTACAATTCAAAGGAGGACAGCAGTCAGTCTACATATGTATATTCAATGGTCACTGTGTATTCCCAGTATCCAATCAATTCCAGTTTAGTTAAGAAAACAGCTACTGTGAAAACACCCAACCCTCCTCTTAAATTATGCACTGTTGTTTTTTCCTAACACTTGAAACAAAGCATTTATGTAACATGCCTCTTCTGATAAAATATTATGCAAGTGAATGCAATATGTTACTTCAAGCATCATATATCTCAATGTCGACTAAGAAGTATATGTCACTGTATCCCCTCTGTTGCCAAGTGATCACTTTAGGTATTGTTCTCCACTTTGCTAATACCTGTGTCAAAGTTGTTACCCAGCTTTCTACTTTCCATGGTCTGTGCAATGATTTAGAGCCTACAATTTGAAACATGTGCCAGTGGTATGTCTCTCCCTATGTTGCATTAAATATAAGATGAATATAACCTTCAAGTAGAAAGACAAACCTGCACCACCTGAACACTGTTCAACAGAAATTGTTATTTGTTCAGTCGGTTGGTTTCAGAATAGCATAATTAAGAAGATGACACAAATAAAATTGGCACTAAAACTCATTACTTAGGATAAAGAACTTTTCCACAGTGTGGCTTGGTAGCCTGCACTGGAATCAAGATGTGAGCAACAGCACCAACCTCGTGAATTAGTGGTGAACAGCATGCATAAACTGTTGTCCATTCAAACATGGAGATTGCAGCTGTTAAATTGTTTTGAAGTCAGCATTACAGAATTTAATTGCCTGTTATGGCTTATGTCTATAAAGAGATGTGGACTACGTGACACCAGCACTCTATTAAAATATGGGAGATCAGAATGTGTTTTACAGAATGTACTGGACAACCTATGGAGTCACTTGATTATGAACCAGAGGAGTTTTTATATATAAAAACAAAGATGATGTGACTTACCGAACGAAAGCGATGGCAGGTCGATAGACACACAAACAAACACAAACATACACACAAAATTCTAGCTTTCGCAACAAACGGTTGCTTCGTCAGGAAAGAGGGAAGGAGAGGGAAAGACGAAAGGAAGTGGGTTTTAAGGGAGAGGGTGAGGAGTCATTCCAATCCCGGGAGCGGAAAGACTTACCTTAGGGGGAAAAAAAGGACGGGTATACACTCGCACACACACACATATCCATCCACACATATACAGACACAAGCAGCTGCTGTTTTTAGATATATTTTTCCCACGTGGAATGTTTCCCTATATATAATTTTTTTTTTCACATATGACAAATATTCTGGAGCAAAAAAGTGAAAAATACACAACATATGATCTGGTTACACTTATTTTATCTCATTGATAAAGTCATCTTTCTGCATGAGAATGTGACTGTACTGTGATAATTTGAAAAATTAAAAACTTTTTAATCACAAAAAGTTGGAATAACCACTTATTTTGTTGCATTTAAGACCCCTTAATTACCATCTATCACAGAAAGTAAACAACTTTTTGCTGGAAAACATTTTTTCATTCTAATGTTTCCACACATGAGTGTTTTGCAAATTTTCTAGGATTGTATTCTGAGGATGCAATGCAGACACTAGAAAAACACTGGGAAAAATACATTTATCTAAAATAGGACTACAACAAAAAAAGAGAGAGAATTCATAATCTTGTCACAAGGCTAGTTGATAGCCCTCTGAACTGATTTTATAACTGTTCATAAACTCAACTAGGCACAGACACAAAATATTAGTTCCATGTACGATGCTGTGATAAAAACATTTGCTTGGAACAAGCCATAGGAACTTATGCAGACTCATTAAATAGTCATACTTTGAACATGAATTGAAACAAGGGCAGATACAATTGATACAGAAATCCAAGCTCAAATGGTAACTAACTCAAGTTCTGTATGGGAAAATTAACAGTCCTGGAGCATTTCACTGCATCAGAGTGAGAGTAATCGGTGTGCTCCTGATGACCAGCACATGAACATGTTTGACAGCTATTATGGACAAATTGGATGACAGCTTGTTGATGATGTGTGCTGATGTAAGCTGCTAAACCAGCCTTCTCAGGGATAGCACAGCATCCTTCATGAATCATGACTGGAAGTGTAAGCAGCATCTAGAATGCATCCAGCACTCTGGTTGAGTTTCTGCTTCCAGATGTGATTGCTGTTTATGTTATACATATATTTGTAGTAATTCAGGTGGCATGAAGGCCAGCTTAACTCTGTCAATTGAGACAGTACTGGATCTGCTGTTAGTCAAAATGTCTATGGTTCTTTCATTTTAGCCAATGACATGATGAGGACCTGTGTACAGAGATATGAGTGCTAGTTACACTCCATCTGTAGGTAGCATAGCATGTGTACATGACTGACCTCACTGTGCACATTGGTGTGTGATGTTCTGTGTCTCAATATTTGATGAGGCTGGATTTGAGTGATCCAATCCATCAGGCAAGGAAAGCTGCCTGATTGATGTCATCCATATTGACTGCACTTGGATCAATAAACTTGGCAGATGGTCACAGCATTCCACCACAAATGCGTTCAGCCAATAAAGAGTCCAGGTCAAGTTTGTAAGTGCTTTGGAGACTAGGCAACTGGATTGTGATATATGAGAGCAGCTTTTTATCATGCCATAACTTGCTGGGTGATAGCTTATGGTCTTGTAATGTATGGCACTGCACAATTTGCTTAACTGGGCAAACAGTTGACACTCAAGTTGTCAGCTGCAGTCTGCTGTGATATGTAGCAGACAACCGAAGCATGAAACCCAGTATGAAATGAAGGCAGAGGTTAGTGCTTTCACTGAAATATTGCTAAATGGTATGGCTTTGGGCCAGCTGGTAAAATAGTTGACTGCTGTTGATAGCATCATTGACCATTCAATGGAGGCAGTGGTCCTATTATGTTGAATTGGACATGTGCAAATCTTGCAGTTGTATCGGGGGATGTTCCCATGGTCACATGTACATGATTGCATGATACCTTATACATTGACACTGAACACATGCATGAGTCTACATTTGACAATCCTTCTGCATGCTGGGCAATACAAAATGGTTAGCAATCAGCTGAACTGTAGATCTGATGTCAGGATGATGTAAATTGTGAAAGCTCTAAAAAGTGCATCTGCCAAACGAGGGAGATAGGAATGGACAAGATCTACCATTTGAGACTTCACAATGGAGCTTTACATATGTGACAGGAACACTGATCAGTTTCAGTTGAAACTTGGAGGAAGCATCTTTCAGAATGTCCTGAAGCTCCTGATGTGACTCTTGTGCTTTAGCAAGTTGAGCAAAATCTGTTGCATTTGTTGTGCTGTTTACATAGACCAGGCAGTCTGGTACTCTGTTATCAAATCCTGATAAGTGGTGTGTGTACATCAGTGCTGAATGGCAAATATTTATCATTTTTCTGTTGAAAGGTGTTTACAAGTGGTATGTGGTTGGTGAAAATCATAAACTCTCTTGTCTGCAACTGTGAGTTTTCACTCACTTTTACTTTCATATCTGATAGCTTCATATACAGTAAGAAGTTTTTGATCACACATACTCCATTTTTGTTGTAATAGAAAGATCATGTGTGAAAAAATGCAAGTGGGTGCCACAACCCATCTGCATGATGTTGCTATGCTGCTCTGATAGTGGTCCACCACCAGCATGAGACGTGCTTCTACAGCAGGATGTGTGATGTGTGTCGCATTCAATAACTTTGTCTAGCTGCTTCAGATGTGGATCTCACAGTGTCCATCCATTGGATTGAAATTTTTCCCCTTGAGACAACGTTGCAAGTAATCTTACTTAAAACTCAGCTGAATGGAGTAGGTGACATCAATAAAAATTCACTGTTCTTAGGAAGCAGCATGGTTGTTATGTATTTTCTTTTCTAAAAAAATCCTCAATATTGCTCACATCTTTTCAAGAAGTGGTAATGAACATGTAGGGGTATTAGATGGCGCAAAAGGTAATCTAAGGTGGGCCAAAAACACAGTTGGCAGTATTTGATACATCCCCATATTGGTCCAGGTATTTAAAGATTTCAGTGAGCTGTTATTGGTGTTGATCTGCCATGGCTGGAAAGACAAGGGTGTCATCAAGGTACATGATACAAAATAACAAATCCTGCACCACCAAGTGCAAGAAAGATGTCATGAAAAGACTTTCAGAGAGACCAAATGGTGTAATTATTGATATGCTCTCATCAGCCGCAAGAATTTGTGTTGCCTCTGCATGGTTTAGCATGCTAAATATAGATGACCCAAATAAGAGATAATTATAGTCTCTTAACATTGGTGCAAGATAATGACCTGGCACCAGTCCAGTATCAAGGGCATGGTAATCTCTTCATGGGTGCCATGCATCACACTTTTTGGGCACTAAGTGTAGAGGTGATGACCATGGACTACTGGAAGAGTGAACAATGCCCTCCTTTAGCATAGTATTGAATTCTGCCTTGGCAATAACATAATGGTCAAGAGCAAGGCATCTTGGTCTACGTGAAATTGATGGCCCCCCCGATAGTCTTAATATAGTGCACAGTGCTGTGACATACCTCAGGTCACATGATACATGGAACTGCGTGAGTGCTCCAACAGCTCAGTTTATCTACTGCCTGTCAACTGGATGAGCTTGGTACTTTGCATCGCTGTGCTGCACTAAAGCCAGCAGCACCTAGGCTGGTGACACTATCATTGAGACATGTATTGGTGATGTCCAGCAACAGACAATAATGTGCCAGGAAGTCAGCTCTGATGATGGGTTTAGTCAGTTCAGTTACAATAAAGTTCCAAGCAAAAGGGTGGCATTGTCCCAAATCCAATTCTGTGTCCTGCATGCCATAAGTATATCTACATCCAACTGCTGTTTCTCTTTGGGAAAGGACACGGCAAAGTGCATTTGCATGTCCAGTTTCTGAATTTATGATGATGCCAAAAAATATCAGACAACAGCTGTGCTGAGCCACTTGCCACTCAGAAGTTCATGGGTGAACAATTTCTTGACTTTCTATGAAAGTTTCTGACAAGAGAGTAGCTCACTGATTCGTTTGCTCAGGGAATCAACCTTGTTCACAAGCCAGTGATATTCCTCATGTGTCACACTAGCTGTTGATGCAGTGTTGCACACTGACACTGCTATAATGCATGGGGATGGCACAATCACATCCTTTATTCCATGTGTCAGGTCTGCTGAAGCATCTAGTGGCATCTCTGCCTGGGATACTACTATGGTCTTCACCTGAGCTGGCAGTCAGCTGCTCCATTGTGAACATGGCAGTGTGTCTGGCACTGTGCTCATGTGGACCTTGCTGGACAGATGTTGGAAATACAGAGATGGTTTTCTGTCCTCTATGTCTTCCTATGTAACTACTTACCTCACATGTTCTTTCTGTGAGGCTGACACCCCATGTATCAACTCTGCCTTGATATGACATTGTCACAGCAGATGTGGTTATTATATCCTAATATTCCATAGTGTAACAATGGTCTATCTGGCTGACTACTAGACAGAATTTTGTGGAGTCTGGGGTCACTACAGTGCAAAGAAAGCTTGCCTTGAGAGCAAACCATAGCATGGGATTGTGTGTGTGCAGAATGGGGGTACTTGCACTGCAAGTCTTGGTAGAGTGGATACATCTACCATCTTGGAAATTTTCAGATCTTGAGAAGTCAGTCATATTTCCTCTTTCATTGCAAGTTTATCCACATTGGCTGATCATGTGAGACTCAATATGTATAACAGAAGCTATAGAGATCTACAAGCATGAAAATAATTTTAATAAAAAAGAAGAAGGATTAAAACTAGACAAGATATGGCAGTCGACTATGCACCAACGAAGTGACAATCGATTACCTATAATCGTGAGAGATGGCACTAGCCAGAGAGAGTTTTAAAGCTGAAAGCACATGATGAGTGGTGGCGCCATCTAAGCACTCTATATAAGCAAGACCTCCAGCACCTAGCGGCTAATCGCTGACTCACCTCAGAAGATGTTGCCCACAGTAGGCAACAAAACGTCAGGAAGTTGAAGAAGTTTTATATATGCACCACGGCAATTCAGCCTAGAAGTTTTAATTAATGAATGGTTTCCTTTACTCCTGAAGTATTTAAATTCTGCCAGAACTTTCCACATAAATAAATAACTTTGCCATGAAATAAGAGCAAAACAATAATCAAAGTAAATGCAGTCAGTCTGCATGTGCACACCTGTGAAATCAAAATCTACTGATGGGTAACATTAAATCCCATGCAACTTCACCATGTGCATTATAACTTGATTATATCCTCCTTGATATGCAGTCCACAAGGTGGTTGAGGAGTTACTATTGAAACCTGTCTCAATCTTCGACAGCAGCCTCCTGAGCTCACATACGGTGTGAGGAGGGTTCCTGTGGTGGAATACTATGAGTTTCAACTGGTCCCAACTATTTTAAATTGGATTCATGCTAAAAGATACCATAAACCATTCCATATGTTTGAATTTTGCCAGATGAAGGAAGTTGTTCACTACGTGGACATACTGGTTTTGTGCATTATTGTCTTTATAGATTAACCTATTGCAAAAATGTTGACTATATGGCTGGGAATTCCATTGGAAAATGCTTTGTTGATACTGCACAGCACTCAAGTTACCCTTGATATCAGTGAGAGGCATCCAATATCTGTATACGTTTCTGGCCCAAAACATGAGTGCCCTCCTCCCTGCTGAACCTATGGGACTGCATGCCTGATATGTGCTTTGGTTCCTGCTCACCTACACTCATTGGTGGAGAGAACCTGATGCCTCTGATCCAGTTTGCATTCCAGGTGTACCCTTGTGAAAGATCATCATATGCTATAGAGCTGCACGGTTTGTACTGTAGTTTGTAATGGATCCCTAGAGGCAAAATTGATATAGGAAGTCATTTTCATACAGTCTCAGCCCTCCTAGTTGTCTTTGAAAAGGCAGTACACAGTTCTGTTGCATTCTCATAGTGATACCTTTGAGCCACAATTTGTAGGTAGCCATCATCAGAACAGGGGATATTGAATATATACAAGGAAGGGCAACAAGAATTGTCACATATTTGTTTGATCCATGTGAGAGCATCATGGAGATTCCTAAAAAATTGAACTGGTAGTTGCCTGAAGGTAGACACAAAGTATTCCAAGAAATCCTACTTACAGAGTTTCAAGAACCAACTTTAAGGGACGAATCTAGATAAATATATTATATCCCCCGACTCCTTTACCTATCACTCCCACAGGGATCACAAGGAAAAGATTTGACTACTTACAGTATTCACATATGTGTTTAAGCAACCTCTCTCCCAATGCACCATACAAGAATCCATAACAACTGTTACAATGAAAAGTATGCTTATTGTGCACTTCAAACAGGTTTGTCAAGTGTAGATGTATATGTGGCTGACTACAGGTGACCATGACAAGAAAGATCTTCAATGTTTTGTATCTCACAATAATGACTGAATAAACAACACACTCATTATGGAAAAAATATATTGGCAAGAAGGTATAAAATTCCTGAAGTCCATGAAGGCACTTCTGCAAGATGTCCACTTATTATGTTTACATAATCTTTCCACTGCCTGCTTCTTTAAAATATTGTTATTATTATTATTTTTTTTACATTACCTGCATTGTCCCAAAACATTATACCATGGGCCATTGCTGACTACAGATATGGCAAGATGCTAGCTGTCCCATCTGCAGATCAGCTCAATGTGAGAGATTTTCAAGTGAAAATTCCACCATTCGAGTTAGCTTCTTGACATTCTGGTGCCAGAGAGGAGGGGGGATGAAGGGGGGAGAAGCGGGAATTAAAAGAGTGGAAGAGGAAAATACAGGAGGGTTGTGTGGAGAAGAACAACAGGCTAAGATGGGAGAGTATCAGGAAAGTCTGTTTGTTTAAGGGAGGTATCGATAATGGGAGGTTAGTGAGACATTAACTATTGATGGATGATTAGTAAATATAAGGAGAAGCATGTATTTTGTGGAAAAGCTCACAATTTTGTGAAAAGCTCACAATTTTGTGTGCATTAGCACTGATGCATTAGAGGAGTCCAAAGGTTCAGTACTTGTAAAAAATCAGAACTGCTCACATCACTCTATAGAGCATGTACTGTTCTTCAATAATGGGGTACATGGGAGTCCCTCAAGCAATATGTATAAGTTATTGTTGTTATTCCACTGTCAAGTACCTGCACGTGAGCTAGTACATAACATGGGATGTTGAGAAGTGGTTCTACTTGAAACATGCAAGTCTTTTATTCTTACAACTAGGACTTACCTGTAACCCTCTCCCTACAGGCCACATGACTGAAATACGAAACACCAGAAGTAAAATAATACTGACCTGGCTTACTAGGTTTTTACTCTTTTCTTGTAGTATGTCTTTCATTTTATACAGAGATTCAGTTTGCACAAGATAACATTTTAAAGTTTCATTTGCAAATCCATATGCTTTCTTTGAGTGCTGCACACTGTTCTTCTCTTTGTTTAGAGCTAGTTGCAGAGAACCTACCTGTTAAATAAATCTCAAATTAATTTAACTCTGATTTGTGTATGAGTGCACATGATGTTCTTTCATGCTAACAAAATAACAAAAGTAAAAGAACCTATACAAAAGACTCAATGTTGACAATTAATATAATGCATAGTGATGCCAAAGGAACACAAGATTTCAAATACTTAACAGAGATTCCCATCCCAAACATCAATGAGAGGGTAGTCAGAGAAAGAGCAACACACATAAAAACAACATTCAGACTGTGCAGAACCCAAGAGATACAACTTCCAGAAAAGCATTCTAAGAAGTAGAGGGAGAGAGAAGAAAAAATCTAAGGAAGATCCTGAGGCCAAAAATAGTAACTGCAGGTGAGTTTACATTTCACCCGAGGTCAGTCACGGAATTATATAAGGAATCTGAAAATATCTAAGCAATAATGAAGAAAAGTTGTGAAAAAGGTATTGACTTACCAGGAGAACAGAAAGACATAAGCCCATTGGTGAGAGAATTACATCAGGAAATAGAAAAGTTCAAAGGCACTAGATAACATATAGGAAACAGACAAAGGTTGAAAGCAAAAATACCATGAGTGGTGGATTCATCCAATGACAAAGCAAGTAGAAAATGAAAAATATTCTTGGAGAAGGAACAAACAAAGTGAGTCAGAAAAGAAGGAACACAAGGTCTGTTCAAAAAATTCTGGAACATTCTTAATTTCATGGCAATGGTGTGTTGGAGTGAAATGCAGTTGGCTCCTCTGCACATGCCTGTGTTTAATGTGTAACTGCTGAAAGTTTCATTGTTCTATGTCTGTTAGTTATTGTTCAGTGCTGTATTGAGTAGAATGAAGGGTCACACAGATTGTGAATTTTGAGATGGCAGACTTAGAAGAGCAATGTGTCTGCATTAAATTTTGTGTTAAATTCAAGAAAACCTTTACAGAGATACCAAACAATGATGGAAGCCTATGTTGCTGAGTGCTTAAGCCACACAAATGGTCCATACAGTTTAAAAATGGGCAGTCAGAAGTTAATGATGACCCACATTCAGGATGCTCTTTGACCTCTACCAACAATGCTCATGTCAAGAATATCAACAAAACTGTGCATGCCAATCAAAGACTAACTGTCCAAGAGGTTGCAGAAATGAGAATGAAATGTTCCTTAAGAGAATCATAATTAGTGATGAGACATGGGTCTACAGTTATGATGTTGAGACCATGGTTCAATCATCACAGAGGGCCAGGGAAGTTTCTCCAAGACCTAAAAAAGCTCTTTAGGGTGGGTCAAATTTCAAAGCCATACTGATAGTTTTCTTTGACACTGAAGGATTATTTTATCATGAATTCATGGCACAGGGAAAAACTGTTAATCAATGGTACTACTGGGATGTGTTGCAACACCTGTGAGAAAATGTGAGACAGAAATGGCTCTAAGTGTCATGAGACAATTTATGGCTCTTGCATCACAGTAGTGGACCTGCACACTAATCACTGTTGATGTATGACTATTGCACAAAAATATCAAATCTCTGTGCTGTCTCATCTGCTTCAACCTTCAAATAAATAAATAGAAATGGAAGCTATTCATGCAACTGGGTCCCAGATATGAAATTACATTTTTCACTTGTACAGATGATATACAGAACTTGCCTTTTAACAATTAACCATAAGACATTAAATACATGTAAATTATAGATTTTTGAAGATATTGTTAATTATTGTAAGCAGTTTTCAGCTTATGTGGTGAAAACTATAATTATAAAAATTACAGTACACAAAATAACACATTTGCTTTTATACTATAGTCTTTGATGATGATATTACTTTATTAATTCATTGAAGAAAACTGTAAAATTATGAGACAGTATCACTTGCCAGCTCTTAGTTTCAGGAGGTGAAGTTTTAGTACTACCCACAAACATTTAAAAGTACACGAAACTTCAATAGTTCTTCTCTCATCTGCTTCATCATGTGGAATGCCATTCCTTGTTTATATTGTCATCCACAAATACTGAACTACTTGTTCCAAAAGTTAAAATAATAGTTTTTTGAATTTTTACACACATCTATCAGAAATATTAAAACTTTTGACTACTGAAGGTTTGAAATCGTCAGAAATTCTGTCATAATTTTATAGTTTCCTCTATGTTAATTTTCCTTTTGATACACAGATCCATTCATGCAATCTTAATTTTCTATAAATTCCAACAAGAAATGAAACCTTCAAGTATGTGTAACATATTGAGGTACACATCAACAAAGGGCAAGTAAACTATAGAAGTGTAAAATGTATATTGTGTTAATGATAACATACCACTTTACTGCATAAATGATATTGGTCCTTAGACTGGCTAAATTTAAAAATAAACTGAAAATACAGTTGCTACTTTGGACAAACTAGCTGCTGTCTTAGCTATATTAAATAGCTTCTGTTTATTCCTATTGGTAGCTTAATATTTACTAAACTATATTATCAATATAATGAAACTGATAGATAGCTACTTACCATAAAGATGACATGCTGAGTTGCAGACAGGCACAACAAAATGATTGATAGACATTTAGCATTTGGCCAAAACCTTCTTCTTAAAGAAAACATACATTCATACAACAAAGCACACCTCACATTCAGATGACTGCTATCGCCAGCAGCTCAGACTAGAATCACCTGTCACACTGAACAAAAGTAATGTGCTGGAGTGGGGCAGGGAAGGGAGAGGGATAACAGGGTATATGGGAGAGGGAGGGAGGGGGGGGGGGGGGAGAGAAAAGTGATTTCTGACCGAGAGAACAGGGAGTAAAAGGCAGTAGGGCAAGGCTTCCAGTCCTAGTGTTGGGAGGCTGTGGGGGAGGGTGTGGGTGAGGGGAAAATGGTTATCAGAAAATGACAATGGCAGATGAAGGAGAAAAAGGCCAGTGGGTGCATTAGCAGAGAGCAACACATAATGAATGTGATGGGATGTGAAACTGGGAGGAGGTACAGGGCAGAGGTGGCAAAAATTGTTGTGTGGAGAGTGTGGGAACAGCAGGCTACCACATGTTGAGGCCAGGAGAATTTAGGAAATGAGAATGTATTGTAAAGATTACTCCCATCTACACAGATCAGAAAAACTGATAATGTTGGTGGTTAGACATGTCTTTTGATACCTGCCATCCCTTTCACCCCAAAAAATCCCTCTCAGGCAGCCTGGCCACCTGGAGACACTATATCTGCAGTGGCAAGAACTGCTTTGCCCGTATGCTCAAGGTTTCACTAATGACTCCACAGACACAGTCATCCAATACAACCTTGGACTGGAAGAGCTGAATCACATCCTTTGTCAGGGCACTGATTATCTGTCATCATGCCCTGAAATGAAAGAAATCCTACCCAAGAGACATGCCATCCCTCCTAAAGTGATGTTCCATTACCCACCCAATCTCCACAACATCCTAGTCCATCCCTAAGCCACACTCAGTCCCAGCCCCATGCTACAGGTATCATTTCCCTGTAGAAGGCCCAGGGGCAAGACCTAACCAGTACACCTACCCAGCACTTTCTGTTCCAGTCCTGTCACTGGCTTATCCTACCCCATCAAAGGCTGAACCATATGTGAAAACAGCCATATCATATACCAGCTCTGGCACAATCATTGCATTTTGGTATGACAATCAGTCAGTTGTCCACCTGGACCTCCCTGTGGCACAATATGCAGCTGAACATAACATGGTTGATTTCAATGGCTGCTGCACTACATAAGTCATATCCCCTTCACAACCAATTTTTCTGAGTTGTGTAGATGGGAGTTACAACACATTCTCTGCTCTTGAAATTGCCCCAGCCTCAACCTACAGTAACCTACTGTTCCCATACCCTCAACTCAACAATTTCTGCCACCTCTGTCCTATACCTCCTTCCAATTCACATCCCATCACACTCATTGTGCACCACCCACAGCTAATGCACTCACCAGGCTTTTTCCCTTTTCTCCCACTCTCCTTTCCTACTACCCATCTCCCCCACCCGTCACCTCTCACCCACTGCCACCCAACACAGCACCTGGCAGCCTTGTCCTGCCAAAATCTGATCACTGCATGCTCTGTCAGACAGCACTCTTTTTTTGGCTGGAAGCTAAATGTGTAACAGTATTTTTGTTGTGCCTGTCTGCAGCTCAGTGTGTCATGATTACAGTGAGTAGCAATCCATCCTTTTCATCACATTGTTGATATTCCTAGCTTGACTTTCTATTATTTGACTGTAATGATATTACTGAAAAAGCAAAAAAGTGGTTACCAACATTTGTAAAAACTGAGACATATTTACAGTGCATTAGTGTTTTTCACGCATCTTTACAATGAGCACTGCTACTTGCTATGTAATTAGTTAAAGAGACAGATGAAGCATGGATTGAATAGAGACTTGTACTTACTCCACGTATGGGACTCACTAGAGGTGAGACATGTTAATAATTTGTGATGGTTATTAAACCAACCAAGATATAAATGTATATTAATACAGTCTAATGCTTGATGACTCAGTTGGCTTAACAAAGTTTAAATGTTTATACAAGAAATGGTATAGTGGTTTCCTGTTGAAGTGAAAATATATCATGATTGAACTGAAAGTATTCTACGAGCACCCAATTATTTCAAAAGTAGAGCCTTTTAAATTCCTATAACCAGCAATAGTATTCAGAGAAGAAGCTTTTGGGAGATTGATGTAGCTGATTATCCAGGAAGAGGATCGGCTAGACCAGTCACATAAGAGGGAGGTGTGAATTGTGAATGCAATATAGTTTCACACTGCTTCTGGTGTCATCAAAACATTAGAACGTGGCAACCTGAGTGACAGGACTTGAAGAAAACAGGAATTTTAAGATGGAAATGGGAAGAAGATATTTTGAGTTGCCATAGCAACCAGGCATAACAAGATACGAGAACTGTTTTGAGTAACTGGATAAGTCCAAGAAACCAAATGGAATAAAGTTGCAAATGCAACACAGTGAAAGACTTAAGAAAGTAATAATGTCAAAGGAATGGAGAACAGACCTTAACATTTTAGACTAAGAAGAGTTACGCTGAGAATACTTCAACTAAGATATGGTGTGGACAGTACACAGCTCTCACACACATCGCAACTGATGCTGATGCAGTAACCAGCCTTACATCCACTGACGCTGGTGCCAGTGCTGCTCACCAGAGCTGTCTCCACATCTGCTTGCTAATGCCAAAACCAATGTTCAATGCCATCGGTGCCAGTGCTGTTCACCAGTGCTGAATACACATCCACTCACCAATGCATCTAGGACTCTACGTCGGGTGAGCTTAAAACAACATTGTTTGAGTATAAAGTTGAATGAACTGTTGAAATAGACTGCAAAATTGTAGTCCTTATAAGTAGAGTAGAATTTTTTTAATGCTCACAAGGTCAAAAATGTGTAAAGTTATGGATAAAAAAACAGCAACTAGGAGAAACTTCAGAACCAGCCATGGCTATTAAAGTGAGTAGGGAAATGCAGGACTGGTCTGAATTAGTGAATTTAATCAAAGCTCAGAATGCCCAAATTACTACTTTAAGTAAAAATTTAGAAGCACAAAGGGCAGTTTTAAATGCTCAAAGTCTTAAGTTGGATTCAGTGAATAATCAGTTCAATGCTAAGTTGGATGACCGGAAGGCAGATTCAGTAACTATTAAGTGAAAAACTAGAAGCACAGAGTGAGGTTTTAAATTCTAAATTCGAGGCCTTAAATGATAAAGTTGAGAATATGAAGTTAAATGTAAAGAATGAATTAAGTAATTCTTTGACTATCCAGATGAATCAAATGTTTACTGGCCTTTGTCAAAAGCAGAATCATCAATTTCAGATTTTGACACAGAATTTAGCATTTGATATTGAAGATAAATGTAATAATGTACAATCTGAATTTAGTGAGAAGTTAGGATCCTTTCAAAGTATATATAATGTTACATTTGATGCAGTAAATCAGAGATTACACACTTTAAAGGAAAGTGTTGAGAAACAGCACAAGCTAATTCCTATAGTCCAATTGCAGATTACAGGTGTCAGTACACAAGTTGTCAGTTCATGAATAAATAATGTAGGATGGAATTTCAAAGAGAATACATCCAGCTTTGATATTACAGGTGTATGTAGCTTGGAGGAACCATTTGAAAAAATGATAGACCAAGGAGTTGCCACAAGAGTAACCTCCACAAACTTTTTGACTATTGCTTCTTAAAAATTTAATAATACCAGTAAGGTTATAGGCAACTTGTGGAAAGGATTCAAATTTATCCAGGATAGAGTAGAAAACAGAATAACTTTACCTGATGTTGTGTTACGTAGTAAAGTGGTGATTGTTTTGCCGTGTGGAGACTTTCACAAAAAATTTAATGAGAAGTACTGGTTTGCACTTGCTCAAGTGAAGTTAATATCAGATCCATGGGATCTGGGCAGAGTCACATTTATCTCCCAGGGACATTAACGTTCTGTGTTAACGGGCGGAGTAACGACCGCCGGATCCCTAGTTGTTTTCAGTTTTTCTTCTGTCATAAGACTTTCCTGCACCAAATTCCCCCAACTTCTTGCACTATTCCCCTACTTCTTACACTATCCCATTATCCCTCAATTACAGTTTAACAGAGAAACATACCAATGAGGAACTGTGATTATGTCACCCAAAACTGCTCCTGGTATGTGACTAAGTCATCCTCAGTTGTTAGAGGATTGTGCCCACTAAGTATTTGGAATGAGTTGTCCTTCGTTGTTAGAGGATTGTGCCCACTAAGTATTTGGATTAAGTCATCTTCAGTGGTTAGAGAGTAGAGAGTTGTGCCCACTAGGAAATTTTATAGCATCGTCCTCGGTTATTCCAGGGGTGCCCGTGCCTGTCTTCATGACTTGTCCCATGTTATCCCAACTTATTTTGACTTGCTAGGTGGCAACATGAGATGGAAATAGGTGCGCATATTACCCCTGAGGTAAGATAGACTAAATCTGCCTAGCTAGCCAGTCTCTCCTGCTCTCCATGTATAGTTAGGTCGTATTTTTGCCTAGCCAGCCAGTCTGTCCCACCATCCACATATAGTTAGGTCTTATTTTTACCTAACCTATTCCTTGAAGGTAATCTCTTCTCCAGTTTGCCTTGAAAACCTGTGTGTAGAGGTCTAAATGGAATCCACATCATTAACGGAGTATGTTCTATCGATATGAGATGTTGTTATAATGACTCTAACAATGAATTTTTTTAAAGCTGTCTGGTAAATCCTTATTTTGCCACATCTTTCTGGCTAGACAGGAGAACCATAGCTATCACATAAATTTTAAAATAATTTCAGTACTCATGAGATTACTAGTTTCATACTGAAGGTAATATGTTCAAGTAAAAGTTAAAATTTATACTTTTTGGAGCATATTCATTCTGATAGACTCAATAAGATATTAAGTTCATACGAGATATAATATTGTGTGAATAATTAAATAATGGTGATAATAGGATACATAATTTTGTACTTAATACTGAAGATTTTTTACCTTTTATGAGGTGTAATTTAGATGGGAGGGTTTGTATTGATTTTGAAAGGGGTGGGTAGTGTAGGTACAAGTATGACTAACACTAAACACACATCACAACTTTAAAACACCCCTTGCAAACAAGTGTGACTGATTATTCACCATTTGCCATTCCATAGGTGTTGCTAAGATTTTCTTCAGGGACTTCAAGGGTGAAGGTGAAAATGTCCTTTCTGTAAGAGATAATTAACACCATACCTCCTCCGGCTTCTCACTCAAGTATTGGAGAAGTAGGGAGCCTGGGGAAGGGGGGGTGGGAAGGGTTTCCTGTCTTTGGGGCTATCTTCTTTCACTTCTTTGCAACCATTTCTACTTTTTCCTTTCTTACTTCTCATTTGAGTATCCATCTATGTTTCCCTCTTTCCATATTCAACTACTTCTATCACAGAAGTTCTTCCTAATTTCCGTGGTTTCCAATAACCTGCAACTTATTTCGTATAAGTAGGCCAAAGAATCAGGCTACACAAACACACTTACGCATACACATGAAAAAATACAAGTAGACAAACAATGAAATTACACATCAAAAGGGGAGAACCGTCAAGTGTTGTAAGGGGAAAGGAAGGTGTACATCAAGACAGGATGCACCTATTCTCATTTACTGTGATGGTTCTACATTGCACACATGGTTGTATAGAATCACTTTACTGTAATGGTTCTACATTGCCTATATACAATTTACAAGACACACACACATAGGTATGTGAACAATGATGATTCAATATCACACAAATGCATAAGTGTAGAAGAACGATGATAACTGAAATAAATATGTAAAACTAGAATGATTCCACATCAAGTATGCATAAGAAGGATGCGTAAGGAGAGAGGACATAGGCCAGAGAGGAAAGCATCACAGAAAGTCAGCCTAAAAAGTATTCTGATGACTAGTAGGATAGTGGGACTCATAGCTTAAGTAAAATATATTGAATAATGTATGTAGGCATGGTGTATGCTGGAAGGGTAGGAGTTGATGAGTAAAGGAGGACTCTAGGGTATGAAATGAAGTATTAAAAAGTGAGTGTGAAGTAGATTTTTAATTTTTCCAGAGAATATTTAATTATAGTGTAAATAATTATGTATACTAGACCAATGAACCATGAGGCCTACTCAGGTAGAAAAACGGGGGGGGGGGGGGAGGTGCACCCATAATGAGAACCTTGGTACAAAGGACAACAAAAATGAGCAGGAAGCTTTAAATATTCAGCAAACTAGATAAAGAGGTGGCAGTGTCATATCTCATGAAGGAATTCAAAATATTTACTACTGGGCAGAAGCATATAGAGGAACTATGGTTCAAGTTTAGACTTAGCAAACACTGGATAGATATGTACCTATAAAATAGTTCACCATGACTGAAATAACAGGAATAAAACAGTTCATCATGGGTGTGAAACAGAAGAAGTAAAACAAAGCATAGTGTTGAGATGTGCTAAATGAAACGTGTTTGTATGCCAAAAGGGCACTGTGTGATGTGTTTAATAACAGACACTTACAAAAGACTTTATCAGAAAAACTCAAGAAATTCTTGCCACATGAAAATGCTATCTGTGGTACCAAAGTAAGTGTTTATAACACTCATGAATGACACAGTAACTGAACACTACATTCAATTGTCCCTTTACAAGGAAGAATCCATGAGTACTGTCCCAGTTTAATCTTGTTCCACTGCAAAGTCCAAAGCATTCCAAAAAAGCAGTTGAGTTCATAAATGACTGGGTACAGAAATCTGGCTAAAATTGGAAATTGACAAAACTGAGATTTTTACAGTAAATCTAAGTGTACATTGAAAGGATAGGTATTAGTTGTGCCATTCATTGAAATTTAGGTTGAACTGCTGGATGTCAGTAACTTGCTGAAACAGTATATCAGTGCAGGGTCTTCAGGCCATCCTCAGGTGCATACCTGTGAAAGACCCCTGAGCTCCCCTACTTAATGCCTCACTCACACATGTATGGTGTACCCAGATGTCATTGCACATGTGTTGTTGGAGCACCATCTGTGGTGAAAGCTTGCCCCATTGATATCTGATCAATCATCTTTGCATGATAAAATCACTGAATGACATGGGCTATGTAGAGGATGAAGTTTTTCTATGACAGGACACCAAGCAGTATCTAATTGGAAACCATGTCCCAACTGATAAGAGCCTCAGTCATTTTTCCATTGATTCACTGATAATGGAGTTCCAAAAGTTTGAAGTATGGACCACAATTTTTGTTTCATCATATTTCAGTGGACAACCAGAAGAAATACAGTAATTTGTGATAGTGACTTTGATGCTTGGAGGAGGTGAGTATGTTGCTCGTTCAAATGGCTCTGAGCACTATGGGACTTAACTTCTGAGGTCATCAGTCCCCTATAACTTAGAACTACTTAAATCTAACCAACCTAAGAACATCACACACATCCATGCCTAAGGCAGGATTCAAACCTGTGACCGTAGCGATTGCACAGTTCCAGACTGTAGCGCCTAGAATCGCTCGGCCATGGCCACCCTGGCTGGCAGTATGTTGCAGGTGTTCCATTATGTTATCTTGAACATTGCACCTTTTTTGCTCTAAATTTGATTCACTGAATTCACATAAAATCTTATAAACTCCTGCCCTGTGCAGCTCTACATCATCTTTGACTGCTCCCAGAAGTGCCTATCTTTTTGATGCAGGAGAAAAGATAACTTCAACCTTGTTTTTTCTTAGTTCTTAGTCTATTTTCACAGATACATGTACAATATATGGCAGATAGGCTATCATTTTGAAAGGTTCATCCTCTTTCTTGTTGCGTGAGTGCAAGGGGGGGGGGGGGGGGGGGGGGCGGGCTAGGGGCCTATGGGAGCTATAGCCCTCCCCATGGAGTATCGTATTAAACTGGATAAAATGACTTCAGAAATCAGCGAATATATTACTCCAACAGATTCAATCTTTTTTTATATATAATAATGTAGCAATATAGGTTGCAATGCACTCCAAACACATTTTAACATAAGAATAAGAGTGGAAAAAATAGCTTACTACATAACCAATAAATATCATTTAACTTAAAATTGGCATATTATTATTTATTAATACACATTTTTTACCCTGAACTCCAAAACAGTTACCAGAAACTACTTTAAGCAACACCAAATTTTACCATTTTGTCAGAAGAGGACCCCAACTCACCTTTTGTTGAGCCATATTCCATTCCCCCAAACCCCCTCCCTCTCCTCCCTCCCCCCCATCCCCCCCACCCCCCCTTGACTGACTTGTAGAATTGCCCCTGAATGCTGTTATATCAAACCCAAACCTGTTGCTGATGATATGTAGCATGTTCACCTGAGGCACTTTTGTGAAATGAGTAACAGCTTCAAAACTGATCAATAATCATTGCTTTCCAATTTAAGTGATTTAAGATTACTCATAAAATGAGTATAATTTTTCATATTATGTGAATATTTGCTTATAATGTTCAGATATGTAGAACAGTGTACTTCACAAAACGAAAAATTATAGTATCCTATGACATCAATAAGTTGCTGTTGGAATCAGTCAACTCATACAAATAACTGGGTGTAATGCTTTTCAGGGATAGGAAATAGAATGATCACATAGGCTCAGTCAGGGATAAAGCAGGTGCCAGATTTTAGTTTATTGATGTAGTACTGGGGAAATGTAATCCCATAGATAGCTGACAAATCATTCATGCAACCCATCCCAGAATATTGATAAAGTGTATGGGACCCATACCAAATAGAATAACATGGGATATTGAATGTATACAGAGCAAAGCAGCACCAATGGTCATACGTCTGTCTGATCCATGGTAGAGTGTCACAGAGATTCTGAAGAAACTGAACTGGCAGACTCTTGCAGATAGATGTAAACTATCCTGAGAAAACCTACTTACAAAGTTTCAAGAACCGGCTTCAAATGATGACTATAAGAAATACTGCAGTGCTCTATGTATCACTCGCAAAAGGATTGTGGGGACAAGATTAGGATAATTACATCACACACAGAGGCACTTAAACAATCGTTCTTACCACACACCATACCTGAATGGAATGGGGAAAAAATCCTAGTAATTGGTACACTGAGATGTACCTTATGCCATGCAGCTCATACTGTTTTGCAGAGTATAGATATAGAATAGGTTTGAGCAAAGACACCAAGTACTTGTCAAATAATAGGCAGCTGCTCCAGTATAGTTCACAGTAGCTCAAAGATACACAATTGCTTAATGGATCTTTGGCATTCCTTACAGCCCAGGTGGAACTGAACTACATGGTCAATCTCTTAATGATCTGTGTCAGTAGACAGATGCAAGTCAAAAGTTCTTCCATTTTTCTCACCACATAGTTAGCTGATTCTTATCTTGTGATACACTGAGTTACATAATAAAACAATAATCTTACTAATATAGTTCTCCCATGAAATTGGAGTGATACATTATCTTTATACACTTTGAGCATTAATATGTCTACATCTACTAGTAAGTTACAGAGAGCTGCACTCTCCATAGGCAAAATGTTGCTCTTTGGTGATGACCTCTCATCAATACACAACAAGAGCCCTGATGAATTTCCTCCGCTATATCCACTGTAAGAGGAAATACAGCCTCTTTGCTGGAGCTCACAAGGTCCATTTTTGTGGTGACGCAGTTGTGGGAGCAAAGTTAAGACTTCTTCTGGACATAGTCACATTGTATATAGATTTCTCCTTTAAACTTTTAACAGGTCATCAAGCAGAAGTCTCCTGTGGCACCCATACCACAAGCTTGTTAGTAGCTGCAGTTTGTCATGTTGTAGCTTTATTGTCTAACCTGTTCTTTTTGGCCTGTATCACACCATCCATCCATTACCAAAACAATAAACATAGTCCTGCATCTATTAAACGTAGATATTACATACCCCTGGACAGAGAATCCAATTCATACCAACTAAACTGAATTTTTTCTCTTATCAGTGCCAAGCTCACTTTGCATTCAGTGTTATTTGTAGCACCATTAATGAAATGCACAGTGCATGTTTGTGTGTGTGTGTGTGTGTGTGTTTGTGTGTGTGTGTGTGTGTGTGTGTGTGTGTGTGTGCCTATTTTAGCACAGAAAATTATTAGTATTTAGTGAGTTACATTCTCAACAAAATTATCTGCTTTCCACCAATTTTTGATGTCTTGATTATTTCAAATACTATTTCATGTTTTGTCATTCACAAGTATTCATGTAACACGTATTGGTCACAGCCCTGTTGTACTGTTAAAGAGGACGTTCACTTTTTCTCTTGATATCTTTAAAAAATGCATTCTATTTTGTATTCTGTCACATAGGCAACAAATGCTACATTCTTAATAGTCTTTCACCTCTTTCATATTACCAGCTCTAACAGGACGGCTTGCTACATTTCTTAGAATACTTTGGGACTTTCATTTCCTGTACTGTAGTCTGAAACTGTCAAATATGAAATAATTTAAAACATCCTTCCACTGTATAGGAGGTAAAATCTGGATTAGGACAAGATAGCCTGATGCACAAAATGAAACACTGAATACCCAGCAATTTGGTATTTAGACCTACCATGCATGCAAGTATTCATCCCACCACCAACTGCCCATCTCGTTTACAATTCCTCTCACCTCCGAGGTCTTCTTTTGCAACTGATGCTGCAGTCTCCTAACCTCTGCCTGCAGTACTTCAGTTTCTCCTTTTAATGAAGAAGAAAACTGGTCTGCAGTTTTCTGAAAATACTGCAAATATAAAATATGATGAATTGAACTTATTGGCAGATTACCTTGAATAGCACAAAAAAATGGAAGTGTGAATTAACAAAAATGGAAAATAAAGTTCATAGATTGAACACATCACCATTAGTTTGCACCAGAAATTGTCTCAAAGATGAACCTTCTGTCAGACACAGATAGAAACAATTTTCCACTTACCAAGTAGGATATACATCAACCGCGTACTTCCAGGTATGCTGCTCAGTTATTGCTTCCATTTTATGCACAATATTTCAATGGCTGACTCAGCATCTCCTCTGAATGCTATGAGTTATGCTGGTGTGTATACTTACTGCCTAGATTCATTGAGTGCATATAACAGCACAATTAACAGCACTTGGAAAAGGCAGCTGGGTTGGCTGTCAAACTATTATACACAAAGTGGAAACTACAACTCAAGTAAACACACAGAAGTGCAACATTAACCAATCGTGTCAATAAAACCTCAGAGATCACAGCATACACGTTGTCAAACAGGAACAAGAAGTTACACACAGACACTCACTTTCAAGCCAGCAGTTTTCTTCAACTGTAAGTTAATGGGAAGTGTTGAAGGTACTGATTCAATTCTCAAATTGTGTTAGAAAATCTTCCAAGACACAAGCTGAAGGAATATCAACATTGGATTTCTCTCCTACATTGTCTTGTTGTCCCTCAATTAATCATTATCCTCAGTGACTTCCCTTCTTAATTATTAACAATATAATGGAACCATTCAGCCATGACATTGACACCTGTGTGAATGATATGGGAAATGGTCCCTCTTAACACCTTCCTGTTGGCCAAAACTTTTGATGGCACCCATCAATGAATATTGAGAATTTTAAAACTATATCTGCACAGACAGAACCTGTGATACAAGTACTAAGTGCCTCCAGGTGGACTACACTGCTGCTCTTTGCCACTACAATGTTGCTCTTGCACTTGACAGTAGGCCATCTGGCATCAGAGAGTGTCAAAGAGGTTGCCAGTCTACAGGTGCCTATGATATCATCACAGGTTCTGCTTGTACAGGTGCATTTTTAAAATTCTTGGTAAAGGTTGGTGGGTGCCACTGAGGGTTTTGCCAAACTGGGGGTCTTAGGGGAACTTTTACCATTTTATTCATGCATGTGTCAATGTCACTAACACACATATCACACCATAGGAAAACACAAAATAGGAACTCTGAAAAAGGATAAGCACCCTCAGCTGCTTTGGGTCATTTTCAAATTCCATTGAATGTTTTTGTGCAGTCCCTAGTGGTTCCAACCTGCTCATGAGAGCAAAAACTGCAGTCACACTATGCTCCAAATGGGCGCAATCATATCTGATAGGGATGCAGCCCCAAAACATCCTTAGAGAAGGGTTGAAATGCCTGAGGGTGTCAAAGCATCAAAAGTTGTTAAGAAAGTCTTCCTGTTGTTGATCATACTGTTGACTGTTGTTTTCATCTACAAAATGTGTGGGAATAAATGACCCAGGAAAGTGATTGTTTCAGTGACACCCTTTAGGCACCACCTGTGGCCTTTTCATCCTGCTTCTCTATGGTGGTGCATCTGAAAGGAAACCTTGTGATTTCAACACTGGGCATCACTGTTCTCACCTCCGTGACAGAAGCATCAAAGGAAGGGGTGGGATATGGGTAAAAGGGGGTGTGATGATGTTCCAATCATGTGACACATCCACAGTGGCATTGAGTAGAATTGTGGTGAAATTTGGTGCCAACATAATATCATTGACATCAGACATCCAGAAAGGTTAAAATATGCCATTTTCAGGATTGTCTACAAAAAGGGGGAAACCACAGATGTCAATAATTACCGGCCAGTATCCTTGCTTACAGCATTTTCAAAAATCTTTGAGAAAGTAACGTACTCAAGAGTGGTTAGCCATCTCAACAGTAATGGGATACTTAGTAAATCACAGTTTGGATTTCAGAAATGCTGTTCCACTGAGACAGCAATACGCAATTTCACTGCCCACATAATAAAGTCTTTAAATAGTAAAATGTCACCAGTAGGAATATTCTGTGACTTATCCAAAGCATTTGATTGTGTGAACCACGGCATTATGTTTGAGAAATTACAATTCTATGGTATAAATGGAACAGCATATGAGTGGTTTATATCATATCTAGAGAACAGGAAGCAAAAAGTCTCTTTATATGCTTCAAGTGATTCAAAGGAGTTTGCTACTTCATCTAACTGGGATGAAATTACATTAGGTGTTCCACAAGGTTCGATCATGGGTCCCCTCCTGTTCTTGATATATGTGAATGACCTCCATTCTTATGTGAAACAAGATGCTGAACTGACACTGTTTGCTGATGATACAAGCATAATTATTAATCCAGTAAAAGAAAGTCCGATAGAAAATAATACAAATAAGGTCTTTGGAAAAGTTATTAATTGGTTTTCTGTGAATGGACTTGCTCTGAACTTTGAAAAAACACAGTATGCCCAATTTTCTGCTGCAAAAAGTATAGTTCCTCAATAAACATAACACATCAAAAGAAGTCAGTAGCCAGGGTAGAGCATACTAACTTTTTGGGTGTACATATAGATGAGAATCTTAATTGGAAAATTCATATTTTGGATCTCCTAAAGTGACTAGGTTCAGCAACTTTTGCAATCAGAATAAATGCCAATTTTGAGGATGGAGAAATTAGTAAGCTAACATACTTTGCATACTTCCACTCTCTGATGTCATACGGAATAATATTCTGGGGCAACTCAGCACTTAGGCAAAAGGTATTCACTGCTCAAAAGAAAGTAGTTAGAATAATGTGTGGGGTTCATAGTCACACATCTTGTAGGTATCTGTTTAAAAGATTAGGAATTCTTACAACTGCTTCACAGTACATTTACTCAGGAGTGAAATTTATTCTCAACAACATGGACCAGTTTAAAATCAACAGCGACATTCATGATTACAATACCAGAAAAAAGAAAGACCAACACTATCGTTTACTTAACCTATCTTTGGCACAGAAAGGGGTAAAATATATTTCTATAAAACTTTTTGATAAATTACCAGATGAAATAAAATGTCTGACAGACACAGTAATAGTTTCAAAAACAAATTGAAATCATACACGTTCCACATCATAACGGTTTTTCCATGCTATTGATCAATGGAACACGTAACAGACTAACTAACTAACTCACATGAACATCTGAGCTGTGGACTTTTTTGCAAGTGTCAACACCTTGCTGTATGAAGCACCTTCGAGCTCAAGTTGATGTTGGAGGGTGTCGTGCTCTTACACCATTACCGACAAAGGTTGAGACAAATTTCAAATTTAAGCGGCGTTTCAAAAAAGTGATCCTTCAGTTCTGTTGTGCAGTATATTACTGAATGGTTCTGCTTTTCACATAATCTGCACAGAGTACTGGAACATAAATTAAGAAAACTAAAGTATGTTATCAGAGAAATTGCTCATTGAGAAGTACAAATATGTCACGTTATTATTAAATATCAAGGTTTCCCATTCAGTCTGCTAATTAAACTATACAGCTGCAACAAGGCAAGGAAAGCATTTCTGAAGAATAGAAATTTGTTAACATCAAATATAGGTTTAAGTGTCAGGAAGTCTTTTCTGAAAGTATTTGTATGGAGTGCAGCCGTGTATGGAAGTGAAACATGGATGATAAATAGTTTAGACAAGAAGAGAATACAAGCTTTCGAAATGTGGTGCTACAGAAGAATGCTGAAGATTAGATGGGTAGGTAATGTAACTAATGAGGAGGTACTGAACAGAAATGGGGAGAAGAGGAATTTGTGGCACAACCTGACTAAAAGAAAGGATTGGTTGGTAGGACACGTTTTGAGGCATCAAGAGATCACCAGTTTAGCACTGGAGGGAAGTGTGGGGGGTAAAAATCATATAGGGAGACCAAGAGATGAATACACTAAGCAGATTCAGAAGGATGTAGTTTGCATTCAGAAGGATGTAGGTTGCAGTAGTTACTCAGAGATGAAGAAGATTGCACAGAATAGAGTAGCATGGAGAGCTGCATCAAACCAGTCTCTGGACTAAAGACTGCAACAACAACAGAAGCAATAAATACGAAGGCAGTTTGTTAGTTTTTCAAATGCTCATGCAAACGTGTATAGTTTTCTAAAACCCAGAAATCCTGCTATAGAAGGTGTGTGACTACTACAGGTACAAATGAAAGTGGTGAGAAGAGTACAAATAAACTAGCAAATATTCCTAATAAACATATTCCCAGAAACCAATAGTTTCTCCAAGACAGTGTACTCACAAGTGCAGCATGCAAGTGTTACAAAACTATTGATATCTAAGGCTACATTTATGCTGCAGCTTCATTGCTGGCACATCACAGTTGGTTATTTGAGTATGATATTTTCATCGGTGTGAGGTGAAGAGTGAACTCAAACAAACCTCCTGTAGGTCAAGTTTTGCATCATGGAAGTAATATGCAACCAGTGATGCTGCAGCATATATGCAGCCTTATATTCCAAGTACCAGTTACCGCAGCCAACAGCAAATGCAGTGTGCACATGTAGAAATTGAAGTGGTTGTCATAGCTTGAAATATGTTTTCAAATGAAGAATTAGCAGACATCCACTTCACATATGTGCATGCTGATGCCAATGCATGGGAGGCAGCATGATTTTATCTTGAAACATATCTTCAGTTAGAGCAGCCAGAGAACAGAGTGTTCACTTCGTATCGTTAGCACTTGTACAAGATGATTTTATTTAAACCCAACCTGCAACATGCTGGTAGATTAAGAACAGTGTAAACACCACAAATGGAGGAGTATGTGTATTACAGAAAATGGACACAATGCCAGCCACAATGGTCAGGATTGCCGCAGCATAGCATGTTTCCCCTCCAAAATATGGCAGAGTTTGCATGCCGTCATGCAGCAGTTGAACACATACCATGTACAGAGTGTGCATGCCTTGGCTGTGCCTGTTGCCTTCAACCAACGAATCTTTACACAGTATGGGAATGATCCACAGTTCTTTGTGCACATTTTATTTACAGATAAATCATATATTACATGAGATGGTATTATGAACATCCACACCACAACACACACATATATGTGCTTATGAAAACTCACATGGCAGCTACTGAGATGAAACATCAGCAAATATTTTCCATTAACATTTGGGCAGGGAACATGGGTGATTTGCTGATAGCATCACATTTCCTACCTGGCTGATTTTCTGGATGTGTGTACCTTCATTTCTTCCAATACAAGTTAATCAACTATTTGGATTATGTGTGACCTTAAGATTCCATGGCAAATCAACTGTTTGTACTGTTGTCAGCAGTCTAGCCAGGTGCAGTCATTTTTGTAACATATTTCAACAGTATACCTACATAATGAGCATCTTTTGCTAAATGCTGTCTGCTTTTATTGTCCCTCACCCCTTCCTCCATCACCAGGCACATGCCACGGCATGTGGAGTTGTGGTTGTATGTGTGTGTGTGTGTGGGGGGGGGGGGGGGGGGGGACAGTGTCAATGGATTCAATGGATGCTGGGTGTGGACTCTAGTCCCTCAGTAGTCCCGTGGCCTGTGTCAGGAACAGAAGTCACTCTCATTTGTTGACACTGTTATTCTGTTTGGCTGAGTGCTGGGTCCTAAGCTTTGCTGAGAGTGAACCCAGTGTCTCTGTTGATCAGCCACTCATATTTCAGTAGCCTCCTTCAGAAAATAGTTTCACTATGATGAGGTCAGTCTTAGCACTTCTGTTTCTTTATACTTCCTGGAGACCCCTGTAGCAACGTGGTGTTCTGCACACACATTTTTTTGGTTGCTTAAGTTCAGTGTGTCTTCTATGTTCCTTGTAACTTTCTCCAGTTGTCCACACAGTCTTCCTGATACATGCCTTACCGCATTTATGTAGAATATGGTAAACACCTGCTTTATGGAGCCACAAGTCAATTTTCACTGTATCTAATAGGGCTCATGTTTTTAGATGCAGATAGAAAATGCATTTAATGTTACCTAAAGCCAAGATTCTGCCAATTTTGTTCAATACTTGGTGACATATGGCAGATAAGCCATTATCTTCTCCTCCTCTTTGTTTTATGTCTGCTAGGTTCATACTTTCAGCCTGAAAGTGCATCAGATTTGTCTCTCCCCCAACCCATTCTTCTTGAAAACTCCCAAGAATTAGATGATAATGAACAAGCCTTCTGTAAGTGGAGTGTGAGCAATTCCTTAGATGGTGTATCTAGTTACCAATGTGTGTACCAGATCTTCTGCCTTACAAGTGCCAGGCTAGCTCTTCTTACGGTCCGGTGAGCAGCTGAGGTTTTTATATGATGAGCGATCTTTGTGAATGCTGCTTTTATGCTGTGGTCATGTAACCTTATCAGGAAGGCAAGAGAACTGAGTAGGCACTCTTTCCTGTAACAAAGTTTATCCAACTTCTTAAATCTCTAATGCATTTCCTCTCAGTAGAGGAATCTGATGAGTGATTGTAGGCTTCTCCAGAAAATCAACTGTTTATATTGTTGTTGTGTGTCTAGCCATGTGCAGTTTTGTAACTGAATCAGCCTCATGAGGAAATAGACCGGTCATGTGGCAAAATTAGTTCTGGAAAAGGTACTCAACTTTGCACCAACACTGACTGCTATACATGTTGCAGATTTCATCAGTGGTACAGAACAAGTAATTTTCATTCTCCCTAGTGAAGATGTGGAAGAGATATGTTGAGAAACATACTCACTCATTAAAGCCATCCTACTGAACATGAACATCACGAAAGAAGAAAGAGCTGTCATTTGAGAACTAAGGAGTAATCCTGAAATAGTCATTCAACAAGCAAACAAAGGAAATGCCTCTGTACTACTACCACTGTCTGGGTGGTATTGCAAAATGTATGACCTACATAAGGATCTAGCATACAGAAAATTGAAGAGAGAACAAATCAACAAAGTGAAGAAAAAGATTATTGAGCATCTGCACCAGCCTCTGCTGAAGGAAATCATCAAGAAGCTTTGACCACGAGCTACTGCACCACTGATGCTCTATGGCTTGCCAAAGGTTCACAAATGGGTTGTTATGTCCTACTGTAAGCAACATAGGCATACAAATATACCCACTGGCCAAACATCTAATGGCAATATTAAACCCTTAAGTCAGTAAATGTCAGCACAACATCAGGATCTGTGTACATTTCATTCAACTCGTGCAGGGACTATGCCTGCATGACCAGGACCTTATACTGACCTTTGATGTGGTATCTCTTTTCACCAGGGTGCCACTTGCTGATTCCCTCAAGTTAATCAGGAAGAAATTCATTCCAACAATGACTAATCTCATTGAATTTGTCCTCACTTCAACATTTTTTCCCTTCAATGATGACTATTATGAACAAACTGATGGTGTCACCATACAGTGCCTTCAGTCACTACTAATTGTGGCATACTTCAAAGAGAAAGCTCTGGAAGCAGCTGCACTAAAGTCTACATGCTTTTTCAGATTTGTTGATGACACTTTTGTGCTGTGGTCACATGGGAGGGAAAGACTTCTGGAATTCCTCCAACATCTGAACTCTTTGCATCCCAGTATCAAATTCAACATGCATGGAAGAGAATGGCAGCTTCCATTTTTTAATGTCTTAGATAAGTGCAGAATGGACGTCACTATAGGACACAGTGTGTACAGGAAAGCCACCCATACTGCATTGTATCTCCACACTGCCAGCTGCCCTCACCCATCACAGAATGAGGGTGTGCTACATACACTGGTAAATGGGGCCTGCACAATATCTCAATATCTGATAAAGAAAGCATATCAGGAGAGCTTAAACACCTTAAGCACATTTCAGGAAGAATGGATATGATGAGAGACAAATCTGATGTGCTTTCAGGCAGAAAGTAAGAGCCCAGTAGACAGAAAATGAAGAGGAGGAGAAAATGCTGGCTTATCTGCCACCTGCAAAATATCAAACGAAACTGGCAGTCTCATAGGTTGATGTAACATTATATGCATTTTCCATCCATCTCCAGAAACACAAGCCCTATTAGACATGGTGCAAGATGACTCGTAGCACCATAAACCAAATGTTTACCATATTCTGTGTAAATATGGTAAGGCGTATATTGGGGAGACTGTGCGGACAATTGAAGAAAGATGCAAGGAACACAGAAGACATGCCAAACTTAAGCAACTGACAAACTCTGTTGTTGCAGAACACTGCATTCTGCACCTGCAGATGAAGTAGGAAGAAACAGAAGTGCTAAGACAGACCTCATCATCTTGGACTGTATTCTGAAGGAGACTATTGAAGTATGAGTGGATGATCAACAGAGGCACTAAGGTCACTCTCAACAAAGCTTGTGACCCAGCAACACAGTCAAGTAAATAACAGCATTGGCTGAGAGTGACTTTGGGGCCCAATGCAGGCCACAGGGGCACTGAAGTACCAGAGTTCCTGTCCAGCATCCGACATGCTATCTCCCCCCCCCCAATTACACCTCCTGCTGTGGCATGTGACCAGCATTGGAGAAGAGGTTGGGGGGTGATAAAAATGTAACAAAAGATGCTCATTCTACAGATATCACCTAAAAAAGATAGAAAATTGAAATATTGTGTTATGAAAATGACTGCACCCAGCTAGACACCCAACAACAGTACTAATAGTTGAGTGATGTTCATCATGGTGAAAGGATTCCTATGTAGCACATTCATGATAATGTACCAGCATACTTATATGTGGCCGTTTAGACACACATAGTGCCTCCCAGATGAACCCACTAAAGGTTTTTGGGTGAGAATATTTATAAGCTTTGGCGTATACTAGTCCTGTTGACAATGCATTGTAGGTGGTTTACAATACATTTGGAACACACCTAGTGTGTTTGAACATGTACAGGCATTGATGAAGAGACATCTGACTGCACATGTGTGGTGGCCATGTGGAACACTTGTTTAATGTGTTTGTCATCAAGTGTGTACCTGCAGTTTCTATCTGTGGGAACTTTGTTACACACTGTTCACATAATACTCTGTCATAACATGTCATATTGGAGAAACAATTGGTTTCCAGACTTACATTTATCAGGATTATTTGCTTGTTTAATTGTACCCTATCCACACCTTTTGTTTGTACCTGTAATAGTCAGATACATTGTACAACTGGAAAAATGGTTTTAATTTACTGCTATCAGACATACAGACACACTGTTTATTGCAGCATCACAATAAAAATCACAATCCTTATGTACCAGGCAAATGCACAATCTCTGTACCAATCTTCAAAAGCACTGAGTTCATCTTATGTGAACAACAAGGTTTGAAGCAAACCATTTCAAAATAAAAACAAATCAGGTTACATTATGTAGAATTTAAATGTCATGAAAAAAGACAATCAGTTACATTTCTTCAGTTTCATACTGATCAGAGACTGTCCCTGATGGTAATAGTTATAAGCACTGTACAAGGCTCTCTTGTGTGACCTATCTACTGCAAAAGTTCAGCAGCCATATAATCAAAACACTGCTGCTGTATGCATATTGTGCATCCTTCCACTCACAACTGAATCCAAAAAATCAACCATCATTAAGAGCTTCTTAAGAGTGTAGTTTTCCTGATCTGTAATGAACAGAAATACTTACAGAAATAGTACTATTTAAGACATACTTAATTTTAATTGACATTGGTGAATTTGCATGTGACATAAAGTTAGCCCCTGCCCCAGGGGAAGAGCAGTAAGTAGCATAGCCACTGTGTGGGCTGAGTATGTGAGAGGGAAAATGTTTTATTGTTTGCTTCCAGTACTGATAACTCACACCAATCAGTCACCATAGTATAAATATTGACACAGAAGTAATATTGTTTTGTGAACGTATATTACAGAGATGGTCATCTTCAAAAGGAAGGAAGGAAGATTGTGTTTAACATCCTGTGGACACTGAGGTCATTAGAGATGGAGCACAAGCTCAGATTGTATCATGGATGGGGAAGGAAATTGCCTGTGCCCTTTGAAAAAAACAATCCTGGCATTTGTGTGAAGTGATTTAGGGAAACATGGGAAACCTAAATCTGGATGGCTGGATGCAGGTTTGAACCATCATCCTCTCAAATACAAGTACAGTGTGCTAACCATTGTACCACCTCCCTGGTACAGTCATCTTCAAATTCTGTACATATCTGTAGTAAGGAAATATGATTTGACCATGTTTGATATTACATTATGCATTTAAACATAAGTACAATAACTGCTACTAATCAATTTTTCATCCATACACACAGGGAACACAACAACACTTCATCAGGCAATTACAGTGTCACAACTTTGGAATCACTAAGGACGGTAGTAATCTGAAACAGAGAACCATCGACACAAAGTATTCTGAATGTGACAATTTTTAACCATCAGTACTTGGCAGGCAACTTATCATGCCCTTACTACATCTAATCTACTGTGGGCTCATAACATGATAATTTATGCAGCTTACCAATTAATAATAAGATTGGTACATATGCGACCCAAGGTTCCATCCCACATTGTCAATACTGGCTCGTGAGCAAAAAAGTTTGACTACTAGTGGGCTAGAGAGTTAGCAGGATGAAAACATGAAACTTTTACTTGCTATGAGCTCTCAAGAAGAAGTTATTGAAGTACTAAAAAAATGACACAGAAATATTAAAGGAACAATTAACTCTCCTCAAGTGAGAAAATTGTGACCTAAAATGTAAGAAAACCAATTTTTCTAAGAAAATTAATGTGATAGATCATAACAACAAAAGCAAGTGATACATTTGATTATTCATAGAACTAGTGGGTTGCAACTACACAAGAAACTCCCATGAAGTTTCAAAATCAGAAAATTAATGTAATTTGACAAGTGGAACATACAGTAAGAAGAAAATGCATGACACAGAAATAGAGACCATAGTTTAATAATTAATTTCCTCTTAAAGCTGACCCAAGGCCAAAAAAGATGGTAGCACCAAATTCTGCAACACATGTTTGCCTATGAATTGGGGCACATCAATGGAACAAACATTTCAACAACAAGTTTAATTGTAATAGACCACAAACAGTGTTTTAAAAATAAGTAAATTTTTAAGCAATAAGTGCTTAGCTAAGGCAGTTTACATTTAAGTAGGTTAGGATCCCCGTCCCCATGAACTATGGACCTTGCCAAGATTGGGTGGCTTGTGTGCCTCAACAATACACAGAGACATACTGTAGGTGAAACTACAGTGGAGGCTTATCTGTGGAGAAAATAGCTTGATCAATAGTTCCTGAAGAATGGCAGCAGCCTTTCCGGTAGCTGTAGGGGCAGCAGACCTGATGATTGACTGATCTGGCCTTGAAAATTTAACCAACCAGGTTTCAATGTACTGATATTGTCAATGGCTGAAAGCAAGGGGAAGCTACAGCTGTTATTTACTTTTCCTGAGGTCATGCAGGGGTACTGCATTGTTTAATGATAGTGGTACCTTATGGGTAAAATATTCTGGAGGAAAAATAATCTCCCATTCCAATCTCTGAGTGGGGATTACTCAGGAGGATGTCATCCTAAAAACAAAACTGGCTTTCTACAGGTTAGAATGTGGAATGTTCCATCCCTTAATTGGGTAGGTAGATTACATAATAACAAAGAGAAATGTATAGAATGAAGTTAGATGATTTGGTGGGAATTAGTGAAGTGTGGTGGCAGGAAGAACAAGGCTTCTGCTCAGGTCAGTAGATGGCTACAGCATAAATTCAGATAGGGGTAATACTGAAGTAAGCGTTATTATGAATAATAAAATAGGAATGTAGGTAAGCTATTGCGAACACTGCAGTGAATGCATTATCACAGCCAAGGTAGACATAAAGTGAACACCCAACACAACAGTACAAGTTTATATGCCAATTAATTCTACAGATGATTAAGAGACTGAGGTATGTGTGATGAGATTAAAGACATTATTCAAATAGTTAAGGAAGATACATAACTGAAATTCAGTAGTAGGAAAGGAAGAGAAGGAAAAATGGCAGGAGAACATGGGCTGGGAAAGGGAAATGAAAGATGAAGCCACCTGGTAGAATTTCATACAGAGCATAATTTAATAACTGAAAACACTTGGCTTAGCACTTTGGAGATGAGCAAAACAGCTGCTGCATCATGTGGATTATACTCAAAGAGGATGAGTGATGTAGAACTTATGTTGGCCATTTCTCAGCTTTGTAAATATATTACAGCATTTATATTACATCAGTAGTCTGTATAATGATGTTCTATGGCACTTTTAGTATCACAGAAAGACTCAAATGGTATCTCATTCCACTTGTATTGGCAGCTAACAAACACAGACATCATTGTGTCTTACATGCTTTGTGTCATTCACATTCCCCTTTGCTGCCATGTGCCATGCCTCACAATGTCACATCCAGTGCAAATGACAACTACTGTCTACTACACATTTTACACTTATATTCAAGACAGAAAAAGCCTAACTTAAGTTCCAGTTGCCTAGAAGCTGATAAAAAGAAATTTCATTTCATAGACAAGACCATTTGATGTTCGTGAAATGGGAAGACATTAGAAACATACTTCTTTTGATGACAAAACACAAAATGACTACATTCAGTGTCACTGTCAAAATAAGATTAGGATGATAGAGAAGAAGCGACCTGCCTGTCTCTTTGATTACAGCAAAAACAAGGCTGGTGTGACCACAGTTACTGCAGTTTTGAGAGGAAGCTAATGAAGTGGTGGAAGGATTTTCACATTTTCATGACAATCATTGCAAATTTTGAATCAGATTCAATCAGCCCTCACCAACACAGTCCTGCAAAAGCATGTCCATCAGACCCAAACCTCCATCCAATACCTTCTCTCCGTCTGTAAAACTCTCCTTCTGTTCAATCCCAAATTCCTGTATTCCATGTCACACACTGAAACTCTTGCTCTCCAGGAACTAGAGTCACATGCACATCACATCAAAAAACTCATTAACCTGCCCTGGACTACCACTACCCACAACCTCCATAACAGCTTCAAAAACTCCCCCCACATCCCCTCATAACTGACAAACCCTGCCTCATTTACTCCACCCTCAAAAACTCCCACCCACCACCATACAGAATCCAGAACTTAAACAGATCTGGAAACAGTCATGAACCTTTCCTCCAAAAGTCTTAGCCCCACGGTTGCATCAGTCCTTTCCAATGATCTACACTTTTGCACTGTTCCTACATTCAGTCATGCTGGCCTTATTGAAGACCTTCTCCTTCTCCCATTTCCTACAGTGAATACACATTTTCACCACCAACCCTACCACTCAGATTCAACTGAAGACCAGTGTTGAAACCTGCCTGACTTAGTTCACTCTTCCATGCAAATGTGAACCATCCCCATCATTACCCAAAACCCTCAATATGCAAGTTAACCTTACACCCACAGAAAGAACCACAATCACAAGCACCTAAAAGCTTATCTAGACCTTGTAATACCTCTTGCTGGCAATGGTTCCACCACCATGGTTTCGAACTTCAAGGATTACCTGGTGGAAGGGCTCCATCAGTTGTCAGATTCATCCAACTAAAATCCCTGCCACTGTGAGCCCATTCCAGAAATACAGCAGGATCTCCAGTCTCTCCTCAAACTCTTATGCATGTCCCAGAACCTCTCCCTTCATTTCTACCACTGCCTGCACTCCTACCTTCTGTATGTTTTCTAAAGTCCATAAACCAAACCACCCAGGATGCCCCCTTGTGGCTGGTTACTGTGCCCCCACTGAGAGAATCTCTGCTCTCATAGGCAAACACCTCCAGCCTATTACCCATAACCTACCTTCCTATACCCCCCCATGAACCATGGACCTTGCCGTTGGTGGGGAGGCTTGCGTGCCTCAGCTATACAGATAGCCGTACCGTAGGTGCAACCACAACGGAGGGATATCTGTTGAGAGGCCAGACAAACGTGTGGTTCCTGAAGAGGGGCAGCAGCCTTTTCAGTAGTTGCTAGGGCAACAGTCTGGATGATTGACTGATCTGGCCTTGTAACAATAACCAAAACGGCATTGCCGTGCCGGTACTGCGAACGGCTGAAAGCAAGGGGAAACTACAGCCGTAATTTTTCCCAAGGGCATGCAGCTTTACTGTATGATTACATGATGATGGCGTCCTCTTGGGTAAAATATTCCGGAGGTAAAATAGTCCCCCATTCGGATCTCCGGGCGGGGACTACTCAAGAGGATGTCGTTATCAGGAGAAAGAAAACTGGCGTTCTACGGATCGGAGCGTGGAATGTCAGATCCCTTAATCGATCAGGTAGGTTAGAAAATTTAAAAAGGGAAATGGATAGGTTGAAGTTAGATATAGTGGGAATTAGTGAAGTACGGTGGCAGGAGGAACAAGACTTCTGGTCAGGTGACTACAGGGTTATAAACACAAAATCAAATAGGGGTAATGCAGGAGTAGGTTTAATAATGAATAGGAAAATAGGAATGCGGGTAAGCTACTACAAACAGCATAGTGAACGCATTATTGTGGCCAAGATAGATACGAAGCCCACACCTACTACAGTAGTACAAGTTTATATGCCAACTAGCTCTGCAGATGACGAAGAAATTGAAGAAATGCATGATGAAATAAAAGAAATTATTCAGATTGTGAAGGGAGACGAAAATTTAATAGCCATGGGTGACTGGAATTCGAGTGTAGGAAAAGGGAGAGAAGGAAACATAGTAGGTGAATATGGATTGGGGGACAGAAATGAAAGAGGAAGCCGCCTGGTAGAATTTTGCGCAGAGCACAACATAATCATAACTAACACTTGGTTTAAGAATCATGAAAGAAGGTTGTATACATGGAAGAACCCTGGAGATACTAAAAGGTATCAGATAGATTATATAATGGTAAGACAGAGATTTAGGAACCAGGTTTTAAATTGTAAGACATTTCCAGGGGCAGATGTGGACTCTGACCACAATCTATTGGTTATGACCTGTAGATTAAAACTGAAGAAACTGCAAAAAGGTGGGAATTTAAGGAGATGGGACCTGGATAAACTAAAAGAACCAGGGGTTGTACAGAGATTCAGGGAGAGCATAAGGGAGCAATTGACAGGAATGGGGGAAATAAATACAGTAGAAGAAGAATGGGTAGCTTTGAGGGATGAAGTAGTGAAGGCAGCAGAGGATCAAGTAGGTAAAAAGACGAGGGCTAGTAGAAATCCTTGGGTAACTGAAGAAATATTGAATTTAATTGATGAAAGGAGAAAATATAAAAATGCAGTAAGTGAAACAGGCAAAAAGGAATACAAACGTCTCAAAAATGAGATCGACAGGAAGTGCAAAATGGCTAAGCAGGGATGGCTAGAGGACAAATGTAAGGATGTAGAGGCCTATCTCACTAGGGGTAAGATAGATACTGCCTACAGGAAAATTAAAGAGGCCTTTGGAGAGAAGAGAACGACTTTTATGAATATCAAGAGCTCAGATGGAAACCCAGTTCTAAGCAAAGAAGGGAAAGCAGAAAGGTGGAAGGAGTATATAGAGGGTCTATACAAGGGCGATGTACTTGAGGACAATATTATGGAAATGGAAGAGGATGTAGATGAAGATGAAATGGGAGATATGATACTGCGTGAAGAGTTTGACAGAGCACTGAAAGACCTGAGTCGAAACAAGGCCCCCGGAGTAGACAATATTCCATTGGAACTACTGATGGCCGTGGGAGAGCCAGTCCTGACAAAACTCTACCATCTGGTGAGGAAGATGTATGAGACAGGCGAAATACCCTCTGACTTCAAGAAGAATATAATAATTCCAATCCCAAAGAAAGCAGGTGTTGACAGATGTGAAAATTACCGAACTATCAGCTTAATAAGTCACAGCTGCAAAATACTAACACGAATTCTTTACAGACGAATGGAAAAACTAGTAGAAGCCAACCTCGGGGAAGATCAGTTTGGATTCCGTAGAAACACTGGAACACGTGAGGCAATACTGACCTTACGACTTATCTTAGAAGAAAGATTAAGGAAAGGCAAACCTACGTTTCTAGCATTTGTAAACTTAGAGAAAGCTTTTGACAATGTTGACTGGAATACTCTCTTTCTAATTCTAAAGGTGGCAGGGGTAAAATACAGGGAGCGAAAGGCTATTTACAATTTGTACAGAAACCAGATGGCAGTTATAAGAGTCGAGGGACATGAAAGGGAAGCAGTGGTTGGGAAGGGAGTGAGACAGGGTTGTAGCCTCTCCACGATGTTGTTCAATCTGTATATTGAGCAAGCAGTAAAGGAAACAAAAGAAAAATTCGGAGTAGGTATTAAAATTCATGGAGAAGAAATAAAAACTTTGAGGTTTGCCGATGACATTGTAATTCTGTCAGAGACAGCAAAGGACTTGGAAGAGCAGTTGAATGGAATGGACAGTGTCTTGAAAGGAGGATATAAGATGAACATCAACAAAAGCAAAACAAGGATAATGGAATGTAGTCTAATTAAATCGGGTGATGCTGAGGGAATTAGATTAGGAAATGAGGCACTTAAAGTAGTAAAGGAGTTTTGCTATTTGGGGAGCAAAATAACTGATGATGGTCGAAGTAGAGAGGATATAAAATGTAGGCTGGCAATGGCAAGGAAAGCGTTTCTGAAGAAGAGAAATTTGTTAACACCCAGTATTGATTTAAGTGTCAGGAAGTCATTTCTGAAAGTATTTGTATGGAGTGTAGCCATGTATGGAAGTGAAACATGGACGATAAATAGTTTGGACAAGAAGAGAATAGAAGCTTTCGAAATGTGGTGCTACAGAAGAATGCTGAAGATTAGATGGGTAGATCACATAACTAATGAGGAAGTATTGAATAGGATTGGGGAGAAGAGAAGTTTGTGGCACAACTTGACCAGAAGAAGGGATCGGTTGGTAGGACATGTTCTGAGGCATCAAGGGATCACCAATTTAGTATTGGAGGGCAGCGTGGAGGGTAAAAATCGTAGAGGGAGACCAAGAGATGAATACACTAAGCAGATTCAGAAGGATGTAGGTTGCAGTAGGTACTGGGAGATGAAAAAGCTTGCAAAGGATAGAGTAGCATGGAGAGCTGCATCAAACCAGTCTCAGGACTGAAGACCACAACAACAACAAACCTTCCTATTAAAAAGACATCAAACGTTTCTTCCATCAACTCTCCACAGTTCCTTTTCCTTTACCACACAGTGCCTTGCTGATCCCTATTGATGCCATCTCCCTTTACACTAGTGTCCTTACTGACCATGGCCTTACTGACACTGAACACTACCTTCTCCAGTGTTTTACCAATTCCAAACCAAAAACCTCCTTCCTGGTCACCATGACCAGCTACATGCTCATCTGCAATTATTTATCCTTTGAAGGCTTCATCTACAAACAAATCTGGAACACAGCAGTGGGCACCCATTGGCACCATCCTGATCATGGCCACCTGAAGAATCCTTCCTAACAACCAGAATCCCAAACCTGTCACCTGGTTCAGATTCACTGATGATATCTTTGCGATCTGGATCAAGTGTGAGAACCCCCTATCCACATTCCTATAGGACCTCAACTCCATTTCCTCCCATTTGCTTTACCTGGTCCTCCTCAACCCAACAAGCCACCTTCTTTGATGTTGACCTCCACCTCAAAGATGGCTACATCACTACCTCTCTTTGTATCAAACCTACCAATCACTAGCAATACCTCCACTTTAGCAGCTGCCACCCATTCCATACTGAGAAGTCCCTTTCATACACCCTAGCCACCCATGGGTGTTGCACCTGCAGTGAGGAACAGTCCTTCTCAAAATATACCAAGGGTCTCACTGAGGTCTTCACAGATCATAATTGCCCCCTAACCCTGTGCAAAAACAAATCTCTCATACCTTATCTCTCCATTCACTCACCATTTCCCAAGGTCCCATAATCCATCCACAGAGGAACGTTCTCCTCATGACTCAGTATCACACAGGATTCAAACTATTGAATCACTATCCACTATCGTACTCACCCTTCCCATAGTGGCATTCTGCTGCCCACTGAACCTACACAATATCCTCGTCCTTACTTGCACAGCCCCTGCTCCCAACCCTTGCCTCATGGCTCATATCCTTTCAATAGACCTAGATGCAAGACTTGTCCCATACATACTCCCACCACCACCTACTCCAGTCCAATTGTAAGTATCATTTATCCCAACTACCTCTGAAACAAGTCATGTGATCTATAATCTAAGCTGTAACCACTGAACTGCTTTCTACATGGGCTTGACAAACAACAAGCTGTCTGTTCGCATGAATGGCCACCAATAAACTGTGGACGAGACACAGCTGGACCACCCAGTTGCTGCACATGCAGCCCAACACAACATTCTTCATTTCAATGACTGCCTCACAGCCTGTGCAATATAGATTCTTGCTTTTCTGAATTGTACAAGTGGCAACTCGCCCTACAATATATCCTATGTTCCCATAACCCTCCTAGCCTCAACCTTCATTAGTCACTGTCTTTCACCCACCTGTCTCATTCCCTGCTTTAGAGTTTCTTGGTTCACTTGCCATGTCAAATTCATATAAAATTCCAAGCTTTGGATGACATCTACCATCAACCTTCATCATGGACTAAAACTGACAGTCATGAATTGGCAAAGTTCCCTCTTTTATACACAGAGAATGGCATCTGCTTAACTGTGTTGTCATGATGGCGTGGATGGAGGTGGCACATTCTACATCCACAGACTTTTATTGTGCTCCCTATCTAGCACTGGTTCCAGTGCGATCCATTGCATCAGCTGATGAACTGTGAGAAGTATTCCTCTGTGTTTTATCTTTGTCAAGTGCATGCTTCCATGCATTGCTAAGTGTATAGCCAGTGTCTCTGTTGAAGTTGTTTTCATGAAGTCTGATTACAACAGCTTCTCTGATCATAAGTCCCATTACTTCAAAACATGAACAATTATTCTTGTTTGTTCAAACAAAATGTACTTAAGAATTCTGGCTTCTCAGATGAACTCGTGAAGAATTTAGGGCCAAGAGCACCAAAGCCACCCATTCTGTACAGTCTGTCTAAAATACACAAAGATGGTGTCCCATTATGACCAATTATTAGTGCTATCAACTCTCCTACATACAGGCTGGCAAAGTATCTGACTAAACTTTTGGCGCCTATAGTCAGATGCGGTAGACATCACATTAAAAATTCATGAATGCATGTTGATATAATAGAGCAGATGAGGATTGGCCTGAATGAAGTTGTGGTTAGCCTTGATGTGGTCTCCTGTTTATGAAGGTGCCAGTGGAAGAGACACATTGAAACAGTTGACCTCTCAGTCCCCCTCAGAAATTTTGAAATTATTTCAGCAGACTTTGATGACAACATAATTCTTGTATGGTGTAAATTATTATAAATGATTGATGGAGCAGCCATGAGTTCACTACCATCACCAGCTGCAGCTAAATTTTTCAGGGAGATACGGAAGAACATGCATTAAGCAGTGTTTCCTTCCAGTCATCTTGCTTCTTCAGATATGTTGCAATACATTTTAAATCCAGCCACATGACAGTGTGATGGTGCAGCAGTTTGATGACCATTTGAATGGTATATATCCCGAATGAAAATTCATGATGGGAGGTTACCTTTCTTAGATTGTTAGTTGAATGGAAATCAGACGGATGACTTGGCCATTCTCTGTACAGAAAACAAATGCATACAGATTTGTATCTCAATGGGTGTAACTTTCACCATCCAGCTCAGAAGAGAGCTATGCTGAACACCTTAGTACACAGAGCCAGAACTATTTTGGACATGGACCACCTCGGTTCCGAGATTAAACATCTGAAGACAGTGTTCAGAAGAAATGAGTACTCTTATCCATGGCATTAGATCACTACCATTGAGAAAACCAAGACATGATGTTGTTCAAACAAGCCAAGAGGAACAGCAAACAGTGCATCTTCCATTCTGTGGTGCAACAACTAGCAAGAAAGATAAAATCATAAACAGCAAAGGAATCTGACCAGTCTTCTGGCCACTCAGAAAAATTAAAGAAATGTTGTGATCCATTAAAGATAATCTCTGCCTGAGAGTGCTGGGAATTTATAACATTCCTTGCGAGTTTGGCAAGAGTTATGTTTGCCAGTCTATACAGTCAGTTGCTGCGTGTTGAGTCAACTATCGTCGTCTCCTTAAATACAAACATTTGGATAAATAAGTAGTGCAGAGCACTACCTGTTAAATAAGCACAAAATTTTGTTTCAATGTACGAGAATCAGTGCTCATGCTCTGAACTACTGAGACTTGTGAACAGAGAAGCTGTTGACATCAGACTGTGAAAATGAATTCAACAGAGACACTGGCTACGCACTTAGGGATGCATGGAAGTGTGCACTTGACAAGGAAAAAACACAGAGGAATACTTCTCACACTTCACCAACTGATGCAATGGATGGCACTGGAAGCAATATTAGATAGAAAGCACAAGCAAAATGTATGGACGTAGAACATGTCACCTCTGTCTGTGCCATCATGACGTAACACAGCCAATCAGATGCTATTCTCTGGGTATGAAAGAAGGAACACTGCCAGTTCATGGCAGTCAGTTTTAGTCTGTGACAAAGATGATGGTGGACACCATTGGAAGCTTGGAATTTTATTCGAATTTGATGCGGCAAATAAACTGAGAAATTTTCATGCAAGGACTCTGATGCGAAAACTTCGTAACTGTATCACCCTCTGTGTTCCCATTACAGCACTACAAGCCTTCTATTTTGCCAACACACCCACAGTCTTTTTACTTCTCTCCTTTCCTGCTCCCCCTAAACCCTCCCCCCTTCCCCTTGCCCTCCGTCTAACCTCCCAACTGCACCTAGCTGCCCTACCCTCTTCCCGCCTCATCCCTATATGCTACCACAAGCAGCAGTTTACCATCTACCACCCCTACCCTGCTATTCTCCCCCTCCTTGCCCCAACCCATTCTTAACCCCAACAACCACACTGCTTATCTCATCGTGAACTGTTGCTTTAAGTCTGGCCTCAGCAGCCAGAGACAGCGGTCATGTGTGTGACAGTTGTATATGCTAAGAATGTATGTGTATTTGTTGTCTGATTAGGAAGAAAGGGTTTTGGCTGAGAGCTTACTTGTTTAGCAGTCTTCTCGTTATGACTGTCTGTGACTCAACATCATCACCACATGTTGAGTAGCAACCTATCCTTTTCATAATATTGTCATTATTCCTCCCTGGACTTTCCGTTGTTTGAGTATGAAGGAGATATTAAGGTGGTAAGATAATGACCACAGTTCTCTCTTCTAATCAACAAATATACAGATCGAATACTAGGTGGGTACTGAGATCCCAGAAGAATACTAAACAAAGATCAACTCGAAGACATAACACACATATGATGTTCTGGCCTATCGATCCGATCCGATCGACACCACATAGCACCCCCCCCCCCCCCCCTGCAGTATAGAATATGTACTCAAAGGCTGAAAGGCCGGGGGGGGGGGGGGGGGGGGGGCAGGTTGGCGAAAGTTTAAGTGGGTTACAGTGAGTTCCTCCGCATCTATTGGCACAGGCTCTGTGGGAGGAGAGCGTGGAGCAAATCCTGGAATGCTGATGCTGAAGTCTTGACGTGATGTCGGCGGTCATAGTCATCGGCTGGTGCGGGAGTGCTGGTGTGGAAGGGTGTCGTCAGCATGGAACCTAATGATCACCTTTCCACTTGGCCTAATGTAAGCACATAGGTTGCCACATGTAGCACTTTGAGAGATTTTGAAACGTTTCCCTACACGTTATGACACACCACTTAACGAGTCACACGAATCATCACACGCAAGCAGCACTAATGCGGTATCACCACTAACGACGACAGATATACCACAAATGTCATTAGGATGAATGTGGGTAGAGAGCTCATAAGTAATGCCTGCTAACGGAGAGGTATGCTGAGCTGATGGGGTGGGTAAACCGTAGCATGGTGAGGGTGGTATGCTGCTAATAGAGGGGTGAGTGTCAGACGGTGAGGTCTGAGTGGGCGTGGCAGGAACCTGCAGGCTGCACCGGATAGAAGAGTGGTGTGGTGTGCTGTCACACAAAGATGGATCTGTTATATTAGAGCCCTGGGAGATGGGGCCTCTGCTATGGGAGCCCAGAGGCGGAAAACCCCGGAATGATTGTGGGTTCATTGACGGGGCCAGTGTAGGCGTGAGTTTACTCGAATCATGAGCAGAGGAAGAAGGTAGAGAGTGGCCAGAGAGCGTGGTCTCTTCAACGGTGGGTGAAGTAGGGGGAAACTCGATGTGAGCAGATTTAACCCTGTTGAGGGAGACAGTAGTTACTGAGCCCTTAATTACGATGTCCATTGTGTTACTGGTTCGTTTGACAACTCTGTACGGGCCTGTGTAAGGGGGCTGTAACAGGGCTTTTACAGTGTCATCATGAAGGAACACAAATTTGCAAGTGTTGAGCGCCTTGGGAACATATATGTGCGGTGGAGTGTGGATGGAAAGGGGCGGGGGTTGAAGCTTGTTACAGTGTAACCTGTTCCACCAAGGACGGCAGTTCGGACGGTTTGGCGACTGGAGTAGGAGCAACAAGTTTGCCTGGCAGTGTACGGGATTGGCCATAGATAAACTCAGCCACTGAGCCCTTAAGGTCTTCCTTGAAAGTGGTCCACAAACCGAGTAAGACAAATGGCAGGACGTCTGTCCAAAGGAGGCCATGGCAACATAGGGCCATCTTGAGCATCCTATGCCAACATTCCACGTGGCCATTGCTTTGGGGGTGGTATGCTGTTGAATGAATTTTCTTGATGCTGCACAGCCTACATAGTTCAGAAAACAAGCCAGACAAATTGACAGCCTTGGTTGGTCGTCAAGTAAACAGGGCAGCCAAAGCGTGAAATCCAAGTGCCTATGAAGGATCGTGCCACTGATCCAGATGTAATATTGGGTAGCGGGGCAGTTTCCACCCAACGAGAGTTTCTGTCTATAATAGATAGTACTATAATAGATAGTATGTATCTGTAACCCTCAAAGGGGGTGAGGGGGCCCACCAAGTCAATGTGAACATGAGGGAAGTGACTGGGAGCAGCAGTGAAGCTGCCTAGTGGGGGCAATGTGTGCCGTGAAACTTTATTTTGTTGGCACGGAATGCAGGCACGGGTCCAGGCTTGGCAGTTGCGACGCATGTCGCGCCAGACGAAGTGCTCTGAAGTAAGTCTGGTAGAGGCTCTCACACCTGGATGAGCTAGGTTGCGTAATTTGTCAAACACTTGTCTCTGTAGAAGTTTGGGTATGAAGGGACGCAGTGTACCAGTTGATTCGTTACTCTGAACCTTGCCTATGACACCGGGATAGGTGGATGACACAGGTTTGAGTGATGAGCTGTGATCAGAAATAAGGTCCATAGTGTCCGTGTCGGCAGACAGCAACTTAGGCAAGTTAGAGAGGTCTATTAGAGTTGTGAGAGCACCGACACAAGACAAAAAATCTGTGACCACATTATCTGCACCCTTGATGTATCGTATGTCAGAGGTAAATTTCAATATAAAGTTGAAATGATGGAAGCGTCTAGGTGGAGGGTCAGTTGGGGGTTCTTTACAGCAGCAACTAAAGGGTTATGGTCGGTTAAAATGTAGAAGTCCCTAACCTCAACTTTGGCGTGAAAGTGTTTCACAGCCTCGTAAACTGCCAAGAGCTCCCTATCAAAGGCTGAGTACTTTTTTTGAGCGCTGTTGAGCTTCTGCAAAAAGAATTGCAAAGGAGAGGTAGTATCTCCGACGGTTTGGCTGAGGACAGCACCTACTGTGGTATCACTGGCATCTGTGGTAATAAAAAACGTAGCGTCCGGATGCGAGTGGGCAACAGCAACTGTGTTTGCTAGTAGGTGCTTCAGTTCATCAAAAGCTTGTTCCATGGCAGGGGTCCAGGGGACCAGGTGGATACTAGTCATATTTTTGCCAGCGAGGGCGTCTGTTAGGGGAGCCTGAACCTCAGCTGTGGTGAGCAAGTGCTTCCTATAATAGTTAACTGTTCCGATGTAGCCTAAGAATCTTACCGAAGTTTGGTGCAACTGGAGCTTCTTATTATTCAGTTCAACACCGGCAGTGGTAAGAATGTCTTTAACAATCTGAAAATGTTCCTCGTTCTTTTGCAAAGTAGGACTGAAAATAAGAATGTCGTCCAAGTAAAAGAAACAAAAATCCAGATGAAACAACACCTTGTTTATGAATCTCTGCCAAGTTTGTGCAGTGTTGTGGAAGCCAAAGGGCATGAACCAGTATTGGAAAAGGCCAAAAGGTGTAACAGCTGTCTTTTCAATATCCTCTGGTGTCATCGGAATTTGTGATAGGCCTTCCTACAGTCCACTACTGAGAAATATTTGGCACCTGTAAGAGCATGGTTAAAATCCACGACGTTAGGAACTGGGTACTTGTCTATGATAGTACGAGAGTTCATCTTAGTATAGTCGCCAACCATACACCAGGTGCTGTCGCTTTTTGTAACGAAGTGGATAGGCGAGGCCCGGCATCCGGCAGATGGTTCGATGATGCCGGCTGTTAAAAGATCACCTATTTGTTTGCAAGTCACTTTCAAGAGTTCTGGCTTGATACGGCGTGGTCAGCAAGAGATAGTCGGTCCGTCTTGCAAGCGAAGTTTGTGGGCGGTGCCGTCTCTAACCACGGAAACGTGTGACGCAGTACACAAGGCAACTGTTTGTGGTATAATGTGCGCGGTGGCCGCTAGGCTGGGTTGTGGAACAAACAGCGAAAGTTTGCATAAGTGCCAACTGTTGGGTGGCTGGGGGTGACAAACAAGTGAGATACTTGAAACAAGGTTGGTACACTGTTTATTAGTAACTGAAGGTGCTGCTGTTGAGCTTTGTGGCGTTAGCAGGCACAAATGAACAGCTGATGGCAGTAAATCAAAAACATTAACCTGCGCCTGGGAAGTTAGCTACCCAAGCGAGGAGGGGGATGAATGTGCACTTGAATTAACACAATTAGAGTTGGCAGGAGCACAGACACTGTACAGTTTATGTGGCACATGGTCGCAAATGCACTTGGGCGCAAGAACACTGTAGTGCCACCGACTAACCTTGTGTGTTGCTAAGGCGTCGTCTGCTGCAAGCTGCTGCCATGCCGAAGACAACTCGTTACTTAAGTCATTGAGGCTACAGTGTAGCTCAAGTTGAAGTTGTACCAAGCGCAGGCGTGTAGACTCGACACGCTCCGTGAGCCACTTATTGGTCCATGACAAGAGCTCGGAGGAGGGGTTATTACACTTCCTAGCCAGGTGGACCTGTTTAGCAGTACTATTGACACTCGACGAAGCACACAGGATATGTTCCTGTGTAGAGTGATAGATCACTGTATTCTTGACGAGATCAGGTCACAGTTTGTGGTACCGTAGAAAGTCGATGCCCAAAATGGGATCATTGATGTCAGCCACCAGGAAGGACCACTTCAGGTTGCACTCAGGTGAGAGGGACACTGCATATGAAGTAGAACCTAAGCATGACAAATTAGATGAGTTTACAGTGTATAGGACAGTTTTGTGTAGTCGGATCTTTTCGGTAGCAAGACGAGATGGAAGTAGGGAAACATCTGCGCCCGTGTCAATGAGAAAGTTTGTGCCAGAGTTCAAGTCGTGGACGTAGACTTGTGTTGCACACGGAATGGAGCGTGGAACGGTGCCTGTTGTTTACATCGCAGGAGGTGGCACTGCTGCCTGCCTGTGGTTGAGGTTTGGATAGGAGCATGGCGAATTTGCAACTGCGTGCTCGTTCCCCGAATTTTGCATGGAAGAAACAGTATTTATGGGAGGACGTCTGCTCCTGTGAGTGGTCAGACGGCGGCGGCCCAGAATATTCTGCAGAGTCAGATGTGCTGTTGTTGTGCAGACAAGAAGGTGCCGGTAGTGCGGTGAGCTTGACAGACTTAGGTTTAGTGGGGCGTCCACATTGAGGCCCTGGTTATGGTTAGAAACTGGCGTAGCTGCCGGACTGCTGGGCACGGGATTCACGTAGTAGAGCGGAGTAACCTCGGTCGGCGGGGAGCAAGCGTTCGCTATTTGGGCTATCTTCATAGGTGGAGATGGCCGTTTGTACAGACAGAGGTAGCTTTTCCATCCAAATCTCGGTGAGCGTGGCATCTGGCATGTCGCATTCACCGACGAGAAGTCGAAGGCATCACCACAGCTGGGACGGAGATCTGTTGCCAAGGCGTTCTTCATAGACGAGCTGATGAACGTTTTCTCTTCTTATCTTGGAGACATGTTCCAGTATTGCTTGTTTAGCATACTTCTCGTTTAGAGGAAGTGACTTAACCAGGTCATAAATTAAGTCGACACGGTCATGGAGGTGGTTCATGAGGCATGTGAAACGGGCGTTGTCATCAAGTGCACAGACACTGAAAGTTTGCTCTACCAGGTTGAACCAGAATTCCGGGTGAGCAGGTTTGAATGCCGGAAGTTTCGGTAGGTTCAACGAACTGGTGGTCGAAGAATGCGGGGTGCTGCTCACGGACGCAGGAGTAGGCAAGTCAAAGTTAACTCTGCATCGTGAGGGCAGTAGAGAGGAAGTAGATGTGCCAGCTGTGTTCATAATAGCTGGAGGGGAAGCGAAATCTGTTAGCAGGAAGCCTGGCATGGAGTGAAGCGGGACCGGTTGTTGCAGTGGAAGGTCAAAGTGGTCATGGCGGTTGCTTGATGGTTATTATGCAATTGGTCCTTCTCATCTGCAGTGATATCGTCCATCACAGAATCACTGATGAGCTTGGTGGAACCTGATGTGCTCAAATTACTGCACTGATGAACACTTGGAGTAACAGGCTGGCGAATGTCATTCACCGTCGCGGAGTGGTACAGACGTGGAGCTTGCACATTCAAAAAGGCATCCTGTTGTGGCACATTATGAAAACTATGCTCCCCATTATTTACAGTACTTGCATTAAAGTTCAGTATCAGTGCATAGTGGTTTCTTGTACTGCTGTGCAGCGAAAACTGAAGCACTTCAGGGCTAACAAAGCTGGAGTCGGAGACCGCTGGCGTCATGTTCAAAACCACTGCACCTGATGAGATCCCTGGGTTCTCGAGGCTGTAGGACTGTGGAAATTTACGTCGGGCGGTGGCGGCGTGTTGTAGAAGGCCATTGTGTAGCAGACGAAGGTCCACACGGAACACAGAAGCTGGCGCGGTAGTCACTTTGTACTCGGTTCAACGGATTATTCAAACTTCGGGGTCACCACTGAAGTAGATATCAAGGTGGTAAGGTAATGACCACGGTTCTCTCTTCTAATCATCAATACTTTTATTACATGACAAACGTCGAAGACTAGGCGGGAACTGAGGTCCCGGAAGTATACAAAACAATGATCAACTCGAAGACATAATACACATATTGATCCATGGATTGACGCCACAAGTATAAATTTTTATGTTTTATATAAAAAGTCAAGGCATACCAGCAAACATCTTGTTGAATATTGTCACTGAATTGGTATTGACTTTGATGAACAAAGAAGGATTTGTTGATACAGCTTGCGCTCAAAATAGTTCACCAGTAAACAGACTCACAGAAGATCATTTTCCTAAATTGATTTCAGATACAGAAACGTCAAAATGCCCTCCAAGGAGAAATAAGGTTCTTGCAGAACAAAGCAATACAAAATCTGGGAAAATGGGAAGAAAAGTACCAGGTGCTACTGTGAATGAAGAGTTTGATGTAAGACTTCATTTACCAATTTGCTTCAAAATTTTTCATACTAAGGCAAACAAGTAACTAAGTATGAAATGATAATTAAATGGACACCCTTGCTGCAAACAGGCGTTGATGTACTTCATTAGGGGCATGTTGAAAATGTGTGCCCCACCGGGACTCAAACTCAGGATCTCCTGTTTACATGGCAGACACTCTATCCATCTGAGCCACCAAGGGCACAGAGGATAGTGAACCTGCATGGACTTATCCATTGCACACTCCCCGTGAGTCCCACATTCCCAACATGTCAACACCACTACATTCGTAGCGTGCCTAATAGATGTTTGCTCATCATACTCATTACTCGTGGCAGATTAATTTACCAAGTCTCGTATGAGTTCGGGCATAGCATGTGCATTTGCACAAGAAGGTCAATGGCTGGGAAGCCATATTTTAACTATATACGGTATATGACGGTAGTATCTGTTCCCAAAAGAACAGTTACTGTAGGTGACCATGCAGCTTTGCTAGAAATAAAATGATAATTAAATGGACACCCTTACTGCAAACAGGCATTGATTTACTTCATTGAGAAGATCTTGAAAATGTGTGCCCCAACTGGGACTCGAACCCAGAATCTCCTGGCTGCAGCAACAAGTTCTTGCTCTACCTCATTTAGAAAAAATAGACAATTTTTTTTTTCTTTTTAAGAAAATAATACAATCTCATTCCATGGTGACTGGTGTTAGTCTTTTTGTTTTTGTTTTTTTGACTGACCTTTTCAATGGAACTTACTATACAAAGGTCAGAAAAACTATGACAAAGCACAGTATCTGCCAGTAGAGATACGCCCTGTCTGCCCAAGTGTTAAGAATCATGAAAGAAAGTGAAAACACACTGCATAAACTTTGTGTATGGTTGATTTTAACTCTTACAGTGCAGTGAATGTAGATAATGTGTTGAAATTTTATTTAAAATTGAGAGCAGAATGATAGCTCATTTTGTTCTTGAGCTATAGGGTTCTATATCCAATGGTTGGGCATAGTGCTCCCAGTTCTGTCCACGCAGATTTGCTGGCTACTATGAAATACATATCATCTGTTTTTAAGAAAACTACTATGTGAAAAAAAATGATTTTTCCACATTGTACAGTCTGATATCTTCACTTGATAAAGGACTAAATTTCTTTTCATTATATTCCATAGTTACTGTGCTGCATCAAATTAAGTAAAATGTTGCACAAAATTTAAAAAAATATTTTGCATAAGTAAACATACATTGTATAAACTTTGCATATGGTTGATTTTCACTGATACAATGCAATGAACAAATCATATAAAAGATTCCAAAATTTAATTTAAAATTGAGAGCAGTAGGGCATCTTACTTTGTTCTTAAGTCATTCGATTTCATATCCAAAGGATAGTCACATGTGATTTGCCCTTTTATATCCTTCATCATGAATCATGTTGTCATAAAATGGTTCAAGCTATTGAAACGAGTCTTTCCCCCCCTCCCCCCAAAGGACAGCACCAAATAATGAGGCACATATTTTAAGTGTTTATAGGATAAATACTTGAAACATTTTTATTCACCAAGATATGGAAGTAATTCATCTGCAACAGTGAGAGATCAGTGGCTCAGGATGCATTCAGATATCCCTAGCACTGTAGAAGAGTCCAAGAGGCACCTGTATATATGTCGACAATACCTGGGGAGTGGCATAGCAAGATATGTATACATGCCCGCTCCAGCAAAAGGGATGTATGTAAATGATCTGATGATCTGAGGGATAGGGTGAACAATAATCTTGAGCTGTTATAGTTTCTGGGAAAGTGTCATGATTATCTGACTGTAGGAGGATACAGCATTACTTATCCATAATTTATATTTGGTATGATAAATGATGGGTAGCTTTATATGCAGAAAAATTTAGGTTAATGCTGATGAGTAGTCAAAACAATCCTGTAATGTTCAAGTACAGCATTGCTGATATACTGCATGACACAATTACAACAATTAAACATCCAGGCATAACACTGCAAAGTGGTACAAACTGTAATGAGCACATCTGGTCAGTTATGGGGAATGTGAATGATCATCTTCATTTTATTGGTACAATTTTAGGGAAGTGTAGCCCATTTACAAAAGAGACCATGTTGAGAAAACTAGTGTGATCCATTCTTGAGTTTTGTTAGAGTGTTTGGGATCTCCACCAGGACTGATTAAAGGAAGACATAGAAACAATTCAGAGGAATGCTGCCAGATTTGCTACCAGCATATTCAATCAACAATCATATGTTGCAGAAAACCTTTGTGAACTCAAATGGGTACCTTTGGAGGAAAGATGACATTCTTTATTTGAAAAATACCATTGAGAAAATTTAGATGATCAGCATCTTGGGATTACTGCAGAATGATTTTACTATTAGCAACATACATTTTGTGTAAGGACCATCAAGACAAAAATAAGGGAAATTAGGGCTCATATGGAGGCACACAGACAGTCATTTTCCCCCCTCACTTCATTTAAAAGTGAACAGAGAAGGGAATAATTAGTATTGGTACAAGGTTCCCTCTTCTATGCACCATATGATCCAAATCCCCATAGGTCACAGTGCATATGCCCCTTCTTCTTTTTGAGGAAGATATAGCAAATCAGGTGCATGGCCATGCACCCTCACATCACACTCCTATGCCAAACTTTTTATGAACCATCTAGAAGACAGCTTCCTAGCCTCCCAAGACCCTAATCCCCTTGCCTTGTTCTGGTTCACTGATGATATCTTCATGATCGGGACTAAGGGCCAAGACATATTATTCTCATTCCACAAACTCAACACCCTCTCTCCCAACTGATTCACCTCGTCCTCCTCAACACAACGTGTCACATGCCTCAGCATTGACCTCCACCACTCTGATAGCTCCATCCACAACCCCATCCATATCTGTCCATATTAGACCCAGTAACCAAAAAACAGTACCTGCATTTTGGAAGCACCTGTGATGTCTTCCACACCAAAAAATGGCTCCCATACAGCCAGGCCACTAGTCTACAGTGTTATCTGCTTTGAGGGAAGCACTCTTGCCCAGTATGCTGAAGGTCTCTCATGGTGGCCCTTACAGACAGGCACACAATTCTGTCATACTTAATCCACAACCAGATTTACCAAGCCATATCATGATACACCCCCCCCCCCCAAAAAAAAAAAAAAAAAAAAAAAAAAAAAAAAAAAAAAAAAAAAAAAAAAAAAAAAAAAAAAAAAAAAAACAACATCCAATATCTCCATGGACTGGATAAACCAAACGATATCACGTGTCAAGGTTTTCATCATCTCTTATCATGACCAGAAATGAAGGACATCGTACTGGAGATCATGTCCCTGTGGAAGATCTATGTACAAGACCTGCCCAATCCACCCACCGAGCACTTCCTACTCCAGTCCTGACACAGGCATATCCTATTCCATCAGAGCAGGGCTGCCTGTGATAGCATCCATGTTATATACCGACTCTGCTGCAAGCACTGCATAGCTTTTTATGTTGGTATGACAACCAAACAGCTGTCCACCAGAATAAATAGCCACCATCTAACTGTCACCAAGAACAAGTTGACCACCCAGTGGCACAATATGCTTGATTTCAATGTTTGTTTCACAATCTGGGCCATCTGAATCTTTCCCTTGACCACCAGCTTTTCTGAACTAAACAATGGGAGTTACATTGCAACACACCTTTCATTGCTGTAACCATCCTTGCCTGAATCTACATTAACACACTGTCCCCATATCTTCCACCCAACCATTTCTCTTTCCTCTGTCCTGCCACCCCTTCCAACTCCACATCTCCATGTCACTTTCATCGTGCTCTGCACCCCAATGGCTCTGCTACATATGGATCATATGTGTAGCCCATACACTTGCCACCCCTCAATCCCACATCTCTAGCCAGTATTCCTGCTGCTCCCTCCAAGCCACTAGCTACCTATCCACAACTGCTCTTCCCAATTCCTGCCTCTCTCTCCCTCTCCCTTTACCCACCTCACCTGACAATCGCCATCCTATCCTAGCCCATCTTCTCTCTCTCTCTCTCTCTCTCTCTCTCTCTCTCTCTCTCTCTGTGTGTGTGTGTGTGTGTGTGTGTGTGTGTGTGTGTGTGTGTGTGTGTGTGTTTGTGCTTCATTCCCACAAAGGATTTATTCTGAAAGTTTTCTTTGTCTTCTGTATGTGGCTGTTGACAACTCAATGCATCTGCTATTCAGTAAAATGTCTCCTTTACTCCTAAATGATCTACATTCTACCATTTGCCTGACTTATTTAGACAGAAAAATAATCCTATTTTGAACTATTTTGTGTCTTCTCCACTTCAGGGACAATGATAAGATCATTCTTCAAGCCCAAGCAATATCTATCAATTCAAACTGCATCTTCCTTACAACAGAACGTATCTCTACACCAGCATTCAAATTGTTTTGAGAAGCCACATTTGGCCCTCCACATGATACATCATCCAGCCACAATAGTATCTCCATTGCTCACCTGTGTATTTCTCTTCCCATGTTTTGGAACAATGACAGACACTTGCCAGCTCCCTCCTGAATTCTGGGGCTCCACTACATTCAAAATTGCATAGAAATCAAACCACAACTCTGACTTATGCTCTGACTTCATCAATTAAATGTGTTCAAACATTATGAATTACCTTGAAGAAAACAATTTGCTGACACATAGTCAGCACCAGCACAGATTCAGAAAATATCAGTCTTATGAAACGCAACCACCTCTTTACACTCATGAAGAAATAAGTCCTATCGACAGAGGATTTCAAATTGATTCCATATTTTTAGATTTCCAGAAGACTTTTGACAATTTTCCTCACAAGCATATTGTAACCAAACTGTGTGCCAATGGAATATCACCTCAGCTGAGTGACTGGATTCATGATTTCCTGTCAGAAAGGTCATAGATCATTGTAGTAGATGGAAAGTTGTTGAGTAAAACAGAAGTAACATCCAGCCTTCCACAAGGAAGTGTTATAGTCCCTCTATTGTTCCTGATCTATATTAATGACATAGGAAACAATCTGAGTAGCCCTCTTACATTGTTTGCAGATGGTGCTGTCATCAGGTGACCAAAACGAATTGCAAAATGATTTAGATAATATATCTGTACAGTGCAAAAAGTCAGAATTGACCCTGAATAAAGAAAACTGTGAAGTCATGCACTTGAGTACTAAAAGAAATCTGCTAAATTTTGATTATTTGATAAGTCATGCAAATCTGAAGGCTAATAAATTTAACTAAATACTTAGGGATTACAATTACAAATAACCTAAATTGGAACAATCACATAGACAATGTTGTGGGTAGATCAAATCAAAGACTGTGATTCATTGGCAGAACACTAAGAAGATGCAACAGGTCTACCAAAGAGACTACTTACACCATGCTTATCCACCCTGTGTGGTGTGGGATCCGCATCAGGTGGGTCTGATGCATGACATCAAAAATGTTCAAAGGTAGCTCATTTTGTATTATCACAAAATAGGGGAGTGCCACAGACATGATACGTGAATTGGAGTGGCAATCATTAAAACAAAGCCTTTTTTTGTTGTGATGGGATCTTCTCGCAAAATTTCAATCACCAGTTTTCTCCTCCAATTGTGAAAACATTCTGTTGGCACCCACCTACATAGGGATAAATGATCATCATGATAAAATAAGAGAAATAAGGGCTCACACAGAAATATTTAAGGGCTCTTTTTCCCATGTACTGTTCAAGAGTGGAATGGTAAAGAGACAGCTTGAAGATGGTTCATTGAACCCTCTGCCAGGCACTTTATTGTGAATAGCAGAGTAATCACATAGATGTAGATGGAAATTTTGCACTACATTTTATGAAGCCTAGTAAACAATAATTTATTCTTTGTCTTAAGTTATGTAATGTTATAGTCAGTAATGAGTCTGGGCAGGGAAATGTTATGTCACCGCCAAGTCTCAAAGAGAAGACAAATCGTAACTTTGAGAGATGAAACAGTGTAGGTGGCAGAGAATCAAACAGATAAGCAGATAAGTGGATAAAACAGGAGATGTTGAATCTAACTGAGAAAACATTAAAAATGTATCATCTGATGTAGGCAGAAGAGAATAGACACGACTAAAACATGTTGTGCAGGTATAGGTGATTTTTTTTTAACATATAAGAGCATTTGGGCAGAAATTGTACCCTCAGCAGTCTTGTATGATTGAGCAAGACATATTTTGAAGTTGGTTTGCCAAAATGTAATTGGCATTTGTTAGTTTCTATATTAGTGTGACACTATATTCATTTGTTGGGCATTTGTATGTTTGAATTACTCCTGGAGCATCAAACAGCAAAGTGGGGTCTCCTTACAGCAAGCTTGTCTCATATACAGAGCTTTGTTGAAGTCTGGAGTGCCAGCGGCTGCATCATGGAACCCTCCTGGAGCAGTTCTCTCCTAAGGAGCTTCTCAAAAATCAAAGAATACATGGTAGAATCAATGTAAAACATTTCAGTCACTTCATAGCAGGTGTTGTTATGTTGTTTCTGACTTGAAAACATCTCACTTTTGTTAATAAGATAATTTGATGTTTAAGGATCGATACATATATAATAAAGAAAGGCATTGTACAGTATACATACTTTCTATCAGTAGTTTGGAAACATTGGAAGAAGAAGAAGAAGAAGACCCTCCCCCCCCCCCCTCCCCCCCCCCCCCCCCCCCCCCCCCCCCCGCCCAGGGTAGCCACCTGAGCAGTTCCAGAACCTAACTGCGAGAAGTTGCACTTTGTCAGCATGAATCCTTGCAAGTGGCGGCACCCTGGCCATACAATTCTGGCAAAAGTCAAATTATAATATCACAAAAGTAGCAATTTCTCAACTTAAATTACAACTGAAAGAAGATAATAACTGGTTTGGCAGCAATCTTGGAGTGATTGGTATTTACACATGGGAAATTTGCTGTGTGCAAACAATACTAAGAATTGACATTACTTACAAAAAGATTTTCTCAGGTGGCATGCTTCATAGTACAGCACTATCAGACATCAGGGTGCACAACAGTGTAAAGTTCAACACATGATTAATAGTGGTCACAATAGAGGAAGACAGTCAATCATAAAGTGACTTAAGAAAAATTTAAAATTGTTATGGTATAATGTGAAGATTTTTTTAATGAGTGATTTGAGCTTAGCAACATCAGTCAATAAGGGGTTGCTATGTGAAACGATGAGAATGAATAATCTGTCATTTTAATGTGACATGAATAATTAATCAGTGTTGCTCCAGTTCCAATATTTTACTTTATTGGCATCTGGTAAGTTGTCGGTACCTCCATAACAAGAGTAACTGGCACTTAGAAGGTCTGGTGTCAGTGATTTTGTTCATCCATCAACACAGTCAGCGAATATATCAGTGGCAATTTGTAGTGTTCACAGTGGCAGTATAAACACGTTGGGACTTTGAGCAGCTGTGCTCACCTCTACACACCTTCAGTAGCAGTTACTGCAAAACATCAGTAACTAATACCCATCCAGTGGGTCTGGAATATTATGTATTTGTAGCTTACACTACAATTTACTCTGGACTCAACATTAAGTATAGGAGCAACCAGTATAGGAAATGTATATATCTTAACCTTAGGTAGTTACTACAATTTGTGTTAATATCTGTAACTACGCAGTGATAGTGAACAAAGAGACAATCACGTCATTAAAAGAGAAAGGTATGATGATGGAGGGATTAATGCAGGCAGTATTTGTACAATTTTCAAACATTAGCACAAGGTTTATGCAACTCGATCAAAAAATGAATATTTAACACTATATCAAAACAAATCCACACTCATTAATAATAAAGTCTCAAATTTTGAAGAACAAGTGAATGACAGACTTTTAATCATGGAAGGAAAAATGTTGAAATTTACATGGAAGATAAATGGGAGAAAGGATCATTTTGAACAAAGTTTATATGGGGGTTTCAATCATGTAGCAGAGAGGTAGATGAATGGTTGGAGATAGTAGAACATAAACTTGACAGCAAACTGAACTACATACATGCAATAAAAGACACACAGGATGATGTATTTAAGAGGACAGATACTTTAGAGAAAAAACTTTTAGAAACAAAAACTAATTTACACAAAGTAACAAGTACACACACAAATGCAATAATGCTGATGATTAACACGTTAGAATCCAGAATACAGAAGTTAGAATGAAACAGTGAATTTGTGATTAATAGTACGTGTACTGATCCTGACAATAGTACAAGAACTTCAGCAGATCCTCTTTCTAGCTTGTCACCTGTGAGAATTTAAATGATCTTTACCAACTCGGAAGAGACAAATAATAATGCACATTCAAATAATGCAATCATCAACATACTGAATTCCGATTATGTACATCAAGAGGAAAGAAAAAACTGCATTGCTTGTTCAAATAAAAGTAAGTCACAGTTTAATACAGATGATGACTTTCGATTGTGTTGAGTAGGGGATTAAACCATAAGTTTCCAAGTTCTCCTCAAGTGGTTATATACACGCAGTGATTTTCCTGAAAGCTTTTAAAGGAATGCTATCCAAAATTTGGAGTGTAATTAGATATTATTTGTTATCAGTCATTTAATAGGAAATGTGGCACAATGGGGCATGCTCAGATTACATGAATTTAGAACCTACAGCAACTGTGAAGGCAAGTTTAAATCAAAATATTGGAGCATTGGAGCTCAGAAGAAATTACATTTAATTTATTAGGGTCCAAACTGTGTAATAATGGTAACTGGAAAGGCTACTGAGACTTAACAGAGTATCAGTTAAATAAATCTCAGTAACTAAATGACCGTATTAGGGAAGAACATTTGCTAGAAGTAATTATATGTTGATTACCATGACAAGTACAAGATAAACTCCTGGGCGGGCTGGGGAGAAGTGAGTAGTGTCTTGGATTACCTTGAACAATTCGATACTACAGAAACTCAGTCTGATAGGTATTATTCTAATGATAACTTATCTGAATCTAATAAAATGATAAACAAAATAATAACTATAATGGAAGGCCAAGAAATGTTAGAGCTGAAAATAACAAACAGAGAAATATACAGCAAAGACAGCAGTGGAGGGGCAATCCCACAAACAATAATAACATCAATAATCCTAGGGAATTTTGACTTACAGTGTCTGGCAATGCCAACTGTAATAAGACTTAGGGGAAACTACAGAGCTTCCAGGGAGGGTTCGATCCCCAGAGGCTGTTGAAAATGAGCTGCAGCTATGGTATTCTAATTTAATAAGGTATAATATAAGGAAGAGCATATTAGGTGAATTATTACAAGAAAAGGAACAAAATCTGAAAAAAAGCATTTACAACCAAAATTGAATGGAACGGTAGGTGCCACTCCAGTGACCATTATTGTAGATTTTGGTAGTGAAATTTTTGTTATTGATCAATACATCTTAGATCAGCACAATATGTTGTACACATTCTCTAGACTACCCGTAAAAGGATTAAACATAGTAGGAATTACAGGATCAACAGGTAAGCAAATCTCTATAGTGTTATTAATGAGATGTACTCTACAAAATTATGGCTTTGAATACTTCATTTTTTTAGTACCCAAATTTAATATACTGGTAATTGTAGGAACATATTGATTACTGGAATATAGTGTTATTATATTTTAATGAGGGTTTATGAATGTTTCCTTATGGCATAGACAAGACAAGAGCAACACTACATTTTTGTGCAATGGTTGTGCACAGTGATAAGATGTACTGGAGTGCTGAAATGGTTATGTACATTAATACAGAGAGTTGTATAAATGATTATAATATGAAAGTTAAGGAGGAAAAATAATGAATATAGTTAACAAGGCACCAGGAACATCATTACATTGAAGTCAGACTCAATATCGTTATGGGTGACATAATGTAAATAGATAGATAAAAATTCTACTCTTCAAGCAGCAGCAGGACAGCAAACACACAAAAAGGTTTAACTTTTACAAGCTTTCAGAGCCAGAGCTCCTTCTTTGGGCAGAGAAGTTGAAGGGGAAGGAAAAGGACTGGAGAGGTTTAGGAAAAGGGGTACAGTTCAGAAAAATCACCTAGAACCCCAGATCATGGGAGACTTACCATTATTGGTGAAACATATAGATGTATTTCTATAAAACAACGGATATGGACTATGCAAACACGCTTAAAGTTAAGCTGTGTGACCAATTTTTTGTAAAGCCATATCCCATACAAGTAGCAATGAAACATGCTGTAAAAGAAGTAATTAACAGAATGGTCTCATGGGATGTAACAGAACCATCAGATAGTTGTTACAACAGTCCATCATAGAACCAGAATGAGACAGGTCTCCCATCACTGAAGAAATATTGTCAAAATTTACAGGAGCAAACTATGTAATCACAATGGATTTATCTTCTGACAGATCAACTTACAGCAGAGTCCACAGAACACACAATCTTTCTTTTTGACAGCAGATCCTACCACTTCAAAGTACTACCATTTGGGCTCAGTATCTGTATTTATTACTGCTTTGGATAAAGCCACAGGTGAGGAATAACATGAAAAGGTCTTATTTCTATGTGGATGACATTTTAGTAATTTCCAAAGACTGGAATGATCATCTTTGAACATAGGACCAACTTTTTACAGGATCATATTGATAAGACTTAACTACACTACTTGCCATTAAAATTGCTACACCACAAAAATGACATGCTACAGACATGAAATTTAACCAGGAGGAAGAAGATACTGTGATACGCAAATGATTAGCTTCTCAGAGCATTCACACAAGGTTGGCACTGGTGGCAACACCTACAACGTGCTGACATAAGGAAAGTTTCCAACCGATTTCTCATACACAAACAGCAGTTGACCAGCATTGCCTGGTGAAAAGTTGTTGTGATTACTTGTGTAAGGAGGAGAAATGCATACTACCACATTTCCAACTTTGATAAAGGGCAGATTGTAGCCGATCGTGATTGCACTTTATCGTATCGTGACAGTGCTGCTCGCATTGGTCGAGATTCAATGACTGTTAGCAGAATATGGGATCAGTGGGTTCAGGAGGGTAATACAGAATGCCATGCTGGATCCCAATGGCCTTGTATCACTAGCAGTCGAGAAGACAGCCATCTTATCTGCATGGCTGTAACGGATCGTGCAGCCACATCTCGATCCCTGAGTCAATAGATGGGGACGTTTGCAAAACAACAACCATCTGCAAGAACAGTTCAACAACATTTGCAGCAACATGGACTATCAGCTCGGAGCCCATGGCTGTGGTTACCCTTGACACTGCATCACAGACAGGAGCACATGTGATGGTATACTCAATGACAAACCTGGGTGCACGAATGGCAAAACGTCATTTTTTCGGATGAATCCAGGTTCTGTTTACAGCATCATGATCGTTGCATCCGTATTTGACGACCTCGCGGTGAACGCACATAGGAAGTGTGTATTCGTCATCGCCATACTGGCATATCACCCGACGTGATGGTATGGAGTGCCATTGGTTACACGTCTCGGTCACCTCTTATTCGCATTGACGGCACTTTGAACAGTGGATGTTACATTTCAGATGTGTTATGACCCGTGGCTCTACCCTTCATTCGATCCCTACGAAACCCTATGTTTCAGCAGAATAATGCACTACCACATGTTGCAGGTCTTGTACAGGCCTTTCTGGATAAAGAAAATGTTTGATTGCTCCCCTGTCCAGCACATTCTCCAGATCTCTCACCAATTGAAAATGTCTGGTCAATGGTGGCCGAGCAACTGGCTCGTCACAATACGCCAGTCACTACTCTTGATAAACTGTGGTATTGTGTTGAAGCGGCATGGGCAGCTGTACCTGTACACGCCATCCAAGCTCTGTTTGACTCAATGCCCAGGCATATCAATGCCTTTATTATGGCCAGAGGTGGTTGTTCTGGGTACTGATTTCTCCGGATCTATGCACCCAAATTGTGTGAAAATGTAATCACATGTCAGTTCTAGTATAATATATTTGTCCATTCAATACCCCTTTATCATCTGCATTTCTTCTTGGTGTAGCAATTTTAATGGCCAGTAGTGTACTTTGAATGATACATGTGTGACCAATTTGTTTCATTAAAGCCTCAAATGTTGGGGAAAAAATGCAGAAGCAAAGTTGTACACCGTTTACAATATAGCAGAATATCATAATATTAAGAACCAAAAATCAAAATACGCAATTGACTGCTTCTTAGTGGTTTGCCAAAATACAGCACTCCTTACTGAAAAGATTATATCTCTACTTGGCAAACACTCTAAGATTGATGTTGAATAAAATGGTTTATCATTCTTTACAGAAATTCCATTTTTTATGGAGCAAAATTCAGAAAATGCACTATTATGCGCAATAGCAGAATATCATCAATTCTAGACAGAAAAATTTATTATTATGCAGGATTAAAGTGTAAAACATGTAATATTAAGTATAAAAAATCAAAATATGCAATATGCATCAATTTACTTCATATGAGGGCAACATATGCAAACATCACGAAAGAACATGATTATTTGAGAGAAACGTATACTCAGTTGCAAATATACTTAGACTTCAGCAACACAAATTTTTAGTAAGAAATGAAAATGTTTGCCAGACCAGAACTCAGTCCCAAATTTCCCACTTCACACGAGCAGTCACTTTGGCTATCCGAATATCCTCCAAGACCAACCTACACTTCCATATGTCCCACACTCCCACAGTTTCTGTAATTCCCACACAAGGTAAGAATTTATTACTTTTGTCAGGGCCTGTCTAGGTATGTTATACTGTTTGCATGGTCCTGTGTACTACAGCGTAGTATGCAATGACCTTTACGTATGCATGCATGCATGTCTGAGGAAACAGACACTGCTATGACCCACAGCTGTATGAAATGGAAGAAACATATCTTCAACTGCAAATACAATTAAACTTCAGCAGCACAAGATTCTAGTAAAAAATGAAAACTTTTGCTGGACTGGGACTTGAACCTCTAATTCCCACTTCAAGCAACAGTTGCCTTAGCCTCTTTGGCTATCTGACCACATCTCCAGGATGGATCCAAACATCATATCACTGTGTGTCCACATGTGGTAATTTGGTTTTATTAAGCCACAAAATAAATAATACCAGAGTTTGAGGAGTGCAACCAACATGTACAAAAAATGCATTTTCATGCAAACATAAGCTTTAATAATAATTAGTTTCTTGCTTCTATAAATTTGCTTCTATAATTTTTTTAAAATCATGTCATCTTGCTTTCAGTTATTAAGGAATTTATTTCGCAACTCCAATTTCATCATTAAGTTATTTTCAAGCACAAGAAAATGGCTTAATGCCAAAATTGCAATAGTAAAATAAAATTCTTAACAGCTGAAAGCAAGACAACATCATTTAATAAGGACTATAACCACAGTGGGTTGGATTGCATGTTATACTGTAAATAAGACAATTTTTTAAATATTTATGCAACCATCTATTACTCATGAATTTTAAGTACTACTTCTGCAATTAAAATAAGTAAACAAGACAATCAACAGTTGCCATGATGATGGAAAATACAGGAGGAACAATGATTTCATGATTACTGTAACAAAGAGACATCCAACTTTCAGCCTTGCCACCAACAATTTCTAACTGCCTATACTAGTCAAGGCACAAGGCAGTTGTGCAATGCCTAAAAAGGAACAAACTGCACATATGAAAAACATCTGACCAATCGCAGGCAACCATAAAGTTGTCATGGTAATGGATAGAAATTACAGACACTCTTGAACACTATTACATTATTTAATCATGTGCTGGTTGTTTGCTACATACTTCACAGTAGATTATATGTATATCAGATGTAAAATGCAAAAAAAAAAAAAAAAAATATGAGTCTGCAGGAGTATTTGCGAACCATCTGAAGTCTCAGTTTTCAGCATAGTACAATGTACAAACTCCATTTTACACTTTAAGGACTTATACATGTTGTATTATTGGTAATAGGTTAATAGACACCAAGCAAGAGGGGTAGATGTTGCACTTTACATTTTTTTCAGGAAACCAGAGTTGGGAAAGTAACATTTCATTTATTCTTTTCCTATTGTAGCCCTCAACCAGTCAAGCTCAGGACATCAGATATGTTGTAAGACACGTGTACATGTCCCTCAGTAAAAATTGGAAGAAAAATGTCTTGGCCAAGTGTTGAATTTACATAAAAATTTAGGACGAACACCCCTTGATTACAAAATATGTTAAATTAGACTCTATAATCAAAATAGACTTCATTAAGTCTTAAAAGCTTGTCAGTTTTGGATGGTGTCAGTTTTGAGATGTGTAGGCCAATATACAAGCTTTTATGTACACATCATTTTAAGATTAAAATAGGTTTTACCACAAATCTGAAATCTAGTAATGATAAGGGGGTTTTGTATTAAAATGTACAGATAATAAATCAATAATGTTAAAATTGCCACATTCGTATTGCGATAATGAACACTGTGATACAAACCATAAAGAATCTCAATTTGTAGTAGTTGGTTTTTAATGGAAACTCTAACTTTTTTTTTCTTCTGTACTGACAAACACACTTTTGTAGACAATCTGGGGGTGGGTTATAAATCTATGTTCTGATAAAATTGTCAGATAAACTTATTCAGCCCAATTGGATTATTACAAAATTTTGATCAATACATCTATGATAAGTTGAATCAAACTGACATCCTGAACAGTTTTCTTGGCTGCAATAGTGCAATCAGAGCATTTTTAACAAATCTAGTTTCGTATTTTTTTCAGAGGAATAGAAGTACTCATGAGAACTGGTCTTTGAAATTTGTAAATTTGCAATTTGTTATATTTTGTCTAAACTCAGAAGGTGCTACATCTTTGTTTCAGAGTTTCTATAGTGAATGTGAAACATTTACCAGCTCTCAAACTGAACTACCACTTCTATCAGACACTTGTTCTGCAGAGTAGCAACCGAGCAGTGTTCTTCTGTCTAGAGTGTCTGAAGAAATCATGTTGTTTCCCTCAAGTAAGCAAAGTCTTTCACAAGTTGTCATAGGAAAAACTGTGAAGAATATCTTCAAATATCCTATATCAGTGAAGACCAACAATCTAGAGAAGTCCCACATAATGAAGTAAATCTTTATATCAGCTAGATCATTTAAATTTCCTGCAACTCAGTGCAATATAAAGAATCTTAAATTCCAAAATTATTGACTTGAATGATGGGAATGGCTGGCTTATTCAAAGAAAAGTGACGGCACTTTTTATAAGCACACCATTCTTTGTGCATCAACATGTCTTGGAAAAGGTGACTAACCTACTCTGTGACAAATGCTTTATTAACAGGTCAGCTCTTACGAAATTTAAAAGATGCACTCAACCAATTCCAATGCCATTCCAATGAAAGTTATTATGTATCTGTTTTAGTTTCTGCTGATAATTTACTGTTATTTCAAGTAA